>NC_139219.1:230659788-231859788 GCF_055691185.1 Crinia signifera | reverse complement strand
TAAAATATTGTAATTTTTACATCATCAACAAGATAAATAACTATACTACCAAGTGTGCCAAAGGGTCCTATTGAGCTTGTGAACAATGCAGAGTAGTCCCTAGAAGTCAGTGTAGCCAAGTTGGTAAATCTGTAGTAGTTATACAAGGGCAAAGCACTTCAAGTTATTAAAAGAACATACATCAGTATTTGTAAGGTACAGTAGCACATTTTCTTTTCACAGTCATGAAATATATTCATTGCTAAAGTAACAAAAATCAATTAACTACATTAGGTGTGTTTTATTATGTTAAATGTTAAGTGTTACTTTAAAACAAAAAAAGGAGTGTTAATGAAAGGCCAAGTTAAAAAAATTCAACCAACTGCAAAGAAAAGAAAGCTTTATAGCAGCGTTCGCCAACCCGTCACTCGCGAGCGACGGGTAGCTCGCCGGGTATTTTACAGTGACCTCCTGCCGCGTAGCGCTTCCTTACTTGGCGGCAGTGACCTCCTGACGTCCCCAACATGACGCACTCATCGACGCCACAGCCTCTGCTCAACTCCGTTAGGTAATTATTTTTTTTTAAACTGTGTGTGCGCAAAGCACATACATTAGGGGTGACTCCAGCCTGCATTCCGTTTTCATTGCTTGAGGTATAATAGGCATCATGTGTATGGCATATGTTTAATGAGTCATTAAACATGCCACACAAATAATGCCCATTAAACATTTGCCCCACACCTTGATACTCATTAATTAATAATCATCAAGGTGTGTGGGGCATATGCCACACACATGATGCCACACACATACTGTCCCACACAAGAGATTGATTAATAAAATGGAGAACCTAGGATTGGGTGAAAATATCTGCAGATGGGTAGGGAATTGGCTATGTAATAGAGAACAAAGAGTGGTTGTGAATGGTGGCGTATCAGATATGATACCGGTACTAAGTGGAGTGCCCCAGGGTTCGGTTTTGGGGCCCATTTTGTTTAACATTTTTATTAACGATATTGGGATAGGGTTACTCAGCAATGTATCCATCTTTGCGAACGATACAAAACTTAGCAAAGTCATCAAATCATCAGAAGATGTCACCATGCTTCAAAATGATCTTGCAATTCTAGATGAGTGGGCAAAAAAATGGAAGATGAGGTTCAATGTAGATAAATGTAAGGTTATGCACCTTGGGAGACACAACCAGTGTGCAAGTTACAACCTTAGCGGAGAGGAACTGGGTAATTCCATACTTGAAAAGGATCTAGGAGTCCAAATAGACAGCAAACTGGGATGTAGTGCCCATTGTAATGTAGCTACAAAAAAGGCCAACAAAATTCTGGCATGTATTAAGAGGGGAATGGAAACTAGGGACTCAAGGGTAATTATGCCACTGTATAAAGCATTGGTGAGACCTCATCTCGAGTACGGAGTGCAGTTCTGGGCCCACACTATAAAAAGGACATCATAGAATTAGAAACAGTCCAAAGGCGAGCAACAAAGCTTATTAGGGGAATGGATCATTTAAGCTACGGGGAGAGATTATGCAATTTGGGACTATTTACATTAGAAAAGAGACGTTTAAGGGGGGACATGCTCAACATGTACAAGTATATCAAGGGCCAATATAAGGAACGGTCACACACCCTCTTTTCTACTAAAAAGGAATCTAGGACACGAGGGCATGAGTATAGATTAGAAGAAAAAAAGATTTCATTCAGCTAGTAGAAAGAATTTCTTTACGGTCAGAACAGTCAAACTCTGGAACTCTCTTCCCAGAGAGGTGGTAACGGCTGGCTCATTAAATGCGTTCAAGGCAAAGTTGGACAAACATTTACTGGAGGAAAACATCCATGGGTACAAATAAGAAATATAATTTGTCTGTAAAATACCAGAACCTACCAAATCAGCAATGGATATCTATACCAGGTTGAACTAGATGGATGCAAGTCTTTTTTCAGCCTTACCTACTATGTAACTATGTAACATGATGCCCATTATACAAATGCCCCACACCTTGATGCTCATTAATAATGAGCTTCACGCTGTGGGGCATTTGTATAATGGGCATCATGTGTGTGGCATCATGTGTGTGGAATATGCCCCAGATACCTTGATGATTATTAATTAATGAGCATCAAGGTGTGGGGCATATGTGTAATGGGCAGCATTTGTGTGGCATATGTTTAATGAGACATCACGGTGTGGCATATGTATAATGGAGTATCACGCTGTGGGGCATTTGTATAACGGAGTATCACGTTGTTGGGCATATGTATAATGGGCATCGTGTGTGGCATATGTATAATAGGGTATCACGGTGTGGGGCATTTGTATAATGGAGCTTAACATTGTGGGGCATATGTATAATGCAGCATCACGGTATGGGACATATAGATAATGGTGCATCACAGTGTGTAGGGCATATGTATAATGGAGCATCACGGTGTGGCATATGTATAATGGAGCATCACGGTGTGGCATATGTATAATGGAGCATCACGGTGTGGCATATGTATAATGGAGTATCAAGCTGTGGGGCATATGTATAATGGAGTATCACGTTGTTGGGCATATGTATAATGGGCATCGTGTGTGGCATATGTATAATGGAGCATCACGCTGTGGGGCATTTGTATAATGGAGCTTCACATTGTGGCATATGCATAATAGAGCATCACGGTGTGGCATATGTATAATGGAGTATCAAGCTGTGGGGCATATGTATAATGGAGTATCACGTTGTTGGGCATATGTATAATGGTGCATTACGGTGTGGGGCATTTGTATAATGGTGCATCACGGTGTGGGGCATTTGTATAATGGTGCATCACAGTGTGGGGCATTTGTATAATGGTGCATCACAGTGTGGGGCATTTGTATAATGGTGCATCACGGTGTGGGGCATTTGTATAATGGTGCATCACGGTGTGGGGCATTTGTATAATGGTGCATCACGGTGTGGGGAATTTGTATAATGGAGCATCACGGTGCGGGGCATTTGTATAATGGTGCATCACGGTGTGGGGCATTTGTATAATGGTGCATCACGGTGTGGGGCATTTGTATAATGGTGCATCACGGTGTGGGGCATTTGTATAATGGAGCATCACGGTGCGGGGCATATTTATAATGGGTATCACGTGTATCTGGCACTGCACTATTGAGGGCATATGTGTATCACACCCCCATTTTCCATGGCCGCACCCCATGTGGCTACAGCTCTTAGAGAGCTGACCATGCCCCCATAGCAGAAAAAAATGGGGGATGTAGCCTCGCAGGAGTTCCCCGGTAGTAGCTGAACCCTCCTCTGCCTACAGTGTTGGGAGGTATGTTTGTGACATATTGGACATTGCAGTGTGTGGCATATTGTGTCTGGGGCATTGCAGTGTGTGGCCTAATGTGTCGGGGGCATTACAGTTTGTGGCATTATGTGTAAAGGGCATTTTTTTTATATTATGCAGATTTTTTAACATTTTTTACTTTAGTAGCTCTTTGGGCGGTTTATTTTGTCGCAAGTAGCTCCCGACCCAAAAAAGGTTGGAGACCACTGCTTTATAGTTTTACTTGCATTTTAATGGCTCTTACAGTGGCCAGGACCACCCAGTGTGCTATGGGGTTTTACCATAGAAGCAGATAAGCTAGTATCTTCCAGCTTTATGACTTTCTCTGAACTCTGCAGGAAGTCAAATATCTCCAATAAGATCAGGGCAGTAAAATGTTAAAATAAAAATGGAGTGTTAAGGCCCCCATACATTAGGCCAACTTGCCCTTAGGACAAGTCAGACCCAATTCGCCTGTGAGCCGCCCAGAAGCTCCCCAGGAGGCTCATATACAATTTGGCACTTGATGAGTCAATTCGCATGTGATAAATCGCTTTTGATTTATCACATGTACGGGGAGCTGCAGTGGGCGGTGAGGAGCAGGGGGCGGGCGGTGATCCTCATCAGGGGGACGCCGGAGCCGGCAGCGGGTCCTGATGCTTTAACTAGATGGTGGCGGCGAGTGCGGACCTCGCCGGTCGGTGTGTTTTCACAGACATCAGCAGCGGGGACGGGTAGTGCAGTGGTGGCCGGGTATAAGATTTTTAAAATACCTGTCAAATGACTGGCCGTTCTCTTGCACTCGCCGGCGCCGCCAGCTATTTAAAGTGTCAGGACCCGCTGCCCGCTCTGGCGTCCCCCCTTATGAGCGCTGCTGCCGCCCCGGTCAGTCTGGAGGTCGGACGTGCTAACCGTCCGACCTCCCTGGTCCGATCGGATGCGCACGGGACCGTGCATCGGATCGGATCAGATGTCACCCATCTGCGATTTTGGGATGATTTCACCGGGTTATCTGCCCAAAGTGCCAAAATCGGCCCAAAATCGCATAGTGTATGGGGACCTTTACAGTGGCCAAACTAAAACTGGGGACACACATAGTATGCAATATGCTCATTCAATGGTATATTTAACAAATTCCTGAAACTCCAGCATCAATATAGTGCACACACACTGAACAATTTAACAAATCTTGTTTGTTCACACTGAACAATATATGCACCTAGACATCAACAGGCATAATTTTACTGTATGATCCGATGACTGGGGGGGTATAAAGACCAAACAAGGTTAATGATATAGTGGGTATACACTAAAAGACATGCACAAAACCATTAACGATGTCATTAGAAATTATGTTTTAATGTGTACACAATTTAAAACAACCTACTCCTGAATGCAACAGTAAGTAATTGGAATTCCATACCCATTCATTTAAAGAGATATTTCCTTTATTTTAAATAGTTAAAAAATTGCTAGAAAACATAATCCATGTGTGTACTGCTATATGTCAAATTCTCTTCATAGAATTTTTGATATTGGCATTGGACCGCTAGATCTCACTCCACAATAATACAGACAGACATCTGATTTCTAAATGAATGTCCAGAACATTCCTTCACCTTACTATTGATATAAAAGACAAGTACTACAACACAGTACCATTGGATATATTGAGCTGCATTATGTTGGCACTTTACTTCCTTCTTCGAAACCCCTACATTGTAAAGCTACAAAACAGTTCCAGGTGACATCAACGTTAATTGTTATTATTATTATTATTATTATTAATAACAGTTTCTTATGTACTTGTTTAGTTTCACGGCGGCAGCATGGCCGCAGTGAACTTCCGGGTACGGCGCTCACCAAACTATCTAAAATAAACGGAATTAACTCTATGCCAACGTAGATAGTTCATACCCCTACTATCCACGTTGGCATAGAGTTGATTTTAGATAGCGTAGCGAGCCACCGAGCCCGCAGCGTGGGCGAGCACCGCAAGTGGACTCAGACGCGCGGCCGCTGCCACCGTGAAACTAAACAAGTACTGTTTCTTATATAGTGCACACATATTCCGTACCACGTGTACACCCACACACAGACATACTAGGGTTAATTTGTTGGGAGCCAATTAGCATACCAGTATATTTTTGGATTGTGGGAGCAAACCGGAGTAAACCCATACAAGTAGGGGGAGAATATACAAACTCCGCACAGTTCGAGCCATGGTGAGAATCGAACACATGACCTTAGTGCTGTGAGGTGGTAATGCTAACTCATGCAACCACCATAAGACAAAAATTAGAGTTTGTACAATACCACTTCTGGAAACATTGAGTTTGTATGTGCTCTTGCATACTCAAGCGTGTTACAGACTATTATTTTACTTTTGTCTTCCACATATTTTCTGACAATTAAGCAGATTACTGGATAAACATTTTAAAAGGAAAATACTTTTCTAAATCAAAGGGCCATATTCAATGGTCATATCACACCCGATCTCCTATTTAAAGTGACAAGAGATAAAGTGGGAATTGAGAATTCTTTTTGTGCTGGTTAAGATTGGTTATGTGCGGCTAAACGCAACCAAATAATGGGAGCTCTGCAAAATGTCCCATTTGAGCAGTCAAACGGGTGACTTCATAGACTTAAGCTCACCCCTTTCCTAGGGAGCTTGAGCTGAAATGCCAGCTTACTGATGCGCCCAAATGGAGCTACATTTGAATAGCTGTGTTGGGCACCCTCAATACGCTGCTGCAGCCATCACTCACTGACTACCACATCTGTTTCACCACTACCAGTCTGCCACTCCCCTTTGGAATGTCAACTCTCAAGTAGGGCCCTCACCTCATACTTTTCCTATCTTCTACTCCATACAACAGCACGTAACACTCGTTTTTTGCCCCCCTGATGTTTATTTCAGCATAATGTCTGCTGATACAGCAATGTTAAGCTCCCATGTACTTGGCAAATTGCAGTAGAAGGCAATGTAGGACATGGTCCATCTTTGTTGCTCATTTGTTTACATACTTTGTTACCCTTGTAGCACCATATAATTAAAAGGACAATAAACTAGGCTATACTTAACTGCTGTGAAACTCCCTATACCAGAAATACAATTTAATTTCTACATCCTTATTAAAGCATGTATTGATTACTTTTATACCTATCCTCCAGGCTATAAAAATACCAAAGAATAAATATAGTGTTAATGGTACAGAAAATTTAAGAATTGCGGATAAAGTATTGAGAAGTCACTATTTCAGGTGACTTAAAAAAGGTAGCAATAAAGAAGAAAAGCTAGACTTAAAAAGGTAGGTAAGAAATGCAACAATGAGAAAGTCAAGTCAGATGCTTGGTTGCATAGAAAGAGTAAAAATATCTAGTAAAAACATAGATCATTGGTGCAGCTATATATAGAGAATACAGTTTCAGTTATGGAGTACATTGCCCAAGAAGGATATTCATACATTAGATGGTGCATGGGCTACATTACAAAACATACCGGAAAGACTAAAAAAATCTAAATATGTATAGTAAGGACAAGGGAAGGAAAAGGGGAGACCCGAGTTAGGTAAAAAAAAAAATACTTCACCGAAAGGGTGAAGGACAACAGGAATAGCTTCTGATAAAAGTTGGTATAGGCTTATACAGTAGAGCAGCAGTGGGAAACCTCGGGACCGCAGGCCATATAAGGCCCCTGGAGCCGGTCTTTGTGGCCCACCCGTTCGACGGCTGTACAGCGAGTCAAGTACAGGGGAAATCTCACGAGAGCTACCGACCTCTCAAGAGATTTCCCCTGTATGAGAATCCCTGAACAGCCGCCGGACCACACAGGCTGCCGCAGGTTGATTTGTAAGGTGTTTAAATGGCACCAGAGGCATTATGCCTCAATGCAAATGGCCCTTGGACCCCAAAATGTTCCCCACCCCTGCAGTAGAGCACTGTAAACCAGCTTAGAATATACAAATATATTCTTATATAGAATGAAAGATAAAAAAAAAAAAAGAAGGGGAGGATACAGGTTGAGTATCCCTTTTCCGAAATGCTTGGGACCACGAGCATTTTGGATAAGGGATATTTACGGTTTTGGAATTTTTTTTTACATGGTCCCCCGGCGTCCACAGCAGCCTTCAGGATCCTCATCAGCGGTCCCAGGGGTGCATTGTGCGAGTTTGCAGGCGCAATGCACCCTTGGGACCGGAAATGCCGCAGAAGAGGATCCTGAAGCCAGGACCGCTGACAGGGGGGTGCCGTGGGGACAGCTGTCCCTGGCCCCGGCCTCTGGAAGGGCCTGGGCAGCTCATTTTGCCCCGCCTACACACTGCCTCCCACTCGGTGGCTCCCCAGCCACGTACACCACACAGGGCAGCCAACAGACCACCGAGCCCAGGACACAGAGGGGGAGCCAATCAGCATCATACGGGCCCCCCTCTGTGTCCCATGTCCGGCGCTCTGCAGGGGTGGATTGGGACGCCAGGCTAGTTTCCGGTGGGCCAAGTCCCCCCCCCCCCTTCGCAGTGGGCATTCTCCCCCTGATACAATTGGAGCCACGTGACAATGGCGGGCAGGTGCGCGGGCTTGGCTGAGGCTGTTAAAAGGGTTGCAGGAAGCCATCCCCTTCAAATATGAGTCTGGCTGCAGGAGGCTGTCAGTACAGAGATGGAGCGGACCGGCTATGACAGAGGGCGGCCTCAGCCAGCAGCAGCTGCCGCACTGACAGCATCCTGCAGCCAGCCATATGACAGCAGGCATAGTTAGTGTTTACTTGAGAATTTTGCTGCCGCTGCTGAGGGAATTGTAGGAGTTTTTTTCCTCCTACATAGCCTGCCAGTGTGCCAGGGACATTTGAGGCCCCACCCAGTGAAAGTCTGACTGCACCCTGCCATAAGCCACCAAGCAAAACAGCTCAGCTCCGTGAAGGCTGCTGCGCTGTCCGAACGGAGGGCCAATGTTTTATCGTTGGCAAGGTTGGCCACTGTATCTGACTGCTTCTCAGTGTTGCTGCCTGCTAAACGGAAGTGTTGAGCAGTACTCCTATAAAAAGGTATGCAAGCACTATAAAATAAATTATATTTCTTATCTGCCGTACAAAGTTATGTTTTAATGTTTCTTATATAAAGGTCTAATACTCAATATATGGGGGGCAGGTATATATATTTATAGGTACAGGGGGCTAGAACTATGAGCATCACACATGTAAGGGACACAACTACTGTATGCATGACCTGTAAGTGACACTACCACTGTGTGGGCAGAACGTGTAGGGGTAATTCTACTGTGTGGGTATTTTTCACAAAAAATACCCCGAAAAGGCAACACAGGGACAGGGCTTACTTGCAAGCACTGTCCCTACATGCAACAATTAAACATCTGTGCGATGCAATCATTTATCGCATTGCGGATTGGGCAAATTTTATCACATCAGAACTACATCCCTATAAAAGAGCCCTGTAATCAAACAAACATTGGCAGTTTCAGCTTTGTAGAAGCTCTTGCATCTGAGGAAAGAACGCCCCGCCCCCTCACGAGTCCCTATCCATCACCATACCCCACCACCAGTAGGGCTGCTTCTAAAAATTTCCCGGGCTGGTGTTCATGCCCAATCCACCCCTGTGTATGCTCACAACTAAAGGTGGCCATACACACGCAGATGTATCTGCAGATCTGTCTGGTTGTAACAAAAAAATGGTTATGGATGAGAGCAAATGACAGTTGACCATTTGCTTTGAAATGCTGGAAAACTGACAAACTGTCACTCATCCATAACCAGGTTTTTGTTACAACCAGCCATATCTGAAGATAAATCTTACTAGTGTATGGGCACCTTAAGGAGATGTCGAGCAGGACGGTACTTATGTAGTATCTGGGCGCCCGATTTTAAGATCGGGTCGGAAAATCGCATCGAAATCGCATGCGAGATCGCATGCAATCCGATGCGATTTTTCATAGAATTCAATGTTAACAAGGTCCTGTTCATTTCCCCACTATCCAAGTGGGCATAGAGTTGATTTTATATAGCATGGCGAGCGCAGCGAGCCACCGAGCCCGAAGCATGGCGAGCGCCCGCGGATTACTTAAAATGTTTTCTGTGTGCGCTCGCCACGCTTCGTGCTTGGTGGCTCACTGCGCTCGCCACCCTATATAAAATCAACTCTTTGCCCACTTGGATAGTGGGGAAATGAACAGGACCTTGTTAACATTGAATCCTATGAAAAATCACATCGGATTGCATGCGATCTCGCATGCAATTTCGATGCGATTTTGCCAAAAAATCGCGTTGAATCGCATCTGATTGTATGCCTTAAGGTAAGGCATACAATCACAAAATCAGGCGCCCAAATACTACATAAGTAACCAGCAATGAAATCAGGTGTGGTGTGGTTATTTGAAACTTCTGACTTGATAGCTTGTGTGTGTTAGTGAATTCCACATCCACTCCTGAGATTTAGCACCTATGATGCATTTATTTTTTGTGTTTTCTACTGTTTTTGGGTGTATGTTGTAGTGAATGTGGGTGTATGTATCTGTCCAATGTGCAAGTGTGAGGTGCACTACGTATGTGTGCATAGTCTGCTGTGTGTATGTGTGCAATGTTTAAGTGTGGGGGACCCAATTCTTGACTGCACACTACTTCTTAATATAAGGGCACGCATAAGCATACACATACCGCTAACTTCCACTCCACTCATAAGTACTGTGGATATTTCAAATTGAGAGGAGGGGGTACAGGAGAAAAAAAAGTCATGAACTACTGCTCTAGCCTTTAAAGCTTTGTTGTAAGAAGCCCAAAATGTTTATCAATCCCACCTACTACTAAATTACCACATCTACTATTTTATATAAAATGTATATACTATACGATACAACATCCTACTAACTGGATCATTGAGCCCCACTGATCATGTTGGAATGTTTGCAAAAGTGATGAAAAAAGGAGGCGTAATTAACATTTTCCCACATATTCAATTTTGATGGTTTTCAAGGTGTCTGGATTAACAGATAAAACAACAGTACATTAGGAACAGTAAGCCAAATACCTCTACACTCGGATTTTGACTGCTTGGCAGGGTTTCAGAAATTACAGTTGTGCTAGGAAGGCTGGAAAACTCCCACGTATTCACAGGCAGGACTGGTTCTGTTGGCTTGGAGTTATCAGTACATTTAGGATTGTCCAGTAAGGTCACTTCATAAAATTCTTGTATATCTGAAAAATGCAAAGCAGATATAAGAACCAATGCTTACATTAGAGCAAAAACTAGTGAATTCAGCTGAAATACTGTATACATTTAAAATTTAGCTGCCATACAGTTATGGAAAATGGATGACTGTATAGCCTAATTACATCCCTAAATTCACTATTTATTAATACAACCTATAAAAGCTATTGCCCTTCATGGGCCATATTGAAATCTTTTCATGACAAAAATCGAAGCTTAAGGTCTCAGTCGGGACTTTTCACAGCACGGCCATTTGTTTGGTCAGGATTAGCAGCTATGTGTGGCTAAACCGGATTTCGATGAGCATGGCGGTCAGTGTGAAAAAAAAAAATATCCAGTGAATATAGCTTTAAATCTATCTATAATCTGAGTAAATTACACATGCATATCCTGATCCACAGACAATTTTTTTTACAAGACATTGCACACTTTGGCAATGCTGAGCGATATCTAGGGATATCAATATCGTTAACAATGAACGCTCATGCGTGATATGTGATATGCTACAGCAGCGTGCGATATGAACTAGATGCGATGCCATCTAGTACAATAAATTCTGAAGCCAAAAGAGAGATGTGAACTGCAAGCGATGATTTTTAACTAAAAAGTTCAAACGCATCTGACCATCGAACAGTGTGTGGGCACCTTTACCGTCAAGATCATGAAGGATATCAGCTGTATAGTCTGTAGTCTAGTGCAGGAGTCCATTACTGGAGAAATAAAGTAGCGCTTACCAATGAGGAATATTCAGAAAATACAAAACATTTAATAACAAATATAATGTACACAATTCATATTAACATTAGAACAATAAAATGGTACCATATAATATGGGGGAAGAAATAATAAATAATAATAAAACCTCTCAGGGCCCTCAATAAATGCCGATGTAGTTGAAATAAAGGTAAAACAGGATCCGCTCCTATTTGTGCCGTCTAAGTACAGTCTCGAAAGGAACGTAGAAGTCCTTTTGGACTGGGGGTGTTAGGGGTTTTTCCACTGGATTCAATCGTACACAAGTAGATGGAGGTATAGTTACCACTGTGTATCCTTTTGGAGATTTGTATCCATATAGGACTGCTGTAGTAAGCTGTTTTCTCCGTTTGAAGAGAGGAGGTAGATGGATTTTCCTCCTGGGTAGGAATCACGATGGATGTGGAAAAACAGGGTGGCAGTGTCCCGGACAAATGAGTTACCAACAGTGGGGATTGAAGACGGCTGGTTGGATCCTGATACATGCGGAGTAACAATGGCAGTGAGGGGCTGTGAGAGGGAGCAGCTTCCAACGCGTTTCACTGCCTCTAGGGGCAGCTTTTTCAAGGATATGCTGCTCTTAGTGCAGTAGGGGTATTTATACCTGCATTCAATTATCTGACATGAAGCACCTGTGTGCTGAAAGGCATCTCATTGGTAGTTATAAATATAATATTCGTTTTTAGAGGACAATAGAAGGCAACAAAAAGGAAAGGCAATATCTCAAGTGTATTCCAATGTTAAAAATAACAAAAAATAAACCAAACATAAAAAGGACATATTAGATCAAGGAGAGCGCTATTGGACAAAAGTCAGGTGTCCAAGAAGCGCTTCCTCAAACATTCATCTGTAACCATGGTAGCGTGACACGTTATTGGGAATTGACCAATAGTAGGTGGAGAGCGGTAATAGCAGTGACAGAGAGGCTGGAGTGATTACAGCGTGCGCTCCAAGCCTCTCTTCAGTATTATGCTGACATCCGCTTACATCTCCTATTACAGACCGGATGTGCTTCCGTCTGTTACGTGTGTGGACTGGTTGTCTAGCAACCAAGCTTGCGTCCCACACCTATTCATGCAAGGCGGATGTGACGAGGGGCACAAAACAGTATGCGTTCCAAACCTCCTATATGTAAGGAGGAGCTGGGTACTATTGTGTATAAAGCGGTTGCTTAGCAACCCGTTTTTATCTTTCCCCCAAAAGCTTTTTATTTATTAATTAAAAGGAGGGGAGAAGGATTTTAAGTACGGTTATTGTACATTATTACATACATCAGTATACTAATGGTATATTCTATATGAACTTAATTAGAACACGTGGTCACGTGACCACAGAGTTATGATTAGAAGGAACAGGAGTATTTCACCAAAGGTGGTGTAGTGTGTTCCTTTTCGTAACAGTAGACATAGTTTTACTTGTATAATCAAGAAACACAAACATATGAGCATTTGAACATTCGGGTATAGTGACCCATACGTGGTATTGAGCACTTGCGCCATCTAGTGGGTGTTTAGTAATTTTGTTAAACTACACATCAATGCTTTTTTGTACACCACAGAATACCAACATTGTGGCAGAATAGGATCAGACAGGAAAAATAAGGCACAGTAAATATAAGTATACATTTACTATATCTATAAATCTAAATATAAAAATAATAAATTTAAAATAAGGAATAATAGTAACAGAAACAGAAACCGCAAAAAATGAAATAAAATATTTTTTACAAAAAAATTATTATTATTATTATTATTGTGGGCAGAAGATACTGAACCTCAGGTAGGGTCAAGAATGGGACTAGGATATAAGGAACTTAAAAAGGGTAGGATGTAGCAATAGGGAGGAACACTTTCATAAACATCAATTCAGATCACATTGTTCAATTCCACGGCCTCATTTAAACCATTGGGGTGGATGCAGTTCATCTGGTACATCCAGTAAACTTCCCTTCTACACAATTTCTTGAACTGATCTCCACCCCTGATGGTTTTGGCAATGTGTTCAACACCTATTATTTTTAAGTTTTTGGGATTACTAGAATGATTTTCAAAAAAGTGCTTGGACACACTATGTGATGTAATTTTGTTGATAATATTTCTACGGTGTTCCAAAAAGCGCTGCTTCAGGGGACGGGTAGTGCGTCCAACGTATTTTTGACCACAGTCACATATGAGTACGTAAATTACATGACATTACATTAGTGCAGGAGTCCTCAAACTATTTTTCTCTGGGACCCCATCATACAATATAAATAATTACAGGACCTCAGCAATTTACTGCAGAAGGTCATCTGATCACATGTATATAGTCAGCAGACAGCACATGCATAGCAGCATTGTAGAGGCACAAAATTATGCGAGGAGTCTAAAATAACAGATTTTTCAGACTCCTTGAATCACTGACTGAGATCAGAAAAGTCAGCCTGATGGTTAGCAACACTGAATCACAGCACCATGCTGAAAAGGTCGGCACCTACAGTTTGAGAACCGCTAGTCTAGTGTGTCCAACGCTTAAGGTTGGGGACACACACTCCTAAAGCAAAAGACACCGCTTAGGAAAGCGATTACACACAAATTAAGCTAATTGAAAACTTCTAATTGCTTAATTAGGTGGGGGGCACTAGAGCAAATCCCAGTGATTTTTCCTAAAATTTGCGATCAGCCGCCTTGCTCTGGGGAGATGGGAGGAAGAAAGAGTGTGCTATATTTTCCCGACAGTCGGGATTCCGACAGTCATTAGTCAGGAATCCCGACTACACAGAGTGGGGAGCGCAATGAAGCCCCTTGCGGGCATGGTGGCGAGCTGCCCTCACCACCTATTTTATTCTCCCTCAATGGGGGTCGTGGACCCCCACGAGGGAGCAGTCGGGATTCCGACGTCGGAGTGATGACTATCGGAATCCCGACTGTCGGGGTGCCGTCCGGCACCCGGGAGAAAATTATATAGAAAATCACCATAGAATTACAAAAAAAAATAAAAAATCTTTGGATATACTGTAATTCTGAATAGTCTTGACTGATAGCTAAAGGGAAAGTTTGTTCCCCTTTAAATGAATAGAACAGAACTGATTAATCTGCAGTGTGATTTGTAAAGAATTTAAACCGGTACATATGTTAGTTGGGTGCCCACTATAGTTAGTACGCTCATACCCCCACTATCCATGTCAGCATGGAGTTGATTTTATATAGTGTGGCGAGGGGACGCAGAAAACTAAGCAAATAGCTTAGTGGGCGCCCAACATATAAGTACCTTTAAACCTGTCTGACAATGTTTTCTGCTCTGAGAAATTTGTGTACCTATATTACGTATGCTATGTGAAGCACTGAAATGAACTGTATGTATGTATATAACTTCTTTCTTTCAGCACGGATCCAAAGTTCAGAGGCAATTTAAGCCATAGGGAAATCTATATAATTCAAACATACTTTCCAGAAAAATGACATAAATTTAATTTGTTTTTTAAATAAATAGATGGTATTGGTGACTTGAACAGAACCATTAGTTGCAGATCTGGATGGCTGACTGTCATTTGTCTATTACCATCTAATTTTCTGTCTGTTTGTGTGTATCTTTTTGCTCATTATCAATATTGACCTTTTAAACGGCTATTAATAAAAGTTATATTTTACATTATTTTGAGAGCAGGTTACCAAACATATCCCAGAATCCTAAAATAACTAAAAATAAGAGTGTCCACCCAAAAAATGTATTTTCTTCTTGCACGAAGGGCCTAAAATTAGAGTTCCCGCTAGGCTTATTTCACAGGGCACTGCGCCCTGCCCCTTTACAATCTGCCGAATCCCGCCCTGCCCGTTTTTGCCCGCCCTGCACAGTTATTTGGTGCTAACAAATTACTGTCCCTCCCTGCCCGCTGACAGTGTATGACGCTGAGCGCGGCAGTGTGTGAACACTACTAGTACCCCAACTCAGCCCCTAGCCACGCTGACAGTCCCCTGGCGCGGTGACTAGTGTATGCTGCAGCGCTCAGGACTCTTCTCCCTCAGCCCTGCAGTCTCCAGCCGCGCTGACAGTCCCGCCCTCCTCAGCCTGAGGCGCGGTGACTGACAGCGTACTAGTTTTGCCCTCCTCAGCCCTGCAGCGCGGAAAGCTTGGCGGGTGAGGGGGGAGCCGCTAAGCCGGGTATATGCTCCCTCAGAGCCAGCGTCAGTCTTCATTACCACTGTAGATCAGCAGGGGGCCAGGGCAGCCGTTTGTCAGCACTTCTGGGCTGAAATCCACTGCCTGCCCGCCTGGCAGCATTAGTGCTGGAGCGCGTGCTCTGTCTGTGACAGGGGCTGCGGCGCATTTACTGTTAATAGTGCCCCTAACAAAAATGGCCGCTTGCCAAAAGGAGGGCTGCTGCTCATGCCCAGCAGCAGCCCCTCCTCCCATGGTCCTTGCTGAGTCAGTCTGATGACTCCAGGAGCTACAGACACGCGACTCACCCCCACGCTCCTCAGCACACTGAGTAGATGGAGTGAGCAGAGCAGCAGCAAGCAGGACACACCAGTATCCTTCTTTCCCCTGCAGTGACATAAGATACGGAGGCACACTGACTTCCCTTCTGCTTGATGTCACCAGACGCTACCCTACACTGCACAGCCACCCAACTTCAATCTCCATGCCTGTCTGAGTGAATGACAGACGTTATGGGCTGCAGTGCTGCGGAAATGTGGATACCATATGCTGCTGAGAGTACATTTTAAAAAAGGTACATAAACTATATATTTTGATGAAGCCTCACACTGTGTTGTGTGTGTGTTTATACACACACACACACACACACACACACACTTACATATACATATTTTCCAGGAAACCTGTGTCTGCCACCTTCTCTGCTATTCCCAACCCTGCCAAAGCTCTGTCCCTGCCCCCTGTCATGCCTCTGTCAGGTCACCCACCACTATGCGGAAAGGAAGATTCTGGGAGTACTGGTGTGCTGTGCACCTGCAGCCATGGGTAATAAACATGTACCCCACCCTCAGCCCGTGGCAACATGCATTTAAACCCATGGCATCAAGCAAGAAACCCCTGGCAACAAGCATGTAGGTAAGCAGCACAGCATAATATGTAATATGCATTACAGTGTGTGGCATAATGTGTAATGGGCATCACAGTCTGAGGTGTAATGGGCATCACAGTGTGATGCGCAAACTGTAATGGACATCACGGTGTGAGGCATAATGTGTAATGGGCATCACAGTGTGATGCGCAACGTGTAATGGACATCACGCCATGAGGCACAAGGAGTAATGGGCATTATGGTGTGTGGCGTAATGGGAATTACAGTGTTTGGTATAATGTGTATTGGGTATAACGGCAGTGTAAATTTTTGACGCGCGCCTTCGGCATGCAATGTCCCAGTTGTCACTGTTTTGCAAGGCCCTGCCATGTGTAATGGACATAATGTTATGTGGCATTATGTGGAATGGCCATTCATCATGTGGAATGGGAATTACTGTTTGTGGTAATATGTGCGATGGGCATTATGGTGTGTGGCATTATGTGTAATGGGCATTACACTTTTTTTAGTTTTAATCTGGCAGCACACAATCTAGTCAATAATAAGCTTTTTGTGAAGAGGCTTTTATTTATGTTTTATCTTAACTGGGATGTTAGATTAAAGTATTAAAATGTGCCTTCCTGACTGAAAAATGTGTCCTCATAATTGAAAAATGTGCCCTCCCCGTGGTCAGCACCCTGCCCTAAAAAATTTCTAGAGTTAACACTATAAAAAGGTACAAGGCAATATACTGTATATGGTTTTTAAACATTGCTGCTCAGTGGCCATAGGCCAGAATCCAAAATGAACAGCCGAAATGGGCGTTTTTTTGCTTTTTTTCTTCTCTTGATCACAATTCTTACTTGGACATATCCAATTAGGGGCACCAATTTTGCCTCACGAAAATACAGGAGTTCCAAAAGAGGTGAAAGCATTTACTGCAGATTTGGTTTTACCTGCCTAAGGCAGAAGCAACCGGATCCTATAAGCATCAGCAACGTGGTGAATGGGATAAGCCAGGCAGCAGCATTGGAGATACATTGGAATGGAGGAAAGTTACAGTAGCACAATATGAAGATGATCAGTTAGTGGATGAAGGTCTTCATAAAAACCAGGTTGAGAAATGGTCTGATCCAGGAAATATTTTTGCGTAGGATTGCACTTCACCATACAGTACCTAACATTAATACAACTTTGCTAGTATACAGTACCATAGGTATAAGGTTTAAATGATAGCAACAGTTTACATGTGATTCAATTATATGCTTGAGTTGTTAAATGCAGCAAGACCTGTTAAAGTCGAGTTGCACACACGCCATTTTAGGATAGTATGGCCGCCATTTTGGTTCACAGAGTTGCGCAAATAAAGTATTATACC
This sequence comes from Crinia signifera, assembly GCF_055691185.1. Classification (NCBI taxonomy): domain Eukaryota; kingdom Metazoa; phylum Chordata; class Amphibia; order Anura; family Myobatrachidae; genus Crinia; species Crinia signifera. Next base: position 231,842,133 of record NC_139219.1, on the reverse strand, counting down.
AGAGTCTGTGTAGCGAAGTGGACCATAAGCGCAGCCATACTAATACACATAAATTCATAAATACCATACTTACACCAAATAAAATATAGTTAATTAAAGGTTCTGTGCACCACACATAGGTTAATCAGCAATACACAATTGTGTCTGTATAATGTTTAGTATCGTTAGGTTCCGTTTCTCATGCGCAGCACTCCGGTCGTAGCGAAAACTTCGCAACTCATAAGGTCCGATAATTACGGACAAAATCCATATTCCATATGCCATGTACTATTTCTGCTAAAACTGTGTGAGACAACGGAATCAAGTTATAACCGGCTTTTTACGACCCTGACGACGATGCCAACACACAAAGGACACCAAAGTACACTCCCCCTGCACCAATCCAATTTAAGTGTAATACTTTGCTCCAATCACTGAGGACTGGACATTTGAACCCTTGACCAATTGCAACGGCCTTTGACCCCCCCTTCTTGGACCCTATAAATATAGCAATCCTTGAGCTGGCTCGGTCACTTCGGCACTGCATCTATCCCTTCACCATTGACCGGGCTAAAGTTCTATTTGAACATAGCGAGCTCCGACCGGACTGCGCTGCGCATATCTGATAAAACGGTAAACGGTTGCATTACTTGTGCTTTCTTTTATTGTTTATTGGCTGATTGTATTCTGTACCTGTTTTCTTTCCCCTAGTAGTATTCAACTTGTATTTAGTATTGTTAAGGGAATTGTATCACGTGTTATCCTGTATTTCTTCTTTCTGTAACCCCCTGTTGTCCGCTAGGGACTAAATACACTATTTGGAGAATCTATCTCCTCACTTTGTTATATCTTTGTCTCGTCTATTATTCGCATCTAGCGATAAGGTATATTACGGACATTGTCCATAAAAGGTATTCGCAGTTTAGGTACTAAATACTGCGAAGGGATACTCAATAACTGGCATCGATTCAGCGTGTACATTACACGGAAAAGGTCCGCTACGCTTTGTTCGCACGTAGCTAGGTTAAAAGGGTACGCAAGTTACGGAAAGAGTACGCAACTGCGCATTTCACTTCTTGTCCTTCTGGTTACATTAATATCAGTATTGATAGACCAAATACAATAGACAATTAGCCAAGTAATATGTTGGTAAAAGCAATCAGAAGAGAACTATTGTAAACTTATATGCAGATTTTTGCCAGCCAGACTTATACTTTGAGTGCCAATGTTGCTGGGAGCGATCCTCAAAATATCCGCTAAAATGCCACCATTGCTCACAGAGACTGTACTTTTAGTATAAATAAATACAGTCAAGTAATTGAAGTACTGCACCCAATAAATGAACTGTCGCGATGAACGGAACTGGCAATTCTAACTGATATTTTGAGGAACTTCCAGCAATGATGGCATTCAAAGGGTTCATTAAAAAAAAAAAAAAAAAAAAAAAAAAAAAACACACCTTTTGATTTGCAATTTTCACACCTATTTTGACAGTCACTTGGCACTCAAAGGGTTAATACACCTTACAAGCAACAGATCTTGTCCAGCTTCCCCCCCCCCCCCCCCCATAATAGTCCGTAATGCTATAGTTTGGCACTTGGGCCAGCAAAAACTACTCTTTACCTAGTAAAGAGACGATACCTTTATACATTAAAAGTAGTAGATGTATAACATTCATCTGTATATTTCCCGTCAGTTGTATTATTTACAGACTATGCTGAACCAAAATCTAGAGGTGCATACACGGTGCAACTTTGGCTGATTTTGAAAATGCGATTTCCCTTAAACTCCCCAGAGCCCAGAAGCACAGATATTGACTCCAGAAATGGAGAAATAGAATCAATCGGGGAGTACCAAATTCCTGTTTTCTCCTTCATCCACCAGAGAACACTGCAGTCTTAATACATTAGGGACATCCCAAAGCTACACCCACGGACAGGAGAGCGCTGATCATCTTGTAACACTGCTCGGCCAAACCGGGACGCGGAGGCCATAAATGATGTCAAACATGTAAAATTGTAGAAAGATGTGCGAACAAGACCAAGTGGTGCACTATACATCTGAGTCTTCGGGGCCAAGAAGGCCTCACTGAACTAGTAGAATGAGCTGAAATAACTGATGGAATCCTCTGAGAAGAGGCCAGTTAAGCCTGTTTAATGGTCAGGCAAATCCAGCGTGCGAGAGTCTGACGGCAAGCCATCCTCTCTTGGATGCATCATAGAGAACAAATAGGGAATCCACCTCGCACAAGAAAGTTGTCCTGTCCACATAGATGGACAGAGCACGTATGACATCCAGGAAGCTAGTATTCCCTGTCAAGGCCAGAACCACAATGGGTTTGTTGAAATGGAATGCAGATACCACCTTTGGTAAGAAATCCTGGTCCGCAGTTCCACCCCATCCTCGTGAAAGACCAGGAAGGGGGAAAGGCAAGAAGAAGAACACAGAGGTCAGAAAACCTTCTAACCGAAGCTAGTAGCAGCAAGATACCAGTCTTCCAGATTAACAAGCGCAAATCCAACTGAGGGAAAGATAGGACAAAAGACAAATTCCATGGTTCCGTACGAGACTTGAACGGTGGCTGAAGTCTTAAGACACCGTTTAGAAACGTTTGGACTTCATGAAGTAGGGCCCCTGTAGTGTGGTGAGGGAGCGCTGAGCTGCGGTGCAGGCAACTACGCTTTGAAGCAGCCACCGTAGCCCGAGAGCTAGAGCTGTGAGGAGGGAGTAATGGTGCTGCCCATGCAGGGGGAAAAAAAAAAAGGGATTTTTGTAAGAACTTACCGTTCGAATCCCTTTCTCTGATATGGTCCTGGTGACACAGCTCAACACTGGGATGTAGGAGGGTCCGAAGGAGCCAGGCACCTATCCTAAAGTTTTAGAGGGTAGGCTCCTCCCCTACTGCATCCCTGGACTCTTCAGTTCATCTTTCAAAGCCACTGGAATACATTAACTCAGTACAAACGCCTGCACATATTATATGCACATTTTATAACAGAAAACTGTTAACTTTTAACCATTTTAACATGAACATCATGAAACTTCTGGCATACTTACTGAGCGTAAGGGAGGGATCGCTGTGTCACCAGGACCATATCAGAGAAAGGGATTCGAACGGTAAGTTCTTACAAAAATCCCTTTTTCTCTTTCAATGGTCCTGGTGACACAGCTCAACACTGGGACGTTCCAGAGCCGGTCCTTTGGGAGGGTACGCTCAGGTCTGCAGCTCTCAGCACTGCTCGCCCGAATGATGCGTCCTCCGACGCGAACTCATGGAATCTATAGAATTTGGCAAATGTGTGAACAGATGACCAAGTGGCAGCTCTGCAAACCTGCTCAGCTGTGGCCCCATGTCGAACCGCCCAAGAGGTGGCAACTGACCTGGTGGTATGCGCATTTATTTTGGCCGGTACTGGTCTACCCACTTTGGTGTATGCAAAGGCTATCACAGACCGCAACCACCTAGCAATAGTCTGCTTAGATGCAGGCCAACCAATCTTGTGTACGTCATACAATACCAACAATGTGTCAGTCTTCCTGACACTCTTCACTCTGTCCACATATATGCGTAAGGCACGCACAACATCCAAAGTTCTCAACTTGTCCCTTTTCTTAGAACCCTCTGGGGGTTGAAACACAGGTAGAACTATCTCCTGATTTAAATGGAAGGTAGATACCACCTTCGGTAAAAACTGAGGCACTGTTCTTAAAACAGCCCTGTCATCATGAAAAATTAAGAAAGGAGATTTACATGACAAAGCTCCCAATTCTGAAACTCTTTTAGCAGATGCTACTGCTAACAAAAACACTAGCTTCCACGTAAGAAACTTAAAGTCAGCCGACCTTAAAGGTTCAAAAGGTGCCTTTTGAAGGCATTCCAAAACCAGTGATAGATCCCAAGGTGCTACTGGTTGCTTGTATGGAGGTTTCAACCTGGATACTCCTTGTAAAAAGGTTTGAATTTCCGGCAAAATGGCTATCTTTTTCTGGAAATAGATGGACAAGGCCGAAATCTGCACCTTCAGTGACTGAAGGCTTAGGCCCGATGAAAAACCATCTTGTAAGAATTCCATCATTCTTGATAGCTTAAAATGAGATGTATGAGCCTTTCTTCTCTCACACCATCGAATGTAAGTCTTCCAGACTCTATAATAATTTGCCGAAGATACAGCTTTTCTGGCTTTTATCATAGTCTGTACTACTGCCTCAGAAAACCCTTTTCTTTTCAAAATGGTGGTTTCAATAGCCAGGCCGTCAAAATCAATCGATCTGAATCCAGGTGATTGAAAGGGCCTTGTCTTAGAAGGTCTGGTCTCAGAGGTAGACGCCATGAGTCCACAGACAACCTCTGAAGCCTCGAGTACCAGGATCTCCTTGGCCAATCTGGGGCCACTAAGATCACTGGAACCTTCTGCCCCTGTATTTTCTTCAGAAGTCTCGGTAACATTGGTACTGGTGGGAATGCATAAAGGAGATCTCCCTGCCAGTGAATAGTCATGGCATCCACTGCCTCCGCTAGTGGATCCCTTGTTCTGGCATAGAACCTGGGCACTTGACGGTTGATCCTGGATGCCATCAGGTCCACATCCGGAGTTCCCCACATCGAAGTGATTTGGTGAAACACCTGAGGGTGTAAGCTCCATTCCCCTTCCTTGAGCTCCTCCCTGCTCAGGAAGTCGGCTTCTATATTCTCTATTCCTGGGATGAATATAGCCGATACAGCTGGAACATTCTGTTCCGCCCATAGGAAGATTCTGGATACCTCCCACATGGCCAATCTGCTGCGTGTACCTCCCTGGTGATTCAGATACGCCACAGCCGTGGCATTGTCGGTCTGAATCCTCAAAGGGGGGTTCTGTAACCTGTCTCCCGCCAAGGAAATGACTTTCCAGACAGCTCTCAGCTCCAATATGTTGATTGGTAACGCTGATTCCTCTGCCGTCCACAGGCCCTGAAGCCTGAGATCCAGGACTATTGCCCCCCAGCCCCTGAGACTGGCGTCGGTAGTTACTATCAACCAGTCCCAGGTCTGTAATGACCGACCCCACTGAAGGGAATCTACTTCTATCCACCATTTCAAAGATTCTCGGGTGTCCGAAGACAGCACTATCATCTCGGATTTCATGGTCAAAGTGTTTCCTGACCAAGCTGACAAAATGTTCCATTGGAACCTCCGAGAGTGGAACCTGGCAAATTGAAGCGTCTCGAATGACGCCACCATCTTCCCCAGGAGCTTGAGGCACCTCCATACTGAAATGCTCTGAGCCCTGAGAATCTCCTGGACTAGGGTGACCAGATCCCTGGCCTTTACCTCCGGGAGGAATACCCGATGAAGATGGGTGTCCAGTATGACTCCCAAGAATTGGAGCCTTTGTGACGGTACCAACTGAGATTTTTGCAAATTTAAAATCCAGCCGTGAGCCTGCAAAAAACTGATGGCCTCTGCCAAGTGACTCTGCAGCATGGCTGCTGACTCTGCTTTGAACAGGAGATCGTCCAAATAGGGTATTACTGTGATTCCCCTGAGCCTCAGCACCGCCGCCATTACTGACATTATCTTTGTGAATACCCTTGGCGCGGTTGCTAGCCCAAAGGGTAACGCCCGGAATTGTAAATGCAGGTCTCCTATGGCAAACCTCAACAAGGTCTGATGTTCCGGGTGTATAGGAACGTGCAAATATGCGTCCTGGACATCCATGGACGCCAAAAATTCTCCCTGGTCCAGACTCAGGAGTACTGACCGTAGAGACTCCATTTTGAAATGGTCTACCCATAAATGAACATTTAGAGACTTCAAATTTAGTATTGGTCTGAAAGACCCGTCTGGTTTGGGCACCAGGAACAGCGTGGAGTAAAAGCCTTTCTTCCACTCTGTCTTGGGGACTAGTGTCACCACCCCTTTTTCCAAAAGGGAGTGCGCTGCTCTCACAAGAGCTGTACGCAGCCGTGCCTCCTTTGGTAAGGATGTGGGAATGAACCTCTTCGGAGGTGGCCCTCTGAAAGGGATTTTGTAACCCTGTGTTATGATGTCTAGCACCCAGGCATCCTGGTCTAGAGAAGCCCAAGCGTCCCTGAAGAGCGTGAGACGCCCGCCCACTTTTGTCACTGTCGGGCAAAGCCCCTGACAGTCATGCAGAGGGTTTATCCTCTCCTTTATTGGCAGGCTTCTTGTGAAAAGAGCCAAATTTTGACTTTTGTGTCTTGCCTCTAGAGGGCTGAAACCTTCCCCTGAAAGACTGTCCTCGAAAGGACGCACCACCTCTAGGGGAGGGCCGAAAGGACGGCTTAAAAGCAGAAAATCTGGACGTCTGCTTTGCTGAGGAGGCCGGCAGGAATGTACTTTTGCCGCCTGTGGCCTGTTTTATAATCTCCTCTAATTCGGTACCAAAGAGTACCTTTCCTTTGAAGGCTAATGTTTCCAGAGCCTTCTTGGACTCATTGTCTGCTTCCCAGGCTTTTAGCCAAAGCACTCTCCTGGCATTAATGGAGACTGTGGACACTCTGGTTGCCATTTTAATAGCTTCCTCCTCTGCTTCAACTGCATATTCTGCTGCTGCCTTAATCTTTTCTGCCAGCAGTAATGCACCCGGGTCAGCCTGCAGCATGGTGCATAATTCACCAGCCCACTCTATCATGGCCTTAGAAACCCAGGCTGAAGCAATAAGGGGTCGTAAGGTAAACCCCACCCCTTCAAAGATAGCCTTGAGGTTTCCCTCCAGCTTTTTATCCACAGAATCTTTAAAAGCTGCACCGCCCTGTACTGGTAATACAGTAGCCTTGGACAAACGTGCCACTGAAGCGTCCACAACTGGGACCTTTTCCCAGAGCTCCGCATGAGACTCTGGCATGGGGTACAGACTAAGGAATCGCTTAGGCATCTGAAGCCTCTTATCAGGAGTTTTCCAAGCCCCTTCTAACAATTCCTGTAACCCCTCATCTGAAGGAAAAGTAACAGCCTCCTTCCGCTGTCGCTTAAAAACACCTTTAACAGGAGTCTTATCCTCCACAGTCAGCTTTAAAGCCTGCTTCACAGCTATAATGAGATCCTCTATACCAGCAGCAGAGTTCTCTTCCAAATCATCACCCTGATCCCAGGGGATGTCAGTATACTCTCCTTCCTCTTCATCTACCACAGTAGTTAAGGCATAAGACCTTCTAGGGGTCCCTGCCACATCATCCATTTTGTCCAGCATTTCACTGAACCTGTTAATCCCTTTTGCAGTATCCTGCATCACCTGGATAAGTGCAGGATCTGCCTGGGTAAGAGGCAAGGAGCCAGACGACTGCTGAGATGATGGCATAGGTCTCTGTGATTCTACCAGCCCATCACTCTGCCTGTCCAAAAGCTGCACCAAAGCGTTTACTGACCTGCCTAGGGCCCTGGCCCACGCAGGTTCCATATGCTCTGCCCTATGGGGATCACTGCCCATGGGTCTCACATCAGCGCAAGTAATACATAAGCCCCCCTTGGCCATCTGCTCAGGGACAAATTTTTGTGTGCAAACATTGCACGCGCTCAGTGCATTAAGGGCTCCCTCCCCCAAAACCACAGCCTGATGCTCAGACATGACGCAAGTGATAAAAGTATATCTATCAGTATACACAGTGCAAACAATGTACAAGCGTTTATACAGAGGCAATGCACCCAATCACTTATCTGTCTGTTGGTTTCAACTGCGGGGAAGCGATGCCCAGGAAATCCAAGTCACTCTGCCAGGATCAGTAAGCCAGCTCAGCTCCGCTGCAAGCGTTCTGAAAGGCGCCAAAGTCAGAGTGAAGGAAGAGACCACAGGTCCCTGCTGCTGCGGGGGTCCGTGACCTTTTGGCGCCATCCACCCCCAGCAAGCCGCTCCTTAGGTAGGATTTCCTAGTTCCAGTGTCTCCCCCTCAAATGGGGATCACTTGGAACATGCCTGTCACAACGCTGCTGTCCTCTCATCTAGGAGCTCAGCGTGTAAGCTCCGCATAAAATGGCCGCCGCCATCACGGAGCGCCTGTCCCCCATGATCCCCACCTAAGCGTGGAGCCGGTTTCAGGGTACTCCGGAGCCCAGGCAGCCTTTTAGAAAAGGCTATAAGCGCTGCACAGGGAGACCAGACAGCGTCTCCCCTGTGCACAGTGAGCTGACAGGACGCGCTTCTGTCAGCTCCTGCTGCGCAAGCAGTGTGAGGATTCACTATGAGAATCCTCACACTGTGCCTACCTAGCTAGGGTAAAAGTTAATAAAATAATAAAAATCCCCTAACTACTCTAATTCTTCGGCTGCTCCTGCAGCCCTTTAGAATAGCACCCACTCCAGTGGGCACCTAACACGAACTGAAGAGTCCAGGGATGCAGTAGGGGAGGAGCCTACCCTCTAAAACTTTAGGATAGGTGCCTGGCTCCTTCGGACCCTCCTACATCCCAGTGTTGAGCTGTGTCACCAGGACCATTGAAAGAGAAAAAAGCACCAATGCACTGCGCAGAAGGCCCCTCCCCCATGGGCATGCAAAACCTAGGTGCCTGTGACTAAGCGGAGTGCTTAATACAGCCTCCACTCTGGGCACCCAGTCTCATCCTCTGACCACGCGCTGTAGCCAGCGGCTTTCAGAGCTGTCTCCTAGATGAGACCAGCGCACTACCTGGTCCCGCCACACTGGCATCTAATACCTGTCAGCCGCACAGCCTCTGCTGCTCCTGGAGTTGTGGCGGGCCCTGGACCCGTAACCCTACTGTGAACATTTGCAGCGGATCCCGGATGCGGTGGCACTGGTGACCGCGTACATGGAAGGTGCACTGCGTGCAGTGGTGAACAGCCCCCTCCAGGGTCCCTCAAAACAGGCAGACCCTGCTGAGAGGTCTGCCTGTCCTCAGACTGTAGGAAAATGTATAAAATATTAAAAATAAAAAAGCAAATCCTAATCGGCCCAAGGAACCTACTCCTCCAGGCACTTTTTCTAAGACTGGGGTCTGGGTGGGGATAGAGGAGGGAGGAGCCTGTCACACAAAAGTTTCTTAAAGTGCCACTCCTCCCGAACACCTACTCTATCCCCACATGTGATGACTGCAGTGGCCCCTGCTGTATGTAGGTGAAAAGAGAAGATGAGGAGAGGAGCCACCAAACCCAGAATGGACACCCACAATTGTAATATTATAGATATATCTATATATTCATACACACCACCGCTATGCATTAAAACTCACTGTCCCGTGAGAGAAAGTAAAGCTTAGGGGGAAGTGGTGACACTGGCCCTTATTCTGATCGGTGCGGCCGGATCCGAATATGCGGCCACGACCGTGCGTGCGAAACCCCGCCTTCCATACTGATCGCCAACTCCGTCCGTACGCGGTAAGAAGCTGGCCAAACGGACCGCACGTGTATTTTTCCCGGAATACGCCTCCTCCATCTCAGGGAACCTCCCCCATCATTCGATGGTCGCAGACCATCGAATGCAGGACCGAGTGGTCCACCAGCTCCCGCAACCTCAGACCACACGGACATTTTTCCGTGCAAAAGCAGGGATCTGGGCGGGCAGCTGACATCCGGCGATGTCATATGTCCGCCCCCTACACGTGCGTCACGGCCGCATTACCATACGTACGCCCAGCGTTTGCATGGGAACGCCCATGAAACGCGGGGCGTATGCATATGGTAATGAGCCCAAATAGCCCTTCACGCCCCTCTCCACCCCCTGTTCGGAGTGTTCACATTTCATGCGGGATTTGGCCGTACGCCCCGCTCTTACACGAGCCCTGGTGGTGCAGTATGGGCAGTGGACCAGTAACAGGAGGAGCTGCAGCTGGTCCCCAATGTGGAAGCACACCACAGGCGGTGGAGACCTGACCTTACCCAGGGGTTCCCACATCGCAGTCAGACAGTTGGCTTCCTCTGTCTGCCTGTCCTCACTGTAAATATAAAGAAAAGTATTAAAATCTTAGTCCACCAAGGAGACCAAGCCCAGTGATCCAACTCCTCCAGGCACTCTTCCTAGGACTGAGGTCTGGGATGGGGATAAAGGAGAGGAGCCTGCCACACTAAGAATTTGAAAGTGTCAACTCCCATCACCACTCTATCCCCAGTGTATGATGACTGCAGTGTCCCATGGTGGATGAAGGAGAAAGCTAGCTTGTACAATGTCAAAATTGAGCTGCCAGCACAGTATTTTTTCTTGGATACCGACCACATGATATTTACTATGTTTTCTATTGATATGGACTGTATAAGGTTTATGCCCCATTACGATATTTTAAATTTGTATTGCCTCCACTGTAAGGGGTGTGCACATGCTTCGATTTTGGCAGATTTTCAATTAGATTTTGCTTATAGAAGCAAAATCGAATGGTTTTTAAGATGCTTTCAATTCGATGCGCGCTCCCATTTTCTCTATATCGAAAAGAAAAATAGACTGTGCCGGCAAGGAACTATCGAATTCGATCCACTCAATTAAATGTGTACAATGTGCCTTGAACATACTTGCCTACCTGACCCCCTCCATGCGGGAGAAAATGCTCTTTTTCTGGACTTCCTTGGTAATGTATGATTGCCATCACCTGTGGGGAGCTAGGTAAAGGTGTTTCACCACAGGTGCTGGCAATCATACATTACCAGGGAAGTCCAGGAGCAGAGCATTTTCTCCCGCATAGAGAGGGTCAGGTAGGCAAGTATGGCCTTGAATGCAAACCGAATTCAATATCGAAATCTACATCAAATGCAAAAGTGCAGATCGAATGGAAAGCAAAGGCCAAAGCGAAAAGGGGATGGAATTGGGGAAATCAAAAGCAAATCGATTTGAAAGTAAATCAATGCGTGTGTACACACCTATAGGATAAACCCAGATCCCTTGACTGCTGTTCAGCTGCAGCATAGACCATTACGTTACAGTGTCAGCTTTGTTGGTGAAGTTTGTTTTGTTGTCTACTACTATTTCTACCATGTTTCATAAATGGGCCGAGCAGCTTTTTGCTCTCTCTCCAAAAGCCAAATCCATGGATTTATCTGCCATGGAGGATCCATTGCAGCTTTCGTCAAGTATTAGATCTCGCCATAATTGCAGAAAAGGGTTTGCAAAAAAACAACAACTGGCAATAAAAGCAAGTTAATCACAAAACTACAATCGTGCCTATCACAATTAAACTCTGACCTAAACTTTTATGCTAAGCTACATTGGGGTTGGTTAAATTCACAGCACTGTGAAGAGAGCTGGGAGGGAGCACCTGTAGCTATTCTAAATAGTGCCTGTTATCGAAGAATGACTGTACTCGTGGTTGTTTAGCACTGTGAATTGAATCAACCACATATTAATAGCTGGGGTTAAGGAGGATTTAAAATTGAAGATGTACACCTTGGGGCATATGAAATAGCATCCAAGTTTGCCTGGGATGCAGGATGCTGGCCAAACTGACTTTTCTAAAGTGCAATCTTTGGTTGCACAGCCAATCTGGTGAAAGCATGGCTTTCACCAGATTGGCTTGGAAACTCTGCATTTTCCCCCCAATACCAACTAGTCAAGCCAAGAGCCAACAAACCAAACTCTTGTGGTAGGGTTAAACCTTTAAGGACAGGTATACATACGCACAACCAGCAATCCCATCACCCCAGACTATAGCAGATTGCCAGTACACATGTAAGCACCCATTTGTGTTGCCATCTAAATAACGTGTGAATCATGCCTTATATGAATACCAGAGCCGTGTTATTGAGAGGGACAGTCATGTTAAAGGAATAAGACATGACTTACTGTTGAGAAGTATCACAGTCTGAGAGACTGTAAGCAATCAACAACCCTGACATGCAAATCAACCTTCAATAAGTAGTGGCTAGAGAAAAGACAACCAGATCTGGAAAAATGTGTTGGATTTTGTGGGGGACCGTGTCCAGTCAGCTCCACTCATAATAAAGAAGGGCTTGGCTGTGCACTATGGAAAGAAGGAACGGTGGAAGGATATTGTTCCTTTAACAACCAAGTAATGAAAGAAAACAACTGTCAAGTTAAACAAGCCATAATATGCGCCAAAGTTAATACATTTAATTTGATATAATTAATAATTATTATTAAATTATTGAAGTGTTGTTAGCAATAGTTAAACAAGAACTTTGAAACAAATGCAGATATCTGCAAAAGCGCATAAAGAGATGCACCTAACAACCGATAGCATTGACCTACCTATTAATGCTTGAAAAAGGTTACTTTGAAAGATACCAATCACTCGCTCAATAGATTTCCCAAGTTGCTTGTCCTCAGTTTTGTTCAATCTTGTGCGATATTCCTCCAAGAGGTCCAATGCACGCTGGGTGTCTACAGAGGAAAAAAAATAATTACTTACAGCAATATCAGACTTTAAAAAAAATAAAAAAATAAAATACAAAAGTTAGAAATCCACTTACATGCAGATAGATATCTAAATACAGTGTAAATGGCAGCCCAGATGTGCAATGGTTAGCATTACTGCCTTACAGCACTGAGGTCATGTGGTCAATGCCAACCATGGCACTGTGGAGTTTTTAAATTCTCCCCATGCTTACGTGGGTTTCCTCTGGGTACTCTGGTTTACTCTTACAATCCAAAAATACTGGTAGGTTAATTGGCTGCCAAAAAAATACGTAACCCTAGAATCTTCTATGTACATGTATATGTGGTAGGAAATATAGATTGTAAGCGCCACTGGGGAAGGTACTAATGTGAATGTCAAATAATCTCTAAAAAGCGTTGAGTAATAGCAGTGCGCTATATAAAAGAGAAAGAAAGAATTCTGACAAGGATAGTAAATACAGCATTCTTATGAACAGTCAATACCAGGACTGGCCACCATGTTACACTCCAGCTGTTGTGAAGCTAGAAGTCTCAGCATACCCTTCTTATCAATCAGCTAATAAAGTACGGGACTTTTTTTATTACAACAGCTGAATAGTGATATATTTGTGAACATGGTCTTAAAAACAAAACAAAAAAAACCATTAACATCTAAAACATTTTCATAACATAATATTTATTGTAACACTTTCACACCAGAATCACGAAAGCTGACCTGGGATTTGGAACACTGTTACAATCTGGGCCAGACACGATTCACACCATGGCTCTTACCTGGCTTGGCCCTGTATTACCTATTCTGCCAGCTTGGAGAGGACACCTGTTCACATTGGGGCAGATGTATGAAGTGTCGGCGCTGCTATCTAAATGATAGCTGACCGTTGCCGGTTTGGGCTTTGCCAGCAGAAGCCCTATCTAAACAGCAGGGACAGCGATGTCCCTGCTGTTAGTGCTGGGGATCTCGCGTGAGCAGCGAGATCCCGCACATGGCCAATCGAGCCGGCCGGGGGACAGGAGACAGCGCATCAGTTTACACTGATGCGCTATCTCCAGGAGGGGACATCGCTGGAGGGGGAGTTAGCGCTCCCCCGCTTCAGCAGACATGTTAATACATCTTGCCGATGTCCATTCCAGCTTTTTTCCGGACAGCCCGCCATGGCAGCGCAGCTAAACCCTGAAAATTTCCGCCCATACCACCCAAGGGGTTAAACTGGAAATTTTCAGGTCCCAACAGGTATTTATAAAGCTGTTCCAATTCAGTTTATACCAAAAACACAAACCCTTTCACACTGAAGCTGGACACTTATTCCCGGGTCAGCACAATTTACACTACACATAGGGCATTGCCTGCACTTGGAGATAATGGCCAGGTTGTAATGCATTGTGAGTTTGGCGGCCCTGAAGTATGCCGGCCAAACTCAGAAGATTTTTTTTTAAATAGTACTCATTTACAATGGAAAACCTGCTGTGTAAGTGGAATCGGTTCATTGGGTTGACCATAAGTTGGTCTACAGTCATTATGTCGACACAGTTACGTCGATATACTGGAAGGTCGACGGGGACATGGTCGACATGGGTTAGGTCAACAGTCAAAGGGTCGATATGGGTTTTTTGACCCAAATGTCGACACAGTTGACATGGACACAGTTTTAGGTGCACCGCATCCGCTCGCAATGCTTCGGGCACACTATTTTATTCTACCATCATACCCTAGTGCAGGGGTCCTCAAACTATTTTGCTCTGTGACCCCATCAGACAATGAAAATAATTACAGGACTCCAGCAAGTTATTGCAGAAGGTCATCACATCACATGTGTAGTCAGCAGACCGCACATACATGGCAGCATTGTGGTGGCACAAAATGATGGGAGGAGTCTAAATAACAGACAATTCAACAGATTTTGCAGACTGATTGAGATTAGAAAGTCATCAGCCTGATGGTCAGCAACATGGAGTCACGACCCCATGCTGAGAAGGTCAGGACCCACAGTTTGAGAACTGCTGCCCTAGTGGATGGTAAGGCATGAAATACCTGTCCGCACAAAAAAACCCATGTCGACCTAACGCATGTGTCAACCTAGACCCCTGTCAAGCTCCCAGTATGTTGACCGTCTTATGGTCGACCAACTGACCGTATTCGTGTAAGGGAGAGATGTACTAAGCATTGAAAAGTGATAAAATGGAGAGTGATAACCCACCAGCCAATCAGCTCCTACCTGTCATTTCAGTTAGGACCTGATTGGCTGGTACTTTATCACTCTCCATTTAATCACTTTTCAAGCTTCGTACATCTGGCCCTAAATGAGGCAGGCAAAACAAACCCCCAATAAGCCATTCCATGCACTGATTGGATAGCCGCCTGCGTTTCTATTACATGCGATTGTGGGTAATAAGATATTGGCCAATGTATTTTCCTAAAAGACCATGTACTTCCCCTATGATTCCCTATTAACCACTGTGTTCCTATAATACTGTATAATGTTCTTGCCTACAAAACATTTAAAATAGGGGTGGCCACACCGGTCCTCGAGATCTATCAATGGTCCACATTTTCAAAGTAATCTAGCTGCTGCACAGCTGTAGTCATTACTAATGCCCGTTTTCACAGAGGCAAAAACTTGGGTTTTTACCTCATGGTCTTGGGTCAGTGTAAAAGGTGTACTGAAAAAAAAAAAAAAACCACGGATCGATTTCCACGCAAATTCTACCCTGGTCCTGACCATTGTGGAACATGGGGAGGCCCTGGGTGGTGGGGCAGTGTAAACTGGTGTGCTGGGTCTTTCGAGCCGGCTCCCGTTTGCAGCGTCTTGTCTTTATCATGGAGGTTGGGAGGTGGCACACACAGCCTCCGCTGCTGTACTGTGCAGACAGCAGTGGAGCCAGGGAGGAGGTGAATTGATACCTGTGTGGGGAATCCATTTACTTCAGGGGCTAGTGGGTGCACGGAGGCTGGGGACAAGCCCAGAAGCTTACCTTGGTGCTGGACTTGCCCCCAGCGCAGCAGTCCTGGGACTTAGATATGATGTCCTCTCCAAGGGCCACTACCTGCATCCGCGTACAGTGTAAACTGTGCTGGCCCAGGAGTATTCCGGGTCAACACCGTGGTGTAAATGGGGAAAATCCCGGATCCGACCCAGATTGGAACAATGTCCCAAATACCGGGTCGGAGCCGGGATTGTGGTGTAAAAGCGGTATAACTGTCACATTTTTAAACATGCTGTATTCATTCCTACTATAGAGCCACAGGCTGCCTGAAAAACCATATTGATAGATCTTGAGGACAGGTTTGTCCACCCCAATTTAAAAACAACCTGTTTGCTTTCATACTTGCTCTCCCTCTCAACATTCCATTCCCACCTAAATGCACCAAGCTTCGAAAAGTGAGCTTGGTGCAGTCAGCGCCTGTCATTTCTCAAACTCAGCCTGTAACAATGCATTTATTAGCTGATTATCACTTTTTTGAAGCTTGGTGCATTCTGGCCCCATATCTTCATTTAATTATACTTTCTTAGTAAGTCATACTTTATGTATAGCAATTTTTTCTGAAACGTTTGCCTGTGTGTAGATATAGATATATCTATCAATACACATACAAAAAAACTTTGTGTCACATATCTGTCAAAAAAACTGCAATATAAATAAATAAAACAATGTAAATTTCCCATTCAACACAAATATTCCCTTCTACAAAAACAAATACTGTTTTGAGGTTTAGAAATATTTTGGAAAATGGGCATGTAAACACAAAAAACAGACAATATATCAATTGCAACTACAACATTACAATTTTCTAACAGTGTGCTTGTTTAGAGGGATTATAGATCAGGACAAACTATGTAGAACTAAACAAAATTAAAAGGTGGTAAGTCAATGGAATACTCAAGTATCAAACCAATCACAGCAGTTTAACAATAAAGTTGCCTCTTTTATATTGATAGAAGCAAACTCCTCCTTGAAAGTCTCATGTTCATTCTGTTTCACTATGAATCAGATCAGCAAAGCAGTAAATTAAAATATCAGCTGACCAAATAATCTATGTTAATAGTGTGTGTCTTAAAAGGTTTCAAGAGTTGTAGCATAAAATGTGGCCTCAAGTCCCATCATGATTTATTAGCATATTAAGCAAAAATATAAATAAACCTCTGCACTTATTTAAATGGCAGGAGCATAGACACAAAGTTTTATTTTTGTAACCAGACATTGTTAACTCTACCAAAGCATAGCCAAACTTCATAGGAGGTATGGTTAGCCAGTCAAGGATGTAGTATAAAAGGAGTAGTTCACTGCTAACCAAGATTCCAAGGAAAACAAGTAAAATCATGTCCTTGTCTTCAGATATTCTGCAAAACTTATTACAACATACTACCCACAGTAGTCTGTGTGCATAGCTATGCACCTAGTGTAAGGTAGGTACAGGCACCACAGAGTGAGGAGCCACTCACTGAGAGGCAAGGTAGGGGGTAGAACCACCACAGAGGGAGGAGCAACTCACAGTGTAGGGTAAATTAGCCACTTATTGAGCAGCTAGGTAAGTACAGGCACAATACACAGACAATAAAGTGATTCAAGACACACACCTTGCTTTCTGACAGGCATAGTGCCTCCCCCCTGACACACACCAACAGGCTGTCAGGAGGATGACCTCGGCTACCCCTGTACCCCGCAGTTGGAGACTCCACGAAATAATCCCCAGCTCACAATGTGCCCCACCTCCCCAAGCAGGAGGGTACCGAGTTCTTTCCTCCACCCCCAGCAGTGGAGCAGTGGGAAAGTCCTGTTCTGTGCGGGATTCCTCCCCCGGGACTCTTCCACACACTGTGGAAGGGAGGTTCCCAACTCCTGTGTTTCCAGTCCAAGTAGTGTGAGCAGGGCTCCGGTGTCGCTCAGTCTCTCAGTCCTGGCTGTGGAGAGCACCTCCTGCAGCGGGACACAAAGTTGTTGGTGTGGGAGTCCCCGTCCCCTCCACGTCAGCTCGGGGATCGCACTGCAGCTCAGGGGCACAACAAGAAAAAGTTATTTCCCACGTCCGCCGTGTCTCTCCCCAGCTTTTGCGTTGCCCCTTCCCTCCACTTCTTCTGCTTCTCGTCTGCCTCTGTCAGCTCCCCCGCCCCCTCCTGCTCTTCTCCGTCCTCTCCTCTCCCACCCCCTCCTCCTCCTTCTCCTCCTGTCTCTCTCTCTCACACCGCTCGAAAACCCAAACTTTACTCCAAAATGGCGCCCCGGAGCTGACTGGAGTAAACCACGTGACCTCCCCTTCAGTCCCGGCGCCGTCTCCTCCAATCAGGAGTGAGCTCTGCCGGGCGGCTGCACTAGCCTGTACCTTGGTAGAAGCTAGGAAAGCTGTAGCCTTTGGTTTCTTAAAGCGGCTGAGGTGAGCGGGTGGGGTCACGCTTCTCACCTCTTTAAAGCGGCAATCTTTTTTTTCTCTACACAGTCGTTAGTGAGAAAATGAAATCCACCAGTGCTGCTAAATCGTATATCCTTGTATGTCATTATATATCCTTATGCTATTCAGGTGATAAAGTGGTTAAATCCCTCCCAGGGAAACTGCTACTGTCACCTGTGGGACATAGCCGTCACGACTAGGTGGTATAATATGGTGCACTATGCTCCCCATCATGCTATGTGTATACTGGAGTTTGTGGCAATGTAATGCCTATGTATTTCGGATTCTCTGTTTTAAAAATAGTTAAATTGTACATGCTAGCATAAGAATATTCTGTAAGCATGGCCTCAAGAGGTACAGAATATACAGGAACTGTCAGGGCCAGATTAAGGTCTGTGGGGGGCCCATGAAAATACATTTGTATGTCAATAATATGATTGTATGTCCCAAAAATAGATGTAACGCACCCCCCCGCTATCCACGCCACCCCGAAGTCTGCGAGCGGCGGCGGAACGCGTCCTCCGACTTTTTCATTACCCCACTATCAATGTTGGCGTGGAGTTGATTTTATATAGCGTGGCGAGCAACCGAGCCCGAAGCGTGGGGAGCGCAGCGAGTCCTGTGGATTACTTTACTTGTATTCCGGGCCCCCTTGCGAGGCTCACTGCGCTCACCACGCTTCAGGCTTGGTGGCTCGCTGCGCTCGCCACACTATATAGAATCAACTCCACTCCGACGTGGATAGTGGGGTAATGAAAAAGTCGGAGGACGCGTTCCGCCACCCATCCATGCCACGCTTCGGGGTGGCATGGATAGTGGGGGGTGCGTTAAACCTATTTTTGGGACATACAATCATATTATTGTATATCTAATGTCATGGCATCGCACACCCTTTAAAATCCCATGCAATCGCATGCGATTTTGCGGCCGATGCGATGGCCCGGGGCAAATTACATAGGAAAATCGCATTGCATCGCATGGCAAGGCCATAAAATGGCCCATGCGATGCGATTTCCCTACGCAGAATAGCCCACTAAGCAAATTGCTTAGTGGGCGCCGTTCTAGGAAACAAGTACCAAAATTGCACATTCACATTACTAAAAAATTACTAAAAAATCGCACATTACCATTCTGACTTTGTCTAAAAATTCAGACCCTATTACATGTGTGAATTTTGGGAAATTATTGCATATTTGGCATGAGGGATATGGTGCAATTTTTTTAGCTGTCTAAAAAAAATTGCACCCTATTTCATCTCCTCCCATATCTCCATAGCCATGAGGAGTTCTAGCTGTCCAGTGGCTATAGAAGAGACACTGGGCCTAATTCAGATCTGAATGCACAGCTTCTAATTTGCAGCGGCTGGCGATCAGGTGAATGTCACCCTGCCAGAGTGAAATCCCACCTTGCTAATCTATTTGCAGCCGTGCAAATATTTCCAAATCCATTCGCAAGACGCTCACCATTGAATTATTCCGATGTGTGTAGGCTCTGAGTAGACCTGGACTTACTCAGCAGCTGCGATTGAAACAGGCTAATCGTCGACAGAGCTGATGTTACACATCCTTACCTAAAACGCTTGGGCACACCTGCATTTTTTCTAGGCACCCATGCATTTTTTCTGGCCCTCCCATGAAATGGCTAGTTTCCTGTCAATCACAAGTTTCCTGTCAATCAAAAAAGTAGTGGGATTTCATCACTGGAGAGCGTCACGCACGCACATTGCGACCCAGATGCATGTGCACTCTATAGATAATTGGCTGCTGTGCAAAGTCACACAGCGGCGATCAGGTATGAATCAGGCCCTCTGTCTCCAAGTCAATTGCTTCACCCTAAAAAAGCTGTTAAAAAAAATTAACGTATTCTACCCTTTCCCAGGTCAGACAGATTATAAAGCATGACATTGTGACTCCCCCAGGATTTCGTTGAAACTGTGGCCTTATCATCATCGAATACCCAAAGCCAAGAGATTAGCAATGAAACAAGAAATCCAAGACATGCTAGGACTGGGAATTTTGCAATGAATCCAACAACTAGAATAATCCAATTGTCCTGGTGCCCAAACCATCAGGTACTCTGAGGTTCTGCAATGATTTCCATCATCTGAACAAAGTCTCTGAGTTTGCCTCAAAGTCATGAGCTAGTGGAACATGTCGCTAAAAGTAATTATTTGACAACTTAAGAGCAAGCAAAGACTGTAGTGGAGGATCAGCTTTTCCAAGTCAATTCAGTACTCAAATCCCTTCGTGTCCACAGCTTCAACGACACCCAGAGCAATGTGCTATTGGCAGGAGCAAGGTAAATATCTGGGTTACATATTGGAACAAGGACAAGTGGAACTCAAATGAACAAAGTGAAGGGCATGCTCACTTTGCCTAATCCAGTTTATTAAATACAGCTATTGACCTCCCTAGGCTTAGTGGGTTATTATTGAAGATACTCTCCAATTTTGCGACTAGAGCAGCAGATTTAACCCAATGCCTAAAGAAAAATATAGCCCAGACAAAATGATCTGGACACAAGTGGTAGATGCTGCGTTACAAGATTTTGAAGAAGTCCTGTGTACAGCACCAGTCTTACAAGCACCCGACTTTATGAAAAGCTTCAATCTACAAACAGACTCTTCAGAGACTGGTCTAGGAGCTATTTCAGTTCAAGTTGTGAACGGTGAGGAAAAAACAATTTTAGGTACTCTTTACCTAGAAGGGCGCCCATCGCGGGCATCGCATGTATCAAAAAATCGCATGCGATGCGACCAACGCGATTACCGCGATTTCCCATAGGGAACAATGTTAAATGTCCCAATTGACCCGGTTTTCCATAGGGAACAATGTTAAAAGGCCCACAGAGGCCAAATAGGCACCCTGAAGTGTGGTGAGCGCAGCAAGCCCGCGAGGGGCAGCGGTACGCGTCCTCCGACCTTTTCATACCCCCAGTATCCACGTCGGCGTGGAGTTGAGAATAGAAAGTGTGGCGAGCGCAGCGAGCCACCGAGCCCGAAGCGTGGCGAGGGGACGCGGACACCTGTGAAGCCCGCGAGAGGACGCGTATACCTGTGAAGGTGTCCGCATCCCCTCGCGGGGCTCGCTGCGCTCACCAACGCTTCGGGCTCGGTGGCTCGCTGCGCTCGCCGCACTTTCTATTCTCAACTCCACGCCGACGTGGATAGTGGGGGTATGAAAAGGTCGTAGGACGCGGGCTCGCTGCGTTCGCCACGCTTCGGGTTGACGTTGATCGTGGGGTGGCGTTAACAATTGGGGGGGCCATTTCACACTTCAGGGTGCCTATTTGGCCTCTGTGGGCCATTTAACATTATTCCCTATGGAAAATTGGGTCAATTGGTACATTTAACATTGTTCCCTATGGGAATTCGCGGTAAACGCGTCGGTCGCATCGCATGCGATTTTTTTGGTCGCATGCGATGCGACCAACGCGATTTTTTCACCTTACGATGCCCACGATCAAAATCGTGGGCGCCCTTCTAGGTAAAGAACCCGATTTTATACCTTTAGTCACAAGCGCTCCTATCCCGATAGAAGAATTATGGCACAGTGGAACAAGAGTGTCCATCAAATGGATATTGGAATCTTTAAAATATTATTTCTTTCTGTTGGTAACAGACCACGCCCATTGCAATTGATGCTTTGAAATAAGGTAAGAGTCACCCGGTCATTTCTAGCATCTAACCTTATCACTTTTTGGTTCAACAAAGGCCAGGCAAAATGCATGCTAGATTTCTGCTCCACAGGAGGTTTTTGTCCGGGTTCCATACTGCACACTGCTGAGACACCCTATTTAGTTGAGCTAGAAAAATTGGTCAGTGCTCACAATCCAGCAAGTGGCAAGGTGATAGGCCATGGAAAGCTAGCTTTAGGGAGCCCATGCCAAGCGAGCGGAACACATGTGGGGAAGCATTAACCATAAGGATACCAACAGGTTGTCCACTATATTCAGCTGTAAGAAAATAAAGACCATTCTACCTTGCAAAACTGTCAATGGTTTATGCTTCTTCCATCTAAAGTGCCTCACAATATCTAGAATTGTAGTAGTAGTTTATGGTTCATATGGTAGGTCCCTTTCCTCGGCTCCATCCTGCCACCAATCTACATCCTCTGTCCTTTCTTTATCCTACATCCTCAATATGGGCATAATTTACATGACACAAAATACCAATGTATGGCAAACCCACACTGCAAATGTCCAATATAGGTCTTGCACTATGAGTGCTGATGCCACTAGAATAATCTGATGCCATTTGGGGCAGTAAGGGTGTGCATTGGCCACCATTTCCCAAAATCGAGGCATGTAAACCATTGACTTTGGTTAAGTACCGAGACTTAGATCTCTATCGAAAGATGGAGACGTCCTGTCCTCTTTGTAGAACCTGAAAAGTCTTCTTGCGTGGCCCAAGGGTCACATAGCTGGCTGTGGTATCACAGGTATTAGCGATGGATCACTAATGCAAGCAGGAGGTTTCTACTTCTATTACACAGCTCCTGCTGCATTACCATGCTAGTGCAGTGCTGCTGCTTCCAAGTAAGTTAGCAAGTAAAGTGATGAGAGATCAGGGGGGGCAATTCGATTGTTTTTTTTTCACACTGCTCATGCCCATAAAGACTGGGTTTAGCCCTGTCAAACAGTTAAAATGGGCCAGTGGCTGTCCGAGCCTGTATGGAACTTCAAGTGAATTTTTCTGTCGGGGCGTCCTCTGATGGCTGAGTGCTGTGTCCGATGCTGTAGCAGGTCAGTGCGACTGTACTGATCCCTGGGTAAGGCAGCCAGTACAGATTAGGCTAATCTGTATTTATTCTAGTCTGCACTCTGATCACCATTTGCATTCACCACCTCTACCAGCATATACCTAGTGTGGTAAGAACTATAAAAGGATAGAGATATATAAACGCGCTAGAATCAGTGTATAGAGAAAAAATGATTAAGAATTTATTTGACATACATATTTCACTGGCCAGTGAAATAAATAAACATTATAAAATCGAATATACAGTAGGAGCAAATTTCATCTTTGCTCCTTTGGTCATAGCTAGCCATGGCTATCCATGGCTATTCTATTGTTCTCAGCTGCAATACAATACGTATTGCAGCTGAGAACAATAGAATAGCCATGGCTAGCCATGGCCAAAGGAGCAAAGATGAAACTTGCTCCTACTGTATACACAATGATGGTTACTAATTGATAATCTGCTGTGTCCCGGTTGGCTTGATTATATAGGTAGCCGGTGATAAGTTTGAAAAAAAACTTTTATGGGACAGTTATATCCAGCTGTGCTCTCCACAGTGTGTCATCAATTATACTTATTTATGGATACAATTTTCCTAGTCCACTGTCTGGCCAGACAAAAAAATAGGTAACCCAGTGTTGTATGACGCGTTTCTCCGCCTCCTATAGGGCGTCAGCGGCTTAATCAGAACTATTAAAGACCTTGGGTTCTCCTGCTGGAAACATTGGGGGGCTTTGGGCTTGTCTTACTTGTATTTACTTGGACTATATGTGCTAATATAGCTTTTACCATGTATCTCTAAATAAGAAGTATATTCCTGCATTGTATTAGGAAATCCATTCATCTACCTTTTATTCTCAGAAATGAATGTTCTGTCATTGTTGCCTACACCTAAAGTTATAGCTATTCAGTTTCAATATTGACACTACAGATTCATCTATTTGTGCTACATATATTATGCTAATACTTTTATTTTTACTGTGAACAACTCATCATTTCTGCTACAAACCTAGCAACATCCTTGTTATACATAACCTTCACATCTGCCATGTCTTGCTTGCAGCAAGAGTTGGAGAGGGGCATATTAGAGACAATGCTATCTTAACATTTGTGCAAACTGGGAATTGATTGTTGAGGCCATTGAGCAAAGGTGGGTAGGGCTAGAGTTTCCTGGGAGACAGCATATGCTGTTCGGCCGGTCTGATTATGAATGACAATAAAAACGAGTTCCTACGCATCTTTTTCTAACTGCCTCCCATCCTACAGTCAGAAAGTGACCTACTGTCAGCATACTGATTGGTGCATGGCTAGAGCTATTTATCCATTTGCTGCTAGTCAATCACTGTATAGAAACATGTGATGGTGGTCACTCAAACTCTGTCTGGGAGATCATAAGTGGCAATGAATCCTGGTTCTACAGTTTGTTCCCCGAGACCAAACAACAGTGAGTCCAGGGGCACTACCACAAAAGTTTGAGTCAACACAGACGTCTGGCTAAGATGCCTGTTTTTTTTGGCCAGGACTGATCATGTAGCTATCTTACTACTCATACAGCAGCACACAGTGGCAGGGGACCGGTACACCAACCAGTTCTTGCTGCACTTAATCCTTGAAACCATTTCCAAGCACCGTCCAAGTACAAAATACATTTATGGTGTTCTTCTCCATCATGACAATGCACCTGTCCACAAGTTCAGGAAAGTGGTGTATTTCTGGTCCATAAATGTCTAGGAGCTTGGTCATTCACCATACAGTTCAGACCTGGACAATGGAGACTGTTTTCATGCGTGGGATTTATTTTGAGTCTCTGGAAGCTCCAGTGGAGAACTTCATCCAGCATGTAATGTAGAAGATATACCTGCGTCACAAAGTGGTTTGAGTTCATATAACTTTGCATAGACTCCTGAATGTTAATTTTGTTCGGGAGTATATTATACTTTTTGTGCATCCAGAAACTTATTGTACATTCCTCATTTATGTAAAAAAAAACCCTTCTTTGCTCTATTTCACTACAGACCCTTTCCTTACCAGGAAAACAGCAGTTGGAGGTTACCTCAGATCTGCAGTGAGGCTGTGGTGGCAAGTTAGTTATAGTCACTGGTCCTTGAGCAGGATGGAGGGTTCGGGTGCCGACAGTCGGGATTCTGACAGTACTCCAACATCGGAATCCTGACTGTTTAAATGCCCAACTGTCGGGATCCCGACTGACAGGGGCTATTCGCCCTTGTGGGGGTCCACGATCCCCACAGAGGGAGAATAGAACCTGTGGCGAGCGAAGCGATTCACCGATCCCACAGCGTGGCGAACACAGTGAGTCTGCAGTGTGGCGAGCGCAGCGAGGCCGCAAGGGGCCTCTTTGCACTCCCCCCCCCCCCCCCCCGTCGGAGCATCGGCAGTCGGGATTCTGATGTCGGGATACTTACCGTCCAGATCCCGATTGTCGGAGCACCATACCACACCCTGAGGGTGCTGGTCGGTGGGTTGGCCTGGAGTGGTTGACGGTGGACACTCTTCATGCAGCCAACAACCAGATGGTAGTTGCAGACGTTTTTTAAATATAACTCTTTGGCCTTTATTCAGATCTGATTGCAGTACAAATTTGTTTGGAAAATGGTCAAAACCATGTGCACTGCAGGTGGGGCAGATGTAACATGTGCAGGAAGAGTTAAATTTGGGTGGGGTGTGTTGAAACTGAAATCTAAATTGCAGTGTAAAAATAATGTAGCCAGTATTTACCCTGCACTGAAACAAAATAACTCACACAAATCTAACTCTCTCTGCACATGTTACATCTGCCCCACCTGCAGTGCACATGGTTTTGCCCATTTTCCAAACAAATTTGTACTGTGGTCAAATCTGAATAAAGGCCTTTGAGTGCCAAGTGAATTTGTCAAAATAGGTGATTTTAATGTTCAAAGCAAATTCAGGTGATGTGCTTCATGTAGATTTGCTAAGAAGGGCAGTGGACAATGTACAGTATCCCTGATGGAATATAAATTTGAAGAAGTCCAAGATGATTTTCTATTGGTGCAAAAAGAAAAGTACTCCTTTTGCATTATTTTGTGGGGCATTTGTTTTAACCAAAATATGGCGACACTTGTAATGGTATTCATTAAAATGCATCCATAGTAGAATGCTTTAATGAAGTAAAATATAATAGATAATGAATAAACAAATTATTATTGATATTTTTGCTGTAGCTCAGAGACATTTAGATCACATCAATATCTGAGAATGTATTTGATACATTAAGCATGGTTATTGATTGTGTAAGGTGGATATTTATTTTATCTACATAAACATAATTTATCCATTACCTATTATATTTTACTTTACTACAGCATACTACTATGTATGTCATTTTAATGAAAATCATTCATTCAATCAAGTTTTAGCTATAAACATTTTCTTTCTTTCTTTGCATATAAATAACCTACTCTTACGGACAGACTTCCAGTGCTAAATTTATTACACAACGATAGCGTTCTTATCACTTGTGGTTGTAGGATAGTTACCCCCCAAGGAAAAAATAGGATACCCTTGCTTGCTGTGTGAACAGAGAAGGGGACCCCTAGGGGCGCAAGGTGTGACCTGCTTAACTCAGTAGCAGCTGCAGTCAAATCAGGTGTGTCAGACCGGAATGATATATACAGAGAAAAAATCAAAATATGCAGCGCTAATTAAATAAAAAACTAACGTACTCGTTGGTTTAACTTCACAATTTTATAGTGAAAATTAAAAAGTATCACAATTTAATAGGCCACATGTCCACACATATAATACAAAGAATCGTTAAAAGGATGCATTGGTGCAGATAAGCAGAAATCGGATATGGCTTAATACACTGTCCGTTCCTATAATGCCTGGAAGTTTTGTGATAGGACCGCCTCTGTAAACAGAGTGGGTTATAATTACCAACCACCTTGCTTGGTCTAGGGAGAAATGGATCCTGATGGAATGAGAATTTTCCTTTTTGTTGTCCAAAGTCCCTTAAAAACAAGGTTTCTCAAAGGTATCATGGATCATGATACCTTTGAGAAAGCTTGTTTAAGCGAAACGCGTTAGGTGGACACCAACCCCAGAAGCAGAAGCGGACTACAGGCTCCAGCAATCACTTGCTATCCATATCTGCCCAAACCAGCCTGAACGGACTGGATACAATTTCAATCTGTTATACCAACACCAAGTGGCAAGTCCCACTCTTTGCATATGGACTCTCCATTTTAAGGGACTTTGGACAACAAAAGGGAAATTTCTCATTCCATCAGGAACCATTTCTCCCTAGACCAAGCAAGGTGGACGGTAATTATAACCCACTCTGTTTACAGAGGCGGTCCTATCACAAAACTTCCAGGCATTATAGGAATGGACAGTGTATTAAGCCAAATCCGATTTCTGCTTATCTGCACCAATGCATCCTTTTAACGATTCTTTGTATTATATGTGTGGCCATGTGGCCTATTAAATTGTGATACTTTTTAATTTTCACTATAAAATTGTGAAGTCAAACCAACGAATACATTCGTTTTTTATTTAATTAGCGCTGCATATTTTGTTTTTTTTCTCTGTAGTTACCCCCCAAACCTGTCTCTATCATTCTTTACATTCATGTGCTCCACAATACAACCACTCTCTTTCTCCTGCGGGGAAAACATATAATTTCCTATTGCTGTATGACATTTTTAGGCCTCAGGTTCATTACCCATCTGGCCAGAATTTTTCTACCTACAAAGAACATTAGAGACATTTTTAAAATATGAGGATTTTAAAATGATTATGAAGGTCAAAAGTCCATCCTTTCTATGTTGCATGAAGCTGTTAAGACAGATGTTCACTGTCACACTCTGTTATATTGTGTGAATACCTGGTACTCTGACATCACTTTGTCAGCTGATCTCAGCAGCCTATCACACACCTACAGCTGAGTGATACTCCCTGTGAGAATTCCCACTGGTGCCAGAAGCAAGGTGTTACTTCCCTGAGCTACATGCTGTTCCTTGTCTCTCATGTGCAAGTTAAAGATTCTGTTATCTGGCCCAGAATTGCAGTTGCTGTAATTCCCTGCACTCCAGCTAAGTACTTCTCTGCAAGTAATCAATCCTGCAAATACTAGTTCACCAAGCTCATCCTGCAAACACCAGTGTTACCTGCTTATACAGCTGACTGCAATCACCATCTGCACAGTACCTGGGGAGATCCACTCTCAGTTTGCTCATTCAGTCTCTGTTCACTGCTTGTTGGTTCCAAGCTCATACCTGAAGTCATCCAGTGCTGCATAGTATTATCAGTGTCCAGTGTCTCAGGTACTCACACCATTTCAGCATTATACCTGTGTGTATCCAGCCTTCTGATTTACTGTTACCGACCTGGCTATCCCTGTGACCTGCAACTGCTAAAACCTTGTCTGCACTACGCTCCCTGATATCTGGTACTGACCTGGCTATTCCTGTGACAAAGAACCTGCTCAATCCTTGTGTACTTCCAGCCATCTGTTATTTGCTACCGACCCGGCTATACCTGTGACCTGCACCTGCTAAACCCTTGTCTGACTACTGCTACTTCCAGTGTAACCAGCACCTGCACGAGAAGCCTGGACAAAGGGCCGCGACCGACGTGCCAGGCGCCGCAAAAGCCCAAATCCCGCTTGGAGGGGTCACTGGCAGAAAACCCCTGGCACGGTTAGACTCCGCGCCTCTGCTCAGGTAAAGTCAAATTCTCACACAGGTAGTGTCCTCCTCTGTGATCCGTGACATTCACATTTGAAACAGTCCAGTATGAAGGTTACATTCTAGGATGTTTCAATTAAACATTTTAAAGAGTTGCATTCCTAATATCAACTCAGGGGCATATGTATTAAGCCTGTCAAAGTGAAAGGTGAAAAGGCACCAGCCATTCAGCTGTGTTTGAAATATGACAGTAGTTGATTGGCTTGTGCGTTATCACCATACACTTTATCACCACTTTATTACTGTCACATGCCGACGGCGTGTGTCAGTACTCACACCGCCGAGCTCTGCGCGTCCTGTGTCTCCCAGGGCGGCATCTGGGGGGCTCCGGTGGGTGGTCACTGCGGGCAGGGTTCCGGGCTCTGGCAGGACTGGGCGCTGCCATGTTAGCCGGGTCATGTGACCGCAGGCGGGGTCTATTTAATCCCTCTGTTCTGGGGAGATAAATCCAAGCAGCTGGAGTGCTTCTGGGCTGGTGCAACTTCTAAGTTGCAGCTCTGTGAAGCCTGTGCAGCAGCCTGCCTGAAAGTCACTGGGACATCAGCTCATGTTACAGAACTGGCTACTACAGCTCCCAAGTTTCCCAGCTGGTACTACCTCCGATTGCTACCCGGTCTGTGCAGTATCGGTTCTTGGACCTGCTCGGACCACCATGGTACCCCGGAGTCCAACACTCTGATCTGCCAGTCTCCGTTCAATGCCAAGTCGGCCCTTTAAGTTAACCTTATTGTCTGAGTCCAGTTTTTTTCAAGCCAAGAAGGCCTTTGAGTTCCAGTCTCCGTTCAATGCCAAGTAGGCCCTTTAAGTTAACTTTATTGCCAGAGTTTAAGCCTCCGTTCTACGCCCAGTCAGCCATTCTCAGTTCTTCTCTGCTGTCTAGTCCTGTGTTTCCTGAGTTCAACCTACCTCCTGTTTCCAGTTAAGATCTCTCTCGCCACCAAGGAGTTCTCCTAGCAAGGGGCCGTGACCTGCTGTCCATATGCAGCGAAGCCCAAACTCCCTTGCGGGGGCCCTGGCGCTGGGCAGTTAGATTCCGCGTCCTCGCTAAGGAGTCCTGCCAATACTCTACTAAACTCACAGCACCTCAAGTGCAACCTGTGCAGGGTCAGCAGCCTGAGATGGATCCTCCACCACTGCCCAATGTGACAATTACTTTACCAGGCTTCATACATCTGACCCTCAAATCTTAATCCTGTCCCCAGAAACATGATAGATTCAGTCAGAGATATTGATCAAGGGCAGAAGTTTTTTCATCCAGGATTGGTTGTTGTCAAGACCATTGCCAGTATCTACAAAGGGGGATGGTTACTCTGAACTATCATTTCATATATCAGGGACTCTGATCCAGAGAGTTATCAAAACATTATATAAATATGCTGGAACTAAGAGCACATTGAAAAAGGCAGAGGAGGAAATTTACTAAGATGAGAGTTCTATTTCACATGGGATGTTTCTATAGGTAACCAATCAGCATCTACTGCTTATTTATTTAGCAACTAAAAATTAATAGATAGTATATGATTGGTTACCCATATAAGTATCCCATGTGAAATAGAACTCCCATCTTAGTAAAGAATCTCGGTACTTGTGTACTATCACGGCGCCCAACGCATCGCAGACCATATCGCATGCGATGTTCCACAATGTCATACAATTTAAAAATTGTATGGTATTGTATATGGCATACAATGCCATACAATGCGATGGGATGCGATTATAACTTGTATAAGCACCCTAATGGGTGCTTACAAAGTTAAATGAACCCCCACGCCACCCCCCCCCCCTCCAGTATAAACGAGAACTCGAAGCGTGGCAAGCGGCTGCGGTACGCGTCCTACAACCTTTTCATACCCCCACTATCCACGTCGATGTGGAGTTGATTTTATAAAGTATGGCGAGCCCGAAGCGGAGCAGACGCGCAGAACTTCACAGGTATATGCGTCCCCTCGCGGGGCTCGCTGCGCTCGTTAAAAGCACTCATTAGGGTGCTTATACAATTTAACATCGTATATGGGGCAAAATCGCATCGCATGCCATCAGGTGTATGGCATGCAAAGCGATTGCGATCAAAAATCGGGCGACTAATTATCGTGGGCGCCGTGTTAGTAAACAAGTACCAGAATCTCTTATTCAAAAATAGAAATGAATAGATTACATTTTTCTTTTTAATACTATTCTATGTCAATAATTAAATAAGTCAGCCACACTTATTTGATGTGTTAGTTTCTACACATTTAACTGACCAGGTTTACCCACTTACATGGGTTCCTGGTATTCTCAATTCAAATACAATGACCAATGAAATACAAAATACCAATGATACTACACTAGTTAATAGTTACAAGCTGCAGCCACATCTTGTTTCTGTTTGTCTCGTCTTTGTTGTTTGTACCAGCATCCAGGTTTTCTGTTTTATCCCTTTTTGCGGAAAACCAGAATATTGGGGTCTTTTGACCCCTTGTCAAGAGGGGGGTACTGTTACGAGCCACCTCTGGCAGGTCTGTGTAAATGCAGCCTGACTCTTGTATTTGTTCTGTGTGCAGTTCACCTGTCACATAATGAGTTAATTAGCACTCTGCCTTGTATGTCAGGCTCTGCTCCGCAATACGGTCTGTCCCTTGTCTGCCTGTACTATATTGTATTTAGACACTACCTGGGACTGCACCTCTAACACTATTGTGGTTCGGCACCCAGTGCTTTGTAATTCCATCTCCAGTGCTGTGGTGCTCATGTATACCATCTGCTAGAGTCTGCTTACCGTGTGCTAAAGTTAGTATTTGTCTTGTGTGTCTTGTCCTTCCTTTTGTGTCCAAGTCTGACTCCAGTCCTGTATTTTCCTTGCCTAGCCTCCTGTACCAGCCTTGTCCACCTTCAGAAAGACCTGGTGGCACTTCAGTACCTGGTGGACTTAATCCGCTGGGGAAAAGTGGCTGTTATAGGTGAAGCCTTAGCCTACAGCTCCCTCTCCATATCCACCAAATTTGAAACAGATCAGTGTCCCTGCAAAATTGCTTTCACTTTCTGTTATGTCATCATTTAGCAAACAAAGGAGTAATTTGGTCAGTTGAGTGGCCTCTAGTGGTCACCGGCAGTAATTCATCTCATAGAGTTGAGGAGTATTAGATATTAGATTTGGCATTCAGGATGAAACTAACCTTTGTGTATACTTAGTTACATTAATAATGAGTGTGTAAAATGGAATACTGAGTAATGCTATTTAAATGCACATAATTTATGTCAATAAGTGTAGCCGGCACTTTTTTTTTTGTGAATTTTTAAATGATATGTATTGTAGGAAAAATATGACCCAAACACGCATGTAGAAACAATGCACATACAACATTGCAATAAGAATGTCACATCACTTTCAAGCACAATTTTTAGGGATCCCTGTCCCAATGTTTCAAGAAAGTCACTTCTCTGCAGCAGTTGTAGATTTTATGCCCAATAATAGATCTTTAGTTCATTTTCTGATCTATAGTTTAATATATGAACCAAAGTAGTGCTCTAGTTCATGTTATATCAAGGATTGCCAGTACACATTATGCAACTCTTTACCACAATTCACATTGACAGTCCCCAGTTCATGTCATATTCAGTGCCCCTCAGAATTAGATTTGGGCGGGGTTTTACTTAAACGTGAGATCTATATTGCAGTGTAAAAATAAAATAGTATTTTCCCTGCACAGAAACAAAATAACTCACCAAAATCTAATTATCTCTGCACAAGGTACATCTGCCCCCCCGCAGTTCACATGTTTTTGTCCATTTGAGAAGAAATTTGCCTTTGCGAGTGAACCAGAATAAGGGTCACAGTTCCTGATTTAGTAGCAGTTTTGCAACTGCTATCTTTTGCTTGCTGGGGACTGCCCAGCACAGAGCAAGGCCACCCAGAATGCAAAGTCCCTCCCTGTGATGCTTGTGACATTGTGCAACTGCCCTGAAAGCAGTCTGTATGCCTGCATTGTTCATACCACACCCAACAAATGCAGTGTTACAACCAAACCCCCGCTGTCTGTCAAACTGCGATCCCACACTTCTGAACTACCAAATCCGCGGATTGCTCATGCTAAATCAGGCCCATTGTTTATAATGGCAAAAGGAGATTTAGCATTTATTAAGACCCCTACAAACTAGAAAATCCCTGCTGATGCTGATATTGGCGACGCCATGGTGCCATCATCACTTGCTTATGCCGGCAGGGAGGGGTGAAGGTGCCCTGCTACAGCTGCAGCATGGACGCTGTTAAAGATGACCTCCCTGGCTTCCGGCTCCGACTGAGGTGGTAGCGTGAGGACGGAGCTCCATGAGCGGTGAGTCTGGCGTCACCCCTAGGCCACCGCTACATGGTCCCCACAGCCAAGAGGCAGAGCCACAAGGACGCCAGGCGCTGTGCATGGAAAGGTATTTCCCTTCCTTGCCGAAGCACCAGAACCGCAAATCAGCTGCAGGGAAGTCCAAGATGGTGGCCCCACCCTCACCAACGCTGACACACAGGACCCCGGCAGAGGCACCCAGGTCACCCGGGCTACATCCACAGCAGACAGGAGCCCAGCTGTCCCCAGGGAGTGACCCAGCTTCACTAATACCGACAGGTCTTCCAAGCTGCTTTGTGGAGGGGCAAGATGGTGGAGACACAGGTACAGATACAGCAGCATACCAGGACATGGTGAGGGCTATTAAAGCCACTATGGCCCCCATGTTTAAGGAACAGGCAGAATCTTTTAAGCTCAGTGTTGCTGAGCTAAAGGGACATATGGCACAGCTATCCCAGAGGGTTTCCCAGAGTGATGCACAGTTGGGGTCTGTTTTTCATGAGGTCCATCAGCTCAAGGCCCATAATGATGACCTTTAGAAATCTGTACATGTTTTAACCAACAAGGTCGATGACCTTAAAAATCGGTCAAGAAGATGTAATTTGAGGTTGGTGGGGCTCCCGGAGTCACTTAAGGGACCCACTTTGCACCATTTTGTTCGTAATACCTTGCCGGCCCTGTTGGGGGTGAACAACGAATGTGCTGAAATGGTTGTGGAAAGAGCCCACAGGTTGGGTCTGAAAGGGAAGGAGTCAATGTAAGGCCGAGGGTTACCATATTTAAATGCTTGAATTACTTGCATAAAGAGACATTGTGGACAGCGTCACATAAGCAGAAATCGTTGCATTGGGAGGGCCACAAATTGCATTTGTTCCAGGACTATTCTGCGGAGGTGACCAGGGCAAGGAAGGAGTTCACAGGCATATGGTCCCACCTGATTACAGAAAAATGCTAATTTGCATTGCTTTGCCCAGCCCGCCTTAGGATTTTTGAGGGCGACTCATTTAAAGATTTTTCTATGGCGGGAGACGCTAGAGCATATCTCAGGATGGAGAACCCAATTACCATTCCACCACAAGGATAATCGCAAGCTTCTTAATTATAGTAATTATATTGACATGCCCGCATATGTCGTGATGAGAAGGAAAAT
This sequence comes from Crinia signifera, assembly GCF_055691185.1. NCBI lineage: Eukaryota > Metazoa > Chordata > Amphibia > Anura > Myobatrachidae > Crinia > Crinia signifera. The sequence goes on along the minus strand of NC_139219.1, from coordinate 231,808,547 downwards.
GCTCAGCTAGGTATTTGAGTGAACTCCTTCATGGAAAGGAGAATTGGAACAGTTGCACTAAGTTTCTTAAGTCCTGCTTACAGGTCTTCTCGTTTTAGTATATTTTTCTGTCTTGTATATTATAATGTGGGGAACATGGTTCTAGTAATATATGTTTTAGTTAAATATTAAGGGTGCCGACCCATTTACATAGCTCGGGAGAGTTAGTTTAGTTTAAATACTCCCACTGCGGTGAGTTTAATGAAGTCAGGTAATTAACACTGAGTTGTGCTGGTGGAGGGGTGACCTATTGTTCTGGGCTAGCCCTAGATTATTTGTAGTTTATAGTTAATTTAAAGGTTTATGGGAGAGCCGTCTCTCTCGAGGGAAGGTTAGGTTTTGGAGGGTGTGTGTGTGTGTGGGGGGGGTGTTACGGGGATTTGTTCTTTTTAGGGATTGCAGGATTACCAATGATGTTTCGAATCATAGTCAACTGTACCTGATGTGATGTAACAGTTGAAGATATGTTCGTGGAATGTGGGCGGAGTTAATTCTTCCATTAAACGCAAAAAAAGTATGCTCTATCTTAAACAACAAAGGGTGGATGTGGCTATGCTCCAGGAGACACATTTTACGGAGAGTGAACATGTTTAAATGGGTATTTTGGGATTTACAGTAGTAGCCCATGCATCGTTTTCTTCCACGGCCCGGGGTGTAGCAATTTTGGTCAGGTCAGCCCTGGCAGCTAAGTGCTTCCAGCTGTATGCAGACCCGGCAGGCCGGTTTGTAATTGCTGCAATCTTGGTACATCAGGAGAATTTTATTGCTTGTAATCTTCATTCCCCAAACACTTCCTCAAAAAAGTTATTTCAGAAAATATTAAATAAACTTTATCCACATGTGGACGCCCAATTGCTGGTGGGGGGGAATTTAACATGGTAGCTATGCCTTTAATAGATAGATCTCCCTCTGCCCCAAGACGTCCCCCAACCCAAATGATAGATATAAAGTATTTTACTAGTCAACTTCAGCTCCTTGACTATTGGAGGGTTATACACCCAACGAAAAGGGACTATACATGCTTGTCAGCGGCTCACGGCCCGTTGTCTCGCATAGATTATCTGCTTCCCTCCTCCATGTTATTTTCTAAATTACTAGATGCATGTATAAATCCGATGTGCATTTCTGATCTGGTGCACATTGGAAACCTTGGTAGATGTTGGTTCCCATCACCAATGGCCGCACTGACAGACTCATACGCCAATTACAAAACAGCCCCCACGGGTGACACTAAAGCAGTATATTTACAGGCTAAGTCACATTTTAATTCCCTTATGGAGTTTCAAACTACTAAATATATTTCCAACTCCTCTTTTCAATTTTATAGGCATGGGAACAAAAACGGATGCTTACTGTCAAATTTAATAAGGGGCTCATGGCCTTCTGCTGTGGTGACTGCCCTAATAACACCAGAGAGGGCTAGGACACATGGGGGCACAGATTTTTTGGATATCTTCAGGAAATTTTATGAGAAACTATATTCACAGGGACCTATTAACACAGAACTGAGAAACAGGTTATAGAGTCAGCCTGGACTAGCTTGCTCAGACTGGTAGATGTTGAGGAGGTATCCCGGACGATTAAACAACTCAAAATTTTGATGGGCTCAGGCCCAGATGGTTTTTCTGGGGACTTTTATAAAATCCTAGTTGACAAAATCAGTAAGCCCCTGGTTGAGATGTTTAACACTATACTGCAGGGCAACCCTCTGCCGTTATACTTTAACTCTGCTGTGGTAAAGGTGTTGCCGAAACTGGGAAGGGATATGCAGAACCGGGGTTATATCATCCTATATCCCTCCTCAACAATGACTATAAGTTACTCAATAAAATTTTGTCAGAGAGGTTAAAGTATATTTTGCCCACAGTGATATCTAAGGACCAAACGGGATTTATACTTGGGAGGCACTCAGTGATAAATGTACGTAAGGTTTTGGCGGTGGTGCAGTGGTTGGAGCAGATGGGTGGCTCAGGTGATCATGTGATACTGTCAATTTATGCTGAAAAAGCGTTTGATTTGGTCACCTGGGTCCACCTGTTTGAATTATTAGATTGCTTCGAATTCACCTAGGAGTTTGGGTCACTGCTTCGGCTGCTGTACCATGTGCCTCAAACCCAGGTGGCCTGTAAGGGATACATCTCCTCCTGTTTTCTGATACAGAAGGGTACCAGACAGGGGTGTCCCCTGTCGCCACTGTTGTTTGCCCTGGCCTTAGAGCCCCTGGCAATAGCCATACGTTCTCACCCTTTGTTTAAGGGTATCAGGGTAGAGTCTAACACCATGGAACTGTATCTGTTTGTGGACAACCTTTTGTTGTTCGCCTCAGACCTACCCAAATCTATTCCCATGGTCCTTACCTTAATTAACGAGTTTGGATCCTTACCAGGGTTCAAGGTCAACCTTAACAAATCGGAGGCTCTTACAGTTCCCCTGGCTGCCTCACATAACTTGTGATTCGTTCCCTCTCACATTTCAAAATTAATGCTCACTTCAGAGGAGAGGGGGTGGAGAGAGGACGAGCAAGGTCGGAAGAAGGGTCCCAAATGGACCCCCGCTTTGCTCGCCATGCTTTGCTCGCCACGCTTCGGGCACCGTGGGTCTCTCCACTCTGCTCCGCTCGCCACCTGGTTACTAAAGGCAACCAGTGGTGGCATGGATAGTGAAGGAGCAAGCCCCCCGCCTTGCTCCTCCCCCTGGGCGTGGAAGGTACTTTAGCCCACTACAATTTAGCATCTACCATGAAAGGAGGCTTGTGAGCAGCAGCTATAGGGCAGATGTTTTTGAGTATATTGTCTGACTATCTCAGCGAGGATGGATGACGTCATAAACAAAACCACTGCAAATATATTAAATCTGACTGGAGATCATCTACCTGCTGACTGGGGAGGATTACAGAGTAGTAAAGAAGGCATCTGGGGAGCATGTAACAACCAGCAGCCATCCCCGTGTGCCAGGAGGACTGAGCAGGACCCAAAGCCCCATCCCGGTACCTCCACCTCACTCACTGATACATGAGAGGCACAATGACCAAAAGATTCTGGAACTCACCAACAGGATCATTCAGCTGCTGACTGGAAAGGTGACTGCTAGGAATGGGACGTTATACAGTAACATCAGGGGATGTGACCAGAGAGGTGACTGCTGGGAATGGGACGTTATACAGTAACACCAGGGATGTGACCGGAGAGGGGTCTGCTGGGAATGGGACATTATACAGTCCTCCATCCTCGGAGCTCCGGCCCCCGGCGAAGGGAAGCTCAGCGTGGCGTGGATGGGAAGGATGCAGGGGGAGACGGAGACCGGAGAGTCCCTGGTGCCGGGTGAGGCGTCCTCCGGTCGGAGACGGAGACGCAGCGGTCCCGCAAATGCAGAGACGCCCGGCATGGGGAGCATCCGCTGCTGGTCAGCCTGCAGGATTCGGCTGCTGTGGGTCAGCCTGGTAGCCCACAGAGTGCAAGCAGCGGTGGAGAAGTGGCGGCCGGAGAGACGGCAGCAGGGAGAGGAAGTCCCGGTGGCCATGGAGTCTGGCCTGGCCCGGAAGTGATGGCGCATCTCAGCCTAGGGATCCCAGGGATGTCATTGTCTGTCCTGTAGGCAATGTGGCAGCAGAGGTGGAACAGCCTGTGGATCCTGGCTGGACCTGTATCACACTGGCATGACCCAGGGGCCGGTAGGATCACCTCACCCCCCACCCACCAGTGGGCCACACAGCAGCAGCGGCACCCCCCTGGCATCATTGACTTTCCCCCAGCCTCATTGACTCTCCACTTCATGCTGGCCTTCCCTACAGGAAGATGGCGCCACAAATGGCTGCCTAGGAACACTGTGCACTCAGCCTTATGTAACCCCATGTCTCCCATGTGATAACTGTACTGTCTCTGCTATAATCTGTGCTGTTCTTGCTCATACAGTTACCTACCTGGCTGCTGCAATGACCAGTGGCACCACTGATGGCTGCCTAGGTGCTGTGCAGCTTGGCGGTGTATATGTTCCCTGTGTGATAACTGTACTGTCCCTGCTTATATTGTTACCTACCTGGCTGCTGCAATGACCAGTGGTGCTGCTGATGGCTGCCTAGGCGCTGTGCAGCTTGGCGGCGTATATGTTCCCTGTGTGATAACTGTACTGTCCCTGTGTCACGTTTCGTGAAGCACCAGCTGGAGGGTAACGGAGGCTTAGTGCTTTAATATAAGGATGTTGCATCAACGACAGAAGGGAGTGAAACAATGAGATAAAATAAATCTGGTTTAATAAAGATACTGCGGTACAAGTAGTTAATGATGGCACAAATAGTATACTGTAGGTGATGATAAAAGTCAATAATATAATACTTTATTGTAGAGTATGAAGATGCTTGGCAGTTGGAAAGAATATTGGAGGATTGGTTGAAGATTGAAGAATTGGCTGAAGGATTGGGTGTTTGTTTGAAGGATTGGATGATTGGTTGGAAGATTGGATGATTGGTTGAAGGGTTGGAAGATTGGTTGAAGGATTGGATGATTGGTTGAAGGATTGGATGATTGGTTGAAGGATTGGAAGATTGGTTGAAGGATTGGATGATTGGTTGAAGGGTTGGAAGATTGGTTGAAGGATTGGATAATTGGTTGAAGGATTGGATGGTTGGTTGAAGGATTGGAAGATTGGTTGAAGGATTGGATGGTTGAAGAATAATGAGATGATTGGATGAGGATTGAATAAAGAATGAATGAAGAAGTTTGTTGTCCTTGCTGGATTAGATCGTAGCTGCAATCAGTAATGACCGTGGATAATAACCGTCGGGAATATGGATAAAAATAATACCCCTTTGTGGGGCTAACCTTATCCAGTCCGTATTGGCGGCAGCAGGTTCCGTGGTGCACACGGAGAGCAGTGAGACGATCAGCAGGAGTTGAACACTTCACCGGAGGCACAGGATTGTAGTGAGTACTACAGAGCCAGGAGGAATCAATGATGCTTAGGCATAGACATCAATGTACTGACTGCCGGTCTTGCCCAGCCAGTCAGTACTTAAGGAGTGAGCTGCGCGGCTATTGGATAGCCATTTGACAGGGAGAAGGCTGAGCCGCACAGTACACGCTGAGGAATCCAGAAAGATGGCGGCCGCCAGCGGAGGCGACAGAATCCAGCCGGCAGTGAGCGTGCGCAGCTGCGCAGTTGCCGGCGTTCAGTCAGAGGCCTAACCAGGCACAAACACACATGGCGGTTCATGTATCACACCACTCATGCCCTGCATGGCACCGGGGCATACAGTACCACTGTCACCACGCGGTGACAGTGCGGGAATATGTACCCCACAAAGACAAGGAACAATAGCAGAGGTGAGCACCAGAGTGTGAGACATGCTGATAGAGGACCTAGGGCTGGGCACAGCACAGGGGACTTGGGTGACAGCCATGGTGGTCGTGACAGTACCCCCCCTTTTACGAGTGGCCCCAGGACACTCTTTAGGCTTGTTTGGGAATTTTTTATGAAAGTTAGTTACCATTTGGGAGCGTGTACCTCAGAGGCATTGGTCCAGGACCTCTCCTCCGGCCCGTAGCCTTTCCAGTCAATTAGATACTGTAATCTCTTGTACCGGATGCGAGAGTCCAGGATATGGGCCACTTCATACTCGACGCCCCTGTGAGTAAAAACTTTAGGAGATTTAGACAAGGCAGCATGAAATCTGTTTAGTATTAGAGGTTTCAATAATGATACATGAAACGAATTGGGAATCCTTAAATAATTTGGCAATTTTAACTTGTAGGCAACCGGGTTGATGATCTGTGTTATCGGGAATGGCCCGATGAAACGAGGTGCAAATTTCATTGAAGGAACACGAAGACAAAGATTACGAGTGGACAGCCATACCTTAACACCCACTTTCCAAGTAGGAGCAGGACTTCTTCTTCGGTCAGCAAACCTTTTATACCTTTGTGAGGCTTTGGTTAGGGATTTCCTGACTTTCCTCCAGTGTTGTCGGAGTTGCTGGAGGGACAAAGCTACCGCTGGCACAGATGTTGAAGGTAGCCGCTGGAAATCAGGAACCCTAGGATGGAAGTCAACAAAGAAAGGAGTAGAAGAAGAAGACGAATGGTACTGATTGTTATGCCCAAATTCGGCCCATGGCAACACCTCAACCCAATCATCCTGGGAGGAGGAAACATGCAAACAAAGAAAAGTCTCTACATCCTGGTTGACTCGCTCTGTCTGGCCATTAGATTGCGGATGGTATGTTTTACTGAAATTAAGCTGAATTTTAAGAACTTTACACAAAGCTCGCCAAAACTTTGCAACAAATTGTACACCTCGATCAGACACAATCTCTTCAGGTAACCCATGGGTTCTGAAGATTTCTTTAATAAACAGTTCTGCTAGCTTCGGAGCTGAAGGTAGACCTCTTAGTGGTATGAAGTGAGCCATCTTAGAGAATCTGTCTATGACGACCCATATAGTGGTATAACCATCGGATGATGGAAGGTCGGTAATAAAGTCCATCAATAGATGAGTCCAAGGCCCCTTTGGAATGGACAATGGCCTTAATGGACCTACTGGAGCTAGATTGGAGGATTTATGTTGGGCACAATGAGGACAGGAAGCAATATAATCCTGAACATCCTTTTTCAAAGCAAGCCACCAGTACCGTCGTGACTCGTGACAGGAATTCATAGGTCTTCTGAATCCCCAGGTGGCCAGAGAACTTGGAATTATGAGCCCAACGTAGAATCTGTTTCCTTGAGCTAGGTTTGACAAAGGTTTTACCTGGAGGAACTGGTACTTGAACAGTTGTTACAGCAAAAGCAAGTGGGTCAATAATTGGACTTCCTTTGTAAGATCTCGACGACTCCTCAGTCTGCCTAGACAAGGCATCTGCCTTCCGATTCTTTGCTCCAGGAGAAAAAGACAATTTAAAATTATATCTGGAAAAGAACAATGCCCATCTGGCTTGACAGGGATTGAGACATTGAGCATTTTTTAAATAAAGCAAATTCTTATGATCAGTAATAACGTTAATAACATGAACTGCCCCCTCCAATAGATACTGCCACTCTTCCAAAGCCATTTTGATAGCTAATAATTATTGATCCCCTATAGCGTAGTTCTGTTCCGCCATGGAGAATTTATTAGAGAAAAAGCCACATGGATGCAACTGTCCGTCAGTGTATCTGGGCATGCCTGTTGGGGGGGCGGGGACAGAGCTATTCATCTTTAAGCCTCACCACCATTACAGGAAAGAAAATTCATATAATTTGCATCATTTAAGCCCTGCCCCTACACCCGCAAATGCCGGTATTTGGATCGGCAAAGAAAGAAGATGCGGTGGACAATGTTGGGGATCCAGGGAAATACGGAGGCTTGCCCACCCTTCTGGAGGGGCCAGGAGGAGGGCTCGATTGTATGTCATAAGTGAAAAAATGAAAGCTTCCCATTGTTTTTAAACATTTCCTTGTGTAGATTTGACTACCCCTTTGCTGCAGCTTCACCAGATCTCTGGCATGCATGAGAAAGGGGTCTTACTTACTAAAGGACTTACATTTATTTATTTATTTATTTATTAGCAGTTTATTATACAGTGCAGCCAGAGCCGGCCTTAGGTATAGGCATCTGGAGGGCCGGTGTTGCCCAGCCCTGGCTTAAGTGCTAAGTAGCATAGTTACTAATGATAGCTCCTTCATTTCTTGCATTGTTAGAATGTTTTCTGCTAATAAACCAGCTACAAACCTGTGCATCTGTGTTTCTCTCATTTTTTAATCTGTTATTAAAAACATTTTAAAATAACTACTGAGTTTTGTTCTGTATTTTATGGTGCTCTAATTGAGAGCTAAAATGTAGCAAATCATCTAATTTGAGGAATACTGACAGCTCCAATCTGAGGCAATAGGAAAAAACATATAAACTATATAAAACTGCCCTAATTGTTATTACGGGATCCGGAACGGTCAGCATACCTGCATTGGCAATGCTGACAATTGGATTACGGATGCCGGAATTCTGACACAGAAAAACGTGCCAGAACACATCCAATGACTGTTGACATGCCAGTTAGAGAGAGAGGATATAGGCACGAAGGGGGTACTGATAGGCTGTGTGGGCATATGGTTAGGGATATTCACTAAAGAAGAGGATAAGGGCTAGGCTGCAGGGTGAGGGAAATTAAGGTTAGACTGCAGGAAGGGAGGGTTAATGGTAGGGGTTGAGGATTTGAATGCTGAGCACCAGAGTCTCTAATTTCTGCAGGATGCCACTGTCGGTTGGTCCCGTCATTACTTAGATAGTCTAATCACAATTGGGAAAATTTATATTGAGAAACTAAGAATTGAAGAATTGGACAATTAATACAAATCAAAGTATTCCAATGTTTAAATTTGGCTATCCCAATAATGACTAATATTTAGGAAGAGAGCCATGTAAATGTACTTTTTGTGACCATATTTTGCAGCATTGACCGTGAAATTATCTTTATATTGTATCAAACTTACAGGATTTTTATGCCGTATGACCTCCAAATATAATTAGGAAGTTTCAAATACATACATAGAGAATTTTTTAAAGAATCATATTAGTGCAAAACCAATGAGTATATAGCGTACTAAAATATTCTACCAAGGAACAGTGCAAATGACTCCCCCATAATATTAAAAGCAAGCATCTTGCACAAACTAGGAGAGTGACAACCTGAAAGAGTATTCTTCCCGTAGATTTGGTTCATCAGGCAGACAGTGAAAAGTTTGACAGTGTCTAGTTTGCCACGGAAAAAGGTCAACACAAACAAAGGTCAACATGGAACATTGTTTTCAAAGGTTTTTGGGGTGTCCATTTTTGTCTTTTATGACATGGAACCCCAATTAGTGCATGGCTTAGACAAGCTATGGTTCGGTCAAGGTGCCATGCTGCGCTTGGCACACTACCATCCACAAGGACTACATAAAAATAATGTCAATCATATCCTGTGTATACTTTTTGAACATGTTGACATTTTTACCATGTTAATCTAATGCAAGATGACCTACAGTCCGTGTACCCTCTGTGTTGGCTTGCACTTGTGTAGTTAAGGTAAAAGGCAGACAGTAGCAAATATACTTATATTACAAAAACAAATTCTCTACTAAGAAATGAAAAACGTTTATTACCAGCAAGCTTACACAATGATGTCACTTGCCGCTAGAAAAAATTGAGCTCCTTTAAGTGCCACCATTATTTGAAGAGAAGGAACAATTTTGTGCTTTTTATAGTTGAATAAGATCAACCTCACCAAAATCCCCTCATTTAACAGCTTGAGAGTTTTATTTCAATTAACTGCACTGTGAATGTAATCACCTTTTCATCTGCAATGTAGGTCAGGTCTTCTGTAAATGTACTGATGACATTTTATGCTAACAGATTTTTAAACTCCACAAATCAGATTACGGAATAACGTTGTAAAACAGAGACGTATAAGCATCTCTTTGGTTCCAACGCTTCTCCTATGTTGCCCAGACATGAAGTTACAATGGCTCCTATTGTGGAGGCAGCCAAATTATATTATTGCACATCTGACACTGCAGCCATTTGGTTACTCTTGTAATTCTCCTAACTTCTGCTTTAGTTATTTCCAATAAAATGTCTTATCCCGTACTAAATAATCTGCGGTCAAAAGTGTTGCAAAGGAAAAAGCAATTTTTATGTTTTGTTTTAATCTCATTTTATATAGTAAACCTAAACTGTGCATTGATCCTTATTATTACATAAATAAAAATAAACTTGTTATGTTTAATTGCACAGTGAACATGTTATCACAGTTTTCATGAATAATATGTTTTCTTGAAGCCACACAGGGTACAGAAGTGACAGAAGGCTGGAGAGACATGGGGCAGGAGGCTGGAGTGACAGAGGACAGGATGAGGCCGGAGTGATGGATGGGGCAGGGTGCTGGATTGACTGGCAAGAGTTCGGAGTAATGGAGCAGTAGTCTGGAGTGACATGGGGCAAGAGACATGAAAGGCAGGAGACTGGCGTTGTGGCGCAAGAGACTGGAAAGACAGGAGGCTGAAGTGACAGGACAGATTGCTTGGGTGGCATGGCGCAAAAGCCTGGAAAGACAGGAGAGTGCAGAATGCAGAGGGCAGTTGAACCTATGTTGTATGATGATGACATCATTGGTTATATTCCCACACAAACAGCCATCTTTGATTTTATAGATGAATAGTGAATACCCACTAAAAACACTGCGCAAAGGGGACCAATGTCTTCAGAGTTTCCTTTTTGCAGAGAAACCACTATAAAGGTACCGTATATACTCTAGTATAAGTCGACCCGAATATAAGCCGAGGCACCTAATTTTATAACAAAAAACTGGGAAAACTTATTGACTCAAGTGGGACCCTTACTCGAGTATGAGCAGAGGGGGGCTTTTTCAGCATAAAAAATGTTCTGAAAAAGTAGGCTTATGTTCGAGTATATATGGTAAGTTGTATTTTTATTTAGTACACGCATAAGACAGTAACGATTTTTTTTAAGGTAAGTACTAAAGGGATGATTCACGCTGGACTCTACTTAGTTTAGAACTGCCCCTGAATGTTGTGCAATACAGTATGCGCTATGTTATTACTTACTGATTATAAAATTAAGCAGAATATTTAAATATACTCATAAAGCTCAATGGATGCTAAAGGGTTTAATTGCAAATCAATGTAGACATGAGCAATAGGTTTATCAAGCATAGCCTTGCCCAATACTATCACGCACTCATACTGTAGCTCTTTTTTCTTCTTGTTATCCTGTTATTTGCACTGTTTATATCTGACATATGTTACTTGAAGGAATAACTGTTCATTATTTTAATGCACATTGGAACCAGCTTCATGAAATCAGTTTGTTCTTAGTTTTGTGACATCACTACATACACTAGTACGATATGGTCCTTTTTCACACATGGTCGAATCATGTGAAAAGAGCCAAACCGTATGTGACTTTCCTCTGATCCGATGCTCATTGGGTCGGATATGGAGATCATCATGGTTGCCACAAAGATTTGTTGTATCCCACAGCCATGACTGGCATTGCATATGGTACATCGTATGAAAAAGGTCTGCATACAATGTATAACTTGCGATCCTGCCGTGCCACTCTGCTGTATCCCACTGTCTCCTGTGGCACTGATCATGTTACAATGGCGCTTACTGCTAAATCGTACTCCGATACCTCTGACAGTATTCTGCAGTCTCAATCTCCATTACCAAAGTCACAAGCCGCATCCTCACTTCCTTCATCCTGGGTTTCCTTCCAATTCCCAAACATTGGCACCGCCATCTTGCCTACAGTCACATGGCTATCATCAGCCAACCCGCCAAACTCTTTGCTGACATAATTTCTCTCCAGCCAATCAACAACAAATCCCTATAAGGATGCTGGGTGAAGGACAAGGAATCGCCAGTGCAATGGTGTCTACAGCCTAGTAACATCTTAGGATCTGCTTCTGTGATATCCAGTCCCAAGACCAAGTGCTTTGTTATCTGTAGCACAGCCAGACTCCTAGCAGTTATACTGCATCTGCTTCATCTGTCCCAGATGGTCTCCTGTGTTATTGTTAGCTTCCAACTATACTTATTGGGTTCTTCACCCATCGACCCACCATCAGGCCATCATAGATACACCATCAATATTCCTTTGGTTCCAGCAGATTCCCTGTGATTTCTGAAATCTTCTAAGCTTCTCCAGCAGTCTATATAGAGACTTCCAAGCCCCTCCGATTACCATTGGTTCAACATTAGTTCTCCTTTGGATCACATCTGCCTCCAGCTATCACTGCTCACTATTTGCCACCTCATACCTAAGTTCCACCCGCTTCTACTTGTCACCATTCAGAGTACTCCATTGATATCATTCACTATCGTTGCACAAACATTGATAAGCTGTCATCATCGTTGAACTCCCATTGTGTCTGTGTTCGTGGGGCTTACCTGAGCTTCCATACTCACCTGCAGTATTCCTCATTATATCTGACATACCATCGATGTTCATCATCAGAGACTCCTAGAACTGCATTCTTGTATTCCTTTATTCATAGCATTCCTCCGCTGGTTCCAGCCAACTCCTACCTGCACTTACTTCTAGCCGGATCCAGTATGTCCGTTGGTTCCAGCCAACTCATACCATCACTTAGTTCCAGTCCGGTCTAGTGTTTACTATACCATTGCCATATACTCTTACCATTGCACCCAAGCATTACTCATCTTTCCTATACTCCAGTTATCCTAGCCATGCCTTTGAGCCCTGGGCTCACATGATGTCATCGCCTGCCCCATATTCGCCAAACATTGGTGGAAATAAAAGTCAGTTATGGCTAATTTTTATTAACAAAGGGGACAAAAATCATTTAATGGTCAGCAACCATCAATGGTTGCTCTCCCCTTTAGCTGCAAGCGAGGGAATGTGTTCAAGTACCCATCCCTTTAGATGCTAGTGAGGGGTGTTTGGCGAGGCGGCGCTTACCTGTCTGCTAGGCAGCTTAGCAAATAGGTCTGATTTAGGGCCAGAGTGAGTACCAGGAACTATATACTACATCATAGATAACACCAGTCCCAGAGCACAGATCCAGCAGAGTCTCTCCCTTGGCTCATTCACACTTCTGCCAGCAAGGTTGTGACCAAGTCTGGTGATACCCCACGTTTTGCAGTCACATCCAATTATTCTAGTATAACTTGTATTAATATCCTGGCCAGCCCAACAGGATCCATTATTCAGGCTGTCCAAGTAGAACATCCTTCCTTGGGTTGTCCATTTACCATGGTAATCAAAATGGTGTACTAGCTAATCTGATGACTGTAGCATTACTTACTTATCTTTTACATGAAGCCAGAGGTGTTCAGCTCTGGTAAATCTACATGGAAACAATGTTTAAAAATAATATCTAAAACCCAATAAGTTATATAGTAAAAGATATCGCTCAGTAGGACACGTCTGAGCTATATCTTTAACTATTATCACCTAGTGTGTTTGCTGAATATTGTTATCGATGCATGCTGCAGCATAGCCATCGCTCCCCCTGTCAACCCCCCCCCCACCATTACTCCTTTCCCCGCCAATATTGGCAATTGTGTATGCACTTGCCAATGCTGGCACCCCGCTTGGTCCCTGTCGCAACCAATATTGGTGTCGGCGGGCATCAACAAGTTTGTATTGGATTTAACTTGTATATAAACGAGCATGATCAATAAGGGTATTAGGGTATTTAGAGTTACCTTCTTAATTAAACCATCATAGTCTTTCTTATTTGGAGCAGTAATATAAACAGTTCACAACAACCAGTCCCCTGTGGCTGGCTGGTTATGTAAATCAAATAAGACTTACTATACATTGAATACTAAACACAAACCAAGTGTGGGACCCCTGATAATTGACCTCCACAAACCTTCCCAAATGCCAGCAATAAGTATAAAGATGAAAATATGTATATTAGACAAGTCCATTACTTGTGGGTAGGGATTCCAATTAAGTGTTCCAAAAAATTATTTGTGTTTCCCAATCATCAGTCTCTTTAAATTGACTTAAGCACCACTCAAACATAAAAGAATGTTCTACTATTTTAGTATTGGTTAAAAGTACTGAAGCCTAGGTATTTATTTTTTATTTATTAACAGTTTCTTATATAGCGCATACATATTCCGCAGCACTTTACAGAGTATAGTTGAACACTCAAATCAGTCCCTAACCCAGTGGAGCTTACAATCTATATTGGGCTTACAATCTATATTATTATGGTTAGTTCGGTTCACGATGCTCAGCAGCTGACATTCATTTTTGAAAAGCATCAGTGTCAGTCTATCATAAGATAATTTACTGTTCAGCAGAATGACCTAGGTTTGTCTTAAGGATCCATACATCTGTGATGTACAGTTTTGAGCAATTCCACATTTTGCACATGGTTTGGGGGGAAAAAACACAATGTATGGTGTACACCAATTGACAATTCAATTATGAATTCTTACATCAGGTCCTACTAGTTCTGCCTAAGGAGTAAAAAAAACTGCGAGGAGGCAAAAACCGACTTTCGTTCATCATCATCAGCATCCATTCTTATTTTTCTGGTTTGAGTCTGTTTTACATGCCATTTTAGGTACTTGTTTCCTATCTGGGCGCCCAGGTTTTCTACGTACGGCACCGTAATGAAATCAGATCGCATCGCATCGGATTCGGTACTCGATGATGTACGATGGCATACGATGCTATCCGATCCGATCCGATTTCATTTTAAATCGATCCGATTTCATTTTAAATCGGATCGCATCGCATGCGGTGACGCGATCAACCTGATTTTTACATTGGAATCAATGTTAAATGGTCCCTGAGACCCGATTTTACATTGATTTCAATGTAATAACCCCGCAAACCCACGATTTGTATAGGAAACCCCCCCTGATGGTTTAAAATGCGCCTCCATTGCATTGTTAACGCCACCCCAGTATTGACGTCAACCCGAAGCGTGGGGAGCGGCGGCGGTACGCGTCCTCCGACTTTTTCATACCCTCACTATCCACGTCGGCGTGGAGTTGAGAATAGAATAGTGTGGCGAGCGCAGCGAGCCACCGAGCCCGAAGCGTGGCGAGCGGACGCGGATACCTGTGAAGCCCGCGAGGGGACACGGATACCTGTGAAGTATCCGAGTCCCCTCGCGGGGCTCGCTGCGCTCGCCACGCTTCAGGCTCGGTGGCACGCTGCGCTCGCAACACTATTCTATTCTCAACTCCACGCCGACGTGGATAGTGGGGGTATGAAAAAGTCGGAGGACGCGTACCGCCGCCCCTCGCGGGGCTCACTGCGCTCGCCACGCTTCGGGTTGACGTCAATACTGTGTTTCTGTGCAGATGTGACAAGGGGAGGGCTTTGAAGGGTTAATAAATACAGTAGTGTTACAGATGGCCCATCCTATGGGCCAACCATAAAAGCGGGAATGAAATCGGATCGGATCGCATCGCATCGTTCAATATCGTGTATGTGCATTTGTGGTATCCGATGCGATGCGATCCGATTTTGATACGGAGAATAGCATGGTGCGCAATTAACTTAGCGGGCGCCCAGATAGGAAACAAGTACCCCATTTTAATATTGAAACAAATGTTAATGGATTTAATACTGGCCATCCTGTACATAAGACCAGCTTTCCTCCAACCATCAAGCTAGTTGTTTGGATGGAATAAAATATCTGGTACTGGATGGGAACAAATGCAATTTTTTTTCTCCCAAAATCTAGAAACGGACAAAAACTGTCATACCGACAAGGAATTGTAGTTTAATTTGTTTGATTTAAACAATTTGACTGAATGTTTTTGTCCATTTTTCTGGGTTTGTGAGCAAATTGCTGATTGTCAGTACCATATTTTCAATCCAACCAACTAGTTGGATGGATGAAAGTTGGTCTACTCTATGGCCCTTATTCTGGTTCACTCGCAAAGGCAAATTCCTTCTCAAATGGATAAACCATGTGCACTGCAGGGGGGGGCAGATGTAACATATGCAGAGATAATTAGATTTGGGTGGGTTATCTTGTGCAGGGGACATACTGATTGCTTTATTTTTACACTGCAATATAGATCTCACTTTGAAGTAAAAACCCACCCAAATCCAATTCTCTCTGCACAAGTTACATCTGCCCCATCTGCAGTGCACATGGATTTGTCCATTTGAGAAGGAATCTGCCTTTGCAAGTCAACCACAATAAGGGCCTATGGCCAGCATCTTCTTCAAAAGACATAGCACTAACCAATCATCTCCTGTCATTTTTAACCCCTTCCCGAAATTTGACGTACATTTACGTCATGGCCGGGATGTACTTCCCGACGCATGGCATAAATGTACGTCATGGCTTTAAACTGTCACCGCGTCTATAGACGCGGTGACAGTTTGGAGATGTCTGCTGTCCCTGACAGCAGACATGTCCCAGCATGTCCAGGGGGGGCGGCGATGCCTCCCCCCCGTCGGCGATCGCTGTGATTGGCTGTTCAAATGTGAACAGCCAATTACAGCGTTTTCTGTTCGCCGGTGACACAGGGATCGGTGGTGATTGGTGCTGTAAAGTACAGCACCAATCACCACGGGGTGTAAGGGTGACACTGGTGTCACCCCACCTCACCCCACCCGCCCCCAAAGGCCGTGATTGGTTCGTCGGACCGACGGACCAATCACAGCCATGGAGGGTGATTTAAACTAACGGTGACTGCACTGCAGACGCCATTCCGGTCTGGAATTGCGTGCAGTGCGGTCACCGTGCCTAACTGCCGTGATATACTGACCTGATCCTTGCAAATACTTACCTGATCACTGCTTGTAGCGTGCTGGATGCTTTCTGGATCTTGTGACTTCTTGTGACTTCCTGTGTTGTGCTGCTGCAGTGTGATAGAGTTATAGATAGAGAGATAGAGAGAGATAGAGAGAGATAGAGAGAGATAGTGACAGAGAGTGCTATATTTTGTGTCTGCTGCCCCCCCCCAGTTGTGCTGATCAGTATATCTGTGCTGATCAGCAACTTTTTGGGGGTGCTGTTTTTTTTTTTATATATATACAGCTGTGCTGCGTGTGCAACTGACTGCTGCCCCCCCATTTGTGCTGATCAGTATAAATTAACTGATCAGCAACTTTTTGGGGGTGCAGAGTTTTTTTTATATATATATACCTGTCAGTGCTGCTGCTGCAGTGTCATAGAGTGATAGATAGTGAGAGATAGAGAGATAGAGAGAGATAGTGACAGAGAGTGATAGAGAGTGCTATATTTTGTGTCTGCTGCCCCCCCTTTTGTGCTGATCAGTATATCTGTGCTGATCAGCAACTTTTTGGGGGTGCAGAGTTTTTTTTTTATATATATATACCTGTCAGTGCTGCTGCTGCAGTGTCATAGAGTGATAGATAGTGAGAGATAGAGAGATAGAGAGAGAGAGATAGTGACAGAGAGTGATAGAGAGTGCTATATTTTGTGTCTGCTGCCCCCCCTTTTGTGCTGATCAGTATATCTGTGCTGATCAGCAACTTTTTGGGGGTGCAGGTTTTTTTTTTTATATATATATACCTGTCAGTTGCTGCCAGTTGCACTGTCAGTTGCACCAAAGGTTGTGCACCTGCTGCCCCTCACTGGTAATCAGTGTCGCATCAGTGATCACCTTTTTTTTTTTTGAGGGTGCTGTGGGGTCTTTTTTTAATTTTTTTTTTTACACACACTGTGATTTTGTGGGTGTCCTGTGGCCACTGTGCGCTTATCAGTGACGTACATCACTGATCAGCTTTTTCGGCACAGGGTTGATCTATTTTTTTTTTTTTGATCAAATTCCTGTTGCCTTTGAGCGCTGTTCAGTGACGGACGTTACTGACCAACATCTGTGCTCAATTTTTGGCGCAGGACCTTTATTTTTCTGCACTACATACACACTACACACTACATACCCCCCCGGGTTGAAATAAAGTTTGTACCCCCCCTACACTATACACGTGTTGAAACATTTCACTACCAGAAACACAAAAATAAAAATGGCATCCCAAATGTCATCCCAAATGTCATCCCAGTCATCCAGAAGAATGTATTCAGCGGAGGAGGCATATGCCATGCTTGCCTCTGACTCTGACACAGCCAGTGATGCAAGCGGGGAATTTGAAGGATTCATCTTAAGCTCCTCTTCCTCCTCTAGTGATGAGGGGCCCCCTCAAAGACGCCCCAGTAGAGCAGCTGAGACCCCCCCCAATAATTGATCTCGTATGGACCCCACCACCAGACAATTTTGAGCCCCAGGTTCCTGAGTTTTTGGCCATCCCAGGAATCCAATTTGATTCCACAGGTCTCAGAGAAAATGACTTTTTCAAATTATTTTTCTCTGATGATTTTATAAATTTAATGGTGGACCAAACTAATTTATATGCCCAGCAGTTTATTGCTCAAAACCCCACGTCATCATTTGCTAGGTGGACCCCTGTAGATGCAGTAGAGATGATGACGTTTTGGGGTCTGGTGTTTCATATGGGCATAGTAAAAAAGCCAGAAATTAGGCAATATTGGAGTACAGATGTTCTGTACAGCACCCCACTTTACCGTATGGCCATGACCCGGACTCGTTTTGAGTTAATCCTTAAATTTTTGCATTACAACGATAATGCACAGTGCCCACCCAGAGATGATCCCACCTTTGACCGGCTATTCAAAGTCAGGCCGGTCATTGATCATTTCAGTGCCAAATTTGCAGAGATGTACATCCCAGATAAATTCATTTGCATAGACGAGTCCCTTATACATTTTAAAGGAAGGGTTAAATTCCGCCAGTACCTTCCCAATAAGAGGGCAAGGTATGGCATAAAAATGTATAAGCTGTGTGAAAGCACCTCAGGGTACACCCACAGGTTTAGGGTATATGAAGGGAAGGATTCAAGAATTGAACCGCCAGAATGCCCCCCTCCCTCGTAGGTGTTAGTGGAAAAATTGTCTGGGATTTAGTGCACCCCTTCCTGGATAAAGGTTATCACCTCTATGTGGATAACTTTTACACTAGCATCCCCCTGTTTAAGGCCCTTGGTTCAAGAGGTACAGCAGCTTGCGGTACTGTGCGCAAGAACCAAAGAGGCCTCCCAAAAACACACGTTGCCCAGTTACTGAGAAAGGGTGAAAGCAGGGGAATATGCACCGAAAATATGTTGTTGGTCAAATATAAGGACAAGAGGGATGTCCTTATACTGACAACAATTCACGGAGACAGTACCACCTCCGTCCCTGTACGAGGTACCAGTACCCACACCTCAAAACCTAATTGTATCCTGGATTACAATAAGTACATGGGCGGAGTGGATCTTTCAGATCAGGTACTGAAGCCATACAGTGCCCTGCGGAAAACAAAAATCTGGTACAAGAAGCTGGCCGTGTATATCATCCAGATGGCACTGTATAACGCTTACGTGCTATTCCGTTCTACCAGCCAGAGGGGGACATTTATGCACTTTCAAGAGGAAGTCATAAAGGGCCTAATATTTGGGAACCAGCAGGCAGAGGGCCCCAGTACTTCTAGTACTGGCCCCCGTATTGTACCAGGGCAGCATTTTCCTGATGAAATCCCCTCCACTGGAAAAAAGGGCAGGACACAAAAAAGGTGCAAAGTTTGCTATAAAAAGGGAATAAGAAAGCAAACTATTTTCCAGTGTGACACTTGCCCCGACAAACCCGGCCTATGTATAAAGGAGTGTTTTAAAATATACCACACATCTATGGATTATTAGGTTCATCATTTCACCGTGCTTCGGGGGTCTTGCTAATGCCACATAGCACCCACCATTCATTCCACCAGAATCTGAGCCACAAAATCCAAAAATCACTTCTTCCCTTCTGAGTCCTGCCATGCACCCAACTGGTATTTTTTGGTCACATGTGAGGCATTGCCGTACTCGGGAGAAATTGGGGCACAGATTTTGGGGTGCTTTTTCTCCTTCATACCTTATGAAAATGAAAAAGTTTGAGCCAGAACTGCATTTTTGTGTAAAAAAATGTAATTTTTCATTTGCACAGCCCAGTTGTATCAAAATTGGTGAAACCCCTGGGGGTTTGAAATGTACACTATACCCCTAGATGAATTCCCTGAGGGGTGTAGTTTGCAAAATGGGGTCACGTGTGGGGGGGTTTCACTGTATTGGTGCTTTGGGGGTCTTGCTAATGCGACATAGCACCCACCAACATTCCACCAGAATCTGTGCTGCAAAATCCAAATATCACTCCTTCCCTTCTGAGTCCTGCCATTTTTTGGTCACACATGAAGCATTGCCGTACTCGGGAGAAATTGGGGCACAGATTTTGGGGTGCTTTGTCTCCTTCATTCCTTGTGAAAATGAAAAATTTTGAGCCAGAACTGCATTTTTGTGTAAAAAATTTAATTTTTCATTTTCACTGCCCAGTTGTACCACAATTGGTGAAACCCCTGGGGGTTTGAAATGTACATTATACCCCTAGATGAATTCCCAGAGGGGTGTAGTTTGCAAAATGGGGTCACTTGTGGGGGGCTTCCACTGTATTGGTGCTTCGGGGGTCTTGCTAATGCGACATAGCACCCACCAAAATTCCACCAGAATCTGAGCTGCAAAAATCCAAAAATCACTCCTTCCCTTCTGAGTCCTGCCATGCACCCAACTGGTATTTTTTGGTCACATGTGAGGCATTGCCATACTCGGGAGAAATTGGTGCACAGATTTTGGGGTGCTTTTTCTCCTTCATACCTTATGAAAATGAAAAATTTTGAGCCAGAACTGCATTTTTGTGTAAAAAAATGTAATTTTTCATTTGCACAGCCCAGTTGTATCAAAATTGGTGAAACCCCTGGGGGTTTGAAATGTACACTATACCCCTAGATGAATTCCCTGAGGGGTGTAGTTTGCAAAATGGGGTCACTTGTGGGGGGCTTCCACTGTATTGGTGCTTTGGGGGTCTTGCTAATGCGACATAGCACCCACCAAAATTCCACCAGAATCTGAGCTGCAAAATACAAAAATCACTCCTTCCCTTCTGAGTCCTGCCATGCACCCAAATGGTATTTTTTGGTCACATATGAGGCATTGCCGTACTCGGGAGAAATTGGGGCACAGATTTTGGGGTGCTTTGTCTTCTTCATTCCTTGTGAAAATGAAAAATTTTGAGCCAGAACTGCATTTTTGTGTAAAAAATTAAATTTTTCATTTTCACTGCCCAGTTGTACCACAATTGGTGAAACCCCGGGGGGTTTGAAATGTACATTATACCCCTAGATGAATTCCCTGAGGGGTGTAGTTTGCAAAATGGGGTCACTTGTGGGGGGCTTCCACTGTATTGGTGCTTCGGGGGTCTTGCTAATGCGACATAGCACCCACCAAAATTCCACCATAATCTGAGCTGCAAAATACAAAAATCACTGCAAAATGGGGTCACTTGTGGGGGGGTTCCTAACTTTTAGCATCTTATGGTGCCTAGAAACCTACATGGTGCCTAAAAAATAATCTCATAAAAAGGAGGCTTCAAAATCAAGTAGGTGCTCCTTCTATTATGAAGCCTGTGGTTTGGTCAACGTGCACACTAGGGCCACATATAGGATATTTATGAAAACAAAAGAATTGGGGGAATCAATTTTTAGTCACATTTCTCTAGTAAAATGTCTCTGTGTTCCTTAGAAAAATGTATTAAAATTGAAAATCTGCAAAAAAAATGAAATTTTGAAATTTCACCTACACTTTGTTTTAATTCCTGTGAAACACCTAAAGGGTTAACAAACTTCCAAAATGCTGTTTTGAATACTGTGAGGGGTGCAGTTTTTGAAATGGCATCAGTTATGGGGGTGTCTCACATACAAGTCCCTCAAAGTCACATCAGAACTGAACTGGTCCCTAAAAAAATCAGTGTTTGAAATTTTCTTGAAAATTTGAGAATTTGCTATTCATATTTTAAGCCTCCTAGTGTCCAAAAAAATTAAAAGGAGGTTGAAATAATGATGGCAACATAAAGTAGACATATGGTCTATGTTAGTTATTAACTATTTTGAGTGGTATGATTATTTGTCTCACAAGCAGAAAATTTAACATTTTGAAAATTGCAAAATTTTCCATTTTTTTACAACATTTTGGTATTTTTCACAAAAAAACACTGACTGTATCGACGAAAATTTACCACTAACTTGAAGTACAGTACAATGTGTCACGAGAAAACAATCTCAAAATCACTGGGATAAGTAAAAGCAAAAAAAAGTTATCCCCACTTAAGTGATACATGTCAGATTTGAAAAAAAGGGCTCTGTCAGGAAGGCAAAAACAGGCTGCGGCGGGAAGGGGTTAAACACAGCATGTAAAATGAAAGTTAGAAGCTGATTAGTTGATGCTTTATCACTCTCTACTTTTATCTTTCTCCATGTCTTGATAAATACCCCCATATTATTGAATTTTACTATTAAATTGCATTTTTTTTATCAAGCATACACATTTATATATACAGTACATAAAAATGTAAATAAAAATAGGAAAAAAGGACAATAAAAAATAAATCATCAATGTTACACAAAAGTTGACAGCATACTTCTAAACAGAACAGATCCCTGTATAGATAAAACCATTATTGTTCAATGTCTGATAAAGACACTACTGTTTTATACAATACTTCGTACACTCCCATGTTGCTGTGTCAGCTGTGCTAATATAGTCTTGGTCCAAAATTCTCCCAGAGCTGAAGCCAACAATGTAATTTTACAGGAGGTACAGCATGTCCCTTTTATGACTTCCTTTGAGCCTGGCTTGTCTGTACATAAATAATCTCCACCTGCTTTGAAGTAACACAGACATGCTGCTGAGTTCACATTGTGGTGAAACTCTAGACCTTGAAAAGCTTTATGACTCCCTCCGGAGTCCCTATGAAGACGATTTTTACTGTCATGCAGGCAACCAGAGTAACAACATGGCTGGAGCAGAGGTGTTTTAAAATATTGTCCACTTGCAAATAATTAATGTTATAAGACAGATTCTAAGAATTTTTAATTTTTTATATCATCGGTGAAGTCTTCGCCTCAGGAGGACGATAGCACATTCAAATCATTCAATAAAATCTTATTCTTTAAATATAGCAATATTTTAATGTATACAGTTTTTACTTTTTCTCCCAATTGGTGGAACTGAAAGTCAAAATTTGGGTTTAATTTCCATTGCGCACACAGGAGCTTGCATGATAACTCATACATGGGAAATAATTGTTAATGCTCTGGACCAGTATTTCTTGATCAGTAATCATGTTTTGTTGAATTAAAATGCACATAGATAAAACATACTTGCCTACTTTTGAAAACTAGTTTCAGGGAGTTTAGTATTTTTTTTGCCATCGAAGGGGGGGGGGGGCATCATGCCACACCCATAGAGCATGTCCAGCTCCACCTATTTATGGCCTGAGTGTAGCAGAATAATAATATAGGTGCACTATGTATTAGTAGTACTTTTGTGAGAAGATATGGACAAATAGAAAATCTATATACACTGATGTGGGATATTATGTGTTTGTGTAATTGTCATGGTCCTGCCATCTGCTGGTGCCACTGTCGCTCCAGGCATCCAGCGGGGGTCTGACCGGTAGGGGTCAGTGGCGGCAGCAGGTCCCTGGGCTCCAGCGGCTTCAGCAGCGGCGGCGCCATCCCGGTGACTGGGCGCCGCCATCTTGGTCACATCACGTGACCCGGCAAAGGGGCGGGTATTTGTGCCCTCTGTCAATCAGTGCTGCCCTATGTTAGCCTGGCTGGGCTGATAAATCCCAGCAGGCTTAAGGCTCCTGTGCTGGTGCAACTTCTAAGTTGCAGGCACACTGTTCAGGAGCTGCAGTCAGTACCCTGCATTCTCTGAGCCATTCCAATGTTCCAGATCAAAGCCTGTGCAAGTTCCTTGTGATTCCAGCAATTCTGCACCCATCATTTCCAGTATTCCTGTATACCCAGTTAGTCCTTTAATTTATCCCACTACCCTGGTTCCATTCTCCCTGAAGCCAGTTAGGTCATATAATTTCCAGTTATTAGCTTCCCAGAGTTTTCCACGCCAAGTCGCCTATTTGAGTTCAGATTTTGGAGCAGAGCTGCTTCAGAGGTTTTCCTCTCCTTTGGAGGGTCTGGAGGCCTCTCAGAGGCAGTTAGCACAAGGTCTACAGGACATTTCCCATTGGTAAGATCTACTTCAAGCCTCCTTATCTAAGTCTCCGTCGCCTCCGCAACCTGCTCCGGAAACAGTCAGGGCAACAGGGTTGTTGTGCGGTTGTCTCTCCCGGACAGTTACAGATGGAGCCGGGCTCCCTCTTGCTGGCGAATCGCCAGAACGTCACCGCTGGCGATCCGCCAGCAGCCCGGCGTCCATCTGACTGAGACGTGCGTGCGTCTCATGCACACACACGTCTCAGTTTCCGGGCGGCAGGGCGACGGGAGCCCTGTCCATCTCCGCTTCAGGGAGACGGACAGGGTTAGGGGGGTGCGGGGAGGCGGTGGGGACCCCGGGTGACAGCCTGGCTCCATCTGTACATCTTCCAACACCGAGCAAATTCAATGGCTCTCCGAAACTATGTTGGTGTTTCCTTAACCAATGCGACGTCCATTTTACACGTCAACCCAGCCATTTCCTTTAGGGAATGAATCATACAATAAAAATTAACTTTTATTATTATACCTTTAAAAGGCTGCGAAAATTAGTTAAAAGACATATATAACGTACATGGGTGGGATAACACACTTATATTAAAACAAAGGTGGCAGGCAGGTGTGGCTGTACACTTGTAATGAGTAATGTGTGGTGATTCACGGTGTGTGGATGCCTCAGTTCGAGCCGTGGGTCTAGAATGTCCACAGCGAACAGTAGTATTAGGCTGCCAAGGGAGCTGGGTCAACTGACCTCTGATGACTCCACTCTTGTGGCATAAATAAATAAATTCACATGTGTGCCGTCTCTGACTGTAAATTCACTGGTGCTATCTCTATAATGTATCACAGAGGCCACTTAGCTGTATGTGACAAAGATCAGCTACTGGGGTGTCCTGTCTGCCATAAATAGCAGAGAGAACTCTTGCCCAGGGTGCCTGATAATTGTCGCCTGAGGCAGACGCGAGTGAGGGTTCTGAGGTGGGATGTGCCCCTAAAGACAGGGGGAGACAGCGTCACCACTAATAGCTCACTCTCGTGCCTCGTAGGACCCAGGTGCTGTAAAAGTCACCTGGCACAGGTACCAACCACCTCTTCCCCTAGAGTCTCAAATGGGGTGTCACTTCTGTAACAATGACAGAGAGACCTCAACCCCAGAGAACCCTAAGATATAAGGGGAGGGTAGGTTGGCTGTGGGTACAGCTAGAGAGGTGAGCCGTGTCCCTGTCTATAGACCAGGGAAAAGCAGAGTCACCACTAATGGCTCTCAAAATGGAGAGAGGTCAGAGAGGGCCCTGAAGAAGCTACACTGCGAAGCGCGTGCCGGCTAGCAGTGCGCAGGCAGTTGTGTGCTGTTGTTTTTGTTATTTTCATTGTAAATTGCATTTTGATTTATGTACTACAGTGTGTTGCCTTGTAAGCCCTTGTAAGGGCTACAACTCACACCTGTGCCGCAGTGAGACACACCCCACCTTGGGAGTTCTCACCCTCTCTGACCTCTCTCCATTTTGAGAGCCATTAGTGGTGACTCTGCTTTTCCCTGGTCTATAGACAGGGACACGGCTCACCTCTCTAGCTGTACCCACAGCCAACCTACCCTCCCCTTATATCTTAGGGTTCTCTGGGGTTGAGGTCTCTCTGTCATTGTTACAGATGTGACACCCCATTTGAGACTCTAGGGGAAGAGGTGGTTGGTACCTGTGCCAGGTGACTTATACAGCACCTGGGTCCTACGAGGCACGAGAGTGACCTATTAGTGGTGACGCTGTCTCCCCCTGTCTTTAGGGGCACATCCCACCTCAGAACCCTCACTCGCGTCTGCCTCAGGCGACAATTATCAGGCACCCTGGGCAAGAGTTCTCTCTGCTATTTATGACAGACAGGACACCCCAGTAGCTGATCTTTGTCACATACAGCTAAGTGGCCTCTGTGATACATTATAGAGATAGCACCAGTGAATTTACAGTCAGAGACGGCACACATGTGAATTTATTTATTTATGCCACAAGAGTGGAGTCATCAGAGGTCAGTTGACCCAGCTCCCTTGGCAGCCTAATACTACTGTTCGCTGTGGACATTCTAGACCCACGGCTCAAACTGAGGCATCCACACACCGTGAATCACCACACATTACTCATTACAAGTGTACAGCCACACCTGCCTGCCACCTTTGTTTTAATATAAGTGTGTTATCCCACCCATGTACGTTATATATGTATTTTAACTAATTTTCGCAGCCTTTTAAAGGTATAATAATAAAAGTTAATTTTTATTGTATGATTCATTCTCTATGGTGCACCCACACAAGGACACTCTTCTTTTCTTCTTATTCTATGCTCCCAAACCCAGTGTCCAGAGGTAGCACACCCCTGCCTATATAGGTTTAACCTCATACATATTACTTCAGGGGTCCGAACATATTTAGTCTTGTGCGACTGACCAAAACCTCCTATCATTTCCTTTAGGATAAGACTCGGGTAGCCTACATTGTCTCCCTGCTCACGGGTTCCGCATTGGACTGGGTATCACCTTTGTGGGAAAGAGATGACCCTCTTCTGCCTGACTACCCAGGCTTCATTGCCCAGTTCAGAAGGATCTTTGATGAACCCGGGTGCTCCTCATCTTTGGCTATGGACTCCATATTCGCCAGTGGAATTGTTCCATCGCTCAATATGTTGTTCAGTTTCAGACCCTGGCTTCAGAGGTAAAATGGAATGAGGAGGCACTCCTATATGCATTCTGGGGTGGCCTTTCAAAGCGCATTAAGGATGACCTGGCAACCCGTGATCTTACAGAAAACCTGGAGGAGCTCATTTCACTATGCAACAAAATCAATCTCTGCTAAGGAGAGAGGCAGGCCGAGAAGTCCAGGGGTGACCATAGTCCAGGGTCGGGAGTCCAGTTTCCCGCTACCTCACGCTCCCACTTCTCATTCTGTCTCCACAGAGATGCCTATGCAAATCAACCGGGCTCATCTTTCCATCGAGGAATGACAGCGGCGACGCTGAGAAAACCTCTGCTTATACTGTTGGGAGTCGGGTCATTTGATTGCGAAATGCCCACGTCGTCCGGGAAACCCCCATTCCTAATGGGGTCCAGAGAGGCCCGGTTAGGACAAGTCAACACCTCTCTGACTTATTCTGATTCCTTGTTAAGAATACGGCTCAATACAGCTGAAAAGACTTTCCATGATTTTGCTTTACTTGATTCTGGTGCTGCTGGGAATTTCATTTCTGCTGAACTGATCCAGCAACACAGGATTCCCGTCAAGACCCTAGAATCCGTGGTTCGTCTGTCAGCAGTAGACGGTAGTTACATACTTGGTTGATCACCCATGTTACCGAGCCGTTGAACATGGACGTTGGAGTCTTACACCATGAGAAGTTGGAACTTCTAGTTATTCCTCAAGCCTCTTCCCCAGTGGTGTTGGGATTTCCATGGCTACAAAGACATAATAAACATATCGAGTGGTCTTCTATGCAATTTCATCCTGTTTCCATTCCTGCTTGTATAATGTAATTCCTCTCCGCACATCGGAAGTTAAAGACCAGATAGCTGTCCCAGAACCCTATCTACAGTTTACTGACATATTTTAAAAAAAGGCAACAGATTTACTTTCACCACATCGGGAGTGGGATTGCCCCATCGACTTAATCCCAGGAAAATCTCCAGCTCATGGCCGTATCTACCCATTATTGTTACCGAAGACCAAGTCAATGTCCCAGTATGTTACCGAAAATCTCCAGAAAGGGTTCATCCAGCCTTCTACCTCACCTGCTGGGGCTGGTTTCTTTTTTTGCAAAAAAGAAAGACTGTTCCCTTCGCCCGTATATCGATTACCGAGGTTTCAATGAAATCGCGATTAAGACCGGTATCCATTACCGCTCATATCACAGAACTTTTCGACCGGATCAAGGGATCTACTATCTTTTTAAAACTGGATCGGGGGTGTATAATCTGGGGTGTATAATCTGATCCAGATACGCAAGGGGGATGAATGGAAGATGGCATTCAATGCCAGGAATGGACATTATGAATACTGGGCGATGCCATGCGGATTAAGTAATGCTCCTGCCATCTTCCAGAACTTTTTTGAATTAAATCTTCCGAGATCTTCTCTATTCCTTGGTGGTTGTCTATTTAGATGACATTCTGGTATTCTCAAAAGACCTAAAATCTCACCGAACTCAAGTTAGAGAAGTTCTACATCGGCTTTGTGAGAACCAACTCTATTGCAAGCTCGAAATATTTATATTTGAGAAATATTCAGTCCCTTTTCCTGGGTACATCGTGTCTGGGGATGAGTTGCAAATGGATCCTGAGAAAGTGAGTGCAATTCTGAATTGGACCATGCCCACCACCTTGTGAGCTGTGCAAGGATTTTTAGGGTTTGCCAACTACTATCATAAATTAATTTGAGGTTTCTCAGCTATAGTAGCTCATATAAATTCCCTCATGAAGAAAGGAGCAAACCCTGCCGAGGAGGCCATTTCTGCTTTTCACCTCTTAAAACAGTCTTTCATTTCAGCTCTGGAACTCCGTCAACCTGATATCTCATGCCCATTCATCTTGGAAGTAGATGCTTCATCTAAAGCAGTGTGGGCCATTATCTCCTAGCGAGGTGAGGATGGGAAGCTACACCCCTGTGGCTTCTTTTCAAGGAAATTTCTGCCAGCCAAATTAAATTACGCTATTGGGGAGCAAGAACTTCTAGCAATCAAGTTGGCCCTAGAGGAGTGGCGATATCTCCTAGAGGAGGGCCAGTATCCGGTTACCGTGTTTACGGACCCAGGAGGGACCCAGACTAGAAATCAGTCCCGGGCCCCAAAAACCCTAGTGGCAGCCCTGGTAACTGCTCTTGGCTGGTGGGAATAAATTGCCTAGGCATAAATGGACTGGAAGCAAATACCCTGCGAGCCAGTCTGACTCTGGGCACATGGCACAAAAATGTCTTGTGACGGCACTGCATACTACGCATGTGCCAGTTTCCCATATACGTCTTGTGTCCTAGTATGACTTGTCTCATACAGAGTAACCTTCATAGTGTGCTCAACATGGCTGCCTCACTTCTGTACCTTTCATGGGTGGAATTGGCCATTCACATCAGTCCTTGCCCCCAGTGGAGCATACAATCTATATTCCCTATGAATTTCACACTAGGGTTTATTTTTGTTAGCCAACTAACTTCTCAGTACATTTTTAGATTGTATATTAATTTATTCCATTGCGCTTTACAGAAACAGTTATTCTCAAATCAGTTATGGGCACAAGTCTTTGTATGTACCAGAAGATGTTACTGATTTATCAGATATATGTTGCTGGATTCAATTAGCAGCATTAATTTTACATTCAGGGCAATGTTAATCCAAATAATGTGGGATAAGAACTATGGATTAGCATTTTCGCTACACCTGTGCTGAGGGCACAATGTAAATTTCTGTTTTAAGCTGGGTACACTCATAAATATTTACCTGTCGAACCTGTCTGGTGAGAACAAAAACCGAGCACTATATAAGAGTAAAATGACGATCAAACATTTGCTCCCAAATTCTAGAAAGTGGATATATATGATTGATTTAACAAATTTAACCAAACAGCTTTAACAAATTAGTCTGAATGACCATTGTTTATTTTCCAGTGTTTGAGAGCAAATGTTCAACTCCCAGATGCTCCAGATTTTTGGTTCCACAAGATAGATTGGCCAGATAAATCTGTACTCAGTGTGTACCCAGTTTAGAAGATTATCTTTCCAATCTGGCTGGTTGGAATGAAAATCTGGAATTTTTGGGAGCAAATGACAATTGACCATATGCTCCTAAAAATGGAAAACAGACAAAAATAGTCATTCAGATAAATTAGTTAAATTCATTTATGCAGAAGACTGCTATTGTTCATTTTCCAGCTTTTGGAAGCAAATGGTTGATTGTAATTTGTTTACAAAAAAATCTACATTTTCACTCCAATCAGCCAGATTGGAAAGATAATCTTGTGTGTGTGTGCCTTAAGGCACGCTCCGATCCCGGCGGTGCGATGTGTGCTTTGAGGTGCGTGCTCTCGCGGCACCTCATCGCACAGTACAAAAAGTATGTGCTGCACATACTTTTTGTACTTGCTTTTCATCACATCGCATTGCATGCCCTAGGCATGCACAAGGCATGCAATGCGATGTGATGGATGCAATTTTAGCCCAGAACGCACGCCGGGATTGGAGCGTGTATGGGCACCTTTAGGCCTTCCTCAGGCTCAAACAGAAATCCATGGTAAATGTAGGCTGCTGGCCGATTGCAGGCTCTAATTGAATAGCCCCGGCAAAACATTTAGCCCAATTAGTAGATAACCATGGATATGTTATTTCAGCTCATAAAAGATATGCTACAAACAATGAATCTATATTTATTTATTTAATAACAGTTATTTATACAATGCACACATATTCCGCAGCGCTTTACAGAGAATATTTGAACATTCACAGTCCCTTTCCCAGTGAAGCTTACAATATACTGTATATTCCCTACCACATGTACACACACACACATTCAT
Source organism: Crinia signifera (assembly GCF_055691185.1). Taxonomy (NCBI): domain Eukaryota; kingdom Metazoa; phylum Chordata; class Amphibia; order Anura; family Myobatrachidae; genus Crinia; species Crinia signifera. The sequence continues at coordinate 231,778,383 of NC_139219.1, read as the reverse complement.
TCTAGGGTTAATTTTGTGGGAGCCAATTAACCTACCAGTATATATTTGGAGGGGGAACCTGGAGTAATGGAGGAAACCCAGTTGTAATTTTTGTTTCCCTGTTTAGCTATGTACACACACTTCGTTTTGCTTTAGATTCGATGTTAGATTCGATTTTCAATTAGATCTGGCATTAGATCTTCCCATTCAATTTGGCATTAGATCTGTACTTTTGCATTAGATATCGATTTCGATATCGAATTCGATTTACATTCATGGTACATTGTACACATTCGATTTACTGGATTGAATTCAATATTTCCTTGGCTGCACAGTCAATTTTTCTTTTCGATTTTGAGAAAACAGGAGCGCACACCGAATCGAATGCAGATCGAAAGTAAAAACCATTCGATGTGGATTTGATTTTGCTTCTATAAGCAAAATCGAATCGAAAACCGGGAAAGATCGAAGCATGTGTACACAGCTTAAGTATGATTCAGCATTACACATTAACTGCTGGATGTATTTGGACGGAGTATTTAATATTGGATAGCTTATTAACCTAGAAAGGAACTGAGGTATTTAATATCTCCAGAGCTGACCCAAGACATAGGCAGACCTGGCAAATGCCTAGGTCATTTGGAATGCCTAACGGCATTCTGAGCCTGCCTAGGGCCAGAGGAGAAGGTCAACTAGTGTTATATGTAAAACGCCATTAATAATGTGGGACATATGTGTAAGGGATTTTATGTGTAAAAGGACATTACTTAGCTGGGGCACATATATATAAAGGGCATTACTGTATGTGTGTCATTATGTGTATAAGGGAATGAATAATATGTGTAAGATGTTTTTATATATATATAAGGGAATTAATAATTTACAGCATATGTGTATTGGGGAATTATGTGTATAAGGGAATTAATAATGTACGCCATATGTATATGGGGGAATTATGTGTATGAGGACATTAATAATGTGCAGCATCTGTGTATGGGGGGAATTGTGTGTATTAAGGCATAAATAATATTCAGCTAATTTAAATGGGGGAATTATTATGTTTAGAAGGGCATTCATAATGTGTGGTACATATGTGTAATGGTGGAATAATGTATGTAATTAATAATGTGTGTATAAGGGTATTTATAATGTGCAACATTTGTGTATGGGGAAATTATGTGTATAAGGGCTTAATAATGTGTAGCAAAGTGTAATAGACTTTATGTGTAAAAGTGCATCAATAATGTGTGACATGTGTAAGGGGCATTACCATGTGGCAATATATGTATAATGGTATTACTAATGTGTGGCATTATGTGTATGAGAAGCATTATTGTATGGCTTAATGTGCAAAAAGGGCACTACTGTGTTGTGTAATGTCAATAAGGAGATTTATGGTGTGGTGTAATGTGAATAAGGAACAATGATGTGAGGAGGAGTAACGTGTATAAGATAAAGTACTACTGTGTGACATAACCTGAATAATGGTCTCTATTGTGTAATATAATGTGAATGAGGTTGCACTACTCTGTGGCATAATTCAAATTGGGGGTATAATTGAGTGCCCCATCCCAGCAAGGACATGCATCTTTTTCGGGGCATGCACACTTTTTTGTATTTAAAATATCAGGTGGGGGCAGCAGTGCTCTTGCTGGCACAGGGCACCCAAATGAGGACTACTGTGGGTGAGGGGTGATGGTGTTGGGAGAATGGTGCAGGATAAGAGGCAGAATTAGTGTCAGTGCTAGGGGGCAACCGCCAAAAACTGGTTAGAGACAGCTCTGATTATCTTGATGGGATAAGAGAGAAGAACAATGTATCCTGATACCAGTATTTTTCTCCATAGTGAATTATTTTGTTGCTACACATTGGTTTGATATCCAGCCTGTGCATGTGTCTTCAAGTCACTATCAGCCTTTTAGTCCCAGTTTCCAAGTCATTACGGCTTCTCAGCCACTTTGTTTTCAAGTCTTTTGGTTACCAGGTACTACCAGCTAATCGGACACTGTTCGCCATTGAGCCACTACCCAGTGTACCACCAACTAACCAGATGCTTTAAGTGACTTAGTATCCAGTGACCATCCTGTACCCAGAGCTTAATTGCCTTTAATGCTGGGTACACACAAAACGATTTGGATTGGATGCAAATTGGATGCAAATCGTATGCAAATCATGTGATACGATTTGTATATGATTTGCATACAATTTGCATACGATCCGATCCCAATCCGATCTCATCTCATATTCAGATGAATGGATTTTATACAGATCCTACCTGCAGCAGGTAGGATCGGATCCAGATTGATGGGATTGTGCCCAAATCGTTTTGGTGTGTACCCAGCTTAAGTGTGCATCCAAGATCCTGTTCCTGTCGCCAAGCTTGGCCTGTTAAAATGTTCCTAGAATCCCCAAATCCAGTTTATAGCCAGCTATTCCAGTTATTACAGTTATTTGCCATATGGCCATCTTTAGTTGTTCCGATATTCCTAGTTTTTGTCTTTGCTAAGGAGGCATATTTATGTTATTCATCATGCCCAAATTGAGTCTCTCCGGCACCCCTGATTCTCGTCCTATTCTGGCATCCCCAGATCCAGCATATGAGGGATATTCCGGCATTCCTGGATTTAACATATCACAGAGATATTTTGGCATCCCCGGATTCAGCATATTAGAGAAACATTCCAGTATCCATAGAAACATAGAATGTGATGGCAGATAAGAACCTTTTGGCCCATATAGTCTGCCCCTTTTTTAAACATTTTGCCTCAAACCATATTTTATCCTTATTTCTTTGTAAGGATATCAATATGCCTATCCCAAGCAAAGTCTTTCTAAAATTCCCAGATCCAGTGCATTCCAGCAGATCCAGAATTCATTTTATTACAGACTCATTCTGGCATTCTCGGGTTCTTGTCTTTTAGATCATTACCTGGAACTCTCCTAGAATACTGTAGATGTAAGCACACTCGCTACAGGAGTACCTGAACCTCTATCTCCTTTGTGTGACCACCGAGCATTCACCACTGGACTACTGTTGTCACAAATTGGTTCACAAAACCTAGTTCCGTGACACTGTAGCTGTATCTCTCTCTCTCTCTCTCTCTCTCTCTCTCACCAGCTCAGCACACAGTTCTGAGCAGCATGTGCCGCTGAGAGGTATGCTGGGCCTCAGTAAAATTGGGACATGGCCTAAGGCGTGGCCACCTCCCGTGATTAGGCCACACACCCAAAATTATTACAGGGAGAGTGAAAAAACTCTCTAAAGTCAAGGGGGAGTGTTATTATCCCCCATCCCTTCAGCAGCAGCAGCAGCACACACCTACAGCATGTGCTGTGCTGACAGCAGGCTCAGCATGAGCATGAGCTCTCACGCTGTCAGTGAGATGCTCACGCTGAGCCTGCTGTCAGCACAGCCCATGCTGTACATGTGTGCTGCTGCTGGCTGGGAGGGATGGAGGGTGAGCAGGGCAGACCAGGGCCCCTGCCATGCCCCTCCAGCAAGCCCGGGCCTGGGTAATTAGTACACCCTTCCCCCCATCTCTCGGCGGCCCTGACAGCAGCATGTCCTCTTTCTTCTGCTCCTGAGGAAGCTGGGAGGTTAAATCTTTGGACACTTGCATCCACCATCACTGAGGGCTATCATAGTATATGGACAATTCAATTTCTTTCATCTAAATAAATCGGTACTTATGTATTATCTGGGCTCCCATGTTAAATGCACCCCATTTTTTCATACCCCTACTATCCAACTACGCATGGAGTTGATTTTATATAGTGTGGCGAGCGCAGCGAGCCACCGTGCCCGAAGCATGGCGAGCGGATGCGGTCTCATAAGAAAAACAGGAGCCCAGATATTACATAAGTACCAATAAATCTCCTTAAAATATCTTATCTGGAGGACAATCCGAGGCAGCTCAAGACTTGCACAAGTCATCCAGGTTTACCACCACCCCATCAGAGGAACCTAATCAGAGGCGGAACAAGTGAGTTGTGGGCCCAGGTGCAAAAGTATGGTTTGGGCCCCCAACACACTCAAAAAAGCATAATCTCTTTTTGTTTTGTTCACTTCAAATTTAAAGCCCATTGCACATTATGCCACACACTGTAGTACCCATTACACATTATGCTGCACACCGTAATAATACCCATTGCACACTCAGACACTTTAATGTCCATTACACATTATGCCACACATGTACTGCCCATTGCACATTATGCCACACACGTAATGGACATTACACATTATACCACACACCATAATGCCCATTATTTATTATACCACACTGTATTGCTCATTACACATTATGCCACATAAGTGTGCTTACCTACATGCTTGTTGCCAGGAGTTACATGTTCAATGCCAGAGTTTACCAGCTCCTAGCCAGGGGGTTCCATGCCCACTGTCACAGGGATTACATGTTCGTTGCCAGGGATAATTACATGCTCGTTGCTAGGGGTAGTTACATGCTCATTTGTCGGGGGATTACATGCTTGTATCCCAGGGGGACTATATGCTTATTGCGTGGGGGGGAATTACATGCAAGGATGCAGGCGCATATCATGCCAGCACATCCGGAATCTACATTTCCAGGTACCGCTGGGTGCCCTGACAGATGCTATAGGTCTAAAATCTTGAAAGCCCCCCTATGACACATTTAGTAGAAATAGATTTCAGGTGTTCCTTTGTTAGCCCTTCTTTTCTTAATTGTAGGCTGAGTAATTGGCCTTGACTTAGTGACACACCACATTGTGGGGGAAAGAAGGAGGGGTGGGAAAGGGAGAGCAGGGGTTTGAAGAAGTTAACCTGAACACAGTCACCAGCAATGATGGCCTTGCCGGGCCTTCTGTTCCTGCTCCCAACACATGGTCCCCAGCTATACCTCCTGCTTCATGGCGCTGGGTCTGCTTCACATTCTACCCGGCGCCGGATCTCTATCTCCTGTGACAGACGCATGGTCTCCCACTCCATGGCGCCAGCTCTGCCGCAGCCTGCACATTGAACACGGAGCCGTGTCTCCTCCTGCGCCTCAGTGCACATTTTTCTGTTCGGTTGTGCAGGCTTGGTCATTCAACCCGGTGCCATCGGGTCTCCACCTGTGCTGTGGCGCACGGTCCTCAGCTCCCGCTCATTGGAGCCGGAAGCCACTGATCTGGCCAGGCAAAGGCAATGAGCAGCTGGCGGTGGTAAGCATCCAAGACTAAGTGGCCAGGACCAGGACTGCAGGCCTGGCAATAATTTGATGATGGCGCCCACAGCCGCCGCACTTAAATGTTTTAAAAAAAATGGAAACTTAACAGCGGCATGCAGGCGGCAGCGGGCCCCATTAACTTTGTGGGCCCCAGTGCACTGCACCGGCTGCACTGCCAGTAGTTCTGCCACTGAACCTAATTCCTTCTATGGACTCCTGGTGTCCATCTACTACATATTTGGAGACAATATATTTTGATGTCCGTATGGTAATATGCCAACAAATATTGCAATATTGAATGTCCACAATTTTAATATTCTTATATATTTTTTATATGGAATTCCATAACTTAAATTACAGCTAATTAATTATTAATAAAATATATTGTAAAAGATACCGTCCCAATTTAAATTTTTTTTCAGCCTGCGCTGGTACAGTTCTTTGTCCTCTTTCTTTCACTGCCTGGCTGGGAGTGGGACCCAGACCCCTCCATCAGTCCCAGGTCCAGTTAAAAAGTACTCACTCCCCTCCTGTGCCACTGGTTGCAGGCAAATGCTAGTAGAAACTAAGTGAAATGGAACTTTCCCATATTTTCTGTCTCCTGAATCAGGACTGGTGACTACTGTCTAGGTCAACAGTCAATTGGTTGACACCAAATTTGACACATGAAAAGGTCGACATGAGTTTTTCATCAAACTACAGGCCCTCTAAAAAGCACGGAAATACTCATGGAGCCCTGTGCCCCGGTAGCCACCTGTACACCTCCTTAGCCGCCACTCACCAATTGCATGATCTGATTTCAGGGAGTCACGTTATCGTAGTCGTGGTACTCTTGGCATTGCAGAGGGGGGACAAAACCGTGATGATGCGATTGAGTGTCCAATTTTCTGCACCGCCAACATACCTAAGTTGAGGCCACTCTAATGGGGCTGCCAGAAAGGCAGAAAGTTCATCCATAATCGGTGACCTTAGGGTAGAGCCTTTTTGTATATTGTACATGAACTGCACATTTTAGTATGTTTGTGAATTGAAATCACTGAATGTCCTAATGCGTTTGTTTTGTGGCTATGTACAGTAGGTTGCACTTACGTACAGTGAAAGCTTGTCTGTATACGTGGAGAGAGAAGCGGGTAGCAATACAGGTGTCTGGGACAGAGATTGGAACAAATGTTATAACTAGATTACCTTCTTCAATTATTATTTTTTTAACTTACAATATTAAATGAACAATTGTCTGCACGTGTACTAAATGAGATCGTATGACTCATTTCTGCTCATTACACCTCTCTGTGAGAAAGCAAGATGCAGTTTGAACAGTGATTTGGCTCTCCACCTCTGTACACACTTTGAAAAATAGTTGATGTATTTTAATTGCGTAAAACTGATCACTGCTGTGTTCCTTCCACACAGCTACTGTAGGTGGAATGATTAAGTAGGTGTCTGAGCTAAGGGAGCATCTGTTTTTAGCATATGAGTTATACTATTTAACTATATATACAGCATTGAATTACAGTTCATTTTTTGGATTTTGGGGTAGAATCTACTTTATATTGGTATTTCTGTTCATAGTTTCCTTTATTATTTTAGTATAAAGCATTATGAAGCAGTTTTAACTTATATAGTGTACTACTCAGTGACATTCAAAACAAGCAGGCTGAATTAAATTAGTTTCACACATCGTGCTGTTAATAACATTGGGCCTTATTCTGGTCTGTGCGTACTTTCCCGCACTCTTTCGGATGGCGTTTTTTAGCTGTCTGCGCATGCGTGGGCAACGCTATGCGCATGTGCCACGCAAGGTCTTCGTACTTGTTCTCACCAATACCTTACAGAAATGTGCACCGCATTCACATGTGAAATATGGGCGTATTATGGGCGTCATTTGGAACTACACAGGGGCGTAGTTTCAAAGTGGGCTAAACTGGGCGTAAACATGGGCGTACACGAGGGAGTGCACTAATTCTGGTACGCGTACATTCGGACAGCACACCAAATGCACACGAACAAAAAGGCAGGAGACATGCGGTCTTCATTAGCAAGTATTGCTTTGCGGACACCACTCGGTCATGCGCTAGGCATTCGGAACGCCCAATCAGTACGGGCGCACCTCAACCAATGTCAGCTGAACACAATACAATCCACTTCATTACTCATTAATTACACTCTTGTCATAGCTTCAATTTGAACCATTGCAGCTTAAATTGACCATTACTAAACACACAAATATATGCTGCATTTTTGACACACATTTACACTGCAAGCAATGGACAGAACTTCCTATCACTAATATAAATATACATGTCATGTGTACATTTACCAATAAAACCACACATTTGGGGATCAAAATATAAATTTATTACACTAAGGTCAAACACAAAATTGAAAAAACATGTTTTTGGACACATGCAACAAATTAAAGGTACCATACCAGGAATGTAGAAAAATAATTAAAAATAAAGCAATGTATTATTTACATACATAGCCACAGCAGAATCATTAGGAACACATCAGTAGGCTTCGACACAAAAGTATAGCACCAACACTTCAAGTACAGCAGACAGTAATGGCAGCCAAAAGAGGCCAACAGAGGAACCAAACACCAAAACCTAATTGCATAAATGGGTCATGTGACAGATTTTGGTGTTCAGATAATAGTGTTGAGTTTTGCGGAAATACACCGCATCGGTGCGTACGGGCAGGTTCCCGTCCGTTCTGACGCGGTAAGACCGTGCATACGCTGTAAGACCGTGCAGAATATGTGTGTGTCCACCGCACACGCAAAGGTTTGGATGTCGTCCATAAACACACCCTCTTCTTAAAGAGTGAGTCCGTCTGAATGCGGAGGACCGGTGGGCGTTTCTTCGTACGATGTCCGCACAGCGTGGCGTGCGGACCGCTCCGAAAGAATTCGGAAATATACGCACCAACCAGAATAACCTCCATTGATATAAGTCATTCTTGCCTACCTGACCCTCTCCATGAGGGAGACAATGCTCTGTTCATGGACTTCCCTGGTAATGTAGGATAGCCATCACCTGTGGTGAAACACCTTTCCTATCAGTTATATAGCTCACCACTGGTGATGGCAATCATACATTACCAGGGAAGGCAGGAACAGAGCATTTTCTCCCTCATGGAGAGGGTCAGGTAGGCAAGTATGATATAAGTGGTTCCCAAATTCAGTCCTCAAGGAACACCAACAGTCCAGGTGTTGTGGTGCCTTGAGACCCTCTTTAGGGAACCACTGAAGCTGTGATGCAACATGTCAGCTCCCACTTCCAAACTTTTATGTCAGTGCAAATACAGACAGTAATGTGCCTTAATCATACTTGCTTACCTGACCCTCTCCATGCGGGAGAAAATGCTCTGTTTCTGGTAATGTATGAATACCATCACCTGTGGGTAGATAGGTAAAGGTGTTTCACCACAGGTGATGGCAATCATGCATTACCAGGGAAGTCCAGGAACAGATCATTTTCTCCCTCATGGAGAGGGTCAGGTAGGCAAGTATGGCCTTAATGTATGTATTAATGCCAACTTGTGCGCTAAAGTTGTGTGCACCCAAATAGCGGTGTGGCTTCACAGAAAAGGGGGTGTTTCCTCATGACAGACACCGATTTCTGGACTGGCAACCGGCTTTTCCTACCCACAGATGGAATGGTGGGACAGACCCTGAAAAGTATGACAGTTGGGAGGTACGATAAAGGTGCAATTATAATGTTACTGTTCAGCATGGCTGTTCTTGCCCTCTCATTATGGTAGATGCATCAAGACCTGGGGCCTTTTATCATTAATTATTTTTGGAATATACTCATAATTTTCCCATAAACACACATTGTTATACTTCATATAATAACTATCCTCTGAATGTATTCACAGCAAATATCTCCCATTTTCTCTGGCAAAAGTAGACCACAAACCTTTAATGCATTTGAAGATGGCACATATGAAAGAATGGAAAAGCCAAAAGCGCTGTATACCTTTATAAATGTCCACTTATGCATAACAATTCTATAATGGAAGTCCTCTGTCCAAAATAACTGTATCCTCTGTCATGTAAACAGTACATACTGTAAGGGAAGAAGATGATGAAAACAGTGAAGTGGGGAGCTTTACAGGGGATTTATCAGCTTTTAGAAAGAGAAAATCCCCCAAAGTCTTAAAGACACGTATCAGAGGTAAGTAATTGGCATTCCCATACAGGTATCTTTTTATGCTGGGGTGGTGTGATCATGAACAAAATTGGGGTTACCCTTCCATCGTATGAATCCATAACAACCTTTATGAATCCCCAAGCACAGCGGGTGTTTTTTCATATCTTGTGTTCATAACATACACCCTTAGAATAACATTAAGAAAGTTCATAAAAATTGCAGTATTCTAGGGGAAACAACCATACTGCCACTCACAGAGGATGTCGCCTCGTCACTGTACTTTCTGGGGATAAAACTTTTTTACACAAATGTTGGATTGACAATATATCTGTACATATTATTTACATTTAAATGTGTTTTTTTGTTGTAAGAAAATAACACAGACATTTTTATTTGGCTTCTATAATACTTTATGAACTTTAAAAAGCTCCTTACTCCTTACTCTATGGGGTCTATCAAATAATCATTGCCCCTCAGTGGTGCAAACTACCTGTGAGTATCAGTGCTGGATACTTAACACCAGAGGAATTAAACATTGTTGCAGTGTGTGGAAAGCTGCTAAAAAAAAAAATCAGCTTTCATAGCAATCTTTAAAGGGGGCTACACACGGGGAGATGTGCTGAGCGTTCTGAGCCATACTAGATCTGTCAAAGCCAGTGTTCTCCTTTGAGAACAATAGCCCTGACCGATTATTATCCAGCATGCTGGATATTAGTCACCGGCCATGCATCGCTGTTGCTATACATGGAGCGATGTAGTGGCATTTTCTAATCAATCTAGCGAAAATGTCCCTAAATCGCTACGTATGTAGGGGCCATTACACTACTTTGATAGCAAACTTACCACTGGTCTAACTCAGCAGTATTAATGTGCATGCTTGAAATAGGTTCACACATGCGTACAGATTACCAAGCATCCCGGAGGAGTATCTGAAAGGATTGCAGCCAGTAACCTCTTTCTAATAAGTGGGGCCTGGGAATCAGTGCCATATGAAGATAATTCATCATAATCTGAAATCTGTAATCTATGAGGTTGACTCATTAAGGCACCCCTACTATTGTATGGGGACTGAGAAGTAAGTGGGAGGAATCTGTGATATCTCCTGTATTCCCTTTGTAATAAATGGCCTGATATGTCATTATATAACAATACATATGTGTTCAGCCTCATCTTTGTTGTGAGCACCGCACAGGTGCCCACACATCGCAGCTTTGGACGAGTCTTGGTTGCACAGCTTTCACAGCTAGTGGATATGCACCATGCATTCCTATGGGACATAGGTGAGAATGCAGCAGATGTGCCTATTCATGGACGACACTAATTCAGCCCACATTGCTGCAAACCTTCACAATCACAGCAAAGCTAATGTGGGGTACACACAAGGATGATATGGCCCAAAAAAAGCCAATTTAGATACAATCTCGACCAAATGTATGTAAATCGGCCGTGTTTTGGTCGGTCTTTTCTGAGATCCTACCTGCTGCAGGTAGGATCTCAAAAACGACAATTGTAGTATGTGGGGGTCGCAATCGGACCGCAATCACATTAGGGGCATTTTCGCGGCGGGTGGGCGGCGCCGTCAGCTCGTGATCGGGTCGTTCGTTCCTGTGATGACCCGTTCACGAGCACCATCGACCTGATGTGTACAGGACATAAGGCTCAATAGATCTGTAGCTGAAAATGTTAATTGTAGAAACTGAAGAATAATAAATATACCCCATCATCACAAATATGTGCATGTTTTGTATTTTATTTGCCATTTATTTGTATGCATTATTTGCTTTATGTAAATTGTTGCACCCTATAATGAAACAATGATGATGATGATGACAGGTTCTCAAGCTGGTGTCAATCTAAGGTATTTAGCTTGGTAGTGTGTTTAGTGGTGCATAGTTTAGATGTACAAATCAGGGTCAATATTTAGCTTTTCCAGGCTCAGTAAATTCATTGGCTTTTTACTGTGGTCAGCAAACAGAAAATAAAACAAAACCAGGCTAGCTCTCACTCAAGGCACTAGCACACTTATTGGGGTCCCGGATGGGTTCCCGACGTCGGGATCCCGACTGTCAAAACGCCGACAGCCGGGTGCCCGACGGCCACCCGCTATTTTCCCTCGTGTTGGTCCACGACCCCCATAGAGGGAGAACAGAATAGGTGGCTCGTGTAGCGAACCACCGTGCCCGCAGCGTGGCGAGCGCAGCGAGCCTGCAAGGGGCTTTTTTTACGCTCGCCATGCTGTCTGACTCCGGGCAGTTGGGATCCCGACGTCGGGATAATGACCGTCGGCATCCCGACTGTCGGAGTCACATACCACAACCCACTTTTTGACCCCTCTCTACAATGAGCAGCTAGTCTGTATGCAAAATAGTGGTCTTTTTGAGTCCTGTATTTATCAGGTAAGACTTTTTAGCCTACTTAGCCTGGTCTTGGCTGGCTTCTTGCTTCTGTGATTTCACATGCACTGTCACAGTTTTGTGGCTTCTCATTGGCCCGCTGGCTCAGTTGGCTCTATGGCTACCATAGTTCCAGTCCCACTTGGACTGTCTCCACATGCAGCCTGGCTAGGTTCCATATCCCCACCTGGTCTGTATACACATTCAGCCTGGCTAGCTTCCATAATCCCACCTGGTCTGTATACACAGTCAGCCTGGCTAGTTTCCATAATCCCACCTAGTCAGTATACACAGTCAGCCTGGCTAGCTTCTATAATCCCAGCTAGTCAGTATACACAGTCAACCTGGCTATCTTCTATATATCCACCTGGTCTGTATACACAGTCAGCCTGACTAGCTTCCATATACCCACCTGGTCTGTATACACAGTCAGCCTGACTATCTTCCATAATCCCACCTGGTCTGTATACACAGTCAGCCTGGCTAGTTTCCACAATCCCACCTAGTCAGTATACACAGTCAGCCTGGCTAGTTTCCATAATCCCACCTAGTCAGTATACACAGGCAGCCTGACTAGCTTCTATATATCCACCTGGTCTGTATACACAGTCAGCCTGACTAGCTTCCATATTCCCACCTGGTCTGTATACACAGTCAGCCTGACTATCTTCCATATATCCACCTGGTCTGTATACACAGTCAGCCTGGCTAGCTTCCACAACCCCACCTGATCTGTATACTCAATCAGCCTGGCTAGCTTCCATAACCCCTGCTCAGGGGCAAACGCAGGATTTTCAGAAGGGGGTTTCCAGAGGGGCGGAGCAAAGCACAGAGATGGACCCAGTATATGCAGAGTCAGTTAAAGTATTATAGATAGACCAAATTTATATAAATAATAATAATAATATATATATATTTAACAGCAGTGTAGACCCCTGGGCATAGCAATGTATTGGGGCCCCTACCGATCCTCCAGCGGTAGGGGTGGGGGGTGCTATGAGCGGAAGCTTTGATGTCCCGCGGGTGGTAGGGGGTATTATATCAACCGCTCAGCATGCAGGGCCTGGATCAGTAATTTCCACTAATTACCCCTTTACTGCACAGATGGTGGGAGATGGGGTGGGAAAAGGGAGCATTGGGCTAAATGAAGGGGCCCTGATGCATAACTTCCAGGGTGGTAGAGGATGTTTACAATGCAGAGGAGGGGTGTATAGTGGAGTGGGCTTATTATTCAGAATTTTCTGGTGGGAGGACAGCTTGCTTGACTTCAGATATTTCCAGTTCCTGGAACTAGAATCCCACCTTTCAAATGGTACTGGGGACTCGGGGATCAGAGTTCAGGAGACAGAGCAATCTGCCAACGAGAATATAAAACTACATACCAGGTGTGTGGAGCTGGAGCAGTAACCAGCTGCTGGAAGGCTGATATCTCTGGTTCTGGGTATAGTAGAGACAAGCTACTAGTGTCCCTCGAAGGGGGAGAGTCCTAGCTTTTGGAATATACCCTCAGAAAAACTCTAAGTCAGAAAGAACCTGAAATATCTGACTGGGAAGAGCAATTAACAGGCTTGGATGGGGACCACTGCTTTGAAGTCAGATATCTCCGGTTCTCCAGGGCCGATTTCTACAATTCTTGTACACTTAGAAAGAGGGGACCCTCAGCTTTCAGAATAGGCCCCTTAGATTCCTGGGGGTGTCTGGGTACTCAGAACCCCCCCTGCGTGCGCTACTGCTGCTGGGCTCTATACACTCAGCAGTGGCTTCACCACCTAGTCCCACGTGCACTGTCTCTACTCAGCAGCCCTAGGTGTGATCACACCTCCTCTTTCTTCACTGTGTGGGTGGATCCCTCCAACACCATACAGAATTAATGGCCACTCACTATCACCCTGTCACTTGACCCAAGAGTCTAGCAATGGGTTTATGGTTCAGTATTGTCATACAATATTTAGCCAAACCTGGGTGTGATCTGGGTGATTTCACTTGGATAAAAATGCTGAATTATTATATGTTCTGTCATGAGGTAACCAAACATATATATACATGATATTTAGGGGGACATTTACCAAAATGGATTTGTAGAAAAAAGGTGTATTCTTAGGGAGAAATACACCTTTTTTTTACGAATTTGTATTTTCGGGATTTACAATCCCAAAAATACAACAATTAGTATTCCTAAAGATGGAACATTCGTATTTGTATTTACAAATACGAATGTCTACACCATCGATAGGATACGACAGAAATCACCATTCAAAAGAATGGTGGTTTCTGATTTACTAAGCAGCCGTACTGATAATACGGCTGCTAAGTGGTGTAAAACACCCACGCAAATACGACAGGAAAATAGAACACCATTTTCCTGTTATATTTGCGTTTTAGCCTGCACGGATCAGTCAGATCCGTGCAGGCTTCAGTGTAAAAAAATAGAAAAATTAAATAAATTTAAAAAAAAAACGGCGTGGGGTCCCCCCCACAGCTGTAACCAGCACCAGGCTGAAGGAGCCGGGGCCGGTAATTAAAAATCAGGGAACCCGACAAATAGGGGTTCCCCGATTTTTAACAACCAGCCCCAGGCTCCAGGTCCGGGGCTGGTTCCCAAAATACGGGGGACAAAATGACTAGGGGTCCCCCGTATTTCAAGAACCAGTCCCAGGCACAACCAGCCAGCAGGGTAATGTCACAGCCGGGGGACACTTATGATATAAGGTCCCGCGGCCAAAACATTAACCCTACCGACCAGTCAGCCTGGCCAGGGGCCCTGGGGGAGTGGGGACCCCCCGAATGAAGGGGTCCCCCCCCTCCAGGACTTACCTGACCAGGCTGAAGCCTGGTACTGTCCCCGATGCCCCTGGGCGGTGGGCATCGGGCTGATTATGGTGTAAAAAAATAGATTAAACTATTGTTTTTTACTGTGGCACTACAAGTGCCAGCAAGCTGGGACTTGGAGAACCACAAGTCCCAGCCTGCTGGGCTCTAAAGGGCCCGCTGGCACTTGCAGTTCCACAGTTAAAAAAATAGTACACAAAACACACTGACACACTTTTGAAATAAAACTTTAATACATACAAAGCCACACATACTGATACTTACCTATCTTCTTTCCGTAGGTAGCCCTGATGTCCTGGTCCTGTGTCGTCATCTTCTGGTCCTGTGTCGTCTTCTGGCTCCATGTCGACCGTCGCTGTCGCCGTTGCCGTCCGGATCCGACGAAATCCATTTGGGAAGCTGTGGAAGGAAACCATACTCACCTGTCCCAGCGCGACGTAGTCCAGGTAAGTGTCTTGGCAAAAAAACAAACCGACACGCAAAACCAACCGGACAGGGAGACGCACGGTACTCTGTGTACATCGTGCGGCTCCGCCTCCCGAATGCCGCTATTGGCCGCCTTGCGGCCTAGCGGCCAATCAGGAGCCGCTAGGCCGCAAGGCGGCCAATAGCGGCATTCGGGAGGCGGAGCCGCACGATGTAAACAAACACCGTGCGTCTCCCTGTGCGGCTGGTTTCGCGTGTCGGTTTGTTTTTTTGCCAAGACACTTACCTGGACTACGTCGCGCTGGGACAGGTGAGTATGGTTTCCTTCCACAGCTTCCCAAATGGATTTCGTCGGATCCGGACGGCAACGGCGACAGCGACGGTCGACATGGAGCCAGAAGACGACACAGGACCAGAAGACGACGACACAGGACCAGGACATCAGGGCTACCTACGGAAAGAAGATAGGTAAGTATCAGTATGTGTGGGCTTTGTATGTATTAAAGTTTTATTTTAAAAGTGTGTCAGTGTGTTTTGTGTACTATTTTTTTAACTGTGGAACTGCAAGTGCCAGCGGGCCCTTTAATGCCCAGCAGGCTGGGACTTGTGGTTCTCCAAGTCCCAGCTTGCTGGCACTTGTAGTGCCACAGTAAAAAACAATAGTTTAATCTATTTTTTTACACCATAATCAGCCCGATGCCCACCGCCCAGGGGCATCGGGGACAGTACCAGGCTTCAGCCTGGTCAGGTAAGTCCTGGAGGGGGGGGACCCCTTCATTGGGGGGTCCCCACTCCCCCAGGGCCCCTGGCCAAGCTGACTGGTCGGTAGGGTTAATGTTTTGGCCGCGGGACCTTATATCATAAGTGTCCCCCGGCTGTGACATTACCCTGCTGGCTCGTTGTGCCTGGGACTGGTTCTTGAAATACGGGGGACCCCTAGTCATTTTGTCCCCCGTATTTTGGGAACCAGCCCCGGACCTGGAGCCTGGGGCTGGTTGTTAAAAATCGGGGAACCCCTATTTGTCGGGTTCCCTGATTTTTAATTACCGGCCCCGGCTCCTTCAGCCTGGTGCTGGTTACAGCTGTGGGGGGGACCCACGCCGTTTTTTTTTAAAATTTATTTATTTTTCTATTTTTTTTTACACTCTGCAGCCTGCACGGATCTGACTGATCCGTGCAGACTGCTACAAATAATTTGTATTAGCAGCCGTATATACGGCCGCTAATACGAATTCCTACGACATCGGAGGGTTACAAAGCAGTCGTATCTGACTGCTTTGTAAATGACCCTCCGGAACACGACTTTGCATACGACTGAAACAGTCGTATGCAGTCGTAGGGGAAATACTAATACGAAAAACTCGGTTTTTCATATTAGTAAATTTCCCCCTTAATATTTGAACACTACCATGAAGCTGTTAATAGGCCATGCATGCAGTAAATAAACTGTGGGTGGCCAGTCATTAGTGATCTAACCTGCTACATAAACTCTGTGTGCATTCATTCACGGAACTCACGCACTTAGGAAACGGAACAACACTTCATGTATATATTTATATATATATATATATATATATATATATATATGTCTGGAATGTTGCTCCAGACATACATAGCAATGGGTTAATTATTCATTTGCAGGTGCTATGTCTGGTCCTCTTTTTAGGGTCCTAGCTTCTTTCAAAGCAGATTGCTCAATCAAGGATTTACAGTTGCTTTGCTCCCTTAACAATAATTCCAGATTAAATGGCATTTCATCACCTCTCCTGCTCCTCGAGTGACCTCACTAGATTTGCAGCTTCAGGTTCCAAACCTTCTTTATCCCTCTTACACTGATGAATTGCTTCATTTCATAGAAGTCAGGCCTCTAACTACTGAAGCATTTTATAATTCATTAGCAGGTGCTCGGAGGCTAAGCTGCTGATAGTGATCAAAGGGGCTGACCCATCAAGACTTCTACAAACGTTTGTGTGACCTTCATTAAGTAAAGGTAGAAGAGATAATCTTCTATAAGGTAGTGAGCCATCTTCTTACAAACAAGGAGGTTATACCAACTGCATTGGGTATTTTTTGTAGAATCTAGGCAGAATCTTTTCCATGAAATGCAGCTACTCCATTATATATATTTTTTATTTTGAAAATACTTTAGCTGCAAAATATTTAAGAATAATAATAATAATAATAAACATTTCAAATGTATTAGCATTCATCTAATATAATGTTAAGTGATCAATGTAAATATTCATCCAATAGGATTTTATGATGTGGCTATTGAATGTCCTTGAGAAAGCCTCATTTTCCCCAATCCCTTTCTCTCTTTTCAGAGATCTCCTATCATTGTAATTGGTCTGTGATAATTCTATACATTATTTTGGAAGATTAGCCTAAGTGAGGATGCCATCACGCTGACGGGAGAAACTGACATCATCTGTGACCTCGTTTATTCAAGCCTGTGCAGTGGTGCGCCACTTTGCTACCCGGGACTTTCCATCTTTAGCACCATAGCCCACCGCACCCACCCCAAATGGTGAGATAAATGTTTGGTCATCCCCGTCCATTTGTCACAAGTTACTTTGTATTTCACTTGGACTGGCACTTTAATGTGCATTATGTGATTTCTTTTACACGCTTTTATGAATTTTTTTCTAATAAAATATTTTTATCTGGTTAAAAAAATCCAGTATATGGGTCCAGATTTGTATAACATATCATCCATAGGTTCTGTGCGCCATTTCTGCTGACCTAACCCCCATTTTCCAGTGTATACAAAGGAGTGGGTGTTGCTCCTCCTTCGGGTCAGCAGAGGGCTGCTTGTGAACCTGCGGTTAATAGTGCGCACTGATTCCACCTAAAAACTTGATCAATAGATTAGCCTAGTGCTAGGAATATGTGACATCATTGAGGCGGTTGATTATATGGTGTCACTGGGAGTGTGGCAGTGCAGTCCACCAAGATTCTGGCCACATTACAGCAAAGAAAATGTTTTCATTTAATATCTTATATATTTAGCCAGATCTGTCAATCTATGACTGTGTATAACACTGGGTAGATTTATAGAGTGACTCCACCCAACGTTATTCCACACAGTCATAGAGAGACAGATTTGAAGATCACAGAGGCAGCACAGCTCCCTCACTTCCTCCGCATACACAGCCGCACTGACAAATCACGTCACGCACACCCCTGCCTGACGCTACATACAATCCCAGGGGCTCGAATAGGTACCACTCACTCCCCACCCACAATCCAATCTGGAAATCCGCAGCATCCAGCCCACTATGGGTTCCGACTCAGCAGGTGGTTGGCTGGAAACCGGGAGGCGGCGTGTGGCCTTCAGAGCCTGACACTGATGCAACGTCCCCTTCCGCACGCCAAAGCTCGCTCTGTGTCTGGGTTGTTGATGGCCGTGCATGGTCGTTTAAGGAAACCTAGAGACACCTGGCAGCAAAAGGACACACCCGGTGTATGTGTGGCAACATGTCCACACCCCTATTCACCATAGTGCCCAGTCCCTCTCCATACCCAGAGCTTGCATAGCAAACTGAGCTCTGCACCCCAGGCCCCTTCCACGCATCCAGCGGCTGCACAGTGCCCCCAGATCTGCACCCTGTGTCCAGCCCCTCTCCACACCCGGAGGCTGCACAGTGCCCTGTCTCCCTGGAGGCTCTGTCTCCTGGCTGGGCGCCGCAACAGCACTACTTACTATGCAATTATGCACGCTAGTGCCAAGCTCCGCCCCCCATTGCGCTGGACTAGCGCATGCGCAGTCCGGATTTTCAAACTGGACTTTGAAATTCAGGGGGATTGATAGGGCTTTGCGGGGGACCGGGGGCTAAAGCGGGAGGCTCCCGCAAAATGCGGGAGCATTGGTAAGTATGGGCAGATGTAACATGTTACAGAGAGAGTTAAATTTGGGTGGGGTGTGTTGAAACTCATAACTAAATTGTGCATAACTCATAACTAAAAATAATGCAGCCAGTATTTACCCTGCACAGAAACAAATAATTCACACAAATCTAACTTTTTCTGCACATGTTACATCTGCCCCACCTGCAGTGCACATGGTTTTGCCCATTTTGAGAATTTGTACTGCTATCAGATCTGAATAAGGGCCATTGTCAGAGAGACATTTATAAAGGTAGGAATCCATGTATTGTGTTCTGTCTCATTGCGTTACAGTACTCATCATGATCTTCCTTTTAACTTGTTTTACTGTCAGTGTAACTAGTAATACATTGTCTTGGTCTTTAAGAGAATAATATGCCTCTCACATTGACATAAAACATACCTCAGTCTCTTTCTAGGGCACTGAACTACACAATAGTGAAAATGTAATCCAAAACCATCCAGTAGTTTTGCGCGATGCCGGAACAGACAAACGCAGATACAGATTACAATCTTCCCCCCCATCTCCCATCTCCCTAGTACATAAACATTTTATAGAAGTATATATCTCAAAATAAACGGACACATGCTTTTAAAGATACTCTTTGATATTTAAAGCTATAGGCCCATACACACTGGGCGACTTTGAGCTGAAAGCCGCTCAAAACAGCCTGTTTGAGTGGCTTTCAGCTCAAAGCCGCCCAGTGTGTATGGCCCGGCGATGAGCGGTGAGCACTGCTGCGCGCTCCCGAATCATCGCCGGGAAAGCTGTTCATCTGCGTTGCTGGTCTTCCAGACCCCTTCCAGATCCCTGCTGCTCTGTGACCCCCATTGCAGTAAAGTTCTGTTGCAAAGCATCAGCTCACTTTACAGCAACAGAGGTCACAGAAGGAGGAAACTCTGAAGACCGACAGCACCGCAGGAGCTGATCCCAAATTGATGGTTATGATCTGCAGTTGTGGTGGTTTTGGCATGCGGGAGTCGTCACAAAGGGAAGGGGGGTGCCGTCGACAGCGGTGATGTTGATGGAGGCGGCACATGCGCAGCAAATGATCTGGGTGTTTTTTTTAGAAATGTCCCACACTAGTGATGCGGAGACCTATTGCAGGGACAGAGCTTTATCGCCGAATCAGTCCCTGTATGCGATCTGTGATACATCTGTGCAATTTAGTAAATGATCACATTGCGAGTTCTTACACATTACAGCAAATCTGAATACTCAGATGCAGATGGTGAGAAATTGGCACCTTAAAGAATTATTCAGCAAGTGAAGAGTTGAAGAAAGAAGTGACATTTCCTCCAGAGGTGCTGAGCAATGCTTAAACACCTTCTGGGAAAGTGGGTCAGAGTGGAGGCTGATAGTGATAGCAGGTGCAATAGACTTAAAAGCAGAGATAAGGGCATAATTGTTGAGTGAGACTGCATAATCAGCACATGAGAGGGAGGTATTCGATTAGAGAAAGTCTAAAGAGGAGAAAATGTTCTATTCTTGGAGCAGTGGAAAGCCCTTTATTAGTGATAACAGAGCTCTTCACTTCTTCCTCTTATTCATAGATGTACAACTGACAGGAGAGGAATTGATAGGGGAAGGGGTGATAAATGGAAGGAGAGGTGTAGGGAAGGAGGTAGTTAGAGGTGCAGGGTAAAGGCCCCCATACACTATGTGATTTGGGCACAATTTCCCCCGATTCATATGAATCGGGTCATGAAATCGGCCCAAATCGCACATATAGACATTCCGTCCTACCCGATGCGTGGTCACATGGTCATGGTTGATTACTTGGTCATGCGTCTCTAGATCTGGGGGCACACTTGAGAACAGCTCAAGGCGCACTAGTGTCCCACGGCACAGTGGAACACTGCTATAGGGAATAAGACATTGGGGTTCACTATAAGAGGATTTGTATCCCATATTTTTATATTTCTGTCTTCTTCTTTACCTCTTATGGGAACTGTTTTTATGTCGTGGTTTTAGCGATGAATAAAAATTAAAAGTTATATTTTATGATTGGTCCTTTATCTAGAGGTGCACCACACCTATGACAGTCTTTTCTCTTTCCAAATAAATAAGAGCCAAAAGGACAGTGTGAGAGGTGCAAGGCTAAAAAGTGACAGAGGCTATGAGAAGCACCTGGGATAAGTAAGGGAAGGAGCATTGTAAAGGCCCATACACAATGGGCGATTTTGAGTTAAAAGCAGCTCACTTTTACTGTTGGAGCAGAAAAGCATGCAATCCTCCATGGCAACAAGCATGTAATCCCCCGTGGCAATGAAACTGGAACCAGCCGATCAGCTCTCACATCATCGCCAGCCGCAGCTGTTTATTTATTTATTATTTAGTAACAGTTTCTTATATAGCGCAGTATATTCCATTGCGCTTTACAATAGGAGGCAGTAACTAGAAATTTTACCCCCCCCCCCAATTGATTTAAATAAAAAGTAGGAGGTGTCAGGATATCACTCTATCATCCCTGCCCCTCGGCCTGTCCCTGACACTGGCGCTCTTCCTTCCACCCGGCTCCCCTTTATTTGAACCTGTCCAGTGTCCACACTTAAAAATAAAGTAGCCGGGGAGTAGTTACAACCCGCAGCATTCATCCTCTCACTGTCTCTGGTTCAAGCATCTCTCTGTGCCGTGACCCTGCTCCCCCTTGGAGCTGGCTCCCTCCGCCACCGCTAGGGCTGCGGAGCCCTAGTTACGCCACTGTGTATAAGGGCCCTGCTTGCAAGCTTACAATCTATAGGGAAATAGGCATCTGCTGGTATTACCAGCCGAGTGGATGGCTTTCCATAGATACTCATCCACCTCCTCGAAAATCGCATGGAGGAGCAAAAATCTCTCCTTGTGTATGGACAGAGCATTTTTCAGCCCAGCGATTTTTGCCATCATCGCTGTGCATACACGCTGGGCAAAAATGCCCAGTGTGCCTGCCCTTTAAGGGTGATAAAGGGAAGGAAGGAATAAATAGTGCAGGGTTCTAGCAGGGGTGTAGGGGTGATAGAGGGAATGAAAAGTGCAGGGTTAAAGAGGGAAAGAGTCTATGAGATGAACTGGGGGTAATTGGAGCAAAATAAAGTGAGGGGTAATTGCACCTCAACGCACCCTGACAATGTCCAGTTGGGTCGACCTGGCAGCCTCCTTCTGGAGTGGGCAACCAGAATGTCGGCAATTATGATTCTGGGTCACTACAGGCTCCCCAATGCCTTTTGCTGCTGCTCTGCCTCAGGGATAGATTTGCCTGCCTAGGTGCCTCTCCCCACTAGTAGAATAGGTAAAAATAAATATTATTTTTAAATCACAATCATTATCCTCACTCTGCTGGCAGGTAATGTAGGGCTGCTGTTCAGCAGCGGGGTTGGTGCACAGGGTGGGATCTTCCTCTGAAGCGGGCTGACATTGCAGCCTCAGGATGGGGGCGTGTCATGGCTGGAGCCTCCAGTGCTGAGGAAAAGCTGGTGCAGGAGGAAGGACACTTGAAAGTGACAGGGCTGCTTCATTATGGAGTACTGGCCACACCATACCTCCCAACTGTCCCGTTTTTCGTGGAACCGTCCCTTTTTTTGGGGGACAGTCCTGCGTCCCGCACGGTGGGGGGTAGGTTGGGAGTCCCTCCAGCCTGCTGGGAATAGATGTCTATTCAGAAAGGCAGAGGGGCTGGGAGCATGGCCATGACCCCGTAGTGATGAAAATGGGGGGGGGGGGGGGGGGGGTGGCCTATGAGCACGGCATCCCTGCGGCTCTGAAGAACAAGTGTCCTGCTTCCCTTGGAGGAAATTTTGGGAGGTATGCCACACTACTCAGTAAGTATAACTCCGCTGCTGCCTCCTCCTCCCATCTGTGCTTCCTGTCTCAGTGCTACTTCCCTTTAGTTCAACAGTTCCCAACCTGTTTTCTATCCCGTATCCCTTGATTAGGCTTTTCATTTATGAGCAGCCCCTCCTCTCAATTTGAAATTGAGCGGGGTGTCTCTGTGTCTGGCCATTGGCTATAGATTGTAACCTTGAGAGCAGGCCCTCCTACATTTTGAACGGTCTGTAAACACCCAGTTTGTTGTATCTATGTTTCCAATTGTAAAGCACAATGGAATTTGCTGCTTTTTATATGATTCAAATTTGTAATTGTGATTAATCGCATTAATTTTTTTGTGCTAACTGCGATTAATCGCATTGTTAGGCAAATAAATGCCTGGTGTTCCATGCTCATTGCCAGGGGGATTACATGCTTGTTGCCAAGGAGGATTGCATGCTTGTTGCCAGCAGTTCCAGTCTCATTGCCGCGGGGAATTACATGCTTGTTGCCAAGGAGGATTGCATGTTTTTTTGCCATAGGGGGTTCCATGCTCGTTGTCAGGGGGGAATACCTGTTTGCTGCCATAGGGGTTAAATGCTCATTTCCCAGTGGGAGATAAATCTTTTAATTGCGCATGGGGTTGACAGCATTAGAGTCCCTGTGTCCTTCCAAAGATGATCACTGCTGCAAAGGAGATAGCCGCTAGTGGTGCAGGAGTACTTCTAGCGTGTCTTCTCTATCCTGGCAGCCATTATTGGAGGGGCATAGGGTCTCTGTAATAATGTCAGAGACTCTGCACCTCCACGTTGCCATTCCCCCCAGCAGCCGCATGCTCCCCCGCACATTAATGGCATTAACATTTTTAATCGCCGTCAATGTGCTGGCGCGTTGAGGCAATATTAAAGCATTAAACCACCCAGCTCTAAAATAAAATAATACTTTGGGGTTCCTGCTAATCCCCTGTGCTAAAATGAGGCATATCAATGGCTTGATTACATCGAGAACAGGTAACAACCCCACAGACACAAAAAGTAGGCAGGTGTGTCACTGTGTGTATGTCTTCATGCCCCCTCCCTTCACCCCCAGTCACATGTTCATATGTCTCCATGTCCCCTCTCCCAGTCACCAGTGTTTACAAATCTATGCCCCCCTCCCCCAGTGTGTATGTCTTCATGCCCCCCCACCCCCAGTCACAAGTGTATGTCTCCCAGTCATGTATGTAAGTCTTAATGTCCCTTCGCCCCAGTCACGTGTGTATGTCTCAATGTTTCCCTCCCCTTGACCCCAACCCACCAGTGTGTACCTCACCATGCCCCCACCCCACTTACCAGTGTGTACGTCTCCATCCCTCTCACCTTGAGCCACGTGTTTATGTCTACATGTTCCCCATCCCAGTCACATCTCCTATATATTTGGCTACATCTGTCACTCAAAGTGGGTGTCTGTGTCTATAACGCTCTGTTCCTGGACTTTCCTCTTAATGTGTGATTGCCTTCATCTGTGCTGAACACCTTTCTGAGAAATTAACCTGTTTAAAACAGGTGATGGCAATCATACATTAAGGGGAAGTCTAGAAACAGAGCATTGTGTCCCTCCTGGAGAGGGTCATGTTGGGAGGTATGTGACAGAGAACCAGCCCAGTGAGCCCACAGACAGTGCCAGACACCCACTGCCTTCCCATGTTGCCCAGCACTGCTACTCCACAGCCACCAGGTGAGCGCCCCCCTCCCGCGATTTGCGGCAAAACCTCCCCCCCCGCGATTCGCGGCAAAAACACCCGCTCCCCCGCGACCCCCCCTACCGCGATTCGCAGCAAAAACACCCCTGCGACCCCCCCCTCCCGCGATTCGCTGCAAAAAGAACCCCCCCACGACCCCTCCCGCAATTCGCGGCATAACCACCACCCGCGACCCCCCCCCCTCCCGCGAATCGCGGCAAACCCTCCCCCGTGACCCCCCCCCCGATTCGCGGAAAAAACACCCCCCCCGTGACCTCCCTCCCGCGATTCGCGGCAAAAAGAACCCCCCCGCGACCCCCCCTTGCACGATTGGCGGCACCCCCCCTGCGACCCCCCTCCCGCGATTCGCGGCACCCCCCCCCCCCGCAATTCGCAGCAACCCCAGGATTAAATGGCACATGCAAAACACTGACATGGCTATGGTCGACAATGAAAAAGGTTGACATGAGTTTTTGAAGATTTATTTTTAATTTTTTCATATTCATTGTCATGTGTCGACATGGACACCAATGAAATGGCACACTTATGTCAACATTTACATGTGTTGACCTTTCTGTGTTGATTTTTTTCTTGTGGCGATTCGCGTCACACCCCCTGCAACCCCCCCTCCGGCGATTCGCGGCACCCCCCCGCGACCCCCCCCTCCCGCAATTCGCGGCAACCCCCCACCGGAACCCCCATGAACCCCGCTCTCCCGCGATTCGCGGCACCCACCCCCCGCAACCCCCCCCCCCTCCCGCAAATCGCGGCACCCCCCGCGATTCGCGGCAGCCCCAGGATTAAATGGCACATGCAAAACACTGGCACGGCTATGGTCGACAATGAAAAAGGTTGACAGGAGTTTTTGAAGATTTATTTCATTTTTTGAATGTTTTCATATTCATTGTCATGTGTCAACATGGACACCAATGAAGTGGCACACTTATGTCAACATTTACATGTGTTGACCTTTCTGTGTTGATTTTTTCTTGTGGCGATTCGCGTCACACCCCCCCGCAACCCCCCCTCCCGCGATTCGCGGCACCCCCCGTGACCCCCCACCTCCCGCAATTCGCGGCAACCCCCCACCGGAACCCCTGTGAACCCCGCCCTCCCGCGATTCGCGGCAGCCAACCCCGCGACCCCCCCCTCCCGCAATTCGCGGCACCCCCCGTGATTCGCGGCAGCTCCAGAATTAAATTGCACATGGAAAACACTGACATGGCTATGGTCGACAATGAAAAAGGTTGACATGAGTTTTTGAAGTTTTTTTTACATTTTTTGAATGTTTTCATATTCATTCTCATGTGTCGACATGGACACCAATGAAGTGCCACACTTATGTCAACGTTTACATGTGTTGACCTTTCTGTGTTGATTTTTTCTTGTGGCGATTTGCGTCACACCCCCCCCCCACCCCCACCCCCCCCCCCACTCCCGCGATTCACGGCACACACACACACACCTCCCCCGCGATTCTCGGCACCCCACCCCGTGACCCCCCCTCCCGTGATTCATGGTACACCCCCGCGACCCCCCCTCCCATGATTCGCCGCAACCCCCGCCCCGTAACCCCCCCTCCCGCGATTCGCGGCACCCACCCCCGCGACCCCCCCTCCCGCAATTCGCGGCACCCCCCCACGATTCTCGGCAGCTCCAGAATTAAATTGCACATGGAAAACACTGACATGGCTATGGTCGACAATGAAAAAGGTTGACATGAGTTTTTGAAGTTTTTTTTTTCATTTTTTTAATGTTTTCATATTCATTCTCATGTGTCGACATGGACACCAATGAAGTGCCACACTTATGTCAACATTTACATGTGTTGATTTTTTCTTGTGGCGATTCGCGTCACACCCCCCCCGCAACCCCCACTCCCGCGATTCTCGGCACCCCACCCCGTGACCCCCCCTCCCGTGATTCATGGCACACCCCCCGCGACCCCCCCTACCATGATTCGCCGCAACCCCCGCCCCCGTAACCCCCCTCCCGCGATTTGCGGCAACCCACCCCGCAACCCCCCTCCCGCGATTCTCTGCAATCCCTCCCCTCCCGCGATTCGCAGCATCCACCCCCCCACAACCCCCCCTCCTGCAATTCGCGGCACCCTCCGCGACCCCCCCTCCCGCGATTCGCAGACACCTAAGTTGCAATACAGGGCATCTTTCATACAATTCTAACCATATTTCTCATATACAAACGTTCACAAATTAAGGGGGCGCAGCCCCTTACGACGGTGTGAAGAGCGCCCGTAGGGCGCGATGAATCACCTAGTGTGTATATATGTCTCCAAGTTCCCTTTCCCCAATGTATACATCTCAATGTCCCCCTTCCCCGACCCCCAGTCATCAGTGTTTATGTCTCAATGCCTGCCCCAGTCAACAGTGTGTATGTCTCCATGTCCCCCTCCCCCAGTCATCAGCTTGTACACCTCCATATGCACCTTCCTGCCACCCTCAGTCACCAGTGTGTGTGTCTTCACATACCCCCCACCCACCAGTGTGTGTATGTCCCTGTTCCCCCCACCTCCCAGTCACTGGTGTCTATGTCTCCATGTATTTAACCACAGTTACCTGTGTTTATGTCTTCATGTCCCTCCAGGCCCCAGTGTGTCTCTATATTATATATGTGTGTGTCTGGCCATTGCTTTTTCTTCTCCTCTCCCTCTGTCTATTTCTCCTGCTGTTATATCTGTGCCCCCCACCTAATTCAATAACTTTTCCTGTGCTCACACCACCCACCTTTTTAAATTGTGCTGCTCACAAACCACTTGCCCTCTTATCCTGCTTCTCCTTCCATCACTATCCCCGATCAGAAGTGAGGTGGAGGAACTAGAGGATATAGGCAAGCACATTATTCTCTTTTCCTATCACCCTGCTGTCATTGGTGGAAACACTGGCCGCAGTAACATTTGCCAGTGATGTTTCCTTAAGTTTTATGGTGGTACCTGTATTGCCACAATACCTGTTCTGTAAGTAGATGAAAATAATGCTTTGTTCCTTGAAGAAAACATTTTTATTGTATACAGGTTTCCACTAAGATGATATGTTAACCTTGCTGTCCTCAGGGAAGAAAAAACCCACCCACACACATTTCCCCACCACCACCAACAAAAAGCAAAAGACCTGTCCTTGATACTCCCAGACATCATTGGAAAATGGACACCACATCCTTGTCCTGGAGACCTGCTCCTGGCTTGCCTACCCTCCCAGAATGGGCAGGAGGCTCCCGAAAATTGGGTCCACCTCCTGGCCCCCCGGAAAGGTGGGCAATTCTCCCGCTTGCTGGCCAGAGCCCCCGCACCCCCTGCTGGTTCAATTACTGCAAATTGCAGGTCCGTGGAGAGGGGGCGGGCTAGATTTACATGTAGCGGAACATCATGTCATTTAAGCCCCACCCCCTCTCCATGGCCCACGAATCACAGAGTTTTATTGCATGGGGGCGGGGCCAAGTGATATCAGCTTTGTCCCTGTCCCCCTGACGTGTCTCCTCTCTGGGCTTCTCCACTGAGATAAATCATGTACTGCATTTTTCATATTTACAGCAAAGCAGGATATTTTGTTCTTAATTTGTACATCTGCAATATAATCTTCTACTTGTGTACATGGTGTGGGGATCTGTTGTGTTGAATGGTGTGGGGAATTTCAAACAAACCTGATGGAGAAAGGTCCTTTGTGGCTCACATTTCACTGCTCTCTTGCCTGTGTACTTGCTTGAACATCACTGTTTATCAGTTAGCACATGCTGCTAACAGATGCTTCAGCCTCCTACTGATCAATAATGTGTTGTTATGGATCAGTCTTCTCTTCATTCCAAAACATGGCATCATATCACTCATGTTACTTGACTGTGGAGAAAACAAATCCCTGAAATGCAGAGGTATTCATTGAGAAAATAACATTTTCTATGTAAAACAAGCTGTGTCCTGTGGAGAACAGAAATTAAAACCCAGAGATTACCTACAATGTGTGTGATGAGACATTTTGGAAGATGGAATCATAGCTATTCCTAGTCTTACTTATTTTCTAACAAATGAATCAGGTCTTCAAAGGTAGCATTATAGTTTTATTGTAAAACTCCTTATTTGTGTTATTGGATGAGGACCAAAAGAGATTCCAGGGAATTGTGACGCATTAGAAATTATGGACCCTTTTTACCCTCTATACAAATCCCTAAATGTAAAGTAGGCAGTTGGTATCACCTACCCAAAACAGAATGAAAAAGGTCATGGTGGTACAATGCCTTAGGGGGTTATCCAGACCTAATTGCATGGCTGCAATCAGCCCCCACCCAAAAAGACAGATAAAATGGAGCATTCTCAGAAGACATGGAAAATGGTACCAACTGAGTGATACAGATGCCAAAGATTGGAATTAGCAGGCCATATCCTATGGAGGTTGGAGGCGGTTAGATGCATTCTATTTAATAGTTTGATGTGCAGTTCAGTATGGTTGGTAGGGTAGATTTAAATATGAAGAAGGAGGAGAGGTGGCTAAATTCCTATTATTTAAGGGTGACGGTACAGTCACCCTTGTAGGGTGCTGCAGCTCCCTCCATCTGAAAAGAATATGTAACTATTAAGTCAGGGGGTGACAATAAGCCATACCAAAATGGCACCATGGGAGGAGGATTAAAAGAAATTACTCAAGACACTGTTTGGCTGAGACTGAAATACACCAGAATTAGAGACTATTTTATCCACCCAATTCTGAAGTTAAAAATAGTAAAACCAAGGGACAGATGCTTCGGGTCAAGATACTGTAGGTAAGTATTACTATGTAATAGTGTATTAGTATGTATTACTGATCAAGATACTGTAGGTAAGTATTACTATGTAATAGTGTATTAGTATGTATTAGTATGTATTACTGATCAAGATATTGTAGGTAAGTATTACTATGTAATAGTGTATTAGTATGTATTAGTATGTATTACTGTGTAATAAAGTTATACAGATAGAGCCACTCTCATTGGAGCAGCTCCCTGTGTGAGTACTGCCATGCGCCGTCCACCAGCTTCTGACAGAATGGGGTGCGTGCGCATGAAACACGCGCACACCCCATTCTCGGCATTGGGACGCGTGAGACGCTCACGCGCAGCTAAGTTTTGGGCGCCCCCCCGCCGTTAGGGGGGGCGCCCCCCTGCCGCCCATTCAAACCCCCCCAATCCCCCGCAGCCTTACCTTTCGCGCTGGTCCCGGTGGCTCCGTTCTTCTGCAGAGGAGCACCACAAAATGGCCGCCCCCATACAGCAGACAGTTTTAGAGAACTGTGTGCTATATGGGGGTGGCCATTTTGTGGTGGTCCTCAGCAGAAGAACGGAGCCGCCGGGACCAGCGAAATAGGTAAGCCTGCGGGGGATTGCGGGGAGGTGTAACTATAGCACCGCAGCCCCTGGCGCCCCCATATGCACAGCGCCCCCCCGCGGTGGTGGGGGCTGCAGTGCTATAGTTACACCAGTGCTCACGCGTCCCCATCTCTGCCATCCACCACCTCTGCCAGCTTCTCCAATATGGCAAGCTGCCAGAAACAAAAAGAGCTGCTCCATATACTGTATACTATTCTGCTGTGTGTGTCTTTTTATTTGGATATTGGTTCTGCTGTGGAACTCGCCATTAATGCCCGCATGCTGTGACTTGGGGATCTTCAAGTCCCAGTATGCAGGGGAGGCTTGCTAGGAATCATAGTTCCAACGCAGAACCCAAAAGCCCACCACCCTGTGGGGCAGATTTATTAGGCTTGGTGAAGTGATAACTTGTCTGTTTTTTATCACCGGCCAATCAGCTTCTAACTGTGAAGTTACAGGCTTGGTTTGAAAAATAACAGGTAGGAGCTGATTGGCCGGTGATAAAAACCAGAGCTAAATAAATCTACCCCTGTGGCACTGGGGACGGGATACGGTCGTTAGGTCAGCACAATAAAAGGTTGATCATCCACTAGGGCATGGAGGGAGAAAAGAATACTGTGCCCGAAGCATTGCAAGTGTAGCGAGCGATGCAAGGGGCTGCCGTACACTTAGGGCAGTATTCAATGATTATAATCGCGATGTGCAGCGAATCCTGTTTAGGATTCGCTGCACAGTCGCTGTGTTCCGGAGGGCTGGAGCCTTCGCTGCCAGCCCTCGCTGACACAGTATTCAATGCTGCTGGCGAATATTAACCCCTGGGAGCCGGGGGATGGCGGCAGGCAGGGAGATGAAAGTCTCCCTTCCTGCCCCAGAATGTATGTGGGGGGGGGGGGGGGTAGGAGGGCTCCCCGGGACCCAGGCAGCACAAGCTGCCCCACGGGAGAGCTAGCAGGGTAACGGGTAGGAGCCGCTAGCACTGCTCCCGATCGTGCATATGTAATGATCGGGAGCAGTGAATATATGAATATGTAATAAGCGGCTCTCGGCTCCCGGCCCCCTGCTGGCTGTTATGTGTAAAAAAAATATATATTTTTTAAAATTAAATATATATTCATGTGCTGTAGAACAGGAATAAAAATAGCATGCCCCTTCAGATAATAAAATTCCTGATTTTTTTACACCAAATTTAAAAAACAAACGAACTTTATTTTAAAAGTTCACATTCCACTCCACCTTGAAAAGATGGCGATTGCTACACGGTGACACACAGCGAAAATCACTTAGAAAGCAATTCGCCATCTTCTCATTGAATACACTCACAGCAAATCACATTGAAAAACCACAGCGAATTGCAGAGACTATCAGACGGCGAATTGTCCGTCATTCACTTTTCGCAGATGGCGAAAAGTGCACGTTGAATAGGGTGATTCACTTTCTGACACAAAAAATCACCTTCCAATGCAAAAATAGCACAAATTCTCCGTTAAACATGACGAATTGGCCTCATTGAATACTGCCCTTAGACAGTGTTCAGAACTAGATGTCTAGATCTAGACACCTAAAAAAATATGTCGACCTTCTGCCGGTCAACCTAAGGACCCTGTCAACCTTCAGTTACTGTCGACCTTCCGGTGTTGACCTAAGGAGTGTCGACCTTTCTTGGGTCGACCGAATGATCCATACCCCAGGCTTCAGCCCAGGCAGGGGTTAATCCTGGAAGGGTGGACCCCTATATTGAGGGGGTCCCCATTCCCCCAGGGTCCCTGCCCAGGCTGACCGGTCAGGGGGATTATGCTTTGGCCAGTGGAACTTGTATAAAAAGTTTACTCCGTCTGTGGCATTACCCTGCTGGCTGTTTTAGCTCACAAAATAGGGGGGACCCCTATTCATTTTGTCTCCTGTATTTTGGGAACCAGGATCGGCCGTTAAGCTGGTTTTAAAAATTACGGGGAACCCCTATTCTGATTGTTTCCTGAATTTTTAAAACCAGGACCAGCTCTTTGAGCTTGGGGCTGGTTATGACCGTTGGGGGGACCCCATGCCATTTTTTTTTTAAATTATTTATTTATTTTTCCTTTTTTTTTTTTTTTTTTTACACTGCAGCTTGCACGGATCTGACTGATTCTTGCAGGCTGCCGCCTGGTATTTGTATCTAGTGGCCATATACAGATGGAGCGCCTCTCAGTCAGCACTGGGAATTGGCAGATTCCCTTAGCTGGCATTCGCCAGCAGAGAGGTGCTCCATCTGACGGGGGCAGGGTTGGGGGGGCTGCCCATCTCCCTGAAGCGGAGATGGGTAGGGATTCCGCTCCCTGCCGCCGGCGAATCGCAATTCGATCACCGGGAGCAGCTCAAAAGAGAGCTGCTCCATCTGTATACAGCTGCCAAATATGAAAATGAATACGGCAGCATACGGCCGCCTACATCGTTGGGAAAATAGGAACCTGTAAATAGGGCAGATTAGTAAATCTGCCCTATTTATGAATTGAATTTTCTTGAAAATACAGACAATGCCGGTCATATGAATTTGTACCCAGCATTGGCCGTATTTCCGAATATTAGAAAATTTTCCACTATATTTATAGAAGGTGCTAAATAAATAAGTAGATTCTGATTGGTTGGCCATCTGAGACTTCCATCTTAGTAAATTTACTTCGTAATGTGTATTCACTAAAGCCTAGCCAATTGAATCCATTTAAGACTGATAGACTTTAAAACTGGAAAGTGATTAAACAAACTGGGTAGTCAAAATGGTAGCAAGCAAGCTTGGAAATCATCAGTCCAAAATGTCCATATACTGTAGTAGAATCATCAGAAGGCAATAAATCATTATATAGAAAGTGTAATTTATATTTGAGATTTGGGACTAAAGTAAAAAGAGACAGGGGCAAACGCAGGATTTTCAGAAGGGGGTTTCCGGAGATGGACACTTAGGTGACCCAGTATATGCCGGGTCAGTTAAAGTATTATAGATAGACCAAATGTATATAAATAATAATATATATATATATATATATATGGAGAGAGGGGTATTGTAGGGCGCCACTTGTGTCCTGAACAACTGAGTTAGTTTGTATAAAAAACAGATATACCTTTTTAGAAAAAAAGGGTGTCAGCTGACCTCTAAAAGAAACACCTTGGTAAGGGGTGTGACACAAAAAGATACAACGGTTTGAGAAGAGGTCTAAGCGACTACAAATATCTGTATCAGAGGCGTTTTACTTTTAAAACATAAAACTTTTATGTTTTAAAAGTAAAACGCCTCTGATACAGATATTTGTAGTCGCTTAGACCTCTTCTCAAACCGTTATATATATATATATATATATATATATATATACACACACATACAGGGGCAGCAACAGCAGTGTAGACCCCTGGGCATAGCAATGTATTGGGGCCCCTACCAATCCTCCAGCGGTAAGGGTGGGGGAAGCTTTGATGTCCCACGGGTGGTAGGGGGTATTATATCAACCGCTCAGCATGGAGGGCCTGGATCAGTAATTTCCACTAATTACCCCTTTACTGCACAGATGGTGGGAGAAGGGGGCATTGGGCTGAATGAAGGGGCACTGATACATAACTTCCAGGGTGTTAGAGGATGTTTAATATGCAGAGGAGGGGAGTATAGTGGAGTGGGCTTAATATTCATAATTTTCTGGTGGGAGGACAGCTTGCTTGACTGCAGATATCTCCAGTTCCCGGAAATAGATTTCTTAGATTTTAATTGGAATTAAAAACTAGTTAATCCCACCTACCAAATGGTATTATGGACTAGGGGATCAGAGTTCAGGAGGCAGAGCAATCCGCCAATGAGAATATAAAACTACATACCAGGTGTGTGAAGCTAGAGCAGTAACCTGCTGCTGGAAGGCTGATATCTCTGGTTTTGTGAATAGTAGAGACAAGCTACTACTGTCCATCAAAGAGGGAGAGTCCCAGCTTTTGGAATATACCCTAAATCAGACAGAACCTGAAATATCTGACTGGGAAGAGCAATTAACAGGCTTGGATGGGGACCACTGCTTTGAAGTCAGATATCTCTGGTTCCCAAGGGCCGATCTTTAAAATTCTTGTACCCATGGAAAGAGGGGACCCTCAGCTTTCAGCCTTGGGTCCTTAGACTCCTGAGGGGGTTTCTGGGTACTCAGAAACCCCCCCCTGCGTGCGCTACTGAGAGAGTATAAAGGTAGCCATCTGTGGGTCCGGGATCATAACTGTGAATGCATTAGTGATTTAGCCCTTCATTTCATTACTGCCAGTGATCGTGATACAGGTCGAGTATCCCGTATCCGAATATCCGTTATCCGAATTATTCCGAAATACGGACATTCCAGAAAGTGAAAATTTTTTTTTTTTTGCTAAAAACTCACTGGGGACATATGTAACAGCATCACTGGGGACATGATATGTAACTGGCACTATATATGTGCAAGACAATGATTGCTTGGCATTCAAATTCAGTGCTGAGATAATACACACATTTTGTTTCACGTTTTGAAACCTTGTTTTTTGAACAATTAAAATATGTTTGTGTGTATTTTATGTGGTAATAAAATATATTTGTGTGTATATTATGTGTTTATACAGCATAAATGCAAGATACTTCAAAATACATCATTGAAATATTAAAATATTCCGAAATACGGAATAATCCGTTATCCAAAATTCTCCTGGTCCCGAGCATTTTGGATACGGGATACTCAACCTGTACCATCAATATAACATTTATGACTGCAAGACTTTAACTAGGGTGGTGCAACATGTGCTACCACACAAGGCTCTGTAAGGCAGGGGGCGCTGTTCTGCAGCTCCTGTCAACTTTCTTCCTTTTTTTTTTTAAATCTCTATTTATAAAAAAAAATTGGTACGTATGAGTTATCTGGGCGCCCGATATCTAAATCGGGTCGGATCGGGCACATCGCATCGCATCGCATGCGACCATCGGATGCGATGCGATGCGATGCGATGACCCGATTTTTCCATAGGAATCAATGTTAAAATGGACTGAGTCCATTTTAACATGGAATTCAATGGGAAAAAGGGGTCCTTTTCATACCCCTACTATCCAAGTGGGCATGGAGTTGGATATAAACCTGTGGCGAGCGTAGCGAGCCACCGAGCCCGAAGCGTGGCGAGCGTAGCGAGCCCCGCGAGGGGACACGGAACACCGTCCCCTCGCGGGGCTCGCTTCGCTCGCCACGCTTCGGGCTCGGTGGCTCGCTACGCTCGCCACAGGTTTATATCCAACTCCATGCCCACTTGGATAGTAGGGGTATGAAAAGGACCCCTTTTTCCCATTGAATTCCATGTTAAAATGGACTCAGTCCATTTTAACATTGATTCCTATGGAAAAATCGGGTCATCGCATCCGATGGTCGCATGCGATGCGATGCGATATCGCATCGCATCGCATCTGATTGTATGCCTTAACTTAAGGCATACAATCAAAAAATCGGCAGCCCAGATAACTCACAAGTACCAAAAAATTCATACACAATAAACAAACATGGAAAATCACACGTTTATATGTCAAAGTACAATGTTCCTACTTTAACACATAGAATATCAATATAACAACTTTTGGTTTTAATCAATCTCACTTGCAACTTCCTCCTCTTTAATACTTTCTCATCTTTAATTACTGGAATCATCTGGTGCCCCCATCATGCCCCTGAGCACCTTCAGTCACACACTCCTTTGATTAAGGCACACATTCCAAATATTCTCATACATGAGCAAGCAGCTCCATGAATAAGGTGTCTAACTGCTACAGATGGAGCCCCTCTCTTCTTTGCTCGGCTCTCGCCAGACCGTCCCCGCTGGCAAGAGCTGGCGGAGAGGACTCCATCAGACTGGGACACGTGTGCCAGCGCGTCCCAGTCTCTTGGTGGCTGGGTAGCGGACCCTGCCCATCTCTGCTTCGGGGAGACGGGCAGGGTTAGTGGGGGGGTTTGGGGCGGCGATGGAGACCGTTGATGGGGGCGGGGAATGCAGCGTGAGCTCCGTCACCACGGGGCGCACAAGTGTCTTGTGCGTATGCCCCCCCTGGCGATGGCTGGCCATAGAATCATGTAGGTAAGCAGCACTTATGTAGCATAAATTGTAATAGGCATTACGGTGTTTGGCATAATACGTAATGGACATTATGGTGTGTGGCTTAATGTGTAATGGGCATTATGGTGTAGATTTTTGGCGCACACCTTCAGTGCACAATGTCCCTGTTTAGGGAATTTATTGTGAATTTTGGCTTATCCGTGTGGCATTATGTGAATTTTGGCTCAATCCGTGTGATAGTATGTGAATTTTGGCTCAATCTGTTGTCATCCTGTGTAAGGAGCAAGTGTAATAGTGTCTATTATTTTGTTGCACAATTTGTAGAAGTGGTATATGGTGTGGTATACTACACTCAAGGACACGTGCCCCATTTTGAGTGACCACACCCCCTTTTCCAAAGCACGTGCATCCTTCGCTTTTGACGCCAAGGTGGGCATGTGTACTTTAAATGGAAGGGCCTATTTATAATCCCATTCTTATCCTCTCTCTGCTCTCTTCCTCTCCCTCTCGCTCTCTGAGCGGGCACACTGGCACCAATAACACCCCCCTCCAATCCCCTCCCCTATCATGGTGCCCCCCTGTAATTTTCTCCTGGATCCGCCCCTGCCCATGGTCATATATTTGGGCCTCCCTACTGTTCTGCCAGCATTGCAGATATTGTGGTAGGCAAAGCCTGGGCTGGGAGGCAGAGTGCATCCCCTGTGGTGGTATGCTCTGCCATCGCTGCAAGGATTGTGGTAGGCTGGGCATTCCAAATGTGATCGGCTCCCCCTTTATGTTATGTTGAAGTGTGTGAAGTTGGACTTTTGAGTATCGGAGGCAGCTGGTCATGCTGAGGGTAGAGCAGTAAGTTATCTGTGCACACACACACACATATGTATTGACAGCATAAAAAGCTTAACTGAAGAATTATAAACATAAGAGAATCTATTTTACTATTCTGCCACCACAACCCCTCCCCAAGGATAAGGAATGAGGTAAAGGTCTATGAGCTTTCCCTGGCATCATGTGTATAAGGGGCTCTTCTGTGGCATAGCGTGTATAAAGGACTCCATTGTGGTTTACACTGTGTTGTAATGTGTTTAATAGGTATTAATGTGGCGTAATGTATATAAGCGGCTCTAGTGTGTGGTGCAATGTGAACAGGGCCAGATTAATAATGTGGTTTATGGAGTTGCAGATCAAGACTGTTACATAAAAATAGGACCATCATCATGAGGATCACCAGACAGGCATCAGCTAGCCACATAATCAACTATAAATGCAATTTTTGTGCTTCTGTATATACACAGGATTACACCGCATTCTCCATTGGTAAGAATGAGTTACATACCTCCACAAGCCATTCCCAGGTTGGGGAGCAGTGGCCTGTGACCACATTGCTTAAATAAATAAATAAAGAGCTCAACACTCACCATAGTATACTCGCTCACCTTAATACACAGGAAACAGCCTCTATTTTGGGGCATTTGCTTTGCCTGCCAGGGGCAGGTGAAACAAAATCCTTGATAATTTGCAGCTTGTGCAGGCTTATTGGGGCTAACCGAATTTAAATAATTTAATACCAACCTTGGTGTTTATTGCCCTTCAATGCATATAGCCTGTGATGGCTCGAAAATAATTTTATTAAGGGTAAACTTATGCTGTGTACACACGGGGCAATATGATTGCTGGCGATATATTGCTAGCAATATATCGCCAGCAATCGTATTGCTCAGTGTCTCCTTTTCATCAGCGATGAAAAGGAGACACAGCTACTGACATGGGGCGGGGGGGGGGGGGGAGGGGAAGAGATCTGAAGGGAGGAGGGAGCAGCAGCAGACGCTGATGCTGCTGCTGTCACGGGCGAGAGGGAGAGAGGAGAGAGACCAGGAGGGTGGGAGCAGCAGTAGCCGTCTACTGTCACGGGGCGGGTGTGCGGGGAGAGACCAGGAGGGAGGGAGCAGCAGTACGTAGCCAACTGCTGTCACGGGGAAGGGGGGGGGAGCAGCAGCGCTGACCTCCTGCTCAGTGCCGGGGGAAGCCGCTGGTCGCAGGAGCATGCTCTTGCGACCAGCGACCATTAGGGTGTACACACAGGAGCGCGCAGCTGGCGATTTATATTCCCAGTGATTTCAGCCAATATCTCCCCCGTGTGTTCGCACCTTTAGTGGAATATTATATTTAACTAAAATTGAAAAGACTTATGCCTGAGCTACAGTTGTGTCCATTAATGTTATTCTGCTACTACAAGATGCCAGCTGTGTAATACCCAACTTAATACAGTCAAAAAAATAATGATCATCTACATGAAATGTGATTTTACCTCTATGGATTATCTTAAAAGCTTTACAGGAAACAGAAATGACATTTCAAGAAGTTTTCATTTATAATTGAAAAAGCTACTAGATCTGAGACAGGAATTTGGTGCACTGCAGGAGAGGTATACTATTAAGTGCCACTCTCAGGTCTAACTCATTGAAGTCAATAGCAGTTGTCAAGTTTCACAAGTAAAATCATGTTGTGAGCTGCGTCAATGATACATCATTCATTTTTATAGCACAATAAGGGTGACATTCTATGCTATGCGCTAAATGCGCATGTTTTATTTGCGCACCACATCGCCGCAAATCGCCTATTTTAAAATCGCATTTTTCAGCCTAAATGCGCATATTTAATGTGATGCGCATTGGAGGCTGAAAAGTGCGAATAGGGGCGATTTGCAGCGAAGTGGTGCGCTGTTTTTAGTCCTGAAAATGTGTGATTTTCATATCTGAAAATCGCACATTTGCAGGACAGCGCAAGGTTGTAAAAAAAAGAACCGAGCGCGGGGTCCCCCGCCCGAGTCTAACCAGCCCTGGGCTCACTGAGCCGGTGCTGGTGACATAAAATCAGGGTCCCCGACAAATAGGGGTCCCCTTGATTTTATGAAACCAGCACCGGGCTCAAGGTCCGGCGCTGGTTCCCAAAATACGGGGGACAAAGTGACTAGGGGTCCCCCGTATTTTAAGAACCAGCACCGGACACAACCAGCCAGCAGGGTAATGCCACAGCCGGGGGGAGACTTTTTATACAAGTCCCCCCGGCCAAAGCATTAACCCCCTGGCTGGTCAGCATGGGCAGGGGTCCTGGGGAAGTGGGGACCCCCCCAATGAAGGGGTCCCCCCCCTCCAGGACTTACCAGCCCATGCTGATAGTCCGGGGCTGTCCCCGATGCCCCTGGGCGGTGGGCATCGGGCTGATGCTTTGTGTAAAAAAAAGAATGAAAACTATTGTTTTACACTGGCGAACTATGAGTCCCAGCAAGCCTACCCCGTATGCTGGGACTTGGGGAACCACAAGTCCCAGCATGCGGGGCATTAAAGGGCCCGCTGGCACTTGTAGTTCTGCAGTGTAAAAAATAGTGCACAAAATCACACTGACACCCTGTATAATAAAACTTGAATACACACAAAACACACACACACTGATACTTACCTACCTTGAGCCCGTAGGTCGGTCCCTGGATCCTGGGTCCGTCCTCCGGGGCTCCAGGGCAGAAGAGTCTGGTTCCGGGGCCTTGGTCCTGGTTCCGGGGCTGGTCCTGGGGTTCCGGGGCTCCTGGCGTGAAGAATCCGGGGTCCGGGATCCGTGGTAGTCCCCAGGGGTACCTAAGGAGGAAAATCCAACTCACCTGCTCCCCGGCGGCGACCTCCGGTGACAGCGCTGCTCCAGACTGGTACCCGGCTTGCAGGATGCGCTGAGATGTTACTTCCTCGCCGTCTGTATTCAGAATGATTTCTGGCCAATCAGGAGCCGACTTTCTCGGCTCCTGATTGGCCGAGAAATCATTCTGTGCAGAGACGGCAAGGAGGAAACATCTCAGCGCCGGACAAACTCCTGCAAGCCGGGTACCAGTCTGGAGCAGCGCTGTCACCGAAGGTCGCCGCCGGGGAGCAGGTGAGTTGGATTTTCCTCCTTAGGTACCCCTGGGGACTACCACGGATCCCGGACCCCGGATTCTTCACGCCAGGAGCCCCGGAACCCCAGGAACAGCCCCGGAACCAGGACCAAGGCCCCGGAACCGGACTCTTCTGCCCTGGAGCCCCGGAGGACGGACCCAGGATCCAGGGACCGACCTACGGGCTCAAGGTAGGTAAGTATCAGTGTGTGTGTGTTTTGTGTGTATTAAAGTTTTATTTTACAGGGTGTCAGTGTGATTTTGTGCACTATTTTTTACACTGCAGAACTACAAGTGCCAGCGGGCCCTTTAATGCCCCGCATGCTGGGACTTGTGGTTCCCCAAGTCCCAGCATGCGGGGTAGGCTTGCTGGGACTCATAGTTCGCCAGTGTAAAACAATAGTTTTCATTCTTTTTTTTACACAAAGCATCAGCCCGATGCCCACCGCCCAGGGGCATCGGGGACAGCCCCGGACTATCAGCATGGGCTGGTAAGTCCTGGAGGGGGGGGGACCCCTTCATTGGGGGGGTCCCCACTTCCCCAGGACCCCTGCCCATGCTGACCAGCCAGGGGGTTAATGCTTTGGCCGGGGGGACTTGTATAAAAAGTCTCCCCCCGGCTGTGGCATTACCCTGCTGGCTGGTTGTGTCCGGTGCTGGTTCTTAAAATACGGGGGACCCCTAGTCACTTTGTCCCCCCGTATTTTGGGAACCAGCGCCGGACCTTGAGCCCGGTGCTGGTTTCATAAAATCAAGGGGACCCCTATTTGTCGGAGACCCTGATTTTATGTCACCAGCACCGGCTCAGTGAGCCTGGGGCTGGTTAGACTCGGGCGGGGGGACCCCCCGCTCGTTTTTTTTTTTATTTAACCATTTCTTTTATTTTTTACAGCAGAACCCTGCACGGAACATTGCGATCTGTGCAGGGTTCTGGCTAATTCGCCTAACAGACCCAGGTCTGAAATAAGTGCGATAATTAGTCACTTAAAAAATGCAATGTGCAAATGCGCATAGCATTAAATAAGCGACTTGTATACTTTTCTGTGCGAAAACATCTGGATGCGATAAAAATGCGAATTAATCTCGCATTTTTATTCACCAGACCTTAACGCACATAATATGCGATTTCAGCCCCTGTGCGCATCCCATTAAATCAACGATTTAATGGGAAAATGCGATATCGCCATTTTGTGGTCTAATTACCGCAAAATAACAATACTCGCATCCCATAGAATGTCACCCTAAGTGTCCATTTAGGTCACTATTTTTTTTTTAATAAGTCTTGGAAAAAAATGTTTTTTGGGACCGAAATCAGAAGAGTTTTGTCCTATCCCCTCTCGCATTGTGGTACTGAGGGGCAGATTTATTAAGCTTGTGGAGTGATAAAGTGTCTGGTTTTATCACCGGCCAATCAGCTCTTAACTATGAAGTTACAGGCTTGGTTTGAAAAATGACAGGTAGGAGCTGATTGGCCGATGATAAAAACCAGACACTTTATCACTTCACCGAGCTTAATAAATCTACCCCAGAAAGCCCTACAGACTGAGAAACTGTCAGCTTAGGAACTAACCTGCAAAAAACATATTTCATGGTCCATGGAAAAGGCTCAATTTACCCCATGTATGGGCAACACTTTTAAGGCATAAAGACACCCTATATGCTGAGCATAGACAATAATTATCTACTCTCCTAGAATGTACTGGAGGCAGTGAATATCCAGGCTGTCTACTAGTCTTCTGATTGTAGTTTAGCCACCTGCATACCTGTCATTTTGAGTGAAGAGGACGGTCCAGCAGCTTGATGACACGGTCTACATTGAATTACAGTATAATGACCTTACCCAACCCAAATCCATTATTATGTGAAATGGGGGGGGGGGGGGGGGGCACATAATGGCACACTATGGCAATATTGTGAAATGGAGGCACTGTGTCTCAAGAATAAGAACATGGGGCACTGCAGATTGCCATCATTGGAACTTCAAATGGTAAAGTGTGGCATGATATACTATTTTGTACGTGAGTCTGGAGCTATCAGAGACAGGAGCTACCGAGGTACAAGCAGCAAGTCAAATGTCACACCAGAGAGGGGCGAACTCTGGACCACTGCTTTACCATTATCTAGTCTACGTACAGATCTATCCCCCCGACCATTGCATAGTCCACCTTCTTCTGGATGTATGTTGGAAGAAGGTGGACCATTTCATAGTCCACCTTCTTCCAACATACATCCAGAAGCTGAGGACAGCAAAGCCTGTGGTCAGGTCTGTAAGATTCTGGAAAAGTGTGGCAAAATTGAAGCTCCAGGCCTGTTTTGACTGCACAGACTGGATGGTCTTTAAAATTTCTGCTACTGACCTACAGGTAGATGAATTGACCAATGCAGTGACATCCTACTTTAGCTTATGTGAGGACATGTGTGAGCCAACCAAAACAGCCTGCATCTTCAATAAAAACAAGCCATGGTTCAGCAGTCAGCTCAGAAAGCTCCATCAGGTAAAAGAGGAGGCCTACAGCAGTGGGGACACAGCCCTGTACACACAAACCAGAAACTCCCTGTCACAGGAAATCAGCAAAAAAATGGCAAAAAACTATTCTCCAACAAGCTGACAAACAATCTTTCAGCCAATTACCCTTTGTCAGTTTGGAGAGCCATGCAAGCTACAAGAAATCCTCGAGCCCCACTGCTATGCACCAGAAACTAGCTGAGGAGTTGGACAACTTTTACTGCAGATTCCAAAAGGAAGTCCCCTGCATCAGCCCTACCGCTGACTGGACAAAGCTTCACCTCTACTCCCCTACCCTGGTCGCCACTCCTCTGCTCTATGGGTGGGCCAAGGAAAGGCAGAAGTTATGTTCAAAAGGGTCAAACCCAGGAAAGCTGTAGGCCCAGATCTGCCCTGAAGACCTGTGCTGTTCAGCTTGCCCCCATCTTCACTAGGATCTTTAACACTTCACTGGAGATGTGCAAGGTTCTCTCCTACTTCAAATGCTCCACAATTGTCCGAGTTCTCAAGAACTCAACTGCAAAAGACCTGAAGGGCTACAAGAAGATTGCACTAACATCATTGGCCATGAAAGCATTTTAGCAGCTGGTGGAGAGAAGCAACTAAAACTCATCTGGACCCCTTGCAGTTCACCTACCAAGTGGACAGAAATGTAAAGGATGCAGTCACCCTAGGGCTGCACCATATTATATATATCACCTGGACTGTGCAGGCACTTATGTGCAGGTCCTATTTGTCAACTTCAGCTCAGCATTGAACACAATTGTCTCCTGTATCCTGAAGCTCAAACTTCTCTCCTTAGGGGTCCCAGATTCAACATGCTCCTGGAACACTGATTTCCTGACAGCGAGGAAACAAGTGGTGAA
The DNA here is from genome assembly GCF_055691185.1 of Crinia signifera. NCBI lineage: Eukaryota > Metazoa > Chordata > Amphibia > Anura > Myobatrachidae > Crinia > Crinia signifera. The sequence continues at coordinate 231,735,324 of NC_139219.1, read as the reverse complement.
AGCTGGGTCATGCTCATCCAGTGTTCGCATGATCATCACAGGTGCCCCTCAAGGATGTGTCCTCTCCCCCTGCTCTTTTCCCAATAGTGTAACAATTGCACCTTGGCTGAGCAATCAGTATAAATCATTAAATTTGCATGACACCACTGTCATTGGCCCATGGCCGCCGACAGGGGGGTGCTGTGGGTACAGCTGTCCCGGGCCCCAGCCTCTGGAGCGCCAGCGGCACTGTGCCACCCCCGCAGCCGCACACCACCTCCCCCACCCGGCAGCCCCCAGCCAGGCACGCACAATACACAGTGCAGCCTGCAGAGTGCCGAGCCTAGGACAAAGAGGGGCTTGGTGCTCTGCAGGCTACATTATGCAGTGTGCACTCCTGAGGAGATGTGGAGGCTTGTAGGAACAAGGGCGATTCCTGCAGCTAGTAAGTAATGGTTTAAATGGCAAAGGTGTCTAAGGCGCTATGGGTGAGTGCTGAGTTTATTATATGCCAGCAGCCTCTACGGTATGCCACCCTCTGATTGGTAAACAAAAAGAAACAATACCGTTGGCACTTGGCATATAAATAATGATACAACCTGACAGTTAAAAAACACAATTTTAATTAAAACAAATCACATAATATTACACAAAATCACATTTAATATATCATATTCACTATGAAACAATTACACTAAAAAGTTGAGGGCTGGGCGTGGCCTGGACTCCGAGCAGGGAAGACACGTTTTGCTGAGCTCCCATTCTGGCACCCTAAAAAACACCTTTGGGACCAGACCTGGGAGGCTGTATCGGCACCCTGCCTAAACACCAACCCTCCAGACACCCGTCGGTGCAGAAGGCTGTGACTGCTGCGCGGGGAGAGAGCCGGAGTGAACACGCGAGAGCCGCGGCCTACTCCGGGATCGGAAGCCGCGGCCTAGATTTCCAAGTCCCCCGGCCGCGCGAAGACGACTGATCCGGGAGACGGACCTCACACTTTGCGACGGTGACTGCCCAGGACCCCCGCCCGCAGAGAAGATCCGGACCTGGGGGCAGGGAGAGCCTCCAACACAGGGACCCGCTGACCGCGGCCGGCATCGGGAACGGAGACCGCGGCCTGGAACTACAGCCCCGCCCAGCCGCGCCCGGACGTCCTGGGAGACCGGGGTGAGTGCAGCTAGTACACCGCACGGCCCCCCCGGCTCCCCCCCCCCCACCTGCCACAGATCACCGAGCCAAAGCCCCGTACCGGCAGCTGCACAATTAAGAGCCGCAATTACTGGAGGTACTCCCTCCATACCTCTCAAGCCCTCTGCGGGAAAGTTACTCACATTGGGGCCTCAGACACCCCACCACACCTGGGGCAGAACACCCAAAACCCACCCAGCTCCACAGAAGAATACCCAGGCTTGCCAATTCCACCCCCCCTCTATTCTATTCTGGGATCCAACAAGTAGGCCCCCTCCTGTGCTGATCCCCTGGGCTGTTCCCCCTGTCCATCTCGAGGCCCGTGGTCACCTGCAAAGGACCATCCAGAGGATAGCATACCACACTGCCTGAGAGGCAACTAAAGGGCTTCACTCCTGTATTAACCATTGGCTTCATATACTGAACTGCATTACGGTTGGGCCCTAATTTTGGGACCCGCTGCTGGACACGGGCCCATACACTTGGGGTCAAAAACCCATTGTGCAAACGGCCCACACCCTCCCGCCCTCCCCCCAGGCGAACCAGATTGCCCATCTGATACACCCTGATACTGCGGGGCCACTCCATGCCCGGCATGGATAAATATGTTGCCAAATCCCAGAGGGGCTCAAAGAACTCACAGCAGGGGAAGGGTCGGGGCAGGGACGCCACCCCTGGGTCCTCCCCGGGGGCCGGCTCCCCTGTGGTGGAGCTCTCCAAAACAACGGATGACCTGGCCCCACCACCATCCGGGGAACTGGTCTCAACCAGCGAAATTACAACCATACTGGCCTCCCTCCTAGACCAAAAACTAACACCCCTCAAAGAGTCAATTGACTCGGCTCTCACACAACTCGTACAACATGACCAGCGACTCACTGAGGCAGAACAGAGAATATCTGACCTGGAAGATGAGCTGAATGCCACTAAAGCCACGGTCTCCTCACAGGAAAAATTACTATCTTCCATCCAAGACAAGATGAAAGACTTGGAAAATCGGAATAGGAGAAATAATGTCAGGATCATTGGCATCCCAGAAAGCGTGAAAACAGCGGCCTTCATGCCTCTTGTCTCTGAGTGGCTACCGCGTGCTCTGGGATGTGTCCCCCCAGCTGGCGAGATCAAGGTAGAAAGGGTGCATCGGATTGGCCCGGACCGACAACAACATAGGGAGAGGCCTAGGCCAGTCATACTCCGTATACTAAACTATGCTGACAAAGTGGCCCTCATGGATGCCTACATGAAATGCCCAAACTTACAGTACGAGGGCTCCAAATTGTTGCTCTTTCAAGATTTCTCATACCTGGTCGCGATGAGGAGGAGGGAATTCTCCCCGTTTTGTAAAAAGTTGTTCGAGATGAACTATCGATTTGCGCTGCTGTACCCGGCCAGGCTCCGGGTTATCTGCGACGGCAAACCCTACTTCTTGGATACCCCACAGTCGGCCAACAACTTTGTTGATTCCTTAGCGGCACGTGCTTCGCCGAATTTGGACAATGCGGACTGAGTCATGCCGTTAAGACGATCTTTCATCTCTACCACGGCCAGAAATTCACACTCATGGGGTTGGAGCTCTGCTACTGGTATCGTTTAATCACTGACTGTTTGCTATGTGTTACTTTTACGCTGGTTGCCCTTGGGGCTCGGCCTGGACCTAATTGTGCCCTAGGTCGATACCCCAACTGCAAAACTGGTGGGGCGGGTGGAGACCCTTGGGCCCTGGTGGATGAAGTCTATATTCTCGATGACACTTGGGTCCTGCCCTCTCTCCCCCCTCCCAGGCAATCATTTGTTGGTTCTGTTATGTGTTATCAGACATGTTTTTCTATCTGGGCCTTCAAAAAGGTCAAAAAGTTAAAATTTTTCATGTTTTTGTTACTCAGGTTCTACGGTACTAACTATGGGCTAGATGACTCAGACTGGGGTGGTGACACATCCCTACTCCCCTGCGGCCTGCTCGCTGGGACGGGCCGGGGACACAATTCGGGGCTATTGACTGAAATCGCCAAGCCTAGGATGGGGATAGGTTAATGGCACACACCATATCACATAATTCTACTAGAACACAGACTACCTTAAAGTTTGTGTCGTGGAATGTTGAGGGGCTGAACTCGCCGGTCAAAAGACGTAAGATTGTTAGGCAGCTGAGGCGCATACGCCCAGATGTGGCTTTTCTACAAGAGACGCACTGGGATGTGAAGGATCCCAATGTAATCAGGGACTCCTGGATTGGCGAGTACCGGGCCGCCTCGTTCACGGCCAAACGGCGAGGTGTATTGATACTATTCAGGAAACACTTACCATATACTATCAAGGACACCTGGGCGGACCCAGAGGGTCACTTTTTATTCATTAAGATCGACCTGTGCGGCCTCCTCTGCACGCTGGCCGCAATATACGCCCCCCCAAGCCCCAATACCCTTTTCCTCACCTCACTATACACCAAACTGCTGTCTTGGGGCGAGGGAGAGTTAATAGTGGGTGGCGATTTCAACACTGTCTTATCAGAGGGGCTCGACAGATCAGGGCGACAGGGTAGGACCGCCGCCAGTGTTGCCTCTTCCCCCCTCTCCCTGTTGACTGACTCTCTAAGCTTGTGTGACCCCTGGAGATGCCAACACCCCGCCTCTCGTGACTACACCTTTTATTCCCACCCTCATGGCACGTCATCACGTATAGACTTCTGGCTGATTGCCAAATCACTATATCACCATGTTCTGGAGTCAGGCATAGGGCTGATAGACCTCTCTGATCACGCATGGACATGGTTCACGCTGGCCCTAAAACACCCCCTTACCACTTCCTATAACTGGAGATTCCCCTCATATTTAGTTAGCTCAACAGATTTTAAACTACATTTGAAGAACGCCTATTCCACCTACGCCTCAGATAATGCTCAACATCTCGATGATATCCACCTATTTTGGGCGGCATCCAAGCCGGTGGTCAGGGGCCAGGTGATGGAGTATGTTGCCAGGAGACGCAAAAGACTAAACGATGCCATTGCGGACAGTAGTAATCGCCTATCTAAAGCCTATGGGGAGCTGCTGCTCAGACAAACTGATGCGGCCAGAGCAGTGTATGTGGAGGCCAAAAGGGCGTACGACTCCCTGTGCACGGAGAGAGCCCAATTCTCATACGATGTCACACGCAACAAATTTTTCCGAAGTTCCAACAAGACAGGGAGATTGCTGGCCAACCTGGTCCGCTCCCAGACCACCCCCTTACATATCCTTCAGATAAATACCCCTGGCGGATCCCAGACTTCCGATCCCAGGGAAATATCAGCAGCATTCCAAGACTATTACAAAAGCTTATATGATGCCCCTACTGACAGACCTTTAGAGGGCCTAAACTTTCTACAGCAAGCCCGCCTGCCCACTTTGACCATAGAAGAAAGCGAATCTCTTGGTACCCCAATATCAGAACCTGAGCTAGTGTCAATTATCAAATCCCTAAAGAAAGGTAAATCCCCCGGTCCTGACGGCTTCAGCGCCGAATACTATCAGGTGATGAGGGATAGCCTTGCCCCTCACCTTGTACTTCTATTCAATTTCATAATGCAGGGACGCCCGCCACCCCCTGATTTTACAGCTGCACGCATAGTAGTGTTCCCAAAACCGGGCAAAGACCCTAGTCTTGTACAATCGTATCGCCCCATATCGCTACTTAATCAAGATCTAAAAATCCTCACAACATTACTAGCGAACAGACTTCAACCGATCCTGCACAGGACCCTACACCCTGCCCAGAACGGCTTTGTGAGGGGACGCACCCCCGTGCACAACATACGCTCTCTCATCGCCGCTCTGCTACACTACAGGCATATAGGAAACAGGGAGGCGATTATAGTCAGCTGCGACGCAGATAAGGCGTTTGATCGCGTCTCCTGGCAACATCTCCTGAGGATATTTGAGATACAGGGTTTCGGAGAGATATTTACAAGTGTCTTCAAAATGTTATACACCTCCCCGGCTGCCTGTATAACGATTAACGGTTTGAATTCCCCCTCCTTCGGGCTGGCAAGGGGAACGCGTCAGGGCTGCCCACTATCCCCCTTATTATTCAACATTGCTCTGGACCCACTAATACGCACCTTCTGCAATGAGACCGCCTGGCGGGGCTTAGAGTTGGGGGGTCGGAGGTCAAGGTGTCTGCCTTCGCCGACGACCTTCTACTGTACATCAGCAACCCTAGGGTGGCGCTTCCCAAACTACTGTCAACGCTAGACTCATTTAGCGAGATCTCTGGTTTTCTGGTGAACTACCAGAAGACAGAGGCGATGGCCGTCCACCCCGAGGCCCGTCTGGGATGGAGGGACACCTTCCCTTTCCGTTGGAACACAGACCATCTAACATACCTAGGCTTACGCTTCTCGAACAACATATCAGATGTATACAAGCTAAACTACACGCACTCCATTTCTAAAATGCTTGAAGATTTCCATAAATGGAAACATCTCCCGCTATCATATCTGGGGCGTTGTAACCTATTCAAGATGGTTTCATTCCCTAGAATCCTATATGTGGTGCAGATGCTTCCATTCTTATTAAGGAAACAGGATATTCTAAACATCAACAGAGCCCTTACTAAATTTATCTGGTCGGGTAAACGGCCCCGTATATCCCAATTGAAGCTTCAACAAATCCCACTCAATGGGGGTATTAACCTGCCTTGCATACAAGATTATGCACTGGCAGCTAACATGAGGTATGCTATAGATTGGATAAGCGGCACAAATAATTATACTTGCAGATCCCTAGATCAGGCCTTCCTTCAAGACTGTACACTAGATGCACTTCTTTATTTACCCCCCTCACAGATACAGGCTGGCATAAAAGAAAATCCGCTGATCTACACTACCTACCTTGCCTGGCGCACTACGCGTAGGCGGTTGAATCTGCCAACAAACATATCTTTACACTCACCATTGATCCACAATAGCGATTTTCAAGGAGGGAACCCAAATCACATTTTCTTTACTTGGCATCTTCAGGGGCTTCGTGCTCTATTCCAATTCCTGGACACAGACCAAGTCACACCTCTCACTCTTTCCCAGCTGAAAGACCGCTACCCCCACCTGCAGATCCCCTTATTCGCCTATTTCCAGGCCAGGAGCTATGTGTCCAAGAGTGTACCAAAATTGTATAAAGAAGGCTCAAATCAGGCTTTTGACCTAATGATGGTGTACCGTAAGGGAGAACAGATCCCTACCTCAACCCTCTACAGCCATATACGTTGCACCTTAGACTTAACTAAAGTCAAAAAAGGACTGACACACTGGAACACTACTTTCCCAGAGACACCAATTCCCTCAATAATCAAAGCTACGTTGTCCTTAAATAAACTACTAGTATCAGCGTCATACGCTGAAATGCAATTTAAAATCCTGCACAGGGCCTATTACACGCCAAAGCACAGATTCCTGATGGGCCTGGCAGATAATTCCAACTGCTTCAAATGCCAATTACCGGAGGCAGATCTGTACCATTGCCTCTGGTCCTGCGGCATAGTTCAGTCCCACTGGCTAGAGGTTCAGAGATATATCAACGACATCCTAAAGCTTCCCTTCACCATAACGCCCTCCTGGGCGCTCTGGAATATACACTCACAGGACACACGTTTACCTCTCACCCGAGGCAACAAATGCCTATTAGCCAAGATCGCGGCAGCCTCTAAAAAGACCATCCTTTCTCAATGGATCCATCCAGATATTATTCCCCTACAACTTATGCTTCCAAGGTTAAAACATCTCTACCAGATGGATTGGATTGAATGTATGCTTGACACGGAGTCTAGGGCCACCAAATTTTTCAACACTTGGCTTCCATACGTTCTCTCCCTTTCCAACCGCGAGAAAGACTGTATTAGGCAGGTGGTCGGACTCACCACTTGGTATAACTTGGCCACCCTCGAGAGAGGATCTCCCCCCTTTTAGCTTGTGGGTCACTCATCGGGCCCCAATATTACAAAGGGTGTCCGCCGGCTGGCTCCTGACGCACCGGATGCCTGACCGTTGAATGGAAAGACTATGCCCGGTACCCCCACTTCACATTCAGTGACCTGCCATGGGGTAGACACCGATCGGAACCAAAGTTCTATGTTAGATGTTAATTCTATAAGTGTGCCTTTTTGTTTTGATCTAAGCATGTACCATCACAGTCTATGTATGCATTCTATTATGTATCTCTCCTGTCATATACACAATGGAAAGACAAAAACTGCTGTACCGTCTTATGAACCTGTTATACTTTGTTATACTTTAATAATAATAAAAATATAATTAAAAAAAAAAAAAAGTTGAGGGCTCAAATGCACCTTAGAATTTCTGTGGGTGATATTGCGGGTGATACAGATGATATTGTACAGTCACCAACTGTTCACTTACATGCGATGCAGGTGGATGTCCCCCTTTTTTGGGGAGTAAAAAGCTTGGTTCCAGTGATAAACGGAGGGCACCAATTGCACACAATTGTGTACAGGGGTATAGATGGTGATGTCCACAAGTGTCCTCCTCGCTGTCAGATGGTAGATACAGCGGGTTTTTTTGTTATATGTAGAGGCTCCTGCAACACCAGAATAGCTGGGGTTTATCCGCACCGCTCCAACGGCCGTCCTGCCTAATGGGCAAGGGTCAATCAGGCGGCCGTAAGCGGAGTCTGGAGTCTTAGGAAGCGGCTCGGAGCACAGGTACCGTGCTCTACAAGCTGGGTGTTTATCTGTTGCTCCGGCGGATGCTCCACTATGCCGTAGTATTAGCGCTTGTGGGTGTCGGCAATTTGAATGGATCTCAGTCCCCCAGAATTAACGCTGTATGGAGCAGTGTTAAATCCTTAAAACACACGTTTTGCCGCACACAGGGCGGCTTTGTCAATTTAGAATGACTGGCAATCTGTCCCTGCTGTAGTTTATATCTGTTTTTTAAAAGACGCGTTTCGCCACACACAGGGCGGCTTTGTCAATTTAGAATGACTGGCAATCGGTAAGTAATGGTGCGGGTGCCCGGACTGAAGGTCAGTTCAAGGCCCCAAGATTACTAGTGGCGGCCCTGCATCGGCCTAATCAAGGACAAAGACGAGTCTGCATACAGATGCGAAGTGGACCACTTAACACAGTGGTGCGGCAGGACAACCTCAACCTTAACCCCCTCAAAATGGTTGAGATGGTGGTTCACTTCAGAAGGAAACCATATGCCATGCACCCACTTGTAATAGCAGACAGCATGGTTTCGTGGGTTGACTTCAAATTCTTACGGTCTTGTGTTATGTATATTCCCCTTCCTGTTCTTGCTTGGCAATGCACTGTTATTCCTAGTATATGCGAGTATACCTGGCCAATAAAGTGGATATTGATTTTAATATTTTAAATGATATTGGTCATTTTGGGTCTTCTAAGTGATATTGTTTTAAATATTGCATAGTGTATACGCTACGAACGACCACCCCCAGTCATTTGTACTACAGCTAAATTTGACATATCATCAACGACTGCATGCATGAAGCAGTGACCCGATGACATCACTAAATTATATTGTTAATGATCTAATTTAATGTGTATGTGTTATATCTTTCGTCTGGTAGTCCAAAGGAAATCATTGATGATATTGCTCATGGAATGGATCGGCAGGTGTGTATGCACCCAGGGCCGGCGCCACCACTAGGCAGCTCTAGGCCACTGGAGGGCAGCACTTGGGACGGAGCAGGTGTACCTGGAGCCAGGTGAGGTGAGCTGCAGCAGTGCCCGAACCCGCACCCCAGTAGAGTGACCCGGCGGCGGTCTCTCCTCACAACGCTGGGTAGACTGTCACCCCCCCCGCGGAGTGACCCGGCAGCACTGACCCAGCAGCGCATGACCCCCCCCCCCAGCATGAGAGTGGCAGCGGGTGAGCAGCGCCTAGGGCACCGCAATGACTAGTACTGGCCCTGTATGCACCTTACATGACCCTAGGGCACAATTAAGTTGCTTTATGTGAACTGGGGGAACTGCAGTGTGTTCATTTTTGTGGTTTCATTAATAACATTACCAAGGTAGAAGAGAAGGGTGCTATCAGGGGGTGTGATGCCAAGCTGCCACTTGGGTAGGGAGGGTCAGTACCACAAAAAGAGAACACAATAGAAAAGAGAAAGTGGCACTAGTATAACCAATGAAAAATTATCCACAGTTTAATCATATAAAAACAGAAACATACATATATAATGGTATAAGGATAAGGGGTAATGAGTAAACAGTGACATATGGGATACTTGGATTCTCAATACATTGGAGAAGAAGAGATTCTCCCCAGGAGACAGGCACATAAAACATCTTCATAGTGGGTTTACTGGCTCCTCCCTTCTCCTTCCTCTCCCTCAAGTCAAAGGAAAAACTGTACTGAGGAGAATGATTGTATGTGAGGAAGGATATGAGTATATGCAAGTGTGATGAGATTCACACCAACACACCTTTAAACAACAATAACTGGTAACAGTACTGTTAACAACTTGTTGTACACAACATGCAAATATCCCATAAGTGACAACATAGGCAACAACCCAAAACGTCACAACATTTTAGTGACAACCAGATGCAGTATAGAACTCCGCACTGAGGCAGGCACCCAGTATCCCATATGGACTTTGAGAAAAGGATTTACCGGTAGGTAATTAAAATCCTCTTTCTCTGTCATCCATATGGGATACTGGGATTCTCAATACATTGGGGATGTCCCAAAGCTACCAGAATGGGTGGGAATGTGCGGAGTCTGCTGCAGCACCACCTGCCCAAACTGGGTATCCTCTTTGGCCAGAGTGTCATATTTGTAAAACTTTACAAACTTGTGTTGAGGCGACTAAGTAGCAGCTCTGCAGAGCTGACACACCCGAGCAGTGGCCCAGGATGCTCCCGCAGCTCTCGTCAAATGCGCCTTCTCAGAAGACAGAAACGGAAGGCTGGCTACTCCATAAGCCTGAAGAATTGTAGCACAAATCCAACGTGCAATCGATTGCTTCGAGGCCGGCAATCCTTTTTTCTGGGCATCAATAAAATAAATGAAGAAAAACTCTCTTCCGGAGCTTCCATGAAGTGCAGCCTCTCCGAGGGCACATTTTTCTAAACTGACTTTTTGGAGAGGAAGTAGAGTAGAGGAGCCAGTACACCCAGCACGAAGAAGTTTTATGTGTCTGTCTCCTGCGGAGGACCTCTTCTTCCCCAATGTTTTGAGAATCCCAGTATCCCATATGGATGATAGAGAAATAGCACTTAGAACAATGAGCGTAAATAGTTGGTGCTAGCACAGGTGGTAAATAATGTTCCCAAAGGGTAAAGTTACCAGACCGCTAGAGGTGTTAATTCCCATTAGATAGCTTTGCAGCAATATATTCTCAGAGTGCAGTGATGGTAGTGCTTATGTCCAGCACAATTGTATTCAAATTAGGCGTGATGATATGTGGCAGGCTGGTTCGAGTAGTGGTGACAGAAAAGATGGCCCAAGGTCTTGTCCACAGCTCTTCCATAGAAGAAGTTGTGGTGCTAGACCATGCCCTCATCTACCCGATGCCATGCCCACTCGCCTCTTAGCTCTGCCCTCTGTCGGGTTGTCGGCACTGCACGCCCCAATTTCAGAGGCGCAAAAGTTGTGAGGTATGCAACATGAATATTTACTTTCAAAATTGCTAGCTCCTAGATGTATGTGATCTGCTGTAATTTATATGTACCCACTCCATTTGCACAGTGGGCCTTATTCAGATGTGGTTTGAGTTGCTATCGCTGCTGCTTCCCTAGAATCAGTGACAGTCTGATGCCATACTGTGTGCTACATTTCAGGACCTGTTTGTGCATATGCTAAGTGGCCTGGCTATGGGCTCGCTGAACAGCGAACGGCCGCTGCTTAGGGAGGCTTACTGAATCACCCCTCTAGTTTGCAGAGTTGGAAGGCTTAGGAAGCGAGTTCCCAGCTCTTTATCCTGCTGCTGCCTGGCTGCGGAGCGAGAGGCGCGGAGTAGCAGAGAAACGGGGACAGGTAGTCCCATTGAAAAAAATGGATGCCCACTAATTGGCTGAAAGAGCCATCTATTATGGCTCTTCCAGCACCTCTGTACCCCACACTATAGCCAATCTGCTCTGTATCCCGCAGTGTATCCAACCCACACTCTATCCTGCTCTATATCTAATCTGCACTGTATCTAACCCACACTATATCTAGCCTGCACTATATCCCACACTGAATCTAACCCACACTATGGGGGTTATTCTGGTTGAATCATGAATAATTAGGCCGAGTCACGGCCTCATTGCCATGAGAAAACTCAGCGTTCTTATGGGAACTCTCATGAAACGCTGGGCATTCCCATATGGTAATGGGGCTGCCCACTGCCATGGGTGCATGCACCCAGCAATCCCACTATTTACAGTGGGTGCATTCACCCAACGCATGCACAGAAATGCGTATGCGCACAGCTTGACCATAGGTTGCATAGCAACCAGCATGACCCCCAATACCCAACCTGTTTTGTATCCTGCAGTGTATCCAACCCACACTGTATCCTGCTTATATCTTATCTGCACTATGTCCAACCTCCTCCATATCCCGCACTCTATCTAACTGCACTGTATTCAACTCAATCTTTATCCAGCCCTTGTGAAAGCTGTGCAAGCTTTATGTGCAAGGCTTGCGGAAATTACACTGATTTGCGATTAGCAGCAAATCCATAGTCAAGCCGCATGGAATGATTTTTCCACTGTGTCTGTTCATAGCCCAGGAACTCAGTGGGTGCAATAGAAACAGGCTGATCGGGTCCAGAGCTGACGTCACATGACCCCTGAAAACACCTGGGCAGGGGATTGCCCATGGAAGGGGATTGCCCATGGGAATGCCCAGCATTTTATGGGCTTCACATGAAAACCCTGGGCATACAGGGGTACACGGATGGGACGTTGCCTGCCAGGGGCAGACGGCTGACTTCTCAGGACATCAGCTTCCCACCCCATCTTCCTCCAGACACATGCAAATAAAAGTCAGATCAGACTAACTTATTTCCGAAGGCAGGAGAAGTCATTTCTACTGCTAGCGGTTCATGCGAGGGGATGTGTTCTCGGTAACACACTCCTTTGCATATTTCCAAAGGGATTCAGCGGCGGTGGAGCAGGTATTAGGCGGGTCAGCGCCTAAGGTGCTCAGTAAACTGCGATGTTTGCAGCTTACCGAGCAAGCCTGAATCAGGCCCTAAATGTCTGCTGCAGATACAGTGGACCACCCCTCCTCTCTCATTGGTGGACAGAATGAGGGCCGTCTCCAGGGCTGCAGATGCCATCCAACAGACCTTCCGCTGCCGGGACTTGCGTCCTGTATCTGGAAGTACTGTATGGTCAGTGTGGTGAGGGGAGGGGGACTTTGACATACTGAAGCAGTAAGTATACAGTTCAGGTTGAGAGATGGAAGGACGGAAGGGGTGGTAAAGAGCACAGGTTGGATAACGTTATATTATATGATATTTGGAGAGATTTTACATTACCAAAATCCCTGATTCTCTGGGGTTCTAGGTGTATCCCAGCCATTCTATTACATTTTCGGTACTTGTGTATTTTGGCGGCGCCCGATTTCAGGATCGTGCGATGAACGCGTCGCATCGCATCACATGCCATGTACCCGATGGCATGCGATGCGATTTTGACCCCCTATGCGATGAAAAATCGTATAAGCACCCTAATGGGTGCTTACAATGTTAAATGCACCCCCACGCCACCCCCCCCACTATAAACGTGAACCCGAAGCGTGGCGAGCGGTGGCGGTACGTGTCCTACGACCTTTTCATACCCCCACTATCTACGTCGGCATGGAGTTGAGAATAGATTAGTGTGGCGAGCGCAGCGAGCCACCGAGCCCGAAGGTCATAGGACGCGTACCGCCGCCCCTCGCCGGCTCGCTGCGCTCGCCACGCTTCGGGTTCACGTTTATAGTGGGGGGGTGGCATGGGGGTGCATTTAACATTGTAAGCACCCATTAGGGTGCTTAACATTGTATAAGCACCCATTAGGGTGCTTATACAATGTTTAATCGCATCGCATCGTATGGCATTTTGTGCCATGTACAATGGCATACAATTTGAAAATTGTATGCCATTGCACACTAACCAACAAAATCGCGTCGCATCGCATACCATCGCATGCGTTATGGTATGCGATGCGATGGGCGCCGCCAAAATACACAAGTACCACATTTTCCATACCCTCAATTCTAAATTCCCACTTCAACCACTGTTTATGCCTACATTGTATATATACACATTGGCACACAGCAGGGATCGGAGATTCCTGCTGCTGTCCTTCCTGATACATTTGGGGGATAGTTAATATTTGCGGCTAACTTCCGAAGATTTAGCCTCAAATATTAAATGATAAATGGACCCCCAAATGTGATAAGTATGTTCAAACATTGTTTGCCAGGGTTTCCACCAGGTCTCTTATACCCCAACAAATACTAATGGCCCAAATGGATTTTAACATAAATAAATAGATAAATAAAAACAATATTTATGGTATTTATGCCCTTGTGGTCTTGAATATATAGAGCAGGCGTACTCAACAATTCCAAATACAAAATCGGTACAGGCCAGGGGGTGTGGCCATTTGTAAAGGGGGCGTGGCCCATGAGCCCCGGCTTCTGTGTCCTCCCACCCCCCGGTCCCCGCTCACCTGAATCCCCTGACTCGGCACCCAGGCCAGGCAGGTCATGGTGAGCCAGTGCACGGGGTCAGGGCTCCAATCTGCCCATCCAGCCCTGACAGGGCATGCAGGTCCTGGCTGCAAGAGGGGAGAGGGCGCTTGGAGGGGGAAGCGGCTCGCACACACCGCCCCCCACAGTCACTGATATAGAGTGTAAAGGGGCCCACACAAGGGGCAATTTCCGGGTATTTTCTAAGTAATCTCAGTAGATTGTTTCGAAAATGCCCCTCCATGTATAGGGGCCATATCGATAGCGATGCACAGCCCCACGCGTCTCTATTGCCTGATGATTAATATCCAGCATGCTGGATAAATCTACTTAATTGCCAGTCAGGGCCAGTGTTCTCACCAGAGAACACTGGCCCTGACACATCGCTCAGCACACAGTGCTGACACATCGCTATGCAGTGCTGTGTGCTGAACGATTTAATCTATATTCCACATGTGAATTTCCACGTGTGTAGGCCCCTTAAGCTCCACCAGGGTCAGGGGCTAACTACTACATATTCTTTGCATAGAGCTGCTTAATGTGTGTGTTGTATAGATAACTTACTATACTAAATTGATCCAAATCCCAGCCACCTTGTACGCTCAGCAGGAAATACATCGTAAGTGTGGCTTCCAACCATGAACCCTTTAATCAGTGCCACCACTGAACACTGACAAATCTTTGGGAGTCATTAGTGGCTGACCTAATTCAGCACAGCGTCCTATTTATAATCCGCCTCTTGTTGCATCAGCTCAATCTACAGATGTCACAGGGAAAATATTAGATGTGTGGGGAGAGACCGCTTCTGCTGTGCACAGAATATGCATCCAGAAAGAAAGATGCAGTGTATACAAAATAGCGTAAATCACAGCAATACGGACTTCTTATGAAATATTAATATTTTTATTTTTAAATTCTCAATATTTTATAAGGCAAGGAAATGTTTTACTCTCATGTAGACATTAGAACTGAAATGTTTTGTTTTCTACCAATGGTTATTTATTAATGTAAAAAGCATATAAGACATTTAGTAAATATGGTCATCCAGTTTCAGACCCCATAAGAAATGCATTAAGACAACTGCTATACTCTGTTCTGCTGATCTCACACTGTACTGTAGAAGACAACAGCAAAAGGAATAACTCTGCCCAATTAACTGGAAGTGTGCCTTAATATACAAGCAAAGAAGGGATGGCCATCAATCTTCCTAACCCAATGGAAATGCTTTTCTACTGTATTTAATGCAAGGATTGCGATGATTGCATCTATTGCATGATTCTCTCTGATGCCTGCTGCAGACAAAGGGCCTGATTCAGACTCGCTCGCTAAGCAATGTTTTTTTCACTGCCTAACGAGCAAGAAAGCGCAGCTCGCCAAACATTCGCCCCCCACCAGCATCCCCTCAGTAACGTGTGAGGTGATGTGTCCAAGAACACTCCCCCTTGCATGTGGCCAAAGGGGACAGAAATCAATCGATGGTCGCCGACCACCTAATGATTTCTCTCCCCTTTGGAAATAAAAGTCTGTCTGAACTGACTTATTTCTGCTGCTGATTGCCGAAGACGGGGTGGGAGCTGACGTCATGTGACGTCAGCCGACTGCCCCGAGCAGGGAACACCACACCTGCGTTCCCAGGGGAACGCCCAGCATTTTCATGACTCAGGAGTTACTCGGCGGTTGCTGATGATTAATATCCCGTGATTTCGGGTCGGGCGCCGATGTCATGCACCTGTCCTGAACAGTCAGGGGTACTCCAGCATTCCTTTGGGCACGTCTATAATTTCTATGGGCACCAGTGGCGTAACTAGAAATTTTTCTCCCCCCTGCCAAAAAATTAGTGGCGCCTCCCCACTCCGTCCCATTTTTTGTAAAAAAAAAACAGGCATCAGTGTACCAATAGAAAGGCGTCACTGCGGGTCTTGATAAGAAACATGAAATTCAAGCGTTTATTGTTAACGTTGTTTCGGGCCTGCGTCCGTCTTCAAGACACACAACTTGTCCTGAAGATGGGCGCTGGCCCGAAACAACTTTGACAATAAACACTTGATTTTCACATTTCTTTTCAAGACCCAGAGTGACACACGCACACACACACACACACACATATATATATATATATATATATATCTGATAAAATGTATTCAATTATTTAATTTATATAATCTGTATAGAAAGAAAAACGTCTTACATTTTTCCTTTTTGTGCTGCCCTGGCTGCACACAGTAGACACTTCAGAGTGGGTACATTATGCCTCTATGTGCCCACTGTACGCTGGGCCCTGCACCAGTACGCTCCTCCCTGCAGGGTGCTCTCCTATGAGTCTACACTAACTTGGCCTGCACAACTGCACAGCCACAGGGGCTCATTTCATGCCCTTAAGGAACTAGTCGGCCGGACCATGACATCGCTTCCTGTCACAGCGTTACCTCAGCGACAGAAGCTGTTGTTTATTTGCAGTAACGTGCAGACGTTAGATGCAGGTGTGAGTGTGGCTATTTGGTGTCACCACCTGAGTGCAGGCTGCATCCCACGCGTGATGCTACCGATCTGGCGGCAGCAGGGGAGAGACACCCGGGCACACTACATGTGGCGAGGATCCGGCAGCAGGCGGAGAGCTGATGGCAAATGACTCCATTGCCTCCCAGAGTCCCGCCACTGTGTGTGTATATATATATATATATATATATATATATATATATATATATATAGCGAGAGAGAGAGAGAGAGAACAGACTCTAGTTTCGCGCCACAGAACTTTGGATATTTTAGTTGGGCTGCCTGGCTTACAAATTCCTCTGTTGGATGGGGATGGATAGGATGTGGGAAACAATTGTAAGATGGCGCCCTTTAAGGTGATCTTACGGATTAAAAAAAGCCTTCAAGTAATCCTTAAACTTTCTAAAAGTAAATAAAGTAAAGTCCATGAATTTTCAAACGTTTATTAAAAGTCTCGGTATTGGTGGTTGGTTCAGACCATTAAAATGTTAAGATATTTCAAGATAGCAAACAAATATTCTCTCCTGAGGATGGAGGCCAGGTTGGATGTCTGATGGAACTTTATTTGGCTGCATTATATCCTGATGATGGTCCAGTTTGGATAGAAATGTCACGTTACGTCGGTATGTCAGCATTTACCTGTTACTATGGAATAAAATCCATTTGAAATTTTATCAAAGTGGTGAGTGCCCTTTTCCTCCAAATATATACCATGATGTTTAGTCAAGATAGGTAAGTATCAGTATGTATGGGCTTTGTATGTATTAAAGTTTTATTTTTAATGGGTGTCAGTGTGTTTATTTAACTATTTATTTTACTGTAGAACTACAAGTGCCAGCGGGCCCCTTAATGTCCCGCATGCTGGGACTTGTGGTTCTCCAAGTCTCAGCTTGCGGGGGAGGCTTGCTGGGACTCATAGTTCCACGGTATAAGATAATAGTTTATCATCAATTTTTTTTACACAAAATCAGCTCAATGCCCACCGCCGAGGGGCATCGAGGACAACCCCGGGCTTCAGCATGGGCAGGTAAGTTCTGGAGGGGGGGGGCCCCTTCTTTGGGGGGGTCCCCACTCCCCCAGGACCCCCAGGACCCCTGCCCATGCTGACTAGTCAGGGGGATGAATGCTTTGGCCGGGGGGACTTGTATAAAAAGTCTCCCTTGGGCCCGGTGCTGGTTCTTGAAATACGGGGGACCCCTACTCATATTGACCCCCGTATTTTGGGAACCAGGACCGGCCCTTGAGCCTGGTGATGGTTTAATAAAATCCTGGGGTAGGCTATCCAGCCCCATGATTTTATGAAACCAGGACCGGCTCTTTGAGCCCGGGGCTGGTTATGCACTCTGTTTTTTTTTAACTTTTTTAATTTAACTCTTTTTTTAACACCAGAACCATGCACAGATCGCAATGATCTGTGCATGTTTCTGACAAATTCGCCAGTCAGAACCTGGTCTATTTTTCTGGCAATTTTTGCACATTTTTTTTGGTGATTTCCAAATTCGCACCCCATTAAATTTGCGTATTGTATGTTTTTCAATGGGAAAACATCTGGATGCGAATTCGCGGCAAAAAGTGCGATTTTTTGCAGCATTTGCATCTCATTAAGTTGGCGATTTCAGAAAAACGGCCGATTTCGGCCGTTTTTGCACTAAAAATCGTCAAAAAAACCCAAATCACTCCCTATTAAATGTCACCCCTTCTTCCAACTCCCGGATATCCTATGTGGGTTTTTAATGAGCGGTCCACTTCACTTAACTAGCTAATATGGAGCGCTATTAAGCGGTCTGATGGTTTATAAAGGTGCTCCTAACTAAGTGCACTTATTTCACTCATTAAAATCCAACATAGGATATCCGGGAGTTTAAAGAAGGTGTTTGAAACGCAGGGTGCGTTCCACACCACATTTCTGGCGAAATAGTAGCCGGACACTCAGTGTAGTAGAGTAAGGTGCCTTCCACCAGGGCTGTCCCAGATAGCCCAGGATTAATTTGCTCTAGCCGGCTTTTGGAAGTAATGTTTTTCAGGGTCTTAGCTTTTTTATATACTATATTAGGTATATCTGATAACCAATCATTAAGGATAGGATCCAATTTAAGTATATGCCAATTCTTATCCAATATCTGTTTTATGTCTCTTTCTTTTGTATTATATGTAATGAATAAGCATTCATCCCTGTTTGGCATTATACTGGACTGGGTGGAATTTTTATATTCCAATAAATTATTACGTTCCAAGGCCCTTTCCCGTGCTCGTGTAACAATGCCAGTAGGATAACCTCTTTCATTAAAGCGATTGGTGTATATCTCCACTTGAGAATCAAACATAGAAATGGGAATGTTTTCTTTCCAAAACCCCAAATGGCAACTCTCATATTGTAGATAGCTGTTTCAATGGACATGTTTAAAAAGAGTTGCTGTTTCAATTTCTTTAACAGCTGGAAAGTTCTCCACACTCAAAAATAAATCTAAAAATTCAATACTTTTCTTATTAAAATTATAAGTAAATGTCAAATTATAAGAATTCTAGTTAAGAACATCTACAAAGGATTTAAAAGAAAGTTCATCACCTGCCCAAATCATCATAATATCGTCTATATATCTCTTAAATAATATCATGTTCTTATAAACATCAGGACTTAAGGTATTAGACTCCCAATCACACATATAAAGGTTGGCCATACTTGGGGAAAAAATCGTCCCCATTGCCGTGCCCCAAGTCTGGAGAAACCAACATCCCAAGAATTCAAAATAAATATGTTCTAATATGAACTTCAGTCACAAATAAACTGCATCTTGTTATCACAAAGGCCACTATTTTGCTTTAAAACATTATTAATGATATCAATACCTTTCTTATGGGGGATTTTGGTATATATATATATATATATATATATATATATATATATATATATATATATATATATACATATTATGAATGTTCATTAATTCATAAACCAACAATTGGACAATAAGGTAGTTACGCTGTATCCGTTACCTTGTAACCTATCAGTCGTTACCCTTAGCAACCGCGGTCTGATACTGTATTTCTTACACAGCCGCATGTGTATGTAAGCATGGGACTCAGATGCTAGTGCATCTGAGACGGGTAAGGATATATATTAAAAATAACATATGTTAAAGCCTTCTAATTACTGACAATTATCTTTCTCCAGTTAATTGTTATTCACACTGATAATAATAAAACCTTGTAAAGCGTCTAATATGTTATTATGCTTATAAAGAAATTATATGCTTAGACAATCAGTTATGTTTGGATCACGGATCTAACCCCGTGTCCTGATATATTGAAGTCCTTAACTGAAGTCCTTAATTGTGATTATAAGATAACCGACAATACAAACTTTATGCATTATACAATATAACTTATACATGGATAAACATTACACTATGATTTGGACATATCCAGGTACAGCCAACACACAACAACAAACACACATATATGAATATCAATTACCGTCAAAGACGCAGGGAATACGGTCGAATGTATTTCCCCCAGGATCCTGGCATGTGCTCTATAAGATCACATCTGAGTATGTGTTCCCTTTTAAAGCTAAGGGGTGGGAGAGTCAATCTTGGTGATCATTGGGTAAAACAAAAAGACCAGGCATCTTCTCATTGGTTCCTCATTACTTTGGTTTCAGATGTCCAGCTTCCTGTCCACGCAGCTTCTTCTTGACCATGAGGAAGAACTGGTTTCAGCTAGTATTACAGTTCTTTGTCCTTTGTTTGGTGTTGCCCACACATGTCTTGATACACATACAGATATATATATACATCTAGGGATATGTATTTAATCGCATTGCGATTAAAATACTGGCAGTGTGTCTGTCATGGCAGTTACAACAATACTAAACATAAAGTATGGACGATCATATTCCAATACTTTGAGGAATACATAATGTACATATAAGGGGAAGTACCACTACAAGGAGGCATTAATGCTTTACGTCTGTCCTCGATCACTTGGTCTAAACTAGAAATATGCAAATGGTGTAATTAAATGGCGTAGAAGTTGTTCGTAATACATTAATGGCATAAAGATGTAATTTTGTTTTCCACAATATAGACTGTGAGCTATATACACACACACCATATACTTATTTTATACAGATATATTTATTTTTATATATATTCATTTCTTTATAACAAATGCACCTTTATATTATATGTGTTAGTGACAGACACTCTCTGCTCACTGTTCTTGTGCTGCAGTGCTCCTTCTCTGGCTGCCCGGCTGCTCTCCACTAGGGATGGCCATTGACCATCGATGATTAGAAAACATCAATGGCTGATGCCCGTTGTCGAATAGTTTTGCCATCGATAGGGGAGAACCAGATGGTTTCCCACCATCGATGTCAAGGTTAAACGAATAGTTTTGTTTTCCTTTTTCCTGATACACAGAGAATAGCTGCACCCAGGACACCCGTGCAGCCCCGCCCCCATATTTTGATTGGCCCACAGGCCAATCAGTCAGAGAAAATGGATGACCATCGATATGTAAAAACATTGATGGTCATCCATTGCATAGTTATGGACCATCGATGGTCAGTTGCACGTTTGTCATCGATGGTAAACATCGATGGCAAAGGCAACGATGGTCATCACTACTCTCCACATGTTTCCCCTGCTTGTGACGAGAACCTGGAGGCTGCTGCTGCTGCAGCTCAGCCTGCTTCCCCTTCGTCCCAGCCCACCCCCACCCACCCATTGGCTATTGGCCAGCGGCAGCCAGCACAACATCATGCCACACACACAGGCAGTGTTGTTGCAGCTGCCGTCCGGCATCAGCCAGACAGTCACTGTGTTCCTCCTCCCTGTTTCAGCTCAGTCAGCGCCTGTGCCCCCAGGGACCGCAGCGGCACTACAGCCCAATGTCAGTGCACTGGGTGGGTGCTAGCGCCCTGCCAAACCCCGCTGGCGTTTGCTCCCACAAGCAGCCGTCTGGCTGACGGTACCTACGCCACTGATGGGCATGCCCACTGTTTTTGTGGGAACACCGATGAAATGCCTGGGGTCCACCCCAGAATCCACGCCTGTCAGTCACCAAGCGTACATCCAGGGAAGGAAAGTAGTCACATGGTCCATAAACTAGGGGACCCCATGCACATGCATGTGCTGTTTATCGATGTTCGGAGGGACTGCAATCCTCCCACAAGCCGCTGGAGTCACCCGCATCCCCTGGCCTCGTCGTACCCTGCCGGTTAAATAGTAATTTGCATGTGTACGGGGAGAGGGCAAGGTTAAAATATGCAAATCACCATAATTTTAGCCCTTCCACGTACACCCGCAAATCACGGCACTTCTGGTGATTGGTGCGGTGCTTGATGATGGCTGGCTCTGGCCCCACCAACAGACACACGCTGAAAGTCTCCTCTCCCGGCATCACCAAGAGAGGAGAAACAAAGAGTCAGCAAGTATGGCCTGGATTCCCAAGATACTCTACTATGGCTCTATATGGATCAGCATACCTACTGCTACTGATTCCATTCATGCCTGTCAGAAAAGTTCATACGCAGAATGGTCAATTTATTGGCCCATAAGGGAGGGGTTATCTATACAAGACAAAGCAGCAATTCTCCAGCATGCTGCATAGATATAGAAATATTATGTCAACAGTTAACATTAGGGGATAAATTATTTGCTCTGTCAATTAATTTTGCTGACATTATAAACAGGAAGCACTTTACTATGCAGCTTCTTTTAACCAGCGTTTATTGCTTCTGTTGGACATTGATGATAAAAGGGCCCATGTAAAAGTTACCTAAGTAAAATGTTTGATTAATGTGCACTTTGCTAAACCAGCTCAGAGAAAGCTGCTTTGTCTATTAAGAGCATAGGTCCCAGTATTACTCTGTTATTTATGTTATTGACCTGTTACTGTTTTTAAAAAGACTGTAGTACTTTATACACACAGGTGCATTGGCCATAATGCAGCAAGCTTTAACTGAAATCCTACTTTATTATATGAGGTTTTTTAAATTAAAACAGCATAACTTTACAAATAAATTGTCTTAGAGAAGGGTTTTCTGAAGCTGGAAATGCTTTGCTGGGTCCCAGTGGCGGCTTACCTCTGTGGAGGAGGAGGGCTGCTACAATGCTGCCCCCCTGCCTGCTGGTTCCCACCGCCGCCCGCTGGTCCCCACTGCTAGTCCTGACCCCTGTCGTTGGACCGACGCATGTGCAGTAGCTTCTTAAGTATTGTGCATGCACTGGCCCTTCCGCAGCCCATAGGTAAAAGCCACCACTGCTGGGTCCTCATTACTTGCAGCATGGTCTTTATCACTCTTGCCATCTATAGACAGCATACATGGTACAGGGGCTAGCAGCTGAGGAAACTAAACTTGAGGAAACAGCTGATTATACATGTTTTAAAATCAGAATTTGCTTTAAAATATGACCTTAAAGTAGATAATAGGGAGATGACACTTCACTTTATAAACAGAAGGCTACATGTAATTAGGTGCGATTTTTTGTAATGTGCGATTTTTTGGCAAAAACGGTCAGAATCACACATTTTCCAAAAATCGCCCATGGAGTAGCGTGCAAATTGCTGTACAATTTGCATGTTTTACCGTGACCCGAAAATCGCATTACAGATTGCATCCAGATTTTTTTTCCATTAAAAAGTCTACAATTCACAAATGTAATTAGGTCGGATTTTTCAAATTCCACCCTAAAAATTACTAAAAATCACCAGAAAAATAGACCTGGCTGTGGCTGGCAAGTTTGACAGAACCATGTACAGATCATTGAGATCTGTGTATGGTTCTGCCCCCCCCCCCCCCCCCCCCCCCGCCTCGAGCATAACCAGCCCTGTGCTCTTTGAGCCGGTCTTGGTTTCTGAAATACGGGGGGTGGGTGGGTGGCGAGGGGGTGTGATGGGGTCCACCTATATTTAGGAAACCAACATGGGGCCTTAGGACCGATTCTGGTTTGGGTGTTGCACTTTTTAATTTTTAACCCCGGTGCCCTACTGGATAAGAGGACCAACCTGTGGGGGAGCATATGACAAGGTGAGTATATGTCTGTTTGCTTGTAGGCATGTACTGTATGTGATAAAGTTTTACTGTACTGGGTGTCTGTGTGATTTATTGTAACATTGGTAATTCTATGGGCACTACAAGTCCCTGTGTGCCCTGCATGCTGGGACTTGTGGCTCACCAAGAGCCTGGTCGGGGGGGGGGGCTTAACAATGGACTGATCATTACATCTTGATGGTTTTATGACTGAAAATATCGGAATGGTCCTCTAAAAATACACTTCATGAATATTGATTTGATTGAACTCTGCAAAACTAGCCTAGACTAATCTGCAAACCTAATCTACAGTATCTAATTTGCCCACATTGTGTGCCTTTATATGAACATAGAATTTGATGGCAGATAAGAACCATATGGCCCATTCAGTCTATCTATTAGCAGCCCGAATCGTGGCGAGGGGACGCAGAATCCATGTAAAGTAATCCGTGGACCCTCGCGGGGCTCGCTGCGCTCGCCGTGATTCGGGCTCGCCACACTATATAAAATCAACTCCACGCCGACGTGGATAGTGGGGGTATGAAAAGGTTGGAGTACGCGTTCCACTGCACTCGCCACGCTTCGGCGTGGTGTGGATAGTGGGGGGGTGCCTAAAACATCATTGTATGTCATACAATGCTATTATTGTATACCTTATGTCATGGCATTGTACTCCCTATAAAATCGCATCGATTTTGCGAGAGGTGCGATGCGATCCGATCCCCCCGGGGCTAAGAGAGCAGTGAATAAATTACATACAACGTGGATAGTGGGGGTATGAAAAGGTCAGAGGATGCGTTCCGACGCCCCTCGCCATGCTTTGGGGTGGTGTTGATACTGGGGTTAACGCTTAACAATGGCATAGGTGCAGGTGCTTACAATTGTAAGTACCCATCACATATCATACTATGCACACATCACATCTCATACCATCACATCTCATTGTAAGCACCCATCACATCTTGAGGCATGGGTGCTTGTACAATGAAATATCGCATTGCATCGCATTTGGTGAAAGATCGGATTCGATATTTCATTGTATAAGCACTCCTGTGCACTTTATATGGACTTTATATGGACATCGCATCGCATGCTACTATAACGCGGCATACAATGTGATGCGATTGTACTATATAGGTGAATAGCCCAGTACGCTAAATGCATACTGGGCGGCCTGCTAGGAAACAAGTACCCAAATAAATCATAATGCTACATATATTTACATACTAACAGTGGTGTTAGTGTAGGTAATCATTATTCTTTGACCACTTCAATTTGATTATCACCTACCATACAGGTACCAAAAATACCATTCTATTATTTGTGGTCACCCGGTCAATGCAGCAGCATTCGGCATCTAAAACTTTCCTCTCCAACCCATCCAGTTGAGGAATTGACAGGTCGGGGGGATTAGATAGGGAAGCGAGGAGGAGATAGGGAAGGGATAGATTGGAAGCAGGAGATGCGGATATCACAGGTCGGGCAGAGGAGATGGGGAAGTGACAGGTCGGGGGGAGGAGATGGGAAAGTGACAAGTTGGGGGGAGGAGATGAGGAAGTGAGAAGGAGGTGGGAAAATGAGGGGCTGGGAGCAGCATATGGGGAAGCGACAGGGACGAGGATGAGATGGGGAAGTGAGGGGTTGGGAGCAGTAGATGGGGAAGCAACAGGGTAGGAGAAGGAGGTAACAGGTCGGAAGGAGGAGATGGAGAAGCAAGAAGGAGGTGGGGAAATTACGGGTTCGGAGCGGGATATAGGGAAGCGATAGGTTGGGAGGAGGAGATAGAGATGGGATGGCTCAGGAGAAGGAGATGAGGATACAATAGGTTGGGCAGAGGAGACGGGGTGGCGACAGGTCGGGGGAGGAGATGGGGAAGTGAAGTAAGTGAGGGACTGGGAGCAGTAGTTGGAGAAGCGACAGGTCAGGAGAAGAGGATAAAGTGTGCCGTTTGTAGGAGGAGATGGGGATGGGGAAGCGAAAGGTCAGGAGGAGGAGTTGAGTTAGTGATGGGTGGAAGGAGGAGATGGAGAAACAATGTCTTGGGAGGGTATTGCATTGTATGGTAATCAATATTAATCCTTCTGTGTTAAATAACAGTCACCGTGACCACTCCTGTGCCCAGCCCTTGCCCCTGCAGGAAGGCACTATGCTGCGTGCACCAGCAGGCAGATACGGTGTACAGCTCTGTACCCAGGCATGCCAGTCCCAGCACCTGCAGGCATTGTGCTTAGGGGATACATGCACTAACCTGACATTTAGGATGCCGACGGTCATCCCGATGGTGAAAATGCTAACAGGGGCTCGACAGGCACCCTACCTCTCTCTTCTACCCCCTATCCCTCCCCTCCCCGCTAGTGCAATGGCAATATGGGAAGAATATATATGGAAAAGTGGGTCAGTAGGAATCAAGGGGGTCCCCCTTGATCCCTTCCATATATTTTCTTACCGTATTGTCATCATATGGGAAACGGAGTCATCAAGAATCATCTTTGACTATCCAACCCTGACCATCCCTGTCGTGTGAGATACCAGCTGGTGCAATAGTCCTTCATTCTAATGCCTAAACCTAACTCCCCCACATACTTATTGGGATCCCGACTGTCAATATTCCGGCATCAGGATCCAGATCTATACAGAGTTTTGACGTCAGTGTTGATGGGGCAGTCTGGATGCCAGCATTGGTATACTGAATGCTGGCATCCTGACTGCTGGGATGTTTGTCACATCCTGCACAGGGTGATATATAATAATCCATATAGCATAGGTGATTGCATGGTGAGCAGCTGGATGCCTGGAGTAGATTGCATCTTCATATCTGGAAATTGCCCAATCGATTGTAATTTCAGCTGTTCATAATGTAAATAGATGAAGAAGACGAATTGGGAATGCCCACACATATAAAAAATATCTGCAGATAATACCAGATTATTAAACATGTTTAAAAACCTGATTAAGCAATTGATTGGCGATTTTGATTGGGATTGCCAAAAGGGGGAGCCCACACATCTAAAATTAATTGTGGCAATCATCTCCATATCTGAAAATTGTCACAATTAATTGCTGATGTATGGGGCCCTTAATGTCTGCAATCTTCCATTATGTGCACGTGTGTGTGTGTGTGTGTGTGTGTGTATATATATATATATATATATATATCTCTATATCTATATCTCTCATCTATATATATATATATATATATATATATATATATATATATATATATATATATATGTGTGTGGTGGGATGGGCAGCACACCCCCTAGTAGTAATAGCCTTGCTCCGGTGCCCTTCCTTGACGGACCTGTGAGGGGTCCCCCAGTATTATACAATGTGAGGCTGGCGGCACCCGGAGGCAATAAATGAAACAGACACGCAGTCTTAATCAAACGTTTTCGATGTACTGTATTCAAGTTCACATCGTCATCAGGATTACAAAAGCAAACAGTGAGCAACATACCTATATACAGTGTCTCCCACACCTCGTGCACCCTTCCAAGCCCGGTGTCAGGATGGCGCGCCCCTCAGTGATGCGGACATCCTGTGCCGGTTGTCATAGTAACCAAGTGAAAAAGCATAATTGAAATAAATTAAGGCAATCAATGCAGCAACAATTACATTAACCAAGAGAAAATAAAAATGAAACAAATAAATGAATAAAAGAAAAACTATATACAAGATGATACCTCTAGAAGGATTGTAATCATGCTCAAAAATCAATAGTCAAACGAAAAACATTCTGTCAAAGCTGTAATCGCCCGTACAAATGTTAAATAAAGCTGTATCGCGATCTGTGAGTGCATGAGCATGAAATCTACTGGGAAACAAATGTGAAACAAATGTAAAATAATGTAAAAGAAAATGTAGCCAAAGAAAAGATCATAGTATATGACCAGCCATTTGAAAGACTGTGTTGGTAGACGGTGAATGGTCTCATCACAGCAATGGTCCCTGTTACCTCCATTGCTGTGATGACCATGTTACCTGTTGGATACCTCACTGCCTTGAGAATGGTCCTGTAGGATCGAAACGTCGGCAGGCTCCATATTTGATCCATTAAAAATGGGACATTGTGCCCCTGAGAATTTCTGATACTTTGAAGTCTGGTGAGTGCTGTTATATATAATAAGCAATGTAAAAAGATGTCGGCGACTAATTATTGTGAATGAGATGATTTAGAATAATAAAATATTTAATGGGATGACAATAAAAGGATATGAAAGTAAAAAAACAACAAGTGTATATAAATGGACATATATTACACAGTAAAAATTGGTATGAGAGGTATACAGGTGTAAAAGAAAGTGTGTATATATAAAATGGGGTGGGGATATATATATAAAAAAGGTTTTATATATATAAAAAGTTTTGCATATAAAAAAAAGGTTACATATAGAAAAAATGCTGATAAAAATAAAATTCTTAACTTATGAGGTGATAAGAAGGTAGGTAGCCCAACGCGTTTCGTCGATGTGACTTCTTCAAGAGGTATATAATATATATAATTAATATTATAAAATATATATAATATTAGGTACAGCACAGTACCAAAGGTAGGCCCCAGCACAGAGGAGACAGTAGTACTACAAGTACACAGTTAGAGCCAACTGTCCTCCTTGCTAGGGTGATCCCACCCTAAGCAGAGATAACAGAGTACACAGCAGCACTGAGGGAGACAGCGAATAAAATATTGCGTTCAAGGTCAAGCTAAAGCTCAAGTTTAAGCCCCAGCAGCAGCACCAACACACCCTCTCCCAACCCGCTAATAGACTGGAGTGAAGATGGCAGTTACGGGAGCCGATATTTAAAGCCTTGCGAAATCCGGCGCCAGGCAATGACGTTTTGCCTGCGCGGCTGGACCCGAGTCAGGCGGGAATCTCCAAGCGCTGCTCAGAACCGTGCTCAGATTGATGACGTTCGTGGGGGCTCGGATATATATTTGTATATATATTCTTCCACTCATGGCTAGTGTTTGTGTGAAGCCATTTATTGTCAAACAACTGTGTTTACTCTTTTTTGAATCATAACGACAACAGAAACTACCGAAATGACCCTCATCAAAAGTTTGCATACCCTGGAGATTTTGGCCTGATAACATGCACAAGAAGTTGACACAAACAGGTTTGAGTGGCTACTAAAGGTAACCATCCTCACCTGTGATATGTTTGCTTGTAATCAGTGTGTGTGTATAAAAAGGTCAGTGAGTTTCTGGACTCCTGAAAGACCCTTGCATCTATCATCCAGTGCTGCACTGACGTGTCTGGATTCTGAGTTATGGGGAAAGCAAAAGAATTGTCAAAAGATCTGTGGAAAAAGCTACAAAGACACTGGAATCTTGGTCAAAATTGATGGCAAGATGAATGCATCATGTTATCACAAAATACTGGAGGAAACTTTGCACTCATCAGCCCAGAAGCTGCGCACTGGACGTACTTGGATGTTCCAACATGACAATGATCCAAAACACAAGGCCAAGTCGACCTGTAATTGGCTACAGCAGAATAAAGTGAAGGTTCTGGAGTGGCCATCTCAGTCTCCTGACCTCAATATCATTGAGTCACTCTGGGGAGATCTCAAATGTGCAGTTCATGCAAGACAGCCCAAGAATTTACAGGAACTGGAGGCCTTTTGCCAAGAATCAACTAAAAAGAGAGCGCACGTAATATATCAATATATTTAATTTAAAAAAAGACACATTTTAAAACAATTCATTTGTGAATAGATATAACATGATAAATAAAATAAGAATCAACTTTAAATATCGCTCAAAATTTATCCAGAGGTCAAATGTCATCAAACTGTAGCTCCAATGCTCTTACCCACTTAAGTCCTTGTATTGAAGGGGGAATGTTTATGTGGGGAGCCTCCACTGTGTAATTTATAACAATTGTGTCCAGAGATAAATTGTAATAAATTACACAGTTATTGTTTTAAAATGTGTCTTTTTATTATTTAAATATATTGATATATTAAGTGTGCTCTCTCTTTTTAGTTGAATTTTGGTTATGTTGGTTTAATTGTTGGGAGCAGCACCGTAACCAATTAATGCTGTGGTACATTTAAAATTATATACTGTCTATTTAATTGAACTTAATTTTTATAATTTGCGCCTGATATACCATCGCTATAATTTTTGCCAAGAAGAATGGGCAGCTTTACCATCTGAGAAAATAAAGAGCCTCATCCACAACTACCACAAAAGACTTCAAGCTGTCATTGATGTTAAATGGGGCAATACTCGGAATAAAGAACTGGGGAATGTAAACTTTTTATCAGGGTCATTTGGTAGTTTCTGTTGTTATTATAATTTAAAAAGAGTAAACACATTTGTTTGACAATAAATGGCTTCACCCAGCCACTGACCATGAGTGAAAGAAAAGTTTGTGAGTTATCATTCATATTCTCTGACAAATGGCCAGAAAATCACAAATTCTTGTAGGGTATGTAAACTTATGAGCACAACTGTATATATACAGGTAGAGTCTCCCATATCCAGAGATTTCTTATCTGAAATATTCCAAAAAATGTGGCCCCCCCCCCACCCCTTTTTTCATACTTACCTAGTCCTCTGATGTCCATGGTGGCCTTCAGGATCTTCTTCAGCGGTCCCAGGGGTGCATTGCATGGGTGCGCGGGTGTGATAGTGATGTCACGGGCATCCCTGCACACAGCCCCCATGTGTCTAGGTTGTCATGCAGGAAAGTCAACATGTGTTAGATCGACAGGGGCATTAGGTCGACATGGGTAAGGTTGACAGTCAAAAGGTTGACATGGGGTTTTTCACTGTTTTTTTTTAAACAACCAACCAATCCGCCCCTGCCCGACAGTTTTCAAACATAGTCTGTGACATGGCAGGTAGGAGCTGATTGGCTGGCTGTTTATCACTCTCCATTTTATCACTTTTGAAGCTTAGTGCATCTGGCCCACTGTCCTATGTGTTTGTTTAGATGCCAAGGGAGATTTAATTTTGTCTCCATTGAACATACCGGGCGACACATTCATTTCATGGAACATGTTAGTTTCTTGTTTACAACGTTGTGTTGCTTGCTGTTAGCTCCACACTTTAGATGTAAGAGGATTTCATTGTAATAAGTGTGGAAGAAAGTCATCAGTGGCATGTCTGACCTTGTTTTAATGCCAATAACTTCTTCACAGGCAAGATGATTTTATTCTGTCTCAAATCTTGCCCTATGCTCGGATTAAAGGTTTGTGATTAAATTATTTTGCCCTTACAACAGTGTTCACTTGATTATTTTGCAATCCCAAAAGCTCTTAGCGGAAACATGTAAACACACTTGTCCTAGATTTATCAAGCTGTAAATCAGAGTGTAAAAACTCCTGTTATTTCATGTAGAGTATCTTATAGTTTGTACAATACCTTTAACGCTAGATTTTCAATGCTGGACTTCATTGTATCAGAGGTTATATATTTCAAACATGGATGGGCAGGACTGCTATCAGCAGGGCTGGCCAGTACTCTTAGTTCCAGGCCCAAATCGAGAGGCCTGGGGCCTGGTGGCAGTAGTGTGGATCAGAGCGGGCAGATAAGAGCCACTTGGCCCATCTAGTATGCGTAACTTCATGCACACACTAACGGGATTTTTCGAGTTTAGGATACAAATGGAATAAGTGGAGGATATTCATGCATACATGGGGAGAATAAACAAACTCCACAGATTTAAGGCTGTTGTAGAAAATGAACCCACAACCTCAGTGCTGTGAGCAGTGGCATAACTATAGCACCGCAGCCCCCGCGGTCATGCCCATGTGCTATGCATATGGGGGCGCTGGGGGGGCTGCGGTGCTATAGTAATCCCACCGCCCCCCATCCCCCACAGGCTTACCTGTCCGCGCGTCCCGGCTCACCTCCTGGCTTCAATCAATGCTATGGAGACGGACCACGATAAAATGGCCGCCCCATAAAGCAGACAGTTCTCTGAAACTGTCTGCGGTATGGGGGCGGCCATTTTATCGTGGTCCGTCTGCATGGAATTAATTGAAGCCAGGAGGGGAGCCGGGACGTGCGGACAGGTAAGCACGCGGCAATGGGGGTAGGGGGCACGGCACGGGCGGCCGGACGGACGGGCGGGGGGGGGGGGGGCATGAGTGAACTCCACATTCCTTTATATACCATCTTTATCTCTTGTTGCAGCACTGTTGTTTTTCACTTCTAGATCTTCTAGATCTCTCGGCTGCCTTTAACACTGTTGACCATTCTCTTCTCATATAAACACTACAATCCCCAGGTCTTCAGAACACGGCCCTCTCTTGGGTCTCACCTACCTATCTAATCGCTTTTTTAGTGTTTGCTTCTCTGATTCTACCTCCTCCTCACTACCTCTGTCAGTTGGAGGACATAAGGGCTCAGTCTCAGGTCCTCTGCTTTTTTCAATCTATACTGTACCTCCTCACTTTCAGATTTCAGTATCACCTGTACATTATTGCTCCGTGTCTCTGAATGCCTTTCTGCCATTTCATCTTGGATGTCACCTTGCCACCTCAAACTCAACATTTCCAAAACAGAATAATTAAATTCCCACCAGCCATGAGTAGTGACCAACCTTACTGTATATCTCTACTAGGTGTCATGCATGACACTGAATTGTCCTTTATTGCTCACATTCAATCTGTCTCTAAATTATGTTACAAAAAAACATATCCAAAATTTGTCCATACCCTACACAAGATACTGCAAAAACTGAAATCCATGCACTCATTATATCACACATTGGGCGGTATTCAATGAGCCAGAATCGCCAAGTTTTATGGCGATTCTGTGTTTTTTTCATGTGTGCCGGCGATTTTATGAGCTGTATAAGCGAATCACCCTATTCAATGACCTATAATCGCTGTTGAGGACCGGTGAATGAAGCACCAATCGCCAAATGTAATTCTCTAAAAATCGCCGTTTTTAGTCTATAGGATTTTGCATGGGGAATCGACGGTAGTCGAGGGGAATCGCCAAAAGTGTATTCAATGTGAAGTTGGCGATTCCTTTTTCTTGTTACATATCGCCGTTCCTCACCGAGTGTCCCTCGTCATTTTTTTCTGGTGAACTTTGATAGGAACATGTCAAATAATTGGTTTTAAGTGTTCTATTTAACTGTGCAAGTGTAATGTATTATTATTTGCTGCCCTTGTGTGATGTGATGGTCGTAGAAGTGCTATACAAATATATATTTAATTTTTTGAGGTATTTTTTTTTCTCCCACAAAGCACTGTTCTTACCCATGGTGCACCTCACTTAGGCCCTTATTCTGATTGACGCGGACTTTACCGCATACTTTCGGATCGCGTCTTTACGGCGTCTGCGCATGCGTGGAGAACGCAACGCGCATGTGCCACGCCTTGACTCGGTACCAGTTCGGCCAAATCCCGTCCAAAACTGTTCACCGCTATCAGTCGGGAAATAGGGGCGTATTATGGGCGTCATGCGGAATGACACATGGGCGTAGTTTCAAAGTGGGCAAAACGGGGCGGAAACATGGGCGGACACGGGGGAGTACACTTATGTTGGGGGGCGTACATTCGGAAACCACTCCGAATGCACGCGATCAAAAAGGGCAGAAATGTGCGGTGTCCACAAGTGTACTATTGCTTTGCGGACACCACTCGTTCATGCGGTAGGCGAACGTACGCCTAATGACTACAACCATTAACACCTGAACCCAATAGAATCTACGCCTTTACTCATTACTCACTAATAGGCCGCTTGTCAGTGCTTTAATTGAAACCATTGCTGCTTCAAGGAAACCTTAGTAATCCCCCACATATGCTGTACTTGTCCCACACTTAAAAACTGCTAACAATGGACATGACTGAATCTTAATACTATCAATACACATGTGTATTCGACATGTACTCATGAAACCACACATTTTGGGTAAAGTAAACACATTTATTTATATTCATGTCACAGTCAATGCCACTGTGATGCAATGACCATAAAATAATACATACAAACAATAAACAAGATGGCAGGAATGCAGCAAAATAAATAATAATACAAAACAAATATAATTGCACACAGATGGACTCCAGCACCTCCTATGTGCCACTGCACATGCAGCCAGTGGGAAATGAGGAGGCTGCTGGCCCTTCTACAGCAGGGCAAGCTGCACCTGACCATTCAACAGCAGGGCACCCTACACCTGGCCCTTCTGCAGCAGGCCAACCTGCAGCTGGCTCATATGCACCATCAGCAGAATCATTTGGAACACAACCGGGGACTTCACAAGATAGTACCATGGCCATCACTTCAAGTACAGCTGACAGTAATGGCAGGCAAAAGAGGGCAACAGGGGAACCACAAAGGACATATGAAGCAAGGGCTCATCTGGTTACCCTCAGCACGTGATTGGACACAAGAAGCTGACACACACAGCACAATGGAAGATTTGGGAACACATAACGGTGGAGATTAATGCAGCCACAAGTTCATTTCCGACCACGTTTGGCCTTGGTAGGCTCCTTGGCCTGTGCAGCAGCTCTTCGGGGACGGCCAGATGCTGGGGCAGGTGGAGCAGATGATGTGGAGGGGTTGGCTGGTCTACCCCTCCTGCCAGCAGGGAGTGTTGCGGGTGGTAATGCACCAGAAACGGATGACATTAGGACCCTGTTGCTGGTAACCAGCTCCACCATAAGCTCATTATGGTGGAGGAGGAGATCATTTTGGCGGGTGGCTTGCTCGGCCAGCACCTGAGCACTTGCAGCCATGGCCTGATGTGACTCAGCCATGGCCTGCATGCTCGCAGCCATGGACTGCTGGGTGCTGACCAAGCTCGCCAGGATCTCCTCGGTCCTACGCACCCGTTCTGATGCCAAGTCTCCCTGCTGGTTGATGTCCCCAAGCATCTGGGCCAAGGCGGCCAAATCGGCTTGGGCCGATGCCTGCTGCTGCACAGGCCTACCTCTGGGGCCAGGTGGCACGGACTCCTCCACCTCCTGAGCAGAGTTGTCACCAAGCGGTGGGGTGTCTGTGGGAAAAGATATACACAATTAGGAGACATTCTACGATAATTACTTGCACAAGTTTATGGCATGACCAATATTTACCTTCCAGAAAAGACGCAAACACTTCAGCTGGGGCCTCGCTATCCATCGTGCTCACCCCCCTGATCTCCTCAACTGATATACAGCTCTCGGCCATCACCTCCAGGGGGGTGAGCTCTAGCCCTGATGGCATGGGCCCGGCCCCAGATGTCTGGCTGTGTTCCCACCGCTTGGTCATCTTCCTCTTCAGGTTGGTTTTGAAGTCCTGCCACCTGCAATGTAAGTTGACATATTAATACATGTCACTCCCAATGTTAGCTGTTGCAGCCATTGCTCTGTGCTACATATTACAACATGTGATTAATGTCCCATATATAATATTACATGCAACTATGATATCAACCGTTACAATACACATTCACAATCACCCTACTCTAACTCTCAACGAAATAACATGGCAATAATGTATGTGTATCGTAACAACCTCACGGGCCATTTGCAAAATGCATCTAAGCATCAATTCAATCATTACTTGGCTATTACTGGCCACATGTATCACAAAACAACTTGCCTCTTCTTCACATGGTCCGTCTCACGAACTTGTGGCGCTACTTCATTAATCTCTGCCGTTATCTGTTCCCAAATCTTCCATCTGCGTGTGTGTGTCAGCTTCTCGGATGGACACTCTATCCAATCACGTGCTCGGGGAACCAGGATGGCCAGCTCCTGTGCTTCATATGCCTTATTTTTTTTGGATGGTTCCGCTGTAGCACTGGCTCGCCCCTTGCCACGTCCCTGGCCACGCCCCCTGGCACCAGTCGCTGCACTTGAAGTGCTGGCCATGGTACTACCTTGTGAAGTCCCCTGTTGTGTTCCAACCAATTCTGCTGATGGTGCATATGAGCCAGCTGCAGGTTGGCCTGCTGCAGAAGGGCCAGGTGTAGGTTGCCCTGCTGTAGAATGGTCAGGTGCAGGTTGCCCTGCTGTTGAAGGTCCAGCAGCCTCCTCATTACCCACTGGCCGCATGTGCAGTGGCACATAGGTGGTGCTGGAGTCCATCTTGTCAAATAGTTGCTGCAGATCTGGGTCCACCTCTGGTTGTGATCCAGACATGTTAGCAACAACATGGTCACCTTCTAATACACCTTTATATACTGTTTGTGTAGCCTGTTTGGCGGACATCAGCGGCAGCTGCGTTCCGTGCGTGAGCGTACGTCGCTGTTTTTTCGCGCCGCATACGGTGGCTGAAATTCCATTGTGTAAAACCTGGCGAAAGTTCTACATGAAATACTGGGCACCAATGCTAACATTGCATAGAATCTTCTGATACACCTGTGACTATTGCACAATACACATGCTATTTGCTAGCATGACATGACATTTGATTCATGACTACTGTGGTATTGTGGCGTTTGTTTGCAAGCTAAAAGTAGCCCAATCCCTTAGATAATCCAGGCCACAAGTCATGCAATACTCATCTCTACTGTTATAGACCACACATGTGAGAGCCCTATAAATAGTGACTTGCTGCTAGAATCATTTGTCTCCAGATCTGGACTTGTCAGGGTCTAAGGTAAGCTCTTCCATGCTCCTTGTAGATATGATATCCATTAACAATGTAAGTGTATGAATGTATGCACAATTGCCTCACTGACTACAGATTGTTGGGCCAGCAAAGTGCGTGTATCATTATTGCAACATGTCACATGTTCACTATTTCACTCACAGGTCTTAAACCTGTGTGGGTTCATCTATTGCAGGACAACATGTCCCAGCAATAGATGAAATGTCTCATAGTACATGATGTCGGCAAAAAATGCTGACACCTTTATCTGTGTGTTTTTGACGGTGTGTATTGAGTTCATATTATTGTGTCATCATTAGAGAGTCAAATGGATCTGCGGGATTTCACGGGGCGGCCATCTATTGTACGTATTGAAGGCTACAAATCTATTTGTAGTGGGATATGGCCATTATGTGCATAGGTGCATCAGTATTTATGTTCATTTCTTTATAGGTTGCTGAAGCAATGATGCGCTACATGGAGAGGAGGCTAAGGGCACTTGCGGCTCTCCCCACTCGTCGCCCAAGGAGGCCAGGACGTGCTAGAATCTATCGCACACGGGTGACTCTGTTTGCTATGCCCGATGATGAGGTACTTACTAGGTACCGGTTACCGCCACATGTCATTCTGGATCTGCTCACCTTAATTCAGAGCGATCTGGAACCTCTACACGGGATCACGACAGCAATTCCGCCTCACACACAGCTGCTGGCGGTGTTGCATTTCTGCGCCTCAGGATCATTCCAACAAGTAGTGGCAGTACTTGCTGGAATATCTCAGCCGGCCTTCTGCCGAATCCTGAGGCGTGTGACGTCGGCCATGTTCAGGCGCAAGGGGCACTTCATGGCCATGACATTTGCCACCGAGACCCTGCGCAGAAGCCAGCAGGCCTTCCATCAAATTGCTGGCTTCCCTAATGTGATAGGGGCTGTGGATGGCACCCATGTACCATTTGTGCCTCCATCTCGAAGTGAGAAGATATATAGGAACCGCAAATTGTTCCACTCACTGAACGTGATGGTGGTATGTGGCCCATCCATGGAGATTCTCGCCTTCAACTCGAAGTTTCCCGGAAGTGCCCATGACTCTCATGTCATCCGACAAACCGGGATATGGCAAAGACTACAAGAGCTGGAAGGCCGTGATGCGTGGGTTCTGGGTGACTCCGGTTACCCATGTACGCCCTGGCTACTTACGCCGTACAGCTACCCAGCACCGGGCCCACAGGAGGCATTCAATCGGGCGCATGTTGCCACCAGGCAAGTGGTGGAGCGCTCAATTGGCCTTTTAAAAGGTCGATTTAGAGTGCTCCACCGCACTGGTGGTGACTTACAATATGCGCCTGAAATGGTGTCGAGGATCGTGGGCCTGTGTATATTTTTCCACAACATTGCTGTGCGGCGTGAGATACCCTTTGATGAGTGGGAGGTACCATCTGAGCCGCAAGATCCGCCCATGCGCCCATCCCGCGCCCCTGAATGCCGGAGGGTATACCAGCTGCGGGACTCTGTGGCGCAAAGATACTTCAGGTACATGTTATCGAGTTGACAGAACACACCAATTATTGTAAAAATCACCCCTTCAAATAAGTACAGTGTGTTAGTTGTCAGTGTTACAACACGAAAATTAGCCAGCCTGCCCTCCTAATGGCAAAGAAATAGTAGATATTTATCATATGTGCTTAGTTTTGGGGGAAGTTAAATATAGGTGCTAATTATTATACCTTGTTCAAGGGATCTTATGTGTTTGTTATATCTTCATTATTGTAGTTGATACTATCCCTGATGACTGGTGAGTACATTGATTTATTCTGTAATGTGTTGGGGATTTTTTCATGTGTTGATGTCTGATTTGTTTGCAGATATATATATATATATATATATATATATATATATATATATATATATCTCTATATATATGATATTTGAATTTATTCACATGTTTCAACATTTCAAGGAGCAGGCAGCCAGGCAGGCAGGCAGGCAGGCAGGGCTGGTGTATAATGCTGGTCTCAGGATACCTGCAAGTGTGTGTATGTGTCTTTTACACATAAATGTACGCATACACATAGATGCATAGAGTAAGTAATGCTAACTACAGCTATGCGTTGCTAAGCTATAGCACGCGTTGCTTGGCGGAGCGAGGCGTCATTGGATTTGCTAAGTGCATACACACTGTGTTTTATATATATCAGATTTGTTCATTGCCATACATCAACACTACTGTTTTGAAGGCATGCGAATTTGTCACCATTTGTGTTGGCGCAGAGACGCTGTTCATGTAAAGATGAACAATAAAGTTATTAACACAAATAACTGTGATCAACCAATGCCACCACCTGATTGGTTGATAGATGCCATTGTCAACATGGCGGAGACACGAAGGGCAGAACCCTTCACACATGCGGAGCTGAGGGTTCTTGTCTCCGTCATGGAGACAAGGCTGGGCCGTGCGGGGCCCTTCATCACAAACCGCCATAAGCGGAGGGCGTATGCTGCGGCAGGGCGCCGTATTTACGCCCGCACTCGGGTGCGGAGGTCCCTCGGGCAGCTGGAGAGGCGGTGGTCGGACCTCCGCAGGCGCCAGCCCCAGCTGCTCCAGCAAATCAGGGGCGAAATTGCTGAGTGTGAGTATTTTAGCTATGAAATTTCGCACTTACAACATAGCATCTAGAAACAATAAAATGTGTCTCATGATAAGTGGGTGTCCATGGGTTTAAAAGTCCATAGACTGTTATGTGTGCTTCTTCCTGGTTAACATGCAGTCATGTGGCTTTTATATGTAATGACATAGCATTGAGGATTCTGATGCATACAATGTGCCAGATCTAATATGTGTTACACATTGATAAATGCCTGGGTTGTAATGTGTGAACAAATTACTAACAATCACATAATAATTTAAATGTCACAATTTGGAATCCATTAACAGTAAGGAGCTACTTTCCTGCATCGTTTGCCATCATTATCACCCTTCCATGTATGTCTTGTTATGGATTAATACATGTGCCCCAATGACCCGACATTGACCATGATGTTTTTTTCTACCACACAGCACGAGCCCGAGCCCGACAGGCCCGTGAAGACGCGGAGGCAGCCCTGGGCCAGGAGGAGGCCCAAGACCCGGAGGAGGAGGTGGCGGCAAGGGTGGAGGAGGAGGAAGTGGAGGAGGAGCAAATGGTGGAGGAGGTGGTGGAGGAGGAGGAGGTGCGTGAGGAGGTGGTGGAGGAGGATGTGGAAGCGGAGTTGGTGGCGGAGGAGGAGGTGTTGGTGGCGGAGGAGGAGGTGGAGGAGGAGGTGGTGGTGGTGGTGGAGGAGGAGGAGGAGGAGGAGGAGGTGGAGGAGGAGGTGGAGGAGGAGGTGGAGGAGGAGGTGGAGGAGGAGGTTCTTGTGGCAGAGGAGCTGGCGGAGGAGGGGGCTGAGGAGGCCACGGTTGCCCCGGAGAATTTGGATGACGAGGGGGAGGAGGCGTGCCAGGCCCCGGAGTACCAGCAGATCGGTATGTTAACATAATGCATCATTCATGAAGTAGTTGTACTGGTATTTCTTATGTAGCACTGGTGATAATAAATTTTGGGCCCATCCTATTCATATAGACCCCAAAGTGGGTAGCTACAGATACAGGTACGGGTTAGATGGGGTGTCCAAGGCATCCCTTTCATCCAGGACACCTCTCAATTACACAGGTTTGTGGGATGGGTTGGAGGTCCATTTTGACTGCCACATAACCGTTGTAGTTAAACAGGATCCAGGAGTAAAGGGATGAGTGGATCATTTGTGGATTAAAATCACCTGCTGCAAGCGTAGATTATGACCCATCAAATAGTGGAATCTATATGGTTGCTGAATGTTATTTATAAACTCTAGGATGTATGCTATAAATGGAGTAGGGGCCGGCCTACCTTGGAATGGAGTCACAAGTTGCCAGTGTCCCAGGAGCCTCCTCTACCTAAACACCCCCTGTAGTTCAGATTGTTTTTTTGACCTCACAGAATTGTAGGTTGGTTTAGACAGAATTTAGATTTTGAGGATGTGTACTGTGCATTCCTGACATTTGCATAACTCCCATGCCACGAACCATCACTGAACTTAGACTGAGCAGATTGTGACAAGTTCTTATTGACGGAGGCCATGACATGCTTGTCATTGGTTAGTCATGGGTGGGTTGTGACTGAGAAGAAACACTATGACTGTTATGTCTTCTGCAGAGTAAAGGGTAGAGGCCAAAAAAGACAGTATGTAGTAAATAAGTTTGCATGTATGTATATATGTATGTGTCATATCTATTTATCTATGTGTGTCTATATCTCTCTACATAGATAGATATATATATATATATATATATATATACACACATGTCACCTAGCATTTGTGCCATTTATGTCGCAGTATGTGAAATGTATGCATGAATAACATGACTAATTTTTGCCCCTTTGACATGCCCACAGATGACACCACACCAGCAGATGAGGGGGTGCGTGGGGCCGTCCTGCGAGCGGAGCACCACTTGCGGCTCCTTCTAGCAGACCTGCAGGACATCCGCGATCTGCTGCTTTAATTTATTATTTTATAATTTTTTTTTTCTATGTTAATGCTGTTTTTTAATAAATTCTTTATGCAAGTTCACAGTTGTTGGTTTTATTTGCACTTGAAACAGTATATGTGTAGATTGTTTATAATCTTTTACACAGGGTGTAATACAAACCATTGCACTTACATTGCTGTAAGGGTTAATGTGTGCAATGCATGTGTTAGGCATGCTTGTAAGGATATATTGGCATCTAATTGATTCCAATTCCAAATAAGCTGTTTTTTATGAGGATAGGTAATTGAATAAGTGGGTCATGTGATGTATTGCAGAAGATACTTCATAGTGGGTTGTTTGGCGTAAATACTCCGCTTACGGGCGGTAGCACCGCTTGGCTCCCGGTCGGATGCGGTATTTCCGAGCATACTCTGTAATACTCTGTAATACCGTGCAGAATCGGAGTGTTTCTCCCGCACACGCATGGTTTGTATGTCGTCCGTAAACACGCCCTGTTCTTAAAGAGTGAGTCCGTCCGAATACGGAGGACACGTGGGCGTTTCTACGGACGATGGCCGCATGCGGCAAAACACCGTGGCGTGCGGACCGCTCCGTAAGAATGCGGGAATATCCGCACCGATCAGAATAAGGGCCTTACCCATGATTCTCCTCCCCACCTCACTCCTTCGTTTGCCCTTTGAGCAGATTACCCAGCGTTTGCCGTATGCTGTATGGGAAGCGTTTGTCCAGGGTAATTTGCTTTTTTCTTGCATTTCTCTGCATTTTTTTAAACAACTGACTACATTAATGCGGCTGTATAGGGAAACGCCGGTATGGCTGAGAATCGCCGTTAGGGCCGGCGA
Organism: Crinia signifera; assembly: GCF_055691185.1. Taxonomy (NCBI): domain Eukaryota; kingdom Metazoa; phylum Chordata; class Amphibia; order Anura; family Myobatrachidae; genus Crinia; species Crinia signifera. The sequence continues at coordinate 231,693,997 of NC_139219.1, read as the reverse complement.
TTCTCAGCCACGTTGAATAGGGTGACTTGGCGACTCCCCACGAATCCCCATGCATGGCGATTCACAGCTAAAAACCGGCGATTGGCAGGCGAATGTTAAATCAGGATCACTGTGACCAACGATTCTGGCTCATTGAATACCGCCCATTGATTATTGACTTGGCTGTATTTGTGTTTATGTATACTAAAAGAACAGTCGCTGTCAGCGATGCTGGCATTTTTAGTGGATTTTTTGAGGAACGCTCACAGCAATGTTGACACTCAAAGGGTTAAGACTCTATACTAGCCCCCAAACTTTTAAGCATTTCCTGAAAACACACATCTTCAGGCAAGCTGATCATATTCCAGAGCTCGACCAGTACCATTTATATCTGATTGCATCCCATCAGGACTGTCTTGCAATCTGGTGGGACTGCCCATGCTATTGATTCCTAGCCTTATGTATCCCTCCTATTATCCATATAGATTGTAAGCTTGTGAGCAGGGCCCTCCTACCTCTATGTCGGTCTGTTACTACCCAGTTTGTTTTATTACTGTTTCCAATTGTAATGCGCAACAGAATATGTTGTGCTATATAAGGAATTATAAATAATATAAATAAATAATGAAATGGCATGACAATGACAAATGACAATAGCAGTAATACTGCATTTAGTAGCCAGGGACATGCATTTAAATTATCATAGAAAAATAGAGAATGATCATAAAGTAGAAATAGCAATAATGTTAAAAAGTTAGATATTTCTGCAGAGAAAAGAGAAGGATTATGACTGAGTGTAGACTACTGGGACCAATAATAGGGGTATTTATAAAGGAAAGCAGTGTCACAAGTTTAGCCATTTAGAACATTTTTTCAATAGTTTCCATACAAATTGGTTTTAGAAGGAACGCATGCCTCATTAGAGAGTACATCATGTTGTTCATTAATTCACCTCACACTGTAATCTTTGAAAACTGCAATTTCTTTTAATATCTGTAAGCCCACATATAGCTGTTCTCGCCATTGTCTTTGGTCTGATTCAGATCTACATGCATCAGCGGATGTATTGTGTGTTAGGAAATAGCTGTGGACATTCACCTCATTCAGGTTCGAAAGGTGGCTGCACAGCTTTATACATATGCATATGAGAGTAGCCATAGCAAGAACGGATCTGCAACAGTCCTATCCAGGGTACAAGCCAGCCTGAACTTGCTGGACCTTGCTGGACCAGCCTCTAGCAAATTCAGCATTCAAGCATATTACATAACGGTTCTGGGATAGAGGATTTCTAAACTTGGTTGACTGCGTTTTGATGCTAGATCGATGCATATTTATATGAAGGTTCGAAGGGAACGTGATCAACAGTAGCAAGGTTTTTCAGGTTTTTTTTGGTGACGAATGTCAGAGGGGTCATTGTGGACACTGTATATGTGCACAGTGTCCCCTCGCAGTGCACGCCATGCTTCTGGCACGATGCCTCGCTACGCTCTGCACACTATTATAATCGGACTCTATGTCCACTAGGATAGTAAGTAGGAACCAAATGGACTAGCACCAAAAAACATGAAAAACTTGAGTTGACCTTGCTACTGTCAACCACATTCCTACCGATCTGGCATCAATGTCTGTCTAGACGCCGTCGACCTAGTTTAGGCATCTAACTATATGCTGTCGACCACTAGTGGTCAACCATGGTATTACCGACTTAAGCATAGCCGATCTGCCACCCAGATACAACATATAACAGCATGTGCTTGAATAAAAACAAATGACAGCTTTCCTGATCAGAGCTGTCTATTGCAATGAAAATGCTTAAAGATCCAGGAGTTCTATCTGTGCATGCGTTGGCTGGTGCTGTGGAAGCTGGGATGGATCCAACTGGATGCCTCTCACTGACCTTTCCGATAAGCTTTGTGCATCACATTTTGAACTTGAGGGCTGATTTACGGACAGAATTTGTCCATGTCCCCGATGTTCAGGGTTTGCGCATGGAAAAACCCTGGGAGTGACCAGTTTTGACGAGTTTCACACTCGCTGAGCCTTTTGCTTGGGGGAGGGATGGGGGTGGGCAGGGAAGGGGGCAGAAGCAGAGGAGCACCCAGCATGTTATAGGTATCCCCATAAAAACACCGGGCGATCCCCTGCACATGCAGGCGTCGGAATGTCTGCTTGTGGCAGGCGGCTAATGTCACGTGGGAAACGACCATCGGATGATTTTTCGGCTGTGCGACCACATGCGAGGGGATGTGTTTGTGTACACATCTCCTTGCATGTTAGCAAGGGGATTCCCGCTGGGGGGGGCGGGTGTTCAGCTAGGCGCCGGTGGCGTTTGCACACGGTGCAAATGCCGCCGGCGCCTAGGCCCTTGGTGCATATGAAAAATGTGGTTTGACTGCATTTTTTATTTTTATGCATCCAGTTCCAGATGAACCAATGCCCATTGCCACTAATTTATACACCTGTTTTTAGGGATTAGCTGCACATTAAGTATCCCCCAAAGTATCCCCCAAAAGTATCAAGAGGGACTGATCCCTGCTGCGATCCCTCTTGCCCTGCCGCCAGCGTAATCCCCCATAGGTTTATCTGGGGATGCAATGCTGCCCGATGTATTTATATGGGGCAGCATCACATCAGTACTCCCCGACAGTGCGCACGGCAGCCTATCTAGTTGTGTATTGAGGGTTTTCCTTTTTCCCTCACAGTAAAAAATGCAAACAAGAAATATAAATAACTTAAGACCAGGAGCTGATGTGTTCAACACGCATAGTACTTCTCCGCCGTGAGTATACCAAAAGTACCATGCAGAGGAACGTGTTGAACACATCAGCGTCTGGTCTTAAGTTATGTATATTTCTTGTTAGCATCACATAAGGTCCATGGGCTATCACTAGATAACGGTAGCCCTTTGTAACCTATGGGCTACTGACCGCACTGCTGGTGATGCAGTGGGGTCAGCGCTAACCGCGCATGCACAGACTCCCCCTCTGCTCGGAGCGCATCACAGGGAAGGATTCCTTTTGGAGCCCCATTCCCTGCATGTGTGGGAAGGTAAATCCCGTTGATAGGATCGCATATTACATTGTGCATACGATCCTTGTTAAATGGGTCCTTAAGCCACAAACTGAGATGTGGCTGATTTCTGTGCAACTTTGAATATTCCTGCATATCCGCAAAGATGCAAATATTTGCCTTGGACAGTGTGAAGAATGTCGTGCATCCCTGAAACCTGGTATATTATGTTTTCAATTAGCTTTCTCCTGAAGTTTGGAGACTGATATTATTAGGCTAGCATAATTGTTTTATCACCTGTATGGTATCGAAGCACAGGTCGGCCCTTATTCTGGTTGACTCGCAAGGCTTCAAATTCGACCATGGAATGATGTGGAGGGTGCACGCATATCTAAGTGACTCTCAGGTCACTTAGATATACTTGCACAGTCAACAGGAACTGGGTGGGCAGCTGATATGCGGTGATGTGAGCTGCCCGCTCCTCGCCCCGCGTCACCGGGTGATTTCCATGGGAACCCCCAGTGTTTTTATGGGAACACCCATGAAATGCTCCGATTTTGCTCCGTGGAGCATGTAAGAGTGCTACTGGGGAATACGGGTGGAAGAGTGCCCTCTCTAGGTTTTCATTTGTATAAGACGAACGACATAAAAGCCAGTCTGTGACATATCGAAATAGAGATGCTTGGGAGAATATTTGAGCATGGGGGAGACTAAAACCTCTCTCGGATTTGGGAAGGTACATTGACCAGGTGAGTAGGATTTCCTTCCACAGCTCCACCATGGATTACTTCGGACCCCGGACACCAACATGAACCTGGAGGACGACACGGACCACCGACATGGACCTGGAGGACGACATGGATGCCGACACAGGACCAGGACACGGGACACCAGTACCGAGGGCTACCTACGGGCTCAAGATAGGTAAGTATCAGTATGTATGGGCTTTGGATGAATTAAAGTTTTATTTTCATTGTGTCAGTGTGTATTTATTTTACTATTTGTATTACTGTGGAACTACAAGTGCCAGCGGGCCCTTTAATGCCCCGCAGGCTGGGACTTGTGGTTCTCCAAGTCCCAACTTGCGGGGGAGGCTTGCTGGGACTCATAGTTCCACAGTTTTAAACAATAGTTTTTCATCAATTTTTTAACACTTCAATCAGCCCGCTGGCCACCGCACAGGGCCACCGGGGACAGCACCAGGCTTCAGCCTGGTCAGGTAAGTCCTGGAGGGGGGGGACCCCCTTCATTGGGGGGGTCCCCACTCCCCCAGGGCCCCTGGCCAGGCTGACTGGTCAGTAGGGATGAATGTTTTGGCCGCGGGACCTTATATAATAAGTGTCCCTCGGCTGTGACATTACCCTGCTGGCTGGTTTGGCCTGGGGCTGGTTCTTAAAATACGGGGAACCCCTAGTCATTTTGTCCCCTGTATTTTGGGAACCAGCCCCGGACCTGGAGCCTGGGGCTGGTTGTTAAAAATCAGGGAACCCCTATTTGTCGGGTTCCCTAATTTTTAATTACCGGCCCCGGCTCTGTCAGCCTGGTGCTGGTTACAGCTGTGGGGGGGACCCCACGCTGTTTTTTTATTTATTTATTTATTTTACAATTTTTTTAACACTAAAGCCTGCACGGATCTGACTGATCCATGCAGGCTTCTGCCAAATACGATAGGAAAATAAAGTGTATTTTCCTGCCGTATATTCGTGGCAGTTTTATACTAATTAGCAACCGTATTTTCAATACCGCTGCTTAGCAAATCAGGAACCACCATTCTTTTGAATGGTGATTCCTGTCGTATTCTATCGATGGTGTAGACATTCGTATTTGTAAATACAAATATGAATGTCCCATCAATATTTGTCCCAACGAATATTTGTATTTTTGGCATAGTAAATGCCAAAAATACGAATACACTCAAAAAAATTGTATTTTCGTAGGAAAATACGATTTTTTTCTACGAAATCATCATAGTAAATTTCCCCCAGAGAGTCTAGGTGGAGAGGGATCAAAATTCCTAAGTATTTAAGCGGAGAGGTACATATCTTAAATTGTTGTAGGGCCGGGAAAGTCTCTGCATAAGATGGGGGCCAAACCTGGGGTAATGTGTGATTTACTGTAGTTGACCTGAAAACCTGAGAATGTACCAAAATGATCTATTATAGTCATAACTGCCCGGATAGAAAGGTGGGGTTGTGAGAGAAACAGGAGCATGTCTTACTTTAATACCGATGAAAGATGGAGAATTTCTCAGTTTAATAGCCAGGGCTTCCAGTGCAAGAGCAAATAAGAGTGGGGAGAGGGGGCATCCCTGGCGGGTGCCTCTGAGTATGTGGAAGGGGGAAGATAAATAATTATTAACAAAAATCTTGGAGGATGAATTAGCATAAAGGTTACGGATCGCACTGGTGAAGGCCTCAGGGACCCCAAATTTCTGCAGCGTTGTAAACAGATGTTCCCATGATAGCATATCAAAGGCCTTTTCGCCATCCAATGACAAAACTGCTTATGGCTCTGGGGCCTCCGATGTCCGCAACCACTGCATCACTGATAGAAGTTTTCGTACATTTATCACCGAGTGTCTGCCCCAAATAAAACCTGTTTGGTCCTTATTAACAATTGCAGGTATCAATATTTTGAGCCTGTCTGCCGGTTGTCACGGCCTGGACTGTCTGTGTTCCCGGCACTGACCTGGGTGCGCCAGTGGAGGGCGCAGGGAACTGGAAGCGAGGAGGCTTGAGGTAGCTGGAGCTCATGCACGGAGACAGGAGGGAGATGAACTGCCGGGGACACAGAGGATTGGCTGAGACCTAAAGCAGAGGCGCGGGGTCTAAGCCGACAGTGGTATTCACCAGGGACCCCCGCAAGGGGATATGGACTTCGCTGCAACTGCCGACCAGGTCGCGGCCCTCTGCCCAGGTTCCCCTGTGGCTTTGGCAGAGTTGAGGCACTGTGTCATCTTCCATAGAGCGGGACAGTGCATCGGCTTTTGCATTCTGGGACCCAGGACGATAGAAAATTTTAAAACTGAATCGTGAGAAGAATAAGGACCAACGAGCTTGGCGGGAATTAAGACACTGGGCTGTCTGGACGTACAGTAAGTTCTTGTGATCTGTGAAGATGGACACGGGAAACTTGGCCCCTTCTAACAGATAACGCCATTCTTCCAGTGCAAGTTTAATTGCCAACAACTCTTGATCGCCAATGGAGTAATTTTTCTCGGCAGGGAGGAATTTCCGGGAGAAAAACCCACAGGGGTGCTGTTTGCCATCGTCTGTAACTTGAGAGAGCACAGCATCAACACCCACATTCGAGGCGTCGACTTCCAAGAGGAAGGGTTTGTCTGTATCTGGCTGCCGGAGGATGGGGGCAGATATGAAGGCTTGCTTTAGCAGGTGGAATGCGGACAAGGCTTCTTTGGACCAGATAGCTGGATTGGCACCTTTTTGGGTGAGAGCTGTGATGGGAGCGATGAGGGTGGAGAATCCTTTGACAAATTTTCTGTAGTAATTGGCAAAGCCAATAAAACGCTGGACTGCTTTGAGAGTGGTTGGTTGGGACCAACTGTTGATGGCTTCGAGTTTTGCGGGATCCATTCGCAACTCTGAGCCAGACACGATATACCCTAGGAAGGGTATCTGGGGAACTTCGAATGTGCACTTGGAGAGTTTACCGTACAATTTATTAGCACGTAAACGGGACAGCACTTCTTTGACTTGAGAACGATGAGACTGGAGATCTGAAGAAAAAATTAAAATATCGTCGAGGTAAACAACAAGATATTTATATAGGACATCTCTAAAAATTTCATTGACGAATTCTTGAAAGACGGCAGGTGCATTACTGAGACCGAAGGGCATCACTAGATACTCGTAATGCCCATCTCTAGTGTTGAAGGCAGTCTTCCATTCGTCGCCTTGGCGAATTCTAATCAGATTGTACGCCCCTCTGAGGTCAAGCTTGGTAAAAATTTTTGCACCTTTGATACGATCAAATAACTCAGTGATCAAGGGAAGAGGATAACTGTTCTTGATGGTTATCTCGTTGAGACCTCTATAATCTATGCATGGGCGTAACCCTCCATCTTTTTTTTTCACGAAAAAGAATCCTGCACCAGCAGGGGAGGTAGAGGGTCGGATGAAACCTTTCTGGAGATTTTCTTGGATATACTCAGACATCGCTTTGGTCTCAGGGATTGACAAAGGATAGGTACGCCCCTTAGGAGGGGACTTCCCAGGGAGGAGATCGATGGGACAATCCCACCGACGGTGTGGAGGCAGAACATCAGCGGCTTGTTCACTGAATACATCACTGAATGCATGATACACTGAGGGAAGACCCGGAAGGCTTTTGACTGCGGAGGATCGGACCGGAGTTACTTCAGTCAAGCAATGTTTCTGGCAATATTCGCTCCATTCCACAATTTGGAGAGATCTCCAATCGATACGGGGATTGTGGAGTTGTAGCCATGGTAGCCCTAACACAAGGTCATAAGAGGATTTAGGAATGACCAGGAAGTCCATACATTCTTGATGAAGTACACCTACATGGAATGAGACAGGAACTGTCCGATACACAATATCGCTTCCGGGGATCCTGCTTCCATCCACCGCTGTTAGGAAGTGAGGCTGGGAAAGAGGCAGAATTGGAATTTTACACTTCTTTACCAGCTCGGCTGAGATAAAGTTCCCTGCAGCCCCGGAGTCTGCCAGGGCTGAGACTTGCAGGGTACCCACAGGGGACACAAGGGCAACAGGTAGAATCAAGTCAGTGGTGGGAGGAGTTTTACTGAGACAACCTAACCTGACTCCCCCACTGCAGGTTAGGGCTTGGCGTTTCCCGGACGCTCGGGACAGGACCCAATGAAGTGACCGGGGGCGGCACAGTAAATACATAATTTTTCTTTTTGCCTCCTGGACCGTTCTTCTGTAGATAACCTAGATCTACCTATTTGCATAGGTTCTTCTGTAGTGGTTGTCGTAGGACGGTGCTGAGGCGGAGGCGGAACTCGGGGGACTACTTTCTTTAATTTTTCTAGACCTCGCTCCCTTAGGCGCAGGTCTATTTTGACACACAAGGAAATTAATTCTTCAAGCTGCTCAGGGAGATCTCGGGTGGCAAGTTCATCTTTGATGCGTTCTGAGACGCCCAACCAGAAGGCGGCTGTTAACGCCTCATTGTTCCATTTGAGCTCGGAGGCAAGAGTCTGGAATTGAACCACGAATTGGCCCATGGGGCGAGAGCCCTGTTTGAGGCGGAGAATTTCTGTAGAGGCTGATGCAGGCCTTCCTGGCTCATCGAATATCCGTCGGAAGAGAGAGACGAATCTGTCATAATCGGTGAGAATTGGATCAGATCTTTCCCAGAGGGGTGATATCCAATCTAGAGCAGAACCAGTCAGCAGGGAAACAATATATGCTATCTTGGTCCTGGCAGTCGGAAAGTTCTGTGGTAGAAGCTCAAATTGGATGTCACACTGGTTTAGAAAGCCTCTACAGCCTTTGGGATTGCCATCATATTTATTAGGAGTAGGCAGCTGAAGACGAGGAATATATGCTGGGGCATGAGTGGCAGGCTGATTAGATACCGGTGGCGGAGGTGGCCGGAGAGACTGCTGGAGGGAATCCAGACGAGTGGACACATCCTGGAGGTACGTAATCACCTGCTGCTGCGTCGCTTCTTGGGTTTCTATACGCGAGGTGACATCTTGGAGAGCCGCTGGCCCCACACTATGGTCGCGTGCCGAGTCCATCGGTCTTGAACAATCTGTCACGGCCTGGACTGTCTGTGTTCCCGGCACTGACCTGGGTGCGCCAGTGGAGGGCGCAGGGAACTGGAAGCGAGGAGGCTTGAGGTAGCTGGAGCTCATGCACGGAGACAGGAGGGAGATGAACTGCCGGGGACACAGAGGATTGGCTGAGACCTAAAGCAGAGGCGCGGGGTCTAAGCCGACAGTGGTATTCACCAGGGACCCCCGCAAGGGGATATGGACTTCGCTGCAACTGCCGACCAGGTCGCGGCCCTCTGCCCAGGTTCCCCTGTGGCTTTGGCAGAGTTGAGGCACAAGAGTCTTTGAACGGGGTACTTAAACCATCGATGGTGGTCGATGGCACTGAATGCTATACAGCAACACAGAGGGTACTTGAGAGATGAGAGATGCGGCCTGGAAGCCGAGGATGACACAAGGGTAACACAGGGGGGCGCTGGAGACACTGGAGACACTGGGGACACTGGGGCGGCTAGGGAGCCGATACTTGAGATCACTGGGGATCGCTGGAGCGGCTAGGGAGCCGGTACTTGGGATCACTGCGGATCGCTGGAGCGGCTAGGGAGCCGGTACTTGAGATCACTGGGGATCGCTGGAGCGGCCTGAGAGCCGAGGGGAGACGGGTAGGAAACCCACGGATAACCGGACACTGAGAAAGTAACCTGGGTTGCACGAGAAGACAGGATCACACGGCAGATGGAAACACGTGGAGACTTCTGGCAGGAGTGGAATAACCAGGACGCTGAGAGTAACACAGGTGACAGCGGACTCAGGAAACCGGACCTCTGGAGCACGTGGGGAGTCTTGACAGGAGCTTAACGCTGGAGAACTCACAGGTAAACTGACGAGTTGTTCAAGACAAGGAGGAGACTGTGAGCTGGGTTTTTATCCCTCCAGGTGATTAGGGAATCAGACGCAGGTGATGGAATTAGCCGCAGCAGCAGCAGACAGACCAGGAAGTGAGTTGGTGCTTACCTGGATCATGTGACCCGCAGCTTGATCAGGGAATACACCTGGAGCTCACAGTGACGCAGGGGCGACTTGGAAGCAAAAGACATCACGCCAGGGATTGCCGACTGTGCCGGCAGCCGACCTACAGAGGACACTACCCCAGCGTGCCGGTAAGGGGCGCATGCGAGCAGTGCGAGAACCGGGGTTCATGACACCGGTATTTTGGTGTAAAGTTTATAATCCGTGTTAAGGAGTGAGATGGGGCGGTAAGATGATTGGAGTGTGGGTTTCGACCAGGTTTTAAAATTACCTTTAGGAGGGCAGAGTTAAAGTATGGCGGTGGGGTCACTCCTTTAAGGAGTGAATTATATAGTACAGTTAATGGAGCAGTCAGTTTGGGGGCTAATATTTTATAGTATTTACTGGACAGGCCATCAGGGCCTGGAGCCTTTCCAGGTTTTAACTGTCCTATAGCACGGGTCACCTCCTCTTCAGTAATCTCCGATAGTAAGGAGTTGGTTTGATCTGTTTCTAGCATGGGTAACGTGGTTGTGGACCAAAAGGAAGTCTTATTGGATTGATCTGCTGGGGAGGGTGAATATAATTTGGAGTAAAATTTGTATAGTACTGCAGATACCTCCAGTCCTCTATGTACCATTGAACCACTATCATCTTTTGGGGAAGTAATGTTAGTTGGAGGGTGTTGGCCTTGCAGTAAATTAGTCATTAATCTGTTTGATTTACCGCCAAATCTATGATATTTACTCTGTGTTTGAAAAGACAGTTGTGTTTCTATTTTTGACATAAGGTTATCAAATATTGATTTGGCCTGATTAAATGCTATCCTGTTTGGGGTGGTGGGTGATGATTTGTAGCTCTGGTATGTTGCCTTAAGTGCAGTTTGAGCGTCAAGGTATAATTTTGTGCATTCTTTTCGCACATGGGAGTTGAAGGAGATTATTGCTCCGGGCAACACTAGCTTGGAAGCCTGCCAGTACAGAAGGGGGAGTCTGACTCTGTTGTTAAGTTATTGTGTTTATATTCCATCCATGTAGATTCTAAAAGTGACTTGAATTTAGTGGAGCTAGCTAAATGCGAGGGGAATCGCAAGTGAATATATGAGCCCCTATCTTGCGCTGAATGGAGGCTAATCCAACAGGCGGCATCGTCCGATATTGAAATGGTTTCTATACCAGAGTCATGCACCTGGGGGAATGCCCTCGTGGAAAGCAAAATGTAATCTATACAGGAAAGCGTGTTGTGGGTTGCTAAAAGACAAGAAACCTCCCTCTCCACTGGGTTACAGGATCACCACACATCCGTCAGATGGAGGCTGGACATTAGGAATTGCATGCCATGCTTAGGGGAAGATCGTCTTGAGCGAACAGTTGTCTCACGATCTAATACATTGGAGGTCACCACATTGAAATCACCCACTAACACAATTGTGGTATCTATTGAAGGGGTTAATAGAGTGACAATCTTTGCTAAAAAATACCTTTGAAAAGACATTGGGGGCGTATACATTGCACAGCGTGTATCTTGTTGAGCGTATGGTGGCATCCACTAGTACAAATCTACCCTCAGGAACAACTATTGAGGAGTGGATTTGGATCAGAGTCTGTTTTCGGACCAAAAGAACTACTCCCCTGGATTTAGAATTATAGGGTGCCACCGCCAGTAGCGTCCACCCCAATGTGTTCAATTTTAGGGTTTCAGGGGAGGTCAAATGTGTCTCCTGCAAAAAAGCTACTTCTGCCTGAATTTTATGAAGATAAAGCCTTTATACGTTTAGAAGGTATATGGAAGCCACCAACGTTCAATGTCACTATTTTAAATTCACCCGTTCTACGTTATTGCACTGAATAATGGAAGACTGCTTGTAGAATATTTACCCGAGCAGTGTGTGTAAATCTTGATTTCAATGTCCAACCGTGGAACTTGAAGGAAGACAAGGAAATTCAGCATGTGGGGTTGAGGTTGATCGTGGTGTGATGAGGTGCAGACACCATTCAGGGGGCGTCAGGGCCAACTGGTGAGAAGCTATCTTGGGCTGGTTCAACCAGGTAGCTTTTCACATATTCGACTGTGCTGAACTCCCTGAAGGAAGATCCGGAGAAGATACGCAGTTTGGCGGGGTAAAGGAGGGTAAACTTGGTGTGAATCTCCACCAGTCGGGAGCACAGCGGGGAAAATTTCTTCCTGGCTCTTGTAACCTCTGCAGAAAAATCCAGGAAAAGAAGCAATTTATTGCCGCTCCACTGCAAGGATCTGTTTTGGCAAAATGCCACCCCCTATGGCCTCCTTATGCTGGTAATTGAGGCATTTAAATATGACTGCCCTGGGTCTACTGGAAGGTCCATCTCAACAATCATGCCCATACAGGCTTCCTCTGCGTATAATAGTTCAGGCAGCGTGGTTAGTAGGAAGGAAAGCAAATCAGGACCCTTAAGAGTTTCAGGGAGGCCCAGGATGTGAAGGTTATTCCTTCTTGAGCGATTTTACAAATCGGCAATTTTGTTTTGCATGGTATATGTGATTTTCTGTAAGGATTCTAGTGTATATCTTGGAAGGCTTCCCCGAGATGCGTCTCGTTTGTATTAACTTTTTTAGTGATCTGCTTCAGCTATGATTTTATATCTTGCACTGCTTGCTGCAGTTTAGTAGCATGTGCATCCAAGATGGGGTTAATTGTATCCTTAATTGCCCTGACCATGTCTGCATAAGTCAGTGGGGCTTGCTAAAGGGAGTGGGGTCTGTGGGGTGAAGAGTTAAGGCTGTGTGAGAGGGGGACTTGGTGTCTCACTAGCACTCATTATAGCCGTCACAGGCTGAGACACTGGGAGCGCTGTATGGAGCTGGCTCCATATTGGAGGTGGCTCGCGGATGAAGGGAGGGATGACGCTACGGCTTACCCGGCTGTATCTGCACCAGGAATTTACCCATCGGCGGTGGCTGGGACGCTCTGGCGGTCACCGGTGCTCTGCGGTAGGTGACTGGTGGTTTCTGGGTGGCGTGCTGGGGCTGGCTGGCTGGGGCGGTAGCGGAGCTCAGTTCTCTGCAATGAAGCCCCTTGTGGGCTAGCTGCGCTTGCCAAACTGCGGGCTTGGTGGCTGACTGTGCTCGCCACAGGTTCTATTCTCCCTCTATGAGAATTGTGGACCCCTACAAGGGAGAATAGCCCCTGTCAGTTGGGATCCCATTGAAGCCGGAACTGGCTCATGCACTTTTAAAACACATTGCACCCGCATGTGAATTTGCATGCAAGAGTGACAAACAGAATGACCCCCTTGGTCAGCTATTATGTTGCACATATTATAGCCTTAAGCAGCAAATCATCAATTCCACGAAATAACTGTTTTTTTTAATCCCTTGTGGTTGTATGAAACTCCTTGACATTAATTGATACAATGTAAAATGTTTCCTTGTGCTATCCAAGCCGCCTCTATTTGCCAACTACATCAAATAAGGGTTCTCAGGAGAGTATTTCCCTAGTAAATGGATATTCCTGTTAATTAAGGATTCTGTGTTAGCACAAAGAGCCTCAGCTTCTTTATAGCATCTATTCCACTGCGGTTATTTCTACAATTCAGCAGCTTGATATTGTCCAACACAGCACGGCTACAGCTGCTCCTATATGCTGACTCAGGCCGGATTCCAACTGACAGCGTAATACTATAACTGTAGTCATTTCAATATGTTTGTACCCAATATGATATAAATCCACAACTAATAATAAAGAAAACTCTGACACATCCACAACCTAAGGAATACATGGGATTTTATCACTCTGCTAAAGACTAATATCCATACGGACCAATACCATACCAAGAACCTTTGACGGTGTAGTTGCACCTGCATTATGCTATGTCTAATTTGCCTTCCCTAGAAACAGCCTCATACACCTTTATTGTCTGTACCCATCTTCTCTCTTGAAGAGCGTTCCTACTGTTCACACATACATTACACTGTCAGGGGCTAACTACCATAGGTGCAGGGGGTGCAGCTGCTATGGGGCCCAGAGCTGAGAGGGGCCCACTTTGCCTGTCAAAGTATCATGTGCTATATACATTTTTCAGCATTAGTTGATTAATAGGGGCAGGGGCTGGCTGGCAACTTTTAGCCTAGGGGGCAAGTCCAGAGCACTGGCCCATACCCCCCCCCCCAACTTTCTGGAAGACGGAACGCTTGTGCGCGCACAAAAATTAGGCGTGTGGCCTATCATAAGGGGGCGTGGCCTATTCCATGATTGTATTGTGTACCTGCAGATTGCACATTGTGATGCTAATTACACATTATGCCGCACACCTTGATGCCTATTACACTCTATACTGTGATGGCAGTTACCCAATGATCCCCACACCATAATGCCCATTATGCCCCATACCATGATGCCCATTGCACCGCACAATGTGATGTCCACAGTGCCAGATTTGCCCCCACAGTGCCAGATATTCCGCCACAGTGCCAAATACACATATGCCCCCACAGTGCCAGAGACACATATGCCCCCACAGTGCCAGATATTCCCCCACAGTGCCAGAGACACATATGCCTCCACAGTGCCAGATATGCCCCCACAGTGCCAGAGACACATATGCCCCCACAGTGCCAGATATTCCCCCACAGTGCCAGAGACACATATGCCCCCACAGTGCCAGATATTCCCCCACAGTGCCAGAGACACATATGTCCCCACAGTGCCAGATACACATATGCCCCCACAGTGCCAGAAATGCCCCCACAGTGCCAGAGACACATATGCCCCCACAGTGCCAGATATTCCCCCATTGTGCCAAATACACACATGCCCCCACAGTGCCAGATATGCCCCCACAGTGCCAGAGACACATATGCCCCCACAGTGCCAGATATGCCCCCACAGTGCCAGATACACATATGCCCCCACAATGCCAGATATTCCCCCCACAGTGCCAAATACACACATACCCCCACAGTGCCAGAAACACATATGCCCCAGTGCCAGAATTTGCCAGCAGCAACTTACTCACCATTGTTGCTGTCTCATTTCTATCTGCTGCTGCTGGGGGAGTGGGGGCGGGGGAGAGCGCAGTACATGCCCCTCCTGCCCACACCCCAGTCCGGTGCACCCTGCAGCCCCAGTCCAGTGCAGGCCGCGCACCTCCTCCAGCTCTCCTGCGCTGGCCGCGGCTTCTAGAACACGGCCGCGGCTACAGGAAAATGGCCACCGGCCTCCTGCACTGAGGACATGTCCTCAGTGCAGGGGGCCGGCGGCCATTTTCCTGTGGCCGCGGCCGTGTTCTGGAAGCCGCGGCCAGCGCAGGACAGCTGGAGGAGGTGCGCGGCCCGCAGCAAGTGGCTGGGTAAGCGGCCCGGGGGGCACATGGCACCCTGCCCCCCGGCCCAGCCCGCCCCTGAATAGGGGCCCTTACAAACTTTTGCTATGGGGCCCACATGTATCTAGTTACGCCACTGGCGCCCATATGTGTACCATGCCTTGTGTAGGTCACACTGGGCCTGGTTCAGATGCAGACACAACAGATATTTCTGCAAGTGGAGCAGTTGTTATGCATTGCGCATTTGCTAAAGCTGCACTGTGTAAGTGCAGCGTTTTATTTGCAATGCTGCTCACCAAAACAATTAATCGCAAAGTGAGTAACATGTATCCAGAATTTGGGGGATGTAACGGGTTGGTTAGGTGTATGCGTGTGTGTGTCAGGACCATTGAAACAATGTTTTGTGGGCGTGCATATAATTTAGCCTTAGCAATATCCCTCACAACATGAAAGCTCTCGGAGTTTCAGGGCCTTAACTAATGTGGCTACAGGGCAACAATCCCAGATGCAGTTTCTCCAAACACAAGTACAGACTCAGCACCAAAACCATGCACCTGATTTGTGATGAAGTGGGTCTCCTGCGATAGCATCATCAGGAGCCTTGGCTGTTGCAAAAGATGTCTCTCCCAGATGATCTAGAAGTCTACCTGGGGACTTCTAGAGCACGGTGCTGCACAAAGGATCTATCTGATCTGAAGCAGTCAGTGGTGCATTGGATGGGTCTTGTGTACTTCTGATGTATCGCATCTGAAGTACACAGACCCTGGATACTCCCACCCGCCTGAGTCCTGCCCTCCTACCGCCACCACCTCCTGGGTCCTGGCATCATGGACTTGTTGCCACCTCCTGTGCCCGGCATTAGGGGACCACTGCCACCTCCCCCTGCACATGGGTCCTGGCATCAGGGGACCCGCCGCTGCCTGCTTCCCGAAGCACATGGGTCCTGCCACGTTCCTGACATTTTTAACACCCAGTGCCCCTGTAAACACACAGCACGATGTGCCCATATATCTTTAGATATATCGGGCATCAGCTGTGTTGCACAGCGGATGCGATATATCTGTGAACAATGCCATTCTAGGATTATAGATGGTACACACTGTCCAATGGTGCATCAATATATTGACCATTCAATATGGTCAATATGGTCAATACAGTAAGTGTGTATGCAATATGGGGGTCTGTTCATAGAGCAGAGAAAAGCTCTGTTTTGGGGAAAACAGGGGTTTTCTCTGCTTTGGGTTAATCATAGAGTGGGTTACTATGGAGAAAATCCTAATTTCTCTAGTGGCACCCCTGCTCCATGCTTGAATTACATCACCATACTTTAGTATTGGTGCAGTTCATAAGCTCTTCTTTCCTTTCCACAGCCGGGTACAGTCATGTCAGGGTGGCGTAATCAGTACTACAATGTGTAAAAGACAGGGCTGTTGGTACTTCCCTGTTTGCCAGCCTGGCATGCATTCTGACTCCACCATGAACTCTCAGAAGTCCCTGTAGCCTCTCCTGAACTCCAATGATGGGGTGTTGTATGGGGGCCGACAGTTGGAATTGCGGCGGTCAGTATAATGACATCAGAATCCCGACCGCCGGTACTCCTCTATGATAATTGTGGACCCCTTCAAGGGAGAATAGCCCCTGTCAGTTGAAATACCGGCTGTCAGGCATTTAAACAGACATCAGGATTCTGACTGCCGGCACCCCTGAAGTAATTTTTTTTACTTGCTTAGCCCTTGCCTCGGTGGAGCTTACAATCTACATCCCCTAGCACAAGGAAATACAGTAAGCTACTTGATAAAAAATGACCTGTAAAGGCCCCCTGGCGGCTAGATCACAAACAATGTATTGTATTGGGTACTGCTGTATCATATGCGATCCCATTCACTGACCCAGGATATGATTTATCCTTATTGCAGCAGTGATAAAATCTGGACAGGACCACACAACGGACCAGAATCCAAAATAAATGGCATACAATTTTACATGCTTTATCAGCCCGATGGTTCAAAATCATGTAGAAAAGGTCCAAATTATACAAGTGTATAGCCACCTTTATTCTGTGCAATATGAGGAATCTGGAGCACCCATAGAAAAACTACAAAAACTGGGATCTATAGAAAACTCCCCATCCTTTTTTTGCATTCTGTGGTCCACAGGCTGCAATAGCTAATAGCATCTAAAAATGTCAGCTACCGGGCTTCACTTTCCAGAGTATAACAATCTGACACCATAGCAACCCTCACAGAAATTTGTGGGTGCTGCTTTGTGACTGGAGATAGAGGGATCACACAAACATCAGAGGAATCTGCTATGGTCCCTCCATGTATATCCTTAATATTTGTCAGAACCTCGTGAAATATGTTTTCCCGGGCATATCCCACAAATCCTTTAATAAATGTTATCTATATTGTGAAAATTCAGTATAAATTATAATAATAATAATAATAATAATAATAATAATAATAATAATAATAATAATAATAATGTGAAGTAATGTTGGCTATATAGGGCCCATATATATATATGTATATATTTATATATGAAATACCAGATGTGATATATTACTGTATTCAATTCAATATAAAACAGGTAATGATTTAAAATCCCTGTATTCAAACAGTTAAGTTCTGATAATAGTTTTTTTCCACCTCCCGAGAATGAGAATTCTCACAGTTCCAGGCTGGTTTCCATTCAACACCCACATTCAAATGTGCGAAGAGTGTTTTATACGAGGAGGCAGATTCTTTGTTTCTCGCCTTTGAAAACTCACTTGGCTGATGTTTCAATAGGAATGTCATCATATGGGCTATGCCTAGAATAGAAGTCACAAACGTAATCAGCTGTCTTTCTCTCCTCTCCCCCTTGAACATACGTTTGGTTCCACTCTTCTGTGTTTGTTAGAGATGGGAGAGAAGTCATCTGGCACTAGCTCTATTAAAGGAGGCGAATATCAACATTGATCAGCCAAGGGGCTATTTCACTTCTATCCATCAGCTCAATAGTTTGTAGTTCTCATTTATTATCTCAATTGTAAAAATGCAATGAGCATCACTAAACACCAAAATATAAATGCTACCGATAAGGCATAACAGCTCAAAAACACTAATGAATAGAGTTAGACCATAGAGATGTTGCCCATAGCAACCAGATTGTACTTATTTATTTATTTAGAACCTTCTAGAAGATTACCGACAGAATATGATTGTGTTGCTATGGGAAACATCCTGGGTGAAATGTAATAGGATGAGAGAATCAGAAATCTCTTACTTTCTGATTCTCTTATCCTAATACATTTCACCCTCCATCTTAGTAAATTTGCGCCCCTGGGATCTAGTAAAATATCATATATCCAAAGTGTATATTATACATCCAAATTATATATAAATAACTCTGTGAATCTGTGGCACCTTACACCTTTTTTGTAAAAGCTGCAGGTAGCAGCGAAACGCGTAAGGTGCCACAGATTCACCAGAAAGCTGCAGCCCAGACTATTCACCCTCTGCCCACCTGATGACTTACAATAAAGGGTCACTCCACCCACCTTGGGACCCAGTGGGGCCATCCTTCACAGCCAGCAATTAATTCTCCTTGGACAACCACGGTCTCCATCAATCACGTGGTCTCCCATTTCTCTGCGGCACTTGACATCTCTTGGAGGAACGCCACCTCCTTAAAGACCCAGTCATCAAAAGTGGGTGAGGATTTTTCCAACTAATATTGCACTTATTACCCAAGAAATGGGTGAACTGTAACATGGCTGTCTTTGGACTGGCGGTTAATAGGGGTGACGAATGATTAGTCTCTACCACCATTGCATCTATTTTACAGTGTTATTAAATTACTATTTGTATGCCACACCTGACCACTCATTATAGTGCAGTTACATCCCTTCCTCTTTTTTCTATATTGTATTGGGTTGTGACTACCCCTATTTTATTACTGCTATTAAAATCAAAACATACTCATACTTTAGCACCTTCATACGAGATCTTGATATTTTTTTCTGCTATCATTGATCTTTGCTACCTATTATGGGAAGGATGTACTAAGCCTTGGAGAGTGAGAAACTGAAAGAGATAAAGGACCAGCCAATCAACCCTTAATTGTCATTTCTCAACCTGTAACATGACAGTTCGGAGCTGAGTGTCTGCTCCTTTATCTCTCTCCACTTCTCTTCCACTATCACGATCCAAAGTTTAGTTCTGCCCGTATAGAGAAATGAATACGTTGCAAGGGAGGAGATAACATAATTGATAGCAACAAATCTAAAATGAGATGAGCATAGTGGATGGCAAAAAAAAAATCACACACTTTTTATATTCAGATCAGAAAAGATCATGTTTGAAGATGCGCTTACCTAGGAAAATATTTTACTAACATTCCACCTTCCCTCCCATAGAGAACTGGCAAAACAAAGTAGTTCCCTATGGCTAAACAGGGACATTGGGAAGCCCAATAACCAGGGGTAATCAAGCATTGCAAAGAGATAAAATGCAGAGGTTGCCAAAAGCATCCAGTCAGCGCCTAACATTTATCTAGCAGTTTTGGAAATGACTGTTGGAAGCTTTTCGGCTTCAGACAAAGGGGGTTATTCACAGCTGGTCGCAGTTTTGTGAAATGCTAGGCTCTGGGGGGGCTGCAAAGCACAGGGCAAGGCTACCCCTCAAGCCGGATCCTGCCCAGAAATATCTGCTGGCACTTCGCTAAGTGTGAGCACTTGGCTCCACAGCGCTGAGGATGTCATGGTTTGAGTCCAAGGGGCTGCATCATGCAGCCAATTTGGCCATCCCCTGGAAAGTCTCCAACACGCCTCAATTTTCCAATTTTTTCCCAGAAAACACTGCGTCCTGTCCCCGCAACACTGCATTATTGCAGCCTTCGGAGTCCACCAAACCCCGCTGTCGCCAGCCTTGCGAGTCCACCAAGCCCCGCTGTCGCAAGGGTGACTCGTGACTCGCCCATTCACAAGGGTGGAAGGTGCCCGCCCCCTGCATCCGTGTTATGGCCTCATTAGCATGAGAATGCCCAGCGCTGGGCGTTCCCATATGCTAATGGAGCCGCACTCTGCCCCACGCCCCTCTCCACCGCAGTACAAAAACATTGGTCCCCGTGCGTACACAGCCCTGCTGCGAATGGACCAAAATAAGAGCTAAAATCTGGTTGATTGCTATGGACAACATCATCTCTTTTTCTTTTTATAAGCTCTGGTTTATTTACCCCTTGGTGTCCACTTCTCTGAGTCTTTAACTATGCTTAGTGGCATGTTAGGTAAATATTTGCCTCTGTCTTCAATTTCAAATTGTATTTAACCACTGTAGTGTAGCTACAGCACTCGTTGCCCTCACAGTGACTTGGGGGTGTGTGTCGCTCACTCATAGGGCTGTCTCTAGGCACATTTGACATTTCGAATGTGGTTCTAGCTGCCAGACAATCAGAGCTTGCGTACCAGCAGCCTCAGTGAGTCAGTAGTTACCGTACTGTGAGCAGGGAGGCGCAATGCTGAAAAGGCGCTGTCTCCCTCCCTGCTCTGCTGAAGCTGCCTCAGCCCTCAATGTCACTGCCTCCTGCACGCCGCCCGCAGCACCTGTCTGACAGCGGGCGGCAGTATAAAGAGCTGCTCCCTACACCACACACACTGTCCTCCTCCTGTGACCTGCACCCTCTTCCTCACGGACACTTGCGCTGAGGCATGAAGCGCTGTCTGTGAATGCCTGGATGACATGTCATGTCCGGATCCGCCCCCTACCAATTGCTCCCTGCACCTGTCAGCTGTCAAACAAATGACGAGCAGGCAGCAGCGCCGCCCTTCCTTCCCTCTTCTCAGTGTTCTGTGCCAGTGCCACTGTCAGTCCTCAACACTCCGCCCCCTCTATCTCCTCTCCTCTTCTTCCATCTCCTCCTTCTCTCCCCTCCTTTCCCCCTCAGTCACATGAGGGGTGTAATGGCGTCCTCCGCGTCCTGCCTACACAGATAGAAGAGGAGGGACTGCACAAGAGTTGAACAGCAAAAGAACAGTGACTCTTTTATTATACATGTTTATAACAATTTTTTTTAATAATTGTAGACTTTTTTATATTAATTTAGACACTTTTTAAATAATGGGCTGGGTTATGTGCCTAAAGGTGGCCATACACGCTGCAATAGCAGAGTGCGTTGCAATGTGCACTCCTGCGGGCATCGCACAGTACAAAAAGTATGTGCTGCACATACTTTTTGTACTGCTTTTGGATCGCATCGCACACACATTGCGTGCATGCCATGCGATGCGATCAAGCACATAACGTATGCGATTCTCGCAGTGTGTATGGGCACCTTTAGTGCCTGCAACATTTTGCGGACACAGCACTGAGGTGGTGTATGCATACATGTACATGCACCCGAGATCCTCCATAGGATCTCATGTTGCATACACTCCCACAAACGGGCTGCAGCTTGTTGCAATGGCAATGTAAGAGTTTGGTGGGAAGAACCTGCACTAGAAATTGGGAATTGTTAATATAAGGATAGAAGGATTGGGGAAAAAACTGACTATAATTGAAAATAAATAATCCTGTCTAGCATCACCTATCAGCCTATGCACTGGGCTATGGCTTAAAGAGATGTGATGGTCAGTGGTGCACCCCCGAGTAATAATACGTTTAATTGAAAACAAGAAAAGAAAAAGAAACTCGGGTGGGGCGCACTCTTAATCCCCAATTTAAATTGCTCAGCTGCTCGAATAATTTTTAAAGGGTTTTTTTTAGTTATTTTTTAATGCCAAGTGAAATAATTTTTACGTTATATACTTTTAAGTCCTAATGTGCAAAAAATAAGTGAATAAATATATTCATTTACACTAAATAAGCAATTTCTTTGAAAATTAGTGTAATTAAAGAAAAAAAATGTTTTTAAATAACGTATTTTTACAAATTATTCCCATTTTCATGAAAAACAATGATATTATTGCCTCTATTGACGCTCCGACCTGGAAGCCGCTCCAGTGGTCACGTGTGCACACGTGACCACGTCCTTGTTTGTCTTGGAGGACGTACGTTTCGCAAAGCTTTGTGATCAAGACGGGTGATCAAGCTTTGCGAAACGTACGTCCCCCAAGACAGACAAGGACGTGGTCACGTGTGCACACGTGACCGCTGGAGCGGCTTCCAGGTCGGAGCTTCAATAGAGACAAGCGCTCCTGCGTGATCCTGTGCCCAAGAGATCCGGGACTGGTAACGTAGACCTTCTCCCTATAGAGCGGCTGTGCGCCATTGGTGCCAGCTTAGCTTCTGCTATAGGCGAATGGTCTTCTTTTTATTCATTGAAAATTCACTACTGTACAACAGACTTATCCCCTTATATGGTGTAACTTGGCGGCCAGTTTTAGACACAATTGTATCTGTTGAATTTGCGGCATTACTCTGCTTCAATACTTATTCTTAAGGCTCTGACAGGCTGTTTCCATGTAAACTCTGCATACAATAATAGTGACGGTGTGTGGTGTTTATCTCTCATATATATTTAAATCCTTTGCAGGACACAGCAATCACCTTAGGACTTATAGATATATGCCGCTCTGCATTGAGGCAGATGCAGCTGGTACATGTGTATATAATTGATCTTTTGCAATTTTCGCGTTTGGATAGTAACGATCTGCCTCATTAACTCATTAGAGACTTATTCTCAGCTGAATTGGTGCTTTTGGCCTTTGGACCAATGTGTATGTCCAAGTTGAGGTCGCTAATTATCCACTGTGGCTTGACCCAGTAACATCAATATTTGGGACAACTGTGTTTAAAACCTGCATGAAAGAGATACTGCTTGGGACACGTGTGGGGTACTATTTGTGCTTGATGTTGAGTGAATACATTGTTGCAAAATTGTGATACAAGCTTACTTAGTATGCAACTGAAGCATTGTGGTGGGCAAATAGCAAAATAACTATAGATACTCTATTGATACAATTGTGTATATAACACTGCCAGGAAAACTGACTAAACTATAGCCTTACAAAAAGCCAGCCCACCATGAAGGGGATTAATATATTTGTATATATGTAAATATAGTGTAGTGTATATACTTTATTTGTTTCTTTGAATTTAATTTGCTGACTGATGATTAAAATCCTCATCTCAATTTAATTGAGAAAAAAACCTATAATGCCAATGTGATAAAGGCATCTAGGATTTATGAAGGTCAGCCTTGCATAGAATTAGTGCATGTATATTTTGTGTAGGGACACACACAAAAAAACTCTATTGCACTAATTACCCATACCAGCCCCACTATAATTGTCTATAGATAAATTCGCAAATAGAGGCAATAATATCATTGTTTTTCATGCAAATGTTCCTATATATGTAAATTAATATATTTATTCAGCAGTAGCAGAGGCTGTGTGGTGAGTGTTACAGGAGGGGGGGGGGCATTCTGTAAATGGCATTACTGGGGACACTGTAAGTATAAGCAGCACTACTAGGGGCATTATGTGTATTATTGGCACTACTGGGGGCATTATGTGAAAGCGGCACTAAAATGCCATGGGAGGCACACCACATTTATAGTTACACCACTGCCTGTGTAGTGTGACCCAGAAGTGTTGGGAAGGTGAGAAGAAGGAGAAGATGCTGAAAGCTGCTTCTTCTCCGTGAAACCCCTGAAAACAAGCAGGTAATTTAAAAATAATTAGAAGCCTTACTGCTAGCTATAATTTGTAAGGGGCATTACTGTGTGTGTGGTACATAAAATGGTGTCCGGGCATAACTGTGTGTGGCATAATGGGTAATGGGCATTATAGTGTGTGGCGCATTGTGTAAGGGGCATTATGGTGTACGGCATAATGAGAAAGGGGCATTATAGTGTGTGGCATAATGTGTATGTGACATTACTATAAAGAGGAAAAATTACAAATAATTTAAGGGGCATAAATCAAGAATGTTTTTTTTTTTTTTTATTGCGGTGGCCAATGTTTGGTCATGCAGGTTGCAAAAATGCCATGTCATGTGGCAGAAACTTTTTTTGCAATATGTTTTTTTTTTTTGCAATATTTTTTTTTTTATAAACACCACACACAACATGGACTAATCACTACTTTTTAATAGAAGCTTTGTAGTAAAGTATTTTTTATATATATATATATATATATATATATATATATATTTACAGACAGTTATATTTTACAATAGAGTACAGATAATATATAAATGTTTCATTCAATACCCCTTTCAGATCGCACTGAAAACTTGGGTGGTTGCCTGGTTGACCCAGTTTGAGGTGCAGTGTGAAAGCATCAAACCTAATAACTTGAGTTGACCAACCTGGCATTTTTTTTACGACCTGAGTTTTAAGAAGGGTTTATAACGGGTGACCCGGTTTAGTGAGACGGACCCGGCACTGCGATCTAAAAGCGTTAAAAGTAAAGCACAACAGATACATTTCATACATTAATATCCTTCATTAATAAAGCAAAAAGAAGACTATATAGAGACAGTATTTGGGTGGCATGGTGCAGCCATGTGTTCAATTACAGCAGTGGTTCTCAGCTGCCTCCAAATTGTAATATTTTCTGGATATCATTAATAATGCTCAGGGGATAATCTATTATGCTGGGTAACTACCCAACCCCCCTCCCATTTTCACAGATAATAATCCGGAAGACATGACATGTTTGGGGCCCTCGTGGATCTTGAAACAACTGATTACAACCATCACAATATATGTATACCTTCTGTATTTTCTTTCTTATGAGTTCCTCCTACAGCCCAAAATGTACTGGTAGGTTAATTAATTACTGACAAAATGGTGACTATTATAGTGGAACTATATATAGCTAGAATACGATTGGTTTGCACCTGTCCTCTTTAGATGGTTTCATAAATCTCTCCCTTTGTAATTAGTCCTACAAATGTTGCATTGGGAAATAAAAAGCAACTCAGCAGATTTATGCAACAGATTCTTTCTAGCAGAAGCCGTTGGTAACAATAGTCAAGGACCCTGACTGATCCTTTAGCCACTAATTGCAGCTATTTTTCTCAGGTGCAGAAAGTACAGTCAGCAAACGTCAGCAATTATATGTCTTAGCCACAGTAGTAAAGAAAAGGTAATAAGTCAATGTGTTGTTCTTCTTCAGCTCACATGAGAGAAATGCAAATCCTGATGTGTTTCATTGTTATTAATTATAATGTCATAACATGGTAAATGACACTTTATTTATTAATAACACAATCCATCACTAGCTATATGTATGATCTGTGTACTTATTAACTTTAGCTTTTGCTACAATAACTGTGTAGCAACAGCTAGTGCATTTGCTACCCAGTGGTGCCACTATGGCCGTTATTCTGGTTCACTCACAAAGGTGAACCAGAATTGAGTCCTTCTCAAATGGACAAAACAGTGTGCACTGCAGGTGGGGCAGATGTAACTTGTGCAGAAAGAATTAGATTTGCGTGGGGTTTTACTTCAAAGTGAGATCTATATTGCAGTGTAAAAATAAAGCAGTCAGTATTTTCCCTGCACAGAAACAAAATAACTCACCCAAATCTAATTCTCTCTGCACATGTTACATCTGCCCCCCCCCCCCCCCTGCAGTGCACATGGTTTTGTCCATTTGAGAAGGAATTTGCCTTTGCAAGTGAACCAGCATAAGGGCCAGTGTGTGGTGACAACCAGTGTGGCACTGTAAATTCCTAGCGTGCACCTTCAGCATGCGCATGTGAGTGTAACACGTCATAATATCCGTGTCCTTTAAATGAAGATCTGGGTCCAAGCTGATGATGGGCCATGGATTCCTTGTGTCATGTCTAATCTCAGAGTTTGCAGCACTAAAGTGATTGGACCATGGTATTCATATCCTCTTAGATGTTCTTACTTTACTACTTAGTTGTTCCCTTGGTATAGACGCAGCTCTATTCTTAGCTTGCACTAAATAATTAAAGTCAGAACCTCTATTCATAAATTTTAAGATCATCCGATCGATATGATCACGTGCCTTATTAATGTCACTGCATATCCATCTTGACATAATACACTGAGAATAAGGGACGTAAGGGGTTTCAGATGAAATCTCCATGCATGAATCAATGTTCTGTTGGGTTATGGAATAAGTCGGTACTTATCCCATTCTCCAGTCAAACCTAAATGCTTAAAAAAAAAGAACATTTGAGGAGTTGATAGTAAATGGGAATTTAATAGGGTTGTCAGTAGCATTATGCTTTTCATTAAATTAATATACCCCTATGTTAAAGATTCTTAAAGTGAAAAAGCCCAAAGCAACCATTCAGATACTTTATCATTTTCTAGGATGCAATATAGAAATGATAGCTAGAACCATATTAGTTTATATGAGCAACATCCCCACTTTTCACTTTTAGAAGGTTTAATATGTCCCACATCATGTTTAGAAGCGACCCTGCCCCTATCATCCCCCCCCCCCCCCAAACATCATGTAATTCTAATTATATTAGCAAATTATTGAAAGCTACGGCCAAGAATATGATGAGATGGTTTCTATGATATTTCCTTCAAATTCTCTAATTTCATCCTAATGATGAATTTGTTACAATGTTAACATCATCAAACATGGGTAATTCCACTCTCAGATCGCACTTAATTACCAGGTTATCGTCAATTTGTTGCCAGTATTAGGTGCAATCTGAAAGGGTTTACTGGGTCCAGCAAACTTGTAGCAACCCAGCATTTTGAACTGGTAAAAAAGCAGGGTTCTTACTTGTTCGTTGCCGGGTTGCTGTGCAGTGTGAACGGGTTAATCGAGCGACCCCGGTTTCTGTTCACACTTATGGAGAAGGCAGTGGTTGGAGCAGTGTCAGTTTCAAGCACTGCATCCTCCCATGCCCATGGGCTGCCTTGCCCCGCACCTGCATGGCATTAGTGAACTGGCAATATTGCCAGGTTGCTGAGGGGGCCAGAGAGAGCAAAATGCAGGGTCGCTTTGTGACTAAACCGTTTCCAAGTCCCGGTGCAACCCTGCATTTTGCGATCTGAAAGCGGTATTATCCCTCCAATTGTGAGAGTTGATACATTAGATAGTACAGATATGGGGTATTTTATTTGAGCATACATAAATAATGACTGTATGTATCGGTCACATCTATGAAATGGTGCAGAAATGCACAATGCGTGTGGTGAAGCCATGTGCCAGCAAAGGGTGTGTGGCCTCACAGTTTAGGGCGGGGCCTGATGCTTCGAGACCCCATTTACAAGAGTGCAGGTGTCTGGAGATGCTGTACTGCTCCCGGAGACCAATAAATCTGCAGTCTTTCTTCAGGCTGCACCTACTCTG
Source organism: Crinia signifera (assembly GCF_055691185.1). Taxonomy (NCBI): domain Eukaryota; kingdom Metazoa; phylum Chordata; class Amphibia; order Anura; family Myobatrachidae; genus Crinia; species Crinia signifera. Next base: position 231,666,699 of record NC_139219.1, on the reverse strand, counting down.
TGTAATGCCATCCCATGCACAGTAATACCCCTTTCACACTGCAGCTCTTAAACGGTATATTGCCGGTTTTTTATCCTTTTAAAATGGTTAGAGCTGCAGTGTGAAAACACCAGTTTTAAATTACCGGTTCAAGAAAACCGGTAATTCAATCGGGGTAAAAAGAAGGATCCTACACGTTCATATTTGTGCAGTGTGAACGGGTCTTAACCGGTATATTGGATCCTCCACCACTCCCCCCTCCCCTGGTACTTGCCAGCTCGTATGCCCGCTTCACCCCCCCTAACCCTGGTACTTGGAAGCTAATACGCCCGCTCCTCCCTCCCCTGGTACTTGGCAGCCAACACGCACACTCCCCCCCCCCCCGTACTTGGCAGATGTACCTCTGCTGCCCCTTCTCCTGGTACTTGCCAGCTAACATGCCTCCCCCCCCACCGGTACTTGGTAGGGTGCCTCTGCTCCCCACCCCTCCCCTGGTACTTGCCAGCTAAAACGACTACTCCCCCCCTCCCCCTGTACTTGGAAGACGCACCTCTGTGCCCCCCCCCCCCCTCCCCTGGTACTTTCCAGCTCGCAGCGGTCCAGGCAGCGGGCTCATGCAGTGGACAGTGTGCGGCGGGATACGTTCGACAAATGGGAAGTCAGCGGCGGGGTCCCTGCGGCGGATGGGAACTAGTAGCGCTAGTAGCGGGCATGTTAGCTGCCAAGTACCAGGGGAGGGGGGGAGGCTATGCAGAGGTGCGTCTGCCAAGTACCGGGGGGGGGGGGGGGGCGTATATTACTGGATTACCGTTATTGTACCTTTTACAACGGGTTCAATGTGAATGGTACAAAAATGGTAATTAACCAGTAATATACTGTTTAAAACATGCTCTGACCCGGTTAAAGAAACGTTTCAAAAACTGGGTCAAAGCAGGTTTTGCAGTGTGAATGCAGTATAAGACTCTTCTCTAATCTCCAAAGCTTCAAGCATTCCCTGAAAACTCACCTCTTCAGGTAAGTGTATCTGCCAACATAACCTTTGTTAACTCAAGCACATCCCCGCTGTACAGTCCACAAATAACATCACATACAGTAGTTGTTTTTATTAACTTCAGATCCTCCTGACCCCAGACCAATATTGCTATATAGTTCCTATATTCTAAATTGCACCAAGAACCTTTGCACTCTCAATAGACCATTATGCAATAGATAGCACCCATTCTTGTGTATCTATACATATAGGTTGTAAGCTATTAAGCAGTTGCTTCAGGATCAGTATGAAATCCCGGCGGTCGGAATCCCGATGGTCGAAATACCGATGCTGGAATCCCGACCGCCGCAATGCTCGCCACGCAGCAGGCACGGTGCCTCGGTGCACTTGGCACACTATTTTATTCTCCCTCTATGGGTGTCATGGACACCCATAGAGGGACAAAGTGCCGGCATTGCGGCGGTTGGGATTCCGGCGGTGGTATTTTGACTGCCGGGATTCCGACCGCCGGGATTTTGACCGCATCCCGTTGCTTCATACCTTTATTACCCAGTATTGTTCTATCTCTGTTGTTTCCATTAGTAAAGCACAATGGAATATGCTGCAGTGTATAAGAAAATGATAATCAACAAATAAAAAATAAGTGTGTATCCAATAAAACTGTCACATGACAGTTAGGAGCTAGGTGTTTGGTAGTTAATCCCTCTGCATTTTATAACTTTTGATGGCTTAGTACACAGGTTATCAAAGACAGTCCTCCTGACTTAGTACACAGGTTCTCATAAATGGTCCTCAGGACCCCACACAGTGCATGTTTTGCAGGTGTCCTCACAGAATCACAAGTGAAATAATTAGCTCCACCTGTGGAAAGTTTAAAATGTGTCAGTGAGTAATGAGTGCACCTGTGCACCTGCCGGGTGACCAGGAAAACGTGAACTGTGTGGGCTCCTGGGGACCGAATTTGAGAACCACTATCTTAGTACATCTCCACCTCATTATTCTCCAACTCACCATAACCGTGCTGACAGACATATACAGCTATTGTTATCACAGCCAGGGCCGGCGCTACCCACTCAGCAGCTCCTGCAAAGCAGGGAGGCGCCATGCTGAAAAGGCGCTTTCTCCCTCCCTGCTCTGCTAAACCTGCCTCACTGTCACTGCCTCCTGCATGCCGCCCGCAGCACCTGTCTGACAAGCAGGCGGCAGTATGGAGAGGCTGAGCAGCTGCCTGCACCGCGCACACACTGTCCTCCTCCTGCGACCTGCCCCCTCTTCCTCACAGACACTTGCGCTGAGGCATGTAGCTCTGTCTGTGAATGCCTGGTTGACATGTCATGTCCGGATCCGCCCCTACCCATTGCTCCCTGCGCCTGTCAGCTGTCATCAAATGATGAACAGGCAGCAGTGCCGCCTCCCCTTCCTTCCCGCTTCTCAGTGTGCTGTGCCAGTGCCACTGCCAGTCCTCAAAACTCCACCCCCTCTATCTCCTCCCCTCTTCTTCCATCTCCTCCTTCTCTCCCCTCGTTTCCCCCTCAGTCACGAGGGGTGTAATGGTGTCCTCAGCTTCCTGCCTAGGCAGATAGAAGAGGAGGGAATGCACAAGAGGTAAACAGCAAAAGAACAGTCTTTTATTATACATGTTTATAACAAATTTTTAATAATTATAGATGTTTTTATATTAATTTAGACACTTATTAAATAATGGGCTGGGTTGTGTGCCTAAAGGTGGCCATTCACGCTGCAATGATTTTGGATTGCATCACACACAAATTGCATGCATGCCGTGCAATGCAATAAAGCCCATAACGCATTAGATTCTCGCAGCTTATATGGGCACCTTTAGTGCCTGCAACATTTTGAGACACAGCACGGAGATGGTGTATGCATACATGTACATGTACCCGAGATCCTCCATAGGATCGCATGTTGCATACACTCCCACAATCGGGCTGCAGCTTGTTGCAATGGCAATGTGAAAGGGCGCAAAATGTATGGTTTGCAGGAGGGCGCCGGACACCCTAGCACAGGCCCTGATCACAGCTGATATAGAAAGTTTTTTATAAATGATCTAACATGCATGTTAATCTGTAAATATTACTTTCCAGCAGACTGCTAGAGGGAATTCCACTCTTTAGTAGTTGGAAATATTTTATGAATGTGATACAAAACCATTAAATCAACAACAAATGTCTGCTTCATTCGTATTGAGGAGAATGGCTGCTTTGTGACTGTAACTCAGTACCACTGTGTACTGGACCCAAGTAGGGAGCGCGCTCTCCAACAGTGTTTTGGCTGAATGGCAGACAAATGCTTTCTGTTTTCTTTCCCTCTGTGTTTATCAATCCATTGCTGGTTGGTCGACAATGATATCATAAAGTAACACAAAGATCTTTTCTGCTGGCTGCTATTTTTGGCCATGCTTCAATCCATTCACAGAAGAAAAGATATCTGCAGCTATGAAACAGTTAACAGGGCTTTCTGATGATTTATAAAGAGCAGACATAAAATAAGGTGGGAGGCTCACTTAAGAGGTCTCTGTGCAACATATTTGACTTTAAACCCACGTATCCATCTAAAGAAACATTCATGAATTACATTCTCTACTGTTACTATGTAACCAGCTTCAGATTATCACAGATGTCATTTAGAATGATTTGTTAGTCAAAAGTAGAACGCTAACAGCATGAAATCCCACACTTTCCCTTTCATTATAAGGCTCATAGTCTAAAAAAGAAGCACTTTTGTGCTTGTAACAGCCTCATTGAACCACGCACAGAAGCAGTGTAAATGGATAGTAGTGAAATGGACACAAGAGCACCATCTGCTGTTCTATTAGTACAGTACAGAGACCAATAAAAGTAAGCATCAGTATAGTAAAATGTTATTGTATATTCCATTGGTTCCCAAACTGAGTGCCGTGGCTCCCTGGGGTGCCACGGGTTGGTGGTCCAGGACCAATTCAAATTATTTGTGATTCATTATTTATGGACAAAACCAGTGCTGGTGGCTGCCAATGATAAAATGTGTGTACAGTCAGAAGTACATCATAACAGAACCTAAGAAGCACATATAAACACAATCTACTTAATTATATACTGTATATTTTGTGGGCCTAGGGGTAACGTGGAAAAATTGTGATACTCTAGGGTGCCTAGGTTTGAAAAGATTGGGAACCCCTGGTGTATTGTCTTCAAACATCAATCTGCACAGATTTGGTGCTTATGAGACTCAGAATCAGCATTATTGGCCAGGTATACTTGTGTATACTAGGAATTAGATTTGGATTGCTGTGCAACAGCCAGATTAGGTAACAGTTCAACAGTGGCAGTACAAATATACATAACATACAGGTATAGGCTACATGTACCCTGGGGATTGTATGTGCAGAGAACATATATTCACCGAGCAGCACAGCGCCTAGGCAACCATCAGCAGTGTCACTGCAATAGCCCGGTATGTAACAATACAAATAGAGATGGTACAGTTTTCACACAGGGAACACATACCTGCCGAGCTGCACAGCGCCTAGGGAGCCATCAGCGGCGCAACTGGTTGCCGTAACAGCCAGGTAGGTAACAATACAAACAGACATGGTAGTTTTCACACAGGGAATACATACTTACCGAACTGCACAGTGCCTAGGCAGCCATCAGTGGCACAACTAGTCGCCTCAACAGCCAGGTAGGTAACAATATAAGCAGAGACAGTATAGTTAGTTCATACTTTCCGACTTTTTAAAACTCCTCTGCAGGAGAAGCCCGGACAGAAGAAAAAGGGGGGTGGGAAGAGGCTACGTTGTGGGGGCGGGGTAAGGCTGATGTCACTAAGCCCTTCCCCCATGACCGGCAGCCACATCAATTTGCAGGTCCATGGATGGTGGGCGGGGCTAAAATAATGCGAAATTACGCAATTTGTGTCATTTTTGCTCCGCCCCCCTCCCCGCGGACTGCAAAATTCGGAGCTTTAAACCGCGGGGAAGGGGGGAGCCGGGGCTGTAGGGAAAATGCGGCCATTCCGGGAGGGTAGGCAAGTCTAAGTTAGTTATAACAAGGAACACATACTCGCCGAGCTGCACAGTGACTAGGCAGCCATCAGTGGTGCCACTGGTTGCCACAACAGCCAGGTAGGTAACAATTAAGCAGAAACAGTACAGTTAGGTTGCTGTGCAGTGTATGAGACAGGGGGGGGACACGGGGGGTACATGTGGCTGAGTGGCACAATTCCTGCTTACATGGCATTGGCCTCACCTCCTCCACTTTTCATAATAGGCCCTTAAACATTTTCAGTCCCAGGCCCATTAGGATCTTAATATGGCCCAAGATACTGTAGCAAGTGGCCACTTGTAGTAAGCCAGCTCTCTGCTAATTGCAGCCCAGTGTGGCACTCCCAGAGGGAGAAAACGCCTCCCAATGGTACTGCTTGTCCTGTGGGTGACTGACAGGCAGGGACATGCTCGGATATTTCAGCCTGGGCTTTTCTGCAATGCAATGGAAATAATGGGCATGGCACAATGTTGTGGGTATGGTTTCGGAAGCTATTGAAATATATAAAGAATTGTTATGGCAAAGAGTTATAACTAATACATCACCTATTAGCCCCTTTCTGACTAAGCTGTATCTATTCTAGTGCCAGATACACAATACAGGTACCATTGTACCAACCAATAAACAATATAGGAACCATTCTAATGTCCCATACACATGCTCCGATTCAGGGTAATTTTCGATTCGATTTTGCTTATAGAACCGAATAAATTACCCTAAATCAAAACTTGTTAACTGCATTCGATGAAAATTTGATCCCAAAGCGCAGTCCAGGGATCGAAAGCAAGGCAAGTTCATTTCTGCTTCGATCTGGAAGATTGAAGTCCGTGTAATGCTGCTCTATGCAGCATCCCCCCTCCCCTTGTGTGCCGTCCTTCCCTCCCTCATGTTCGAAGGCGGCACCCACCAGATCTCTGCGGCTGTCAATATTGAATCGGTATCAACAACTGTCGCATCGAAGAGTGTGTACATGCCATAACACTATGCAGGGAGCATTCCATTCTACAGATGAGGTAACGATCCCAGTGGACTGGATTCTAGCAGTCACAATACTGATAACGTCATACTGACTTGGTATTCTAACCGCTGGGATCCCCAATGGCAGACATCTTTATCTATTCCCCACTCCATCTAAAGAAAATATATGTAACTGACGACATAAAAACTCATTTTGATCCTAAAAAGTAAAATCTACTACATAAACTGTGCATCAAAATTGTAAGCTTAAAATAGTGACTTTTATTACTGTAGTACTAATTTATCATATCCACTAGTTTATTTAAAGCCAGCTCAAATCTGCACTCCTCTCCTTAAGCTTTCAATATCAGATCCCAGACTGTGGGCTGTTCCTGGCATCCATGGGCGGTAGAATCCGGCCTGAACTTCAAGTCTAAGGAGCTGCTACATTTGGCCATGGGCAGTAGCTCTCCCCAAGGACAACCGGCCGTCCCCATCTTCATCCCAGTCACCCTCTCTCCGCGGCGCCTATCGGCTAACATACTAGGTATGTCCCTCTGTCCCCAGGAGTTGGTGGCTGCTGTCTCCCCAGCCAGGGGAGACAGCAGCGGCCCAGTAAGGGGGGAAAGCGGCCAAAATCGGGTCCGGCCCACCGGGAAATGGCCCGGTTTCCCGGCGGGCCAATCTGCCCCTCAGTGGAGCTCTTTTGGGACTTGTAGTTCTATTTTTTTCATCTAATTTTTACACTTATTTTATCAGCCTGGCATCCACTGTCCAGCCCTGGGCTTTAGCCCAGGATGGGTGAAGCCTGGGGGTACTCCTTTATTCGGGGGTCCCCACTCCCCCAGATACCCCTTTCTCCAGGGCTGACCAGCCAGGATGAGCATGTTTCGGCCGGGGGAATTGTGTAAAAAGTGTCCCCCAGCTGTGGCATGACACCACTGGTTTTCGGAGGCCGATGCTCGTTCCAAAATATTGGAGACCCCTATGTTATTTATCCCCCATATTTTTGGAACCAGGACCAGTCCCAGAGCCCAGTGTTTCTTAAATACAGGGCAAACCCTCGATTTTTCCCCATATTTGGGGAAACAGGAGCTGCTCAATGAGATGCTATATGGGTTTCAATCGCACAAGATTAATAATTAGGTTTTTGTTAATAATGCCACATATTGTATGTATATATAGGACCCCTCTTGATACTCAGTACAAGATATATCTCCATGGTTGTGTAATCAGGGGTGTGCTACCATGGGCAAAATTAATCACAGTATTAAAGAAGGACAGAAATGGTTTGTCACAATGTAGTGCACCAGGAAGAAAATTAACCGTAAAATTTAACTTTTAATTGATCATTATTAAAACTGCGAACTAATAAAAAAAAACACATAACATATACCACAAACAAAATTAATACAGTGGGTGTTTAAAAAAGCATGTGCGGGGCTGCCATGTGTCTTGTATATCCCTTTTTGTTGTGAATTTAAATGTGTTGTTGGCAGGTTGTGGTACCCTGTAATGAGGTTTCCTTCTCTGTTAATGTGGCTTCATGGCCGATTCTATTAATAAGAGAAAAGTAATCATAAATCTTGTGTAATTATAAATTAAATACGTTAATAAATATACTGGAAGCTTCTTTTACTCAAGTGGTGTGTGATATTATGGGGGACATTTACCAAAATGGATTCGTAGAAAAAAGGTGTATTCGTAGGGAGAAATACACCTTTTTTTTACGAATTTGTATTTTCGGGATTTACAATCCCAAAAATACAACAATTCGTAGTCCTAAAGATGGAACATTCGTATTTGTAGTTACAAATACGAATGTCTACACCATCGATAGAATACGACAGAAATCACCATTCAAAGAATGGTGGTTTCTGATTTACTAAGCAGCCGTACTGATAATACGGCTGCTTAGTGGTGTAAAACACCCACGCAAATACGACAGGAAAATAGAACACCATTTTCATGTCGTATTTGCGTTTTAGCCTGCACGGATCAGTCAGATCCGTGCAGGCTACAGTGTAAAAAAATAGAAAAATTAAATAAATAAAAAAAAAAAACGGCGTGGGGTCCCCCCCACAGCCGAAACCAGCACCAGGCTGACAGAGCCTGGAGCCGGTAATTAAAAATCAGGGAACCCGACAAATAGGGGTTCCCCGATTTTTAACAACCAGCCCCAGGCTCCTGCTCTGGGGCTGGTTCCCAAAATACGGGGGACAAAATGACTAGGGGTCCCCCGTATTTTAAGAACCAGCCCCAGGCAAAACCAGCCAGCAGGCTAATGCCACAGCCGGGGGGAGACTTTTTATGCAAGTCCCCCCGGCCAAAGCATTAACACTACCGACCAGTCAGCCTGGCCAGGGGCCCTGGGGGAGTGGGGACCCCCCCAATAAAGGGGTCCCCCCCCTCCAGGACTTACCTGACCAGGCTGAAGCCTGGTGCTGTCCTCAATGCCCCTGGGCGGTGGGCATCGAGCTGATGGTATGGTGTAAAAAATAGAATAAAAACCATTGTCTTTTACTGGTGAACTATGAGTCCCAGCAAGCCTCCCCCGCAAGCTGGGACTTGGAGAACCACAAGTCCCAGCCTGCGGGGCATTAAAGGGCCCGCTGGGTCTTGTAGTGCCACAGTAAAAGAAAGAGTTAAATAAACACACTGACACACGTGAAAAATAAAAGTTTAATACATACATAACACATACATACTGATACTTACCTTTCTTGATCCCGTAGGTAGCCCTGGTCCTGATGTCCTGTGTCGTCCATGTCGGCTGTCTGCGTCGTCCTCCAGGTCCATGTCGACGGTCCGTGTCGTCCTCCAGGTCCATGGCGGGGTCCGGGTCCGAAGAAATCCATGTTGGAGCTGTGGAAGGAAATCCTACTCACCTGTTCCTGCGCTGAAGAAGTCTTCTCTTGATCCGACGTAGTCCAGGTAATCTTCATGCTGTCGCCGGTCCCCGCTGTCTGCGCTGTCTCTGCATCGCGCTGAGGAGAGATGCTGAAGTTTCATATTCGGCGCCTCTCCTCAGACTGAATTCTATTGGCCGCCTAGCGGGCCAATCAGGAGCCGAGAAAGTCGGCTCCTGATTGGCCCGCTAGGCGGCCAATAGAATTCAGTCTGAGGAGAGGCGCCGAATATGAAACTTCAGCATCTCTCCTCAGCGCGATGCAGAGACAGCGCAGACAGCGGGGACCGGCGACAGCATGAAGATAACCTGGACTACGTCGGATCAAGAGAAGACTTCTTCAGCGCAGGAACAGGTGAGTAGGATTTCCTTCCACAGCTCCAACATGGATTTCTTCGGACCCGGACCCCGCCATGGACCTGGAGGACGACGCAGACAGCCGACATGGACGACACAGGACATCAGGACCAGGGCTACCTACGGGATCAAGAAAGGTAAGTATCAGTATGTATGTGTTATGTATGTATTAAACTTTTATTTTTCACGTGTGTCAGTGTGTTTATTTAACTCTTTCTTTTACTGTGGCACTACAAGACCCAGCGGGCCCTTTAATGCCCCGCAGGCTGGGACTTGTGGTTCTCCAAGTCCCAGCTTGCGGGGGAGGCTTGCTGGGACTCATAGTTCACCAGTAAAAGACAATGGTTTTTATTCTATTTTTTACACCATACCATCAGCTCGATGCCCACCGCCCAGGGGCATCGAGGACAGCACCAGGCTTCAGCCTGGTCAGGTAAGTCCTGGAGGGGGGGGACCCCTTTATTGGGGGGGTCCCCACTCCCCCAGGGCCCCTGGCCAGGCTGACTGGTCGGTAGTGTTAATGCTTTGGCCGGGGGGACTTGCATAAAAAGTCTCCCCCCGGCTGTGGCATTAGCCTGCTGGCTGGTTTTGCCTGGGGCTGGTTCTTAAAATACGGGGGACCCCTAGTCATTTTGTCCCCCGTATTTTGGGAACCAGCCCCAGAGCAGGAGCCTGGGGCTGGTTGTTAAAAATCGGGGAACCCCTATTTGTCGGGTTCCCTGATTTTTAATTACCGGCTCCAGGCTCTGTCAGCCTGGTGCTGGTTTCGGCTGTGGGGGGGACCCCACGCCGTTTTTTTTTTATTTATTTATTTTTCTATTTTTTTTTTACACATTGCAGCCTGCACGGATCTGACTGATCCGTGCAGACTGCTAGAAATAATTCGTATTAGCGGCCGTATATACGGCCGCTAATACGAATTCCTACGACATCGGTGGGTTACAAAGCAGTCGTATATGACTGCTTTGTAAATCCCCCTCCGGAACACGACTTTGCATACGACTTAAACAGTCGTATGCAGTCGTAGGGAAAATACCAATACGAAAAACTAGGTTTTTCATATTGGTAAATTTCCCCCTCTGTAACAATAATGGCAAATAAATAATAAGATGTTCCAATCGTGGATACAAAGCTGCTAATACAGTGTCTGTCTGCTGCTTTTCTGGTGTAAGTTGTCACATCTCAGGAATATTATTATTACACATGTGTGCGGAGCCAATGCCAATTACAGAAGTATTTGTAACTGAAAATGATTCGGTCATCTGTTTGTTTGAAACACAGCCCATAGCAAGTGGGAGGAAATATTAATCTGTATCGATATGTACCGTTATCTCCGGGATCTAGAAAGTTCTAATTGAAAAGAAATGTTCACTTAAAAAGACAGGATACATAGCCAGGGGCATAGCAAGGGCGAAGCACGAGCTCCGGGCGCCAGAAGATAACAGGGCGCTGGAAGCTATGCCTGCACCTGTGTCTGGGAGACGTGCTGCTATTTTCAAATCACGTCTCCTGCTGGACCGCTAGCCAATAGGCGCTTGCGGTCCAGCAGCCAATCAATTGGTGGCTGTTGGACTGCGTGTGCCTATTGGCTAGTGGTCCAGCAAGAGACTTGAATTGAAAATAGCATTGGGAAACAGGGAGCCGGGAGCGGGCTGCTACAGAGTTCTGTCCCCCTTTTCAACAAGCAATTTTAGTCCCCCTTGGCAATAAGCAATATCAGTCCCTCTTGGTAACGACATATTTCAGTCCCCCTTGGCAACAAGCAATTTCAGTCCCCCTTGGCAATGAGCAATTTTAGTCCCCCTTGGCAATGAGCAATTTCAGGCCCCCTTGGCAACAAGCAATTTCAGTCCCCGGTGGCATAGAGCATGAAGCCTCTTGGCATCGAACATGAAGCCCCTGGAATCGAGTATGTAGGTAAGTGGCACTTATGTGTCAAATGTGTAATGCGCATTATGGTTTGTTAAATAGTATGTCATGGGCATTACGGTTTGTATGTAATGGGCATCATGTGTGGCCTTATGTGTAACTGGCATTACGGCATGTGGCGTTATGTGTAATTGGTATTACAAAGTTCGCTAAAATGTGCAAAGGACATTATGATGTGTAGTATAATGTTAGGTCATGCCTCCTTTTCACTGTTCAAGAGCCTCGCCTACTACAAATCGGGGGAGAGGGGCGTGAAACATGCCCTTGTTCTGGGCGTAGTCACCACTCTCCGTAGCTAAATATGTCCTCTTTTTTCCTTGGCTGGTTCCTTTCTGTAACGAGTCTCTTGAACTCTGAAGTAGATGAGGTCAAGGTGACTACAACATTGCCATTTCCCCCTGAGGGATCCAGACAGCAAGACCCATTCCTCACAGAGGATCACTGTGCTCGCTAAGCTTCAGGCACGGTGTCTCGCTACGCTCGGCACACTATTCTATTCACCCACCACGCACTAGTGGATGGTAGGGCATGAAATACCGCCTGTCGGCTCAAAAAACAGTAAAAAAACCATGTCAGCACATGGAGGGGAGACTTGGAGGAGTCGGAGTGGCTTCATCTGTCAATCTTGTCCTTTTGCCTCTGCACCATCGTCCAGATCTCATTGCATCCTGTGCTGAACTCCTGAACCAAACATGGCGGAGGAGTCTGGGAGCTCGAATGCACTCTTTAGAGCGTTCTTCTGGCGAGTTCCCTGTGTGCCTGGTGCTCATTGGATCTCCTGAGGGCCCTGTCCTTGGTCATGTCCGTCTCTGTAGGGTGGCGGGTCTCCAGGACATTCTGTTTGTGGAGTCTGTGGTGGTTAGTGTTGAACTTCGTGGCAAAGGCTATTGTCAGAAACTAATGGAGGCCACTGAGAGATATGCTAGAGGAAGGGGCTTACAAAATCTATACCTTACCACCCATGACAAGCAGGACTTCTACTACCACCTAGGGTATCGCTTGTCAGACCCTGTGCAGAACATGGGTACTCTGCAATCAGAGAACGGGCAGTCATTTGACAGGAATTTTAAAAATCTAATACCCGCCACTGCGCGTCCCGTCGGCGCTGCTGAATGAGAGACCGTGATCATCACACCGCCTGCCAGGTCAGCACTCGCCGACGCCGCCAGCCAAGCGCTCAGGGACCCGCTGCCTGCCCCACTGCTCCCCCGGTTGTCTGCATTCATATGCCTGTCAGGTGGGCAGGCATATGCATACAGGAAGGTCGGACGTGATCGTACATGCTGACCGTCCGACCTCCCTGATCCGGTCCGATGCGCACAGGACCGCGCATCGGATCGGATCAGATATCACACACCTGCGATTTTGGGCTGATTTCAACTGGTTATCAGCCCAAAGTGCCGAAATAGGATGAAATCGTCCCAAAATCGCATAGTGTATGGGGGGCCTTTAGCCAGTTTGCAATTGGCTGAGAGAGCGCTCAGCCAATCACAGGCTGCCCATTCATTGTGTGGGCTTTTTTTTTCTCAGCACTGACAGCTCCAGAGAATAGAAAAAATCCTATTCAAAAGACTATTTTGAATAGGATTTTTTTTTGCTATGCTCCACTGCTGACTCCCCGCGGCGCCCCCTGCCACGGACCCTCTCCTGCAGCCCCCCCCCCCATCCCTGCTCTCCCGCTGCTCCCCGGGTTTACATGTGATAAATCGAGCCGATTTATCACATGTAAAAAATGGCACATAAAGTGGTAAATCCTATCAAGCTCCCCCGGGGAGCTGCCTGGGAAGCTCAGGGGAAATCGGGGCTGACTTGTCCTTAGGACAAGTCGCCCTAGTGTTTGGGGGCCTTAACAGCCTATTATTCATAATAACATCAACAATCAGAATCAGACCAATTGACTAGTAGATCATCCCATTCTCACCAGGAGATACGCATACTGCACTGCCAGTATAGATTTCAGTGTCCTTATCCTACTCTACCTGCCCCAACACCAGCCCCTGTGACATTTCAGCCTCTGTTTTTCTATCTACAGTTTATTCTGTGGTTAACACCTGAAAAGCAGCAGACAGACACTGTGGGGTAGGTTTATTAAGCTCGGTGAAGTGATAAAGGTTTTTATCACCGGCTACAGAGTATCACACACCACTTGAGTAACAGAAGCTTCCAGTATATTTATTATAGGGATGTGTGCCGGCCACTTTTTCGTGTTTTGGTTTTAGATCTGGATCTCCCTTCGTGTTTTGGATCTGGATTGGTTTTGGCAAAACCACCCTTGCAGTTTTGGATCTGTATTTTAATAAAAATGCTAAAAATGGCTTAAATAACATAATTTGGGCCTGTTTTGTTTCTAAAGTATTATTAACCTCAATGACATTAACTTCCACTCATTTCTAGTAAATTTTGATCACTTCACAGCTCACAAAATTGTTTCATTTAGTTAGGCCAAAAGGTTGTACCAAGGTAGCTAGATGACTAAGCTAAGCGACAGCAGTGGGCATCACATACATGTGGACCTTAAATTTCCAACATGGCACATCTTGGAGGCAGATCGGCACTGCAAGGGCAGATAGGGTGGCAGTTTATTAAACTACCCCCAAAAAACAGCAATGCTCCAAAGAGCAAAAAATACAAAAGGGTGCAAGATGAAATTGTCCTTGGGCCCTTCCACCCTCCTTATGTTGTTTACAGGACATGCACAGTTTAACAAACCAATCGTTTCAGCGACAGGGACTTCAGGGACTGTCAAATGTGGCTGAAATGATTGGTTTGTTCGGGCCCCCAAAAATCAAGCTGGCAATGGGCAGTGCACAAACTAGCTTTACCAAATGTTATCCTCAGCATCCGATTCTTCACCCCCATCCTCTTCTTCACACACAATTAATTAGTCTTCACTGGAATCAACCAATAAAGGACTGTGTGTATTAGGAGGACGTAATTGCTGGTGAAGGAGGAATTTGCAATTCATTTTTATGAACATCATCTTCTCCACGTTTTGTGGAAGTAACCTCCTACACAGATCCCTAACAAGGTTCCCAGCTTCGCTGAAGACTCTCTCAGAATATACACTGGAGAGTGGGCAACTTAAATAAAGCAAAGCCAGTTTTTGCAAAGGCCACCACATTGCCTTTTTTTCTTGCCAATAATACAACGGACAGTCTGACATGCCTTTTTGGATGCTATCACCATAGTAATCATTCACCATTCTTTCAATGGTGATATTATTATAGGCAGTAGCAGTAGATATGTCCTTTATGGTAGGAAGCTCCTTTAGTCCGGCCCAGATGTCCAAACACTCAAAAACAGATTGGACACTTACACTTGATACAGCAGCCCCTGTTACATTGGCCAATGCACCATTATACTGGACACAGCCCCTGTCACACTAGACACAGCCTCTGTCACACTGGCCAATGCACCCTGTACACAGCCCATTACACTGGCCAATGCACCCTGTACACAGCCCCTGTCACACTGGCCAATGCACCCTGTACACAGCCCCTGTCACACTGGCCAATGCACCCTGTACACAGCCCCTGTTACACTGGCCAATGCACCCTGTAAACTGGACACAGCCCCTGTTGTACTAGACACAGCCGCTGTCACACTGGCCAATGTACCCTATACACAGGACACAGCCCCTGACACTGGATACAGATCCTCCTACACTGGCCAATGCACCCTGTACACTGGGCACAGCCCCTGTCACACTGGCCAATGGACCCTGTACACTGGACACAGCCCCTGTACACTGGAGGCAGCCCCTGTTACACTGGCCAATGCACACTGTACACAGCCCCTGTGCATTGGCCAATGCACCCTGTACACTGAACACAGCCCATGTTACTCTGGCCAATGCACAGTTACACTGGACACAGACCCTGTCACACTAGAAACAGCCCCTGTCACACTGGCCAGTGCACCCTGTACACTGGATATAGCCACTGTTACACTGGCCAATGCACCATGTACACAGCCCCTGTCACACTGGCTAATGAACCCTGTAGACTGGACACAGCCCCTGTACACTGGACACAACCCCTGTCACATTGGCTAATGCACCCTATACACAGCCCCTATACACTGTACACAAGCCCCTGTACACTGGACACAACCAGTCACACTGGACACAACCCCTGTCACACTGGACACAAACCCTGTACACTGACCACTGTACCGTTACACTGGACACAACCCATCACACTGGACACAACCCCTGTACACAGCCTCTGTACACTGGACACAGCCCGTCACACTGGACACAGCCCCTGTCACACTTGACACAGGCCTGTACACAGCCCCTTTGGGGGTAATGTTTACCAAAAATTGCACCATATTACATTTGCGATTTTGATGTTTTCTATGTGAAATATGATTTGTAATGTGCAATTTTTGGAAATGACAAACTTTGCAAATTAAATAGCAATTCGTACCCTATTACATGTGTGATTTTTTAAAAATGTACGATTTTGCCCATTTCTGTCTAAAAAAATTGCACCCTATTACATTTCACCCATGATGTTGAAATACTGTATGTATGATCTCTGGTAATTATTATGTAAACAAGTTCTTAAGTCACATCTTCAATGTTCATTAGAACAACTTGTGTATTATATATATTTTTAAATAATTTTTTAGTCATGGGCATATTAACCCTTTGAGTACCAACATCTCTGCGATAGATATGCAAATCTCCACTAAAAATGTTAAAATATATATTATATTTCCTATGTAAGGTAAACATTATGGGTGAGATTTAATAGGATGAGAGATTCAGAAAGTGAGAGACTTGGGAAGAAATCTCCAGTGTTTTTTAAAGCGGCAATCATTTACACTGCAAAATCAAACTGGTTTTGCAGTGTAAATGATTGCCGCTTTAAAAAAACTGGAGATTTCTCACGAAATCTCTCACTTTCTGAATCTCTCATCCTATTAAATCTCACCCCATGAGTCATAACAATGAATACAAATGTTTGCTTGGCAATTCTCACACATATTTTGACAAATTCACTTGGCACTCAAAGGGTTAAGAGAAGAGATGGCCTGTGCTCTGCTGCTGCCATCCTGGTAAGTATTAAAAGAAATTGGGCAGTGTGTGCGGTGTGTCACCCATTATAAATAAACCACTGCATTTAAGGCCTGATTCAGACCCACACTAGGCGCAGCAAGCGGGTAAGTGCCGCCCTCCGCCCAGGGCCGATGCTAGGCACCGGAGCGCCCCAGGCGGGGGGGGGGGGGGGGTCGCCCTGGCGCCCACTGTCGCGCTGTTGCCGGGGGGAGGTGAGGGGGGGGGGAGCAGAAAGCGGCTGCTTTTAATGATGCCTTGCAAATGCTGATTTTAGTATGACAAATATTTTCAATTGTGTTTAGGATTATGAATGTAATAAATGTTTTTTTTTTATCATTCCATGGTATAAATTTCCTGAGTGGGACTGACTGTCCCATTTTTTCATAGCAGCTGGGAACTTAACCCATATCAGCACCTGATCTTTCCTCTAGGGGTTATCTACTGCAGAAATAACCAATAATAATATTCTCTAATACCCCTTTCAGACAGAAAAAAAGACCCGGGAATTTCCCTACACTTGCCGTGTCGACCCGGGTTTTTCTTCTGTCTGAAAGAGTCAACATAGGTCTAACGTTCCGGGACTTCGACCCAGGTATTTACCTGGGTTTTTCCCGGGTCTGTATTCCAAAAACCCGGGTCGCCGGCTGTCTGAAAGGAAACGACCCGGGTTTTTGGGATTATTACACATTGTTATGTAGGGTACAAACCAGGGCGACCCGCTCACGATGCACATCGTGAGCGGGTCGTCAGTGTCTCGTCCGACCCGCTCACGGTGACGCGGGAGGGCACGACCCGCTCACGATGTGCACCGTGAGCGGGTCCGATCCGATGGCGACCCGCACCCGGCTGTATGGTCGTCATTGAGATCCTACCTGCAGCAGGTAGGATCTCAATAACGACCGACCGACCCGCGGGACCGCGCATCGGATCGGTATCGGTCCACACCAGGACAGAAAAGGGCCCAATCAGCACACAATCTACATCCAATTGGTTGGAATTGGATCTAGATTGAGGGCCCTAGTCGTCCTGGTGTGTACCCAGCATAAGGCACTGATTGGCTCTCCTGGTGGGGTGCTGGCTGATTGGTTGTGAGGATAGGCTTCTCTGATTGGCTGGGAGGGCATGGCAATGGAGCTGGCCTCTGAGGTCATTAGGGAGCTGAAAAAAAGGATAACAGGGCCCACTGGTAGAAGCAAGAGGTGAGAGCTGCTGGCAGTGAGAGGGGAGGAGGATATCGGCAAACAGATGACTGGGACAGTCAAAGATGCCACAGTGTACTCAAGCATTGCAAATATACTGACAGCCATGTGAGGTATATAAAAACAATAAAACTTGTTTACAACATATCCTTGTGTCATGCCATGGTTAATGCAATGCAGTGAGCAGTCACCACCCACTTTTGATGACCTCATCTCTGTGTGCCTTTAAAACTGTCCTATTCTTATGACACACAGAGTTTTGCAGGAAAAATCCGGCTTCTGTGTGAAAGGGGTCGACACAGGAAATACCCGGGTTTTTGCTCCTGTGTGAAAGGGGGTCAGCCCCTTGCTTGCCTAGTTGTACCCGTGTTTTTGTATCCAGGAAATACCTGGGTTTTTGGGATTTTTCTATCTTAAAGGGGTATAAGAAATATATTATAGAATATCCACAAAAGTAACAATATAGCCGTGTGTTTATAAGCAGCTGCAGCCATGGAATTGTTAATATGGACATTGTTGTAAGCTTGGCGTACACTGTCAGGCATAGGCTAGATGAGAAGCCAATGTCCCCCTCAGAGGTGACAATAATCCGTATCTCTGCCCTGCATGAGGAATTGATCTTCTTATTCTACTGTTACCCTGCTGAGATTTTATTTAGTTGCTTGAAAATTTGATTTTGCTCGTTGTTTTGCTGTTGCTTCTCTTTGCTTGTACATAAAAGGCCTTTCACTGAACTTGTCTGCCGTCCTGGCCTAAACTATCACTTTTATATCACTTCAGGAAAGTTCAATATCTGTTATGTGCACAGTGTACACTTCAAGAACAGAATACAGGGGCATAGACAATCTTCCCGGGCCCAGGTCATGTGAGGTGGCATGGCCAGTGGAGGAGGTGTTGTGAGATCCCCCTCCTAGGAAATGTATGTGCAGCCTTGAAGGGCTGCACAGGGGGGCGCCAGCCCCAATGCAGTGGGCATCAGTGGAGGAGGAGAAAGCAGTGATTGGGTGCGTTCAATCACTCCCCCTGCACAATGGGGCCCGATTCACACAGTGGGCGATTATTGATACACTATTCATGCCTACGCATGCACAAGCCCGTGGTGCAATGAACACCTGCCACTATTTCTGTTCGCTAGCCATTCGCATGGTGATTGGCAGGGAGTGGGCATGGAATCCTGCCAAAATGGAAAGAAAGGGGTTAATTATTTTAAAATGTTTACACTCTTTTGACTGTTTTTTTGGTTAGAAGGTAGCTTTTGTTGTTAACTTACCCTAACTATCCCTACCTGGGCCCAGGAGAGTGGTCGGGGATTCCGCGTGCTTGCTGTCGGGGGACTTGCTACGCAGCAAGGATCTTAATGCTGCCGCTGCTTAGTCTGCATCGCTGATAGGAATGTATTGTGTCAGTGTCCTGTTCTCTCGGACGATGTATTGTGTCAGTGTCCTGTTCTCAGTTGCCGGGGAGGAACTGAGTTGCCACTTGCAGTCCTATGTGGGATCCACGCTCACCAGCCACCAACACGTTTCATGTATATAATACACTTTTTCAAGGATGTCTGGGCATTTCCTTAGTTGCTTTTTTATAACTAAAAAATTGTATTGAATTTCTAAAAGAACAGTGTTCACACAGGAAGTGGTCATCGCTTTTTGGAGGGAATCACATGGTCAGAGAACTTTTCTCTTTCTTTTATAAAGTTTTGGCATTTAACTAGGTTTGGCAAGAGAAAAAAAAAAGGTTTTTTTGTTTTTGTTTATTTGTGTTTAAAATATCTCAAAGAAATGAATGTTAAAAGTGCTAAATGTTTTATTATTTACCAAAAGACATGTAGGTCAATGTCTATATTTATACCTTGAGGGTCTAATGTTTGAAGTTCATATATCTATTTTGTTTCTGACTTTATTAGGTTGGATGATATGTCACCTCCCCTCCAATTTTTCTTTATTTTTTCTATTACTGTGAACTGTAATCCAGTGGGATCTTTGTTATGTTTTTTCTGCAGT
The DNA here is from genome assembly GCF_055691185.1 of Crinia signifera. NCBI lineage: Eukaryota > Metazoa > Chordata > Amphibia > Anura > Myobatrachidae > Crinia > Crinia signifera. Next base: position 231,647,271 of record NC_139219.1, on the reverse strand, counting down.
GTTTTGACACACTATGTGTTAGAAGTCCTTTTTTATATATTGTAAATATGTTCTTGAAACCTTGTCTTCGCTTTCCTTTTAGTTTGACCCACATATTGGCTTCCGCAAGGGCATTGTAGTATATATAACTTCTTCTGCACTAGTCTTTGAGAGTCTCCATCAGGGATCCTAGGAAAAATCCAGGGGCAAACGCAGGATTTTCAGAAGGGGGTTTCCAGAGGGGCGGAGCAAAGCACGGAGATGGACACTTAGGTGGCCCAGTATATGCCGGGTCAGTTAAAGTATTATAGATAGACCAATAGTATATAAAAAATAATAATAATAACACACACACATATATATATATTGCAGGGGCGTCAACAGCAGTGTAGACCCCTGGGCATAGCAATGTATTGGGGCACCTACCGATCCTCCAGTAGTAGGGGTGGGGGAGGCTTTGATGTCCCGCAGGTGGTAGGGGGTATTATATCAACCGCTCAGCATGTAGGGCCTGGATCAGTGATTTCACTAATTACCCCTTTACTGCACAGATGGTGGGAGAAGGGGGCATTGGGCTGAATGAAAGGGCCCTGATACATAACTTACAGGGTGGTAGAGGATGTTTAATATGCATAGGAGGGATGCATAGTGGAGTGGGCTTATTATTCATAATTTTCTGGTGGGAGAACAGCCTGCTTGACTGCAGATATCTCCAGTTCCCAGAAATAGATTTCTTAGATTTTAATGGAATTAAAAACTAGAGAATCCCACCTACCAAATGATATTAGGGGAGAGTCCCAGCTTTTGGAATATACCCTCAGAAAAACTCTAAGTCAGACAGAACCTGAAATATCTGACTTGGAAGAGCAATTAACAGGCTTGGACGGGGACCACTGCTTTAAAGTCAGATATCTCCGGTTCCCAAGGGCCGATTTTCAAAATTTTTGTACCCATGGAAAGAGGGAACCCTCAGCTTTCAGCCTAGCGCCCTTAGACTCCTAGGGGGGGTTTCTGGGTACTCGGAAACCCCCCCTGCGTGCGCTTCTGAAATCACACACAGGGAGGGCAAATTATGGGCTGCCATGAAGTATTCCGAAGAAAAGGAATTATCGTGAGTATAATCCGATGTTTTCTTCTTCATACTTCATGGCAGCCGTTTACAATGGAATGTACCAAAGCAATAGGGCAATACAATACCTCAGGCCACAGCTTGCCATAGGACTTCACTACCAAACCTCATCTCTGACACATCCAGTGCTTGGAGAAGGTATGCAACGATGACCATGTGGCAGCTTGACATATCTCTTTAGGTGAAACACTCGCCTCTCTCACCCAGGATGTTACCATAGCCATTGTTGAGTGCGCCCTTATGCCTTCAGGAGCCTGACGTCCAATTTTCTTGTAGGTAAAGCAGCCACAACCAGAAATTGTCAAATTGTCACACTGATGCTTCTTATGCTAGGTATAATTCCAGCTAATACACAGCACATATTGGCAATTTTGTATCAGATATAGTTGTTTCTATTCTGCATGACATTGTTTCTACAGATAGAAATTGCAAGTAGAGAAGCCATGCACATTCCCTTGAAATACTGAATAATTGTATAGGATGACCTCCTAAAGTAAATATAAAGGAATAAAATGTGCAAACAGTGACTATTGGTTGACATTTGTGTTGACCTTTCTTAATAAACTTACATAAGTTTGTGGATCATTGGTGATCTATAAATACATATCGGGCCCACAAAATAAGGGCAGTCACGGATAGATTACTTGGTGAGAAACTACTGACACGGGTCGACATCAGTGTCAACATTACTAAAAAAGAGTTTTCGTAAAGATCACTAGTATCTCAGATAGATACCCAGACAGCCATTGCGACATCATTCCCAGGTTAAAAGGAATTGTTTGTGGCCGGCACCAATATAATGTGTCAATCACACTAACCACCACACTATTGTCAGCCGCCTGCACCTACGCACAGGGGGATCTAGCCAATAAGACACTAACATATTTAACTCGATATATATTATTACAATGAGTGTCGGCTAATAATACCTGTAAAATCAAAACCTATACTTACCAAGAGTCAATATTTGTGTGGAGTCGGAGAGCCACCGTTTTTTAAACACATTGCGTATATGTTTTGTTTGTGTGTTTTTATATTTCGCTATCTTAAAGATTGCCAATAAAGGTTAAATTTTATTCGTCTGAGTCTGAGCAGGTGCACCACACCAGGACATACTTTTCTCTTTTTTGTTACTTGTGCATATTTTGATGTCCAGTGGTAGCACACCCCTGATAAGATCCACTTAGGAATATCTAGTGCATACATTACTGGGGGTCCACCCACTATCCTCAAAACTAATGAGGGTCCTGTGCGAATAGCAATCCTCTCTGTGTCACCCAGGATGTTACCATAGCCCTTGTTGAGTGTGCCCTTATGCCTTCAGGAGCCTGACGTCCAATTTTCTTGTAGGTAAAACAAATCACCTCCTTCAGCCATCTTGCAATTGTCTGCTTAGATGGAGCAATACCTTTCTTTGCTCCTTGAGGGATAACAAATAACGACTTTGTCTTTCTAAAACTTACTGTCCTATTTAAATAAATATTGCAGGCTCTTACAACATCCAGAGTGTGTAAATCTTCTTCTTTCCGGTTGGAAGGATTAGGATAGAAACAAGGTAAGACAATTTCCTGATTAAGATGAAAAGATGAAACTACTGTACCTTAGGCAGAAAAGATGGTTTGGTTCTGAGATCCACCCTGTCAGGAAATATCTTCAAATATGTGTCCTCTATCTATAATGCATGCAACTCTCCCACTCTTCTGGCCGAGGTAATTGCCATGAGAAAAAAAAATTTCCAAGTTAAAAACTTCAGACAAATTCTGTCCAAGGACTCGAAGGGAGAAGACAGAACGTTCAAAACTAAATTAAGGTCCCATTGCGTGAGGAAATGACGCAGATACGTGTTCTGCTTTGTCAAGTCCTTTATTTGTAGCGGACAGTGCCTGGTCAAATAGATAACATTGTACAATGACTTCATCTTTGTATGCCCATGTTGCCTGTATCGAAATTGTTATATACACTTTCATTTTGTAATATTGTGACTTCCGGTGTTTCAATAAAACATGTTTAAAAAAAAAAAAAATTAAGGTCCCATTGAGGAACCATAGACCTCACTCTTGGTCGGATCCTTTTAATTGCTTGGCAAAATCTTTTAATCAGACCATGCTCCGACCAGCCTTCTGTCCAGTAATGCACTTAACGCAGAAATATGCACTTTCAGCGTAGACACCACCAGACCTTTGTTAAAACCTTCACAAAGAAACTGCAGAATGTGTGACATATGCACATCAGGAAAAATAAACTTGTCCTTGGACCATTCAGAAAATATTTTCCAAATTCTATAGTAAATGATAGATGAGACATTATTTTGAGCTTGATGAAGAACCTCAATTAACAGGGAAAAAGCCCTTTATCTCTTAACTGCCACCTCCCAATTTCCAGGCCGTTAATCGTAACTTCTGTGGATCTTGACATTGAATGGGACCCTGACTCAATAGATTGGGTGACTCTGGTAGGAACCATGGATCCTACACTGCCATTCTTTCTACCATTGGGAACCACACCCTCCTGGGCCATTAAGGCAAAATGGCTATCACCTGTCCCAGGGCTATTTTTCAGCAGGCTCCAGCAGGAACTGAGGTCCTTATTCTAGTTCACTCTTTCTGACAAAATCTTTCTTAGATGGACAAAACCATGTGCACTGCAGGTGAGGCAGGTGTTACTTGTGCAGAGATAATTAGATTTGGGTGGGGTTTTACTTCAAAGTGAGATCTATATTGCAGTGTAAAAATAAAGCAGCGAGAATTTACCCTGCACAGAAACAAAATGACTCACCCAAATCTAATTCTCTCTGCACATTTTAAATCTGCCCCCTGCAGTGCACATGGTTTTGTCCATCTAAGAAAGATTTTGTCAGAAAGAGTGAACTAGAATAAGGGCCTCAGTTCCTGCTGGAGCCTGCTGAAAAATAACCCTGACCTGTCCTTGCTCCATCCTGATCTTCCATAGTACACGATGTACAGATGGGTCAGGGTCCATCTTTGCAGGGGATGGCGCTGGCGTCGCCAGCCGCCATCCCCCGCCAGCGCCATGGCGATGATGAGAAGGGGACGCGCGCGCACGAGAGGCGCGCGCGTCCCCTTCCGACGGCGCTTCGATCCGTTCCCCCGGGTCCCCGCCGGCTTGCTGGCGGTAACCCGGGGTCCCCGCCGCCTGCCCGCACCCCCCCTAACCCCCCCTAACCCTGTCCGTCTCCCTGAGGCGGAGACGGACAGGGTTTTCCGTCGCGCCAGCGACGGAGACTGAGACGCGCGTGCGCGTGAGACGCACGTGCGTCTCAGTCTCCTCGCTGGCGAGGCTGCTGGCGGGTCGCCAGCGCGTACGTTCTGGCGACCCGCCAGCAAGGATGTTAATAGTAACATACTGTATGAGAGAGAACAGAGGAAACACCTGCGCCAGGGAAAAATGCCACTTCTGGGACAAGGCATCCACTCCACACGACCCCCGGGTTGGGTATCTGGAGAAGAAGCGAGGACGCTTTTTGTTGATTGCTGACGCCATTAGATCTATTTCCGGCTGGCTGAACCGCCGAACTATTTGACGGAATATTGCCTCCTCCAACTCCCATTCCCCTGGCATAACGCAATGCCGGCTCAGGAAATCCGCCACCTGGTTGTCTTCTCCTGGCACGTGGAGAGCTTATATGGACTGCAGATGATCTTCAGCCCAGACCATAATGTTCTGCACCTCTTCCAATAGTGCCATACTTCGAGTGCCTCCTTGTCTGTTTATGTAAGACACTGTAGTGATATTGTCTGAGAATATGCGGAGGTGTGACCCCATGATGTCTTCCTGAAAGAATATTATCGCTAGCCATACTGCTCTTAATTCTCTGTGATTGGAGGACCATTATGTCTCTTGAGGCGACCAGACACCTTGACACATCTTCCCCAGACCATGCGTTCCCAAACTGTTACGCTGGCATCTGTGGTTATTACTTTGTACTGGGGACTCATTAGGAACAAGGCTCTTGATGCCAACCGATCTTCTTCCTACCAAAGTAGAGATTGCATGACTGGAGCTGGGATCCTTATTTCACGCTCTAAAGAAATGTGACTCACTGAATATTTCAGAACCTCCAGCTGCAGCGGTATCATCTTCCACCTTGCCCAAGGGACGATATCTACAGTGGAGGCCATCATCCCTAGCAAGCTCATTGCCATCCTTAACGATACCCTGGCACTTTCTCGAATCAACAGTATCAACTGCTGTATTCTCTTGCATCTCTTTCCTGCCAGTAATATTCTGAAATCGACTGTGTTTATGAGCACTCCCAAGAATTGGATTTCTTGAGCAGGAACTAGATTACTTTTTTCCCAATTGACTAGCCATCCATGGTCTTGGAGAAATGGAAGGACACAGTCTGCTGCTGCCAAGACTTCTTCCGCTGATCGAGCCAAGATTAGTATATCGTTCAGGTAAGCCTAGACCATGATTTTTCTTTTTCTGAGACATTCGATCAGAACCACGAGGACCTTTGTGAAAACCCTCGGTGAAGATATAAGGCTGAATGGCACACAGAGAGACAAAAAAAGAGGTTATACAGTAGCGCTGTTGACCAGAGAAATTTTGTATAAATTAATAAATTATATTAATTAATTAGCCTATTTGATCCCAGCTGCTGACTATTAGGGATTACCACACCCTATAAACAAAAGCAAAAGTGTAGACAAGAAAGAAAGCGCTCAGGTTTTAGGCAGAGAAGAGCCAGTTTAACTTTTTTGCAAAAAACATGTAATATTTATGAACATAGAAAAAAAGACAATATACAATTAACAATGATAATTCTCAAAGGTACCGGCCGATACCACCATAATAAAATCAATTTCACTTGGGTTTTAATTTTAGGGATGCATCCAAAATAAATGAGTAGAAAAAATGAAAAATAAAACTAAGGTTAACTGGGTTTGTAGATCTACAAACCTCTTCTCTGCCCGTAAGGAATAGCCGGCCGGCCCTCCTTTTCGAACTTTAAACACTTCATCCAAGTGGAGCTTGACTGATCTTGTAGCGATCTGGAAAACAGGTTTGGAGACTACATATGTGGGTACGCCCTCTCTCCCTATACCTGTATGTCAGTAACCCAGCTACTAAGGAACTGGTTATCATCAGCTGATTTTATCACTAACTATACCTAACAAACTAAAAACACCTTGTTTGCTGAACTGCTGCTTATTAACTAACAGATTGGCTGTACTTTTCTAATTAATAGCCTATATCCGGATAAATTTCCCTCAGTTGGTACTAACCCTAGAGCAATCTTGATGGACTATTAACCTTTTAACCTGAGTTTTATTTTTCATTTTTTCTACTCATTTATTTTGGATGCATCCCTAAAATAAAAACGCCAGTGAAATTGATTTTATTATAGTGGTATCGGCCAGTACCTTTGAGAATTATCATTGTTTATTGTACATTGTCTTTTTTTCCTATGTTCATAAATATTACATGTTTTTTGCAAAAAAGTTGAACTGGCTCTTCTCTGCCTAAAACCTGAGCGCTTTCTTTCTTGAATGGCACACAGGTAAACTGGAAGTGACCTATTCCGACACAGAACCTCAGAAACTTTCTGTCCTGTCCAGCGATGGGAACGTGAAAGTAAGCATCTCTGAGGTCTATTGATACTAAGTAGTCCCCTTTCCTTAGCCCGATAAGGATCGACTTGGTATCTGCATCTGGAACTTTTTTTTTCTTATTCGGTCGTTTAGATACCTTAAATCCAAAATGGTCCTGAACCCTCTGGACACCTTGTTTATGACGAAGATACGGGAATAAAACCCTACCTCTCTTTCTGCTTCTGGGACTTCTTTGACCTCCCCCGAGTTGATAAGATCCTTTAAACTCAAATAAAGAGCTTCGCTCTCTGCTCCTGGAGGAGGAAGCTTCGAACTCAAAGACTTTGCCAGTCTTGGCTTTGCAAAAAATTCCAGACGGTATCCCGTGGTGACAAGTTCTAGAACCCATTTGTCCCAAATGGTTCTTTTCCATACTTGTAAAAATTCTAGTAGTCTTCCTGCCACTGGGACTTTTACCACGGGAAGCATGCCGTCACTGTTTCTGTCCCCCTCTTCTGAGGGACTGTTGAAAAAATGCCCTGGATGTCCCAGATGTGTATCTGTCTTTAAAAGGTCTACCAGGCCTGTAAGCTGTAGCCTGCCTTAATGACTGCCTGTAAGAGTAATTAGCATATCCTCCCATCTTGTCCTGCAGCAAGCTAATCGATTTTCCAATGGTCATTCTTTGGATCATTTGATCCAATTTACTCCCGAACAGAAAGGAACCTTCATAAGGGAGGGTGGCCAGTTTATTTTTAGAATGGGAATTTGCCTCCCAAGATCTTAACCACAAGCAGGGCTATTTTTCTGCAGGCTCCAGCAGTAACTGTGGCCCAGGGTTCGCAAATACTCGCTATAGTGAGTATTTTACCCACTTTGGAGCACCAGGGACTCATTTTTATGAATGGCTGGGTCCCCTGGGACCCAGCCATCTCGGCGTGCACGCTGTGTTAATATGTGTGACAAGGGCGGAGGGATCGGTTTCACCCTCAGTTGTGATGCGACCGTGGAGAAGACACAGCGTGACTTACGGCCGCTTCACACATCTGCTGGGCACGAAAATGAAAGGGTCCCTTTCACCACAGAGTCTTAGGCAGCAGTGCACGGAAGCTGGCTTCTGCACTGTGCCTCAACAACAGATGGCTGGAGCCAACACCAGAAGCAGCTGCTCAGCAGGGGAACAGCGCTGCGGCTGGTGTGAGGACAGAGCCTGAGGAACTGAAACCAGCATTAGGGGCCAGAACCAGGGAGGTGCGACAGTGAAGACGGAGCAGGCCCGGGCAGGAAGTAGAGGTAAGAGGGGTGCGTGGTCCATTTAGCAGGCTGCTTGGCTATGTCATGTAAGGGGATTTATTGCTAGCAGAACTCGGGCTGCAGACTTCCCTCCTCATCTCCTACCTCGCGGTGCTGCTCTCTTGTCACTGTGTCACTGTCACCTCCTCCAGGCTCTGAGTGCTGGCTGTTAATGGCCCACTTGTCCCCTCCTCCCCTTACTGCATGGCTGGCAGAGAGGCTGCAGCTCACCAATTAACTCTTAATAGGCAGAGCTGCCTGTAGGAGAGGAGCCTATAGACTCTGCTGGGATTTCACTAACCCCATCCCTCCTGTTCCTGCTGCAATTACTTTTACAATACTGATTGGTGCAGCACAGGTGTCCCTATCCGACATTATGCCTTTTTCTAGTATATGTGTATCTTGCTTTATGTGAGTGGGCAAATTGCCAATTGATTACCCCCCCCAAAATAGCCACAGTTTTGGGGTGCCCAAATCTATGTTTGCTTACCTAATAAAAAAATAGGCTCAGACTGGCCCTTGGCTCAGGGTATATGCCATATGGAAGAGAGGAGGCGGCTTCTGTATGTGCCATGCTGGGGAAGGGGAGAGGAGGCTTTATTCCGTTGGGACCCAGAAAAGGTCAAGAATGGACCCCGATTTTTGTAAGTGAGGGGTCCCAGGGACCCATCATTTTTGGGGGTTTTCGCGATCACTGGTGGCCCTTATTCTAGTTCACTCTTTCTAACAAAATATTTCTTAGATGGACAAAACCATGTTCACTGCAGGTGAGGCAGGTGTAAAACCCCAACCAAATCTAATTATCTCTGCACAAGTAACACCTGCCTCACCTGCAGTGCACATGGTTTTGTCCATCTAAGAAATATTTTGTCAGAAAAAGTGAACTGAAATAAGGGCCACAGTTCCTGCTGGAGCCTGCACAAAAATAGCCCTGACCACAAGGCTCTCCTGGCAACCACACCAGATGTTACCGTCTTTGCAGAATAGTCCAATACATCAAGGGACGCTTCGCATATGTAGTCAACCGCCAGCTGTACCTTAGCCAAATTTTTACTCATCTTGTCACGGGATACCTTATCTTGCAAATCTTCCTGGAGCAAAGCACACCATATTCTAAGTGCTCTAGCCAGTGAGGCCACCGCAACACCTGATCTCATAGATACTGAACTTGATATATGTAGCCTCTTAAGGGCACTCTCCATCCTCTTTTCCATAGAGTCTTTCAAAGATGCACCGTCCTCTAAAGGTATGGTCGTCTGTGTCATCACTTAAGTCACAGCTGCATCAATCTTAAAAAAGCTGCACCATTTCAAAAATTCCTCATCTTCAATGGGATACATATGGTCCACTCTTTTAAATGACCCTACTCTCTTATCTATGTTAAGCCATTCTTTGGTCAGAATATGTTTCACAACCTTGTGAACTTGAAAGCACCTGCCTTTCCTGGATCTATCTTCAAATAAGGCATCATAATCTGATTTAACTGGCTGCTTATAATTCAATGTTTTGTAACGATCTTTTAACACTATTTGCACTAGGTCCAGATTAAACAGACGTTCATATTCAACAATCACTCCAGATTCTGTGGTAGACTCGTCAGATTCACCCTTATCAGAAGCAAAGTCAACAGAGTCCAATTCCAAATCACGATCCAGACTAGTCTGAGATCTAGACCTTTTGCTACCTAAGAATTCATCTTTGGTAACGAAATTCTTTTTTATCCAAGACATAAGCTCAGTCAGCTGGGATGACACACTAGGACCATTAGATTTCTTTGCACAATCCTGACACAGTGCCTCATCTCCCACAAAAGACCAATCACAAGATGAGCAATGTAAAAGTAATGTAAAAAGAAATAAAAAACAGTCCTCAGAAGAGGACTTACCTGGGTAGCACAACATTAGTTTTCAGAGAGGAATCCTCCATGCCTGTTGGCTCCATGATCCACCAGCGCCTCTTACACCGGCCAGGCACTTCATATATACACAGGCCAATGGGACGCACGTGGCCTGCTGTGAAACGCAGACCGCGTGCTCAGACTGGCCCCGGCACTTTCAGCGATCAGCGATACGCACACGGCCTGCTGTGCAACACAGGCCGCGCGCTCAGACTGCCATAGGTCGGCACTTCCGGCCCTTCATTGCTGAGTGGAACGCACGCGGCCTGCCTATGGAACGCAGGCCGTGTGCTTACCATCACCGGAAACTGTCAGAGATGCAACACTGCGCTCCAAAATCCAGAGGATGCTGCCTCCAACCTCTGCCAGCGGGACCACATGCTTCAACCCGCCGGGAAAGAAGCTCCGTGGACCACCGCCGCAGGTTAGTGTCCTATGCCGCCGGCCCGGACCATGATAAAGGGTAAAGCACCGCCATCCCATGACGCTGCCCAGAACCAGTAGCATACCAGCCTACTGTCAATGCATGAAATAAAACAAAACCTACTACTACCTGTTCTAACTCAAAGGAGACAGGAAAATACTAGAGATCATGGGGAGAAGTTGAGCTATAAAGAGGAAGAGGAGACAGTGGCAAACGCAGGATTTTCAGAAGGGGGTTTCCAGAGGGGCGGAGCAAAGCACGGAAATGGACACTTAGGTGACCCAGTATATGCCGGGTCAGTTAAAGTATTATAGATAGACCAAATGTATATAAATAATAAAAACAAATATATATATATATATATATCACACCTTGAAAAAGAGGCATAGAAGCCTCGAAACGTTGGTTTATGTGACACCTGCACTAAAGTTTGCTTTTTTGGATTTAAACCCGTGAGTGCCGCCCGTTCTTTCTTTATCGTTTTATTTACAGCGGTAGGGGTGGGGGAAGCTTTGATGTCCCACAGGTGGTAGGGGGTATTATATCAACTGCTCAGCATGTAGGGCCTGGATCAGTAATTTCCACTAATTACCCCTTTACTGCACAGATGGTGGGAGATGGGGTGGGAGAAGGGGGCATTGGGCTGAATGAAGGGGCCCTGATACATAACTTCCAGGGTGGTAGAGGATGTTTAATACGCAGAGGAGGGGTGTATAGTGGAGTGGGCTTATTATTCATAATTTTCTGGTGGGAGGACAACTTGCTTGACTGCAGATATCTCCAGTTCCCGAAAATAGATTTCTTAGATTGTAATGGAATTAAAAACTAGAGAATCCCACCTACCAAATGGTATTGGGGACTAGGGGATCAGATTTCAGGAGGCAGAGCAATCTGCCAACGAGAATATAAAACTACATACCAGGTGTGTGGAGCTGGAGCAGTAACCAGCAGCTGGAAGGCTGATATCTCTGGTTCTGGGAAAAGTAGAGACAAACTACTACTGTCCTTCAAAGGGGGAGAGTCCCAGCTTTTGGAATATATCCTCAGAAAAACTCTATGTCAGACAGAACCTGAAATATCTGACTGGGAAGAGCAATTAACAGGATTGGATGGGGACCACTGCTTTGAAGTCATATATCTCCGGTTCCCAAGGGCCGATTTTTAAAATTCTTGTACCCATGGAAAGAGGGGACCCTCAGCTTTCAGCCTAGGGCCCTTAAACTTCTGGGGGGGTTTCTGGGTACTCGGAAACCCCCCCTGCGTGCGCTACTGAGGAGAGGCTGGATCCTCGGAGGGAAAAAACTACCTGTCTAATTAAAGGGGAAGAAGGGATGAACCCATTGTAAACGGCTGCCATGAAGTATGAAGAAGAAAGAAAAATTATCTGACCATGTGGTTCCCTCCAAAAAGCGATGACCACTTCCTGTTCTTTTAGAAATTCAATAAAGTTTTTTAGATATAAAAAAGCAACTAAGGAAATGCCCAGACATCCCTGAGGTGACATCATCGCCCGAGCGGCTAACAGCTGAAGCCGCGAGAAAAGGACACTGCCGCAGTACCTTCCTATCAGCGCTGCAGACTAAGCATTGGCAGCATTAAGATCCTTGCTGCGTAGCAGAGACGCCGCAAGTCCCCTGCACGGACAGCAGGCACACGGAATCCATGACCACTCTCCTGGGCCCAGGTAGGGATAGTTAGGCTAAGTTAACAACAAAAGCTACCTGAAAAGGATCCACCTTCTAACCAAAAAAACACTCAAAAGAGTGTAAACATTTTTAAATAATTAACCCCTCTCTTTCCGTTTTGGCAGGAAAGTTTGGCACATTTTATTATTTTTATGGTTTTACATAGTTCACATATATTTTTACATTACAAAAGAGCGCTCCTAAAATACTTGAACTCTGATTAATTGCTAATTAATATAGGTAGCTGCTTAAACACAATACAGCGCGGATATATACAAAACACAGGTGTGTACTGCAACATCTGGTAGAGGAATCTTTTAAAATGACTTATAGGCAGCGTAGTCACCATACTGCAGCTCTGTCCCCGGCATCCCTGCAAGCCTAGTGAGCGCCTCTCCCCCGCGCTGGCGGACACCGGCGGAGAGGTGCTCATGTGGGCACCGGCAGAGAGGCGCTCCATCTGTCAGAGGCACGAGCGTCTCAGATGCTTGTGCGTCTAAGTAATTCTTGCGGCAAGGTACGGCAACCCTGCCTGTGTCCGCTTCAGGGAGACGGAAAGGGTTAGGGGTTCGGTAGCGAGTGCGTCTCCTGCACAAAGGGGGGGGGGGAATACGGTGCGCAAGTGCGTCTCATGCACAATAAAGGATGCATTTGCCAGTGCTCCATGTTACATACTGGCAAATGCCTCCATTTCAAACCCCCATTAGCCACGCCAGCCCGAAGCGTGGTGTGCGTAGCGAGCCCTGCGAGGAGAATCGGTATGCGTCCTTCCAACCTGTTCATATCCTCATTATCTACGTCGGCGTGGAGTCGATTCTATAAAGTGTGGCAAGCGCAGCGAGCTACCAAGCCCGAAGCGTGGCGAGCGCACGCGGATTACTTGACATATATTCCGCGTCCCCTCACTGTGTTCGCCACGCTTCGGGCTCGGTGGCTCGCTGCGCAAGCCACACTTTATAAAATCAACTCCACGCCGACGTGGATAGTGCGGGTATGAACAGGTTGGGAGTACGCGTACTGCGTACGCTCGCCACGATTCGGGCAGACGTGGATAGTGGGGGTGTTTCAGGAACACATTTACACCTGTCATTTTAGGCAGGTTAAAATGGTCAATGGTTCCCACACAATGTAATAAGCGCTGACTGACTATGCTAACTGCGTAATGCTGACTGACGCTAACTACGTAAGCTCCGGCTAGCCGCAAACAGGTGGGAACACGACACTGATACTGACAGGGATGCCTGACTGACTACGCTAACTACGTAAGCTCCGGCTAGCCACGAACGGGCGGGAACACTATGCTGATATTGACAGGGATGCTGACCATGGGAACACTATGCTGACTACGTAACTGCCGCCGTGAAACTACACAAGTACCAAGAAAAGTCACTGATACATGTCAGGGATTGTTTATCTATTGCCTTTTACACGTGGTTCCATATAAAGGGCCACAAGAAATGTATGTAGCCATAGGGATCATTATCAATGCTGGGAAATGGTGCTGATGATTCAATCGCAATCAGAAATTCTTTATTCGTCTCACAGTGGAGAAATGTACGTTGTTACAGCGAAGAGTACAGTGCAGATAAGAGGTAAAATAACATAGGTAAAAAGGACTTTTTGGCTCTATTTAAGTAAATCAGTCCAAATAATATACTACATGCTACAACATTTAAATTTTTTTAAATTTGGCTTTAAGTTAAAAATGTAGTTTTTAATAAGAATAACACACACACACATCCGCCTTCACCCACTAAAGTATTCAGATAACATGTGATACAAAAACAAAATCATTATTTAGCCATACTTCAGAGATACTGGTAACATATTAATTATAGAAAGCTACTAAAGGAAAGATTTACAGGCTGTTCCTGACTAGCTACCTGACTATAAAGTACTGTAGCTAATTAATAGAGAGGGTCATTCAGGCACAACAATTGTTGCAAAGTACAAATTTTCAGTACTTGTGCATGTGTAGGACACTCTGCGCTTGCCTGAATTAGTCCTGCGCAGTGGGAAATTTAACCTATGAGCTGCAGCCCCCCGCCCAGTAAAATCTGCCACATTGCTCAGCCTTAAGGCCCCCATACACTATGCGATTTTTGGCCAATTTCATCTGATTTCGGCCCTTTGGGCCGATAAATCGGGTGAAATCGGCCCAAAATCGCATGTGTTTGACATCTGATCTGATGCGCGGTCCCGCGTGCATCGGATCGGATCACGGCGTCGGACCTACAGAGCATAAGATATATCGGAATCTGAGCCATCATGGGTGCTTTTTAGCACCCACGATGTTCAGATCCGATATATCTTTATATACAGCACCCCTGTCTTACTAGCAGCGCCCCCCCCCCCCGGCATTGACGGCTCCCGGTGGAGGTAGTGCAGGCGGGGACCGCAGGCGTCGCAGAGCAGAGACCATCGGCGCAGCGGGAGAATAGGAAGAAATCCTATTCAAAAGACCGGGCGGCCGCTGATTGGCTGAGCTCTCAGCCAATCAGCGGCCGCCCAGTCTTTTGAATAAGATTTCTTTCTATTCTCCCGCCACGCCTACAGTCACTACCTCCGCAGGGAGCCGTCAATGGGGGGGGGGGGGGCGCGCTGCTAGTAAGACAGGGGGCGCTGCGGGGGACACAGAGTTGGCAGTAACAGAGCCGGGCAGGAAAAGCTGTCAGCGCTGGAAAAAAAAAGCCCATACAATGAATGGGCAGCCTGTGATTGGCTGAGCGCTCTCTCAGCCAGTCAGCAATTGGCTGAGAGAGCGCTCAACCAATCACAGGCTGCCCATTCATTGTATGGGCTTTTTTTTCCAGCACTGACAGCTCCCGCCTCCCCCTGCCCGGCTCTGTCACTGTCCCCCACAGCGTCCCCTGCACGCTGCCTTAGCAGCGCCCCCCACCAGCAGCCCTGTTCTGCAGCCCCCCCCCTGATCCCCGGGTTTACATGTGATAAATCGACACGATTTATCACATGTAAAAAATGGCACATCAAGTGCCAATCTTATCAAGCTCCCCGGGGAGCTGCCGGGGAAGCTCAGGGGGAAGTCGGGGGCGACTTGTCCTCAGGACAAGTTGCCCTAGTGTATGGGGGCCTTTAGTGAAGCCAGATGCAATCTGTGAGAATGCACTGGCTTCACTGTGACTGTCAGTGACCTCCTATTGGAAGTCCTACCTGCACCTGCAATCATGCACATTGCTGTGTGGTTTGCCTGTTAGTTAACGATCAGTTTGCAAAGCATCTGAAAACCTGCTGTGTGGAAAACAAAAGAGCAGGATAGTAAATTATTCCCTAATGTTACCACATATACAGTAAAATAATAATACAGGTTGTACACTAAGGGGTATATTTATTAAAGAATCTAAAAATGAAAAGATGTGATGTTGCCCATACCAGTCAGATTTTGTCTATCATGTTCAAGGATGCAATGATAGATAGTAATTGATTGGTTGTTATGGGCAACATCACCTCTTTTTATTTTTAGAGGCTTTAGTAAATTAACTACTAAGTACTTAATATGCAGCTGGAACACTGTATATAGAGCTGTGAATATTCTTCCATCACCTCGAGTGAATGAGTCAACCGTAAAAAATAGGCAGTCAATAGAGCGACACCAGATGGTCAACAGTGAATAGGTAAACAGGTTTAAAAGGCCGTCATTCAAAACAAAAAAATTCAACACCTGATCCTCCCCTTTTTATTTAGCCTAACCCTACCCCATGGCCCTTATTCTACTTGACTCGGACGGATGCGTATTTATTTCGGACGACCACCGAGTGTTCTTAGCTCTGCCTACCGAACAGATCACTCACACTGTCCGAATGCGGCAAGACGCCGAGCAAACGGACCGCGAGTGGATGTTTCATGTGAACAACTCCCCCATCCTCTGATGGTCGCCGACCATCGAATGATGGACCGAGCGGTCAAGCAGCTCCGAGTGCTCCAGACCACTTGGACATTACTCCGTGCGAAAGCAGGGATATGGGCGGGCAGCTGGCATCCGCCTATGTCAGCTGTCCGCCCCCCACAGGTGCGTCTCACCCGGATTACCATATGTACGCCCAGCGTTTTCATGGGAACGCCCAGGAAATGTGGGGCGTACGCATATGGTAATGAGCCCAAACAGCCCTTCACGCCCCCCTCCACCTCCTGCTCGGATTGTTCCGACCGATCATTTTCTGTAGGGAATTCACGCCATAATCGGACATGTGCGGTGTTTGCATATGCGCAGAAAAGCCTCTGCACATGCGCAAACAATACATTGGTCATCTGACCGAACACGCAGCGATCCGACTCAATCAGAATAAGGGCCCTAGTGTCTAAACCTAACTGTCCCCTCCCGCAGCTTATAAACAATCCTCCCCCAAGTGCCTATAAATTATAAAAAACATGTTGACCTTTTCTGTGTCCACCATTTAAATGTTGACCTTTTAAACTGGTCAATCTTTTAACTGTCAACCTAAATGAATGTCAACCAGTTACCTGTAGACCTAATGTCCATGTTGACCTTTTGACCCTCTAGTGTTGATATTTTGAATTTTTATCACTTTATATTAGATCCACCATCCAGACACCCATAACCTTACTGACACAATAAAAGTTTTAGTATAAAGTGAAGAAAAGGCAACTGCTGCCATTCCCTGAGCGTATGCCAGGAAGGAGGTCTTCCTATTCTGCTATACAGATTCTGCTGCTCTGCATATCTTGCTGCTTGTATCCTTAATATAGTTTACATGCAAAAATCTGTTACTCCTGATTAAGGCATCATACAAACAATATAAATGAGGTAGATTTGCTTCTAAACAGGCAGACTGACAAAAGTTATGTTACTTTTGATAAAGCTACACCTATAAAAAAAAAGAATTTGATATATCCCATAAAAGGGTGATATGACGTGTTTACTTTGAAAAGCAATCTGTTGCTCAAGGCAGACTACCATATACAGTGCATTGGAAGTACTCACTTTTTCCACATTTTGTTATGTTACAGCCTTATTCCAAAATGGAATAAATTAATTTTAGCCTCAAAATTGTACACACAATACCTCATGATGACAACGGTAAAATTATTATTATTCTTTTTTTTTGAATTTTGCTAATTTATTCAAAATAAAAAACGAATGTAGTCCATACAGTTATAAGATATTGCATACAATCATTCGATTTCGACCACATCTCTGATAAATCGAATGATTGTTTGCACATTTTAGGGACCATGCGACACGATGCGTGGGCCCGCTGGTCAAATGTTGCGTCGATAAATAGTATGTGCTGCACATAATATCTATTGAATTATAAGAGCGATCGCATGTGGTTTTTAACCACATGCGATCGCTCGAATGCAATCCGCGGGTGAGGGGTGGAGGGAACGCTGGCGGGTTTGGGGAGAGGGGGCCAGAGGGACTGCTGGCAGAGTCTGCCTGGGTAGTTTAGTGCTGTGAAAGAGCGCTAGCGGGCAGCGGTGGCAACAGAATTTAAAAACACTGTTTAAAACACTGGGCAGCCCTTTGATTGGCTTAGCTTTCTCTCAGCCTATCAGAGGGACGCCCAGTGTTTAAATTTTTTTTTTCAAATTCTGCCACCACGCTGACCTCTGCCGCCATCGGCACGCGACATCTGGTGCTGAAAGGGGGCACTCTTTGCACCATAAGATGCGATCGCACTTTGATGTCGCATCGCAAAATCACGTGTACATAAGTATGTAAGTATGGGGGAAAATTGAAGCTCTGTGAATACTTTCTGAATGCACTGTAACAAATGCAGTTTGAGCTTTAGTATAGATTTGAAAAAAGTGAAAAAGTACAATTTTGAGTATTTGACAAAGCCTGTAATAATACCCTACTGTATATGGGAGCTACGTATTTAAAAACATGAGATAAAATACAGCATTCTGATTGGTCTGTTAAGTAAGGTAGTAAAGTTGTAATATGTAGTTATTTTGATTACACTGGCACTCAAAGGATGGTCCCTAATGAATATAAAGTTTATCAGATATGGCACCAGGCAGGTGTGTCATGACTTGCATCCTGAGCCACCAGTAGTAATCCATGGGGTGATAGCGAGTGTATGGAGTTACAGCAGTCAGAGCATGGGTGACAGCATCAACAACAGGCGATGTATCGGTTGAGCCGCTATTGCAGTATGTGTTCATCCTGGCAATCTTCTCATCAAAGTACTTCCTCCCATAATCCTTCTTCACAATTTCAGGCAACTCAGCCCACATCTTTTCCCCAATAGCTTTTATTCTTTCTGGGCTGTACAAGCTGGTGGCTGCGATGAAATTTCCAGGTTCAACCAGACTGACATTCACACCCAGCGGGTGCATCTCATAGCGCAAACAGTCGGAGAATGCTTCCACCCCAAACTTGGTAATACAGTAAGGGGAACGAGCAGGGTTTGCCATGCGACCCAACATACTGCTAACATTCACAACGCGGCCTGTAACAATACATATATAATAAGGATTATGGGCCAGAAAAGAATAGACATGGGACTCTCATACCATATATTATATAATAATACAGCCCCTTGGATAAACAATGTTTGACTACAATGTGGCAATTGCAAAGACAAATAGGGGCATATTAAATTAGCCGTGGGAGGATAGCATTGAAGTATAAATCCATTTCCTTCCATGGTAAACCCGTGGCTAACATGGTAACCCAACGACTCAGTGTTAAGTGCCCAGGACTATATGCTATCACACTCTCAGCTGCTGCAGTAAGGGCAAAAAGCCCTTAGGAGGCCCAGAACTATTCAACTGCAGCCTTGGTAAATCTGCCGGATGCACTTATCGCAGGCAGTAATTGAATAGTTCTGGACAGTGCAACAAGCCCGCAGTAAGTCCTGCGACTATTTGAATATGCCCCATAGACTAAGGTGAGGGAGCTCATCAGTCCCACAAGGGAATTTGCACCATGTCTGTGTTTCCTGATGTATGTGCACTGCAGGCACGTGTCATCTGGCATATTGTGTATATACTGTAGAGGCAGGGAGACCACAGAGGTTAAAGGGCCAGTATGGGTGTCTATTAGTTTAATTCTACAGTATATTAATTCTTAAAAAATCTTGTGCTGGCAATAGGCTACTCTAATTCTTTTTTTTCTGAGCTAGCCAGATATATAGCAAATATTATTAGTAGTAGTATTGAACGTTAACAATATTCCAATGGCAGAAGAAGTTGAAGTACTGTATAATAAAGTTTTTACAAGACCGTCATGGTTTTACTTAATCAATTACAAAAGCCGTCAATACTGTAGGTAATTATTGCCGACTGTGCATTGTAGATATCATTAATATTACCTTTAGCTCTGCGTATGAGGGGAAGACAGGCTTTAGTAACTCGGACTGTGCCCCACAGATTCACTTCAGCAACTTCCTTGTAGGTCTCCATACTGGTGAACTCAACTTCTCCAAACGTGGATATTCCAGCATTGTTAACAACACCCCATAATCCTGATGAAAGTAGAAAGATGACATATTCTGTGTGTGTTTTGCAATTGACGTTACATATTCTATCATGACACCCTTTCACACCATTTTTAGGTACAAGTAGTTAAAACCGTGATGGCTAACCTACAGCACGCGTGTCACTCGTGACACGCCAAGGCACTTTGACTGACAGGCAGACACAGGTCCGTCTGTTGTGGAGAGTGAACACCCTGAAGTGCTCAAGGGAAGCGGCTAAGCCAGCAACCAAGCTGCGCCGCCAACAGGAAGGGGACAGAGATAAACTTTATGCCACACTCTGTAATGCCTATTACACATTATACCAAACACCGTAATGCCCATTACATATTATGCCACATGCTGTAATGCCCATTACACATCATGCCACACACCATAAAGCCCATAACACAATATAACACACAATGTAATGCCAATTACTCATTAGAACACATGCTTTGATGCCTGATACATGTTACGCCACGTAAGTGCTGGGCAGAGAGCGGGGACAGCGGATGGGCAGAGAGCGGTGGGCAACCCACCCAATTCCCTTGATACATCAGGTGGGATGTATCAAATGCAATTCTTGTTCCCTGCTGCTGGTAGGGAGTCAAACCTGGAGATCATACTGTACGTGCAGCACGTATGGTCTCCAGGTCTGATCAGATCGGAAGTGAGACACATGCTATTTGTCCATCAAGTGTAATTCACTTTTCCGACCTTGTGAAATATATTTAATGATTCCTCCCCTCCCCCATGCTTTGATAAATGTTCCCCAACAAAGCATAGGCAGCTCCTTATCCTCTGGCTGCTGGTATCTCTATCCGTATCTATCACAGTGTGGCATATGTATAATGGGCATCACGGTGTGTGGCATATGTATAATGGAGCATCACAGTGTGTGGCATATGTATTATTATTATTGATATTTTTTGTAGTGACTCGCGACTCAAGGAAGGCTACACTTTTTTACGATTTTCGACATACCAAGCTGAAAAGGTTAGCATCACTGAGTGAGAGCTTTCTCATGAATAGTAGCAAGTGTCATTCAAGTGCCTTTCGCAAGCCCCAATAAGAGAAACTGTAATTCATAAAATAGACTCTATGGGACAGTGGGAACCTAAAGAATACCTCAGAAGACAAATAGCATACATCCCTGGAATAAGAACATACATCCCTGATGCCGTTGTGTTTATCTTTTGCTTTGCAGTGTTAAGAATATGCAGCATACTGTAATGGAAATATGGACTCACCCTTTTCTGGATCTTTCAAATTCTCTTTAATAGTTTCCAAAGCCTTGTCCACCTCTTCTGGCTTCACAACATTCAACTGTATGGTTTTCATCCTATCGCTCTTCATACTGTCCAGCTGCTGCACACCGGCATCTCCCTTGTCCTATTA
Organism: Crinia signifera; assembly: GCF_055691185.1. Taxonomy (NCBI): domain Eukaryota; kingdom Metazoa; phylum Chordata; class Amphibia; order Anura; family Myobatrachidae; genus Crinia; species Crinia signifera. Next base: position 231,626,466 of record NC_139219.1, on the reverse strand, counting down.
TTTATATGGCAACACAAGGGTATTAATTACAATCTGCTACAATGTAAATTATGCAAATGCATTTTGCTAACATGGACTGCTAGAGGACCAGTTTGGCCATCACTGATACTGCATATAATAGATTACAGACTTACTACCTGCAATTAACAGAATTAGATAGAGAAAACAAAAGGCAAGAGGTTGTAAAGAGGTTGCAAATGTGCACGCATGTGCAGTCACTTGATTATCGCTCGGCCTGCAAAATTGGCAGTCGTGTGATCAGTTCTAAATAACCCCCTTAGTTTTGGTTGGCGTTCAATAATACTACTATTTGCTATATATCTGGCTAGCTCATAATAAAAAAATCTGCACGTATACTTTGCGAAGACAGCTTGAGCTCATTTTTGTACCCCAGAGCCTGGGTGTCCCTGTCCATGCTGGCACGTATGTTAGATATATCTGTATGCATATCTTTTATATACAACAGTAGCTCAGTACTTGGCTAGGGCAACAGTAGCTCAGTACTTGGCTAGGGCAACAGTAGCTCAGTACTTGGCTAGGGCAACAGTAGATCAGCACTTGGCTAGGGCAACAGTAGCTCAGCGCTTGGCTAGGGCAACAGTAGCTCGGTACTTGGCTAGGGCAACAGTAGCTCAGCGCTTGGCTAGGGCAACAGTAGCTCGGTACTTGGCAAGGGCAAAAGTAGCTCGGTACTTGGCTTGGTCAACAGTAGCTCAGTACTTAGCTAGGGCAACAGCAGCTCAGTACTTGACTAGGGCAACAGTAGCTCGGTGCTTGACTAGGGCAACAGTAGCTCGGTGCTTGACTAGGGCAACAGTAGCTCGGTGCTTGACTAGGGCAACAGTAGCTCGGTGCTTGGCTAGGGCAACAGTAGCTTGGTACTTGGCTAGAGCAACAGTAGATCGGAACTTGGCTAGGGCAACAGTAGATAGGCACTCTGCTAGGGCAACAGTAGCTCGGCACTCAGCTAGGGCAACAGTAGCTCGGTACTTGGCTAGGGCAACAGTAGCTCGGCACTTGGCTAGGGCAACAGTAGCTTGGTACTTGGCTAGGGCAACAGTAGCTTGGCACTTGGCTAGTGCAACAGTAGCTCGGTTCTTTGCTAGGGCAACAGTGGCTCGGTACTCGGCTAGGGCAACAGTAGCTCGGTACTCGGCTAGAGCAACAGTAGCTCGGTACTTGGCTAGGGCAACAGTAGCTCGGTATTTGGCATGGGCAACAGTAGCTTGGTACTTGGCTAGGGCAACAGTAGATCTGCACTTGGCTAGGGCAACAGTAGATCTGCACTTGGCTAGGGCAACAGTAGATCTGCACTTGGCTAGGGCAACAGTAGCTCGGCACTTGGCTAGGGCAATAGTAGCTTGGCACTTGGCTAGGGCAACAGTAGCTCGGTACTTGGCTAGGGCAACAGTAGCCCGGTACTTGGCTAGGGCAACAGTAGATCAGCACTTGGCTAGGGCAACAATAGATCAGCACTTGGCTAGGGCAACAGTAGATCAGCACTTGGCTAGGGCAACAGTAGATCGGCACTCTGCTAGGGCAACAGTAGATCGGCACTCTGCTAGGGCAACAGTAGCTCGGCACTCAGCTAGGGCAACAGTAGCTCGGTACTTGGCTAGGGCAACAGTAGCTCGGCACTTGGCTAGGGCAACAGTAGCTTGGTACTTGGCTAGGGCAACAGTAGCTTGGCACTTGGCTAGGGCAACAGTAGATCGGCACTTGGCTAGTGCAACAGTAGCTCGGTACTTGGCTAGTGCAACAGTAGCTCGGTATTTGGCATGGGCAACAGTAGCTCGGTACTTGGCTAGGGCAACAGTAGCTCGGTATTTGGCATGGGCAACAGTAGCTTGGTACTTGGCTAGGGCAACAGTAGATCTGCACTTGGCTAGGGCAACAGTAGCTCGGCACTTGGCTAGGACAACAGTAGCTCGGCACTTGGCTAGGGCAATAGTAGCTTGGCACTTGGCTAGGGCAACAGTAGCTCGGTACTTGGCTAGGGCAACAGTAGCCCGGTACTTGGCTAGGGCAGCAGTAGATCAGCACTTGGCTAGGGCAACAGTAGATCAGCACTTGGCTAGGGCAACAGTAGCTCAGTACTTGGCTAGGGCAACAGTAGATCGGCACTCTGCTAGGGCAACAGTAGCTCGGCACTCAGCTAGGGCAACAGTAGCTCGGTACTTGGCTAGGGCAACAGTAGCTCGGCACTTGGCTAGGGCAACAGTAGCTTGGTACTTGGCTAGGGCAACAGTAGCTTGGCACTTGGCTAGGGCAACAGTAGATCGGCACTTGGCTAGTGCAACAGTAGCTCGGTACTTGGCTAGGGCAACAGTAGCTCGGTACTCGGCTAGGGCAACAGTAGCTCGGTACTCGGCTAGGGCAACAGTAGCTCGGTTCTCGGCTAGGGCAACAGTAGATCGGCACTCGGCTAGGGCAACAGTAGCTCTGTACTTGGCTAGGGCAACAGTAGCTCGGTACTTGGCTAGGGCAACAGTAGCTCGGAACTTGGCTAGGGCAACAATAGCTCGATACTTGGCTAGGGCAACAGTAGCTCGGTACTTGGCTAGGGCAACAGTAGCTCAGTACTTGGCTAGGGCAACAGTAGCTCGGTATTTGGCATGGGCAACAGTAGCTCGGTACTTGGCTAGGGCAACAGTAGCTCGGTATTTGGCATGGGCAACAGTAGCTTGGTACTTGGCTAGGGCAACAGTAGATCTGCACTTGGCTAGGGCAACAGTAGCTCGGCACTTGGCTAGGGCAACAGTAGCTCGGCACTTGGCTAGGGCAATAGTAGCTTGGCACTTGGCTAGGGCAACAGTAGCTCGGTACTTGGCTAGGGCAACAATAGCCTGATACTTGGCTAGGGCAACAGTAGATCAGCACTTGGCTAGGGCAACAGTAGATCAGCACTTGGCTAGGAAGACTGTAGCTCAGTAGACAGATCTTAAAATGATATTCGCATACCTTGAACAGACATCCAGCAAACACAGTAAACCCTTTGCTGTGTAAGTGCTTAGCGAACGAAAATCCAAATCCTGAATCACATCCTGTGATTAGTACAGCTTTATCGGCCTGAAAAATTTAAAGAAATATTAATATATTAGTATATAGCTATATGTATATATCAATATATGTATGTATATATACTTAGGTCCATAGATATGAGGACACTGGCACACATTTTACATATATACTGTATTCAAGTTATTTATATGTTGACTGTGGTTTTAAAGTGCATATATATTTTATATTTAATTAGCTAAGAATTTGTTTTGTGAGAGCTACTGCTCCACATTTACAACACTGCATTTTGATGGTTCAGGTGTCACGTGATAGAGTGTGTGACACACCTGTAGATGAGCAATAAGTGGTCTTTGTTGTTGAGGAATAATGTGTCAACCAGTGATACTAGCCAGTGCCTCCCCAGCAACTGACATCACCGCACATCAGGGATCACATGTAACATTGGAATACATACCCCATCAGTGTGACTTGCATAGGAGCGACTCGCAGCTGAGGTAGCAACAGAAGACAGCCTCTGCAGGAGTCTATAGCAAGAAATATGATATATTACCAGGAGGCTGTGATATGCTACTGTATGTACACTTTTATGCAAAATCAAAATGTATTATCACTATAGCACTAGATGATAGATGAGGCCACTCTCACTAGCACACTAGAACACTTTGCCCTCCATCTGCAACCCCAGCAATCAACATACTGCAGTGAGTTACCTGCCTCATCATCACCTACAGTCTGCACAACCTGGACACTGATCTCCATGCTGAACTAAATGCTGTCACACACTGCCTCTGTCTCACTTATACATTAACTATACTTCCTGTAGGCTCTCCACGCTTCCAGTATATCACCTTCTCACTACTCATTCTAGGCCACTCCAACCTCATTCTATATCACTACTCTGATCAACTTTACACAGAAATATGGCTCCTAGATCCAGTCCCATACTAGTCCTTGCTGTCAGGTCTCACCCCCTCTCAACCTCCACACCTTTCACACGCACCCACAACCCACACAACCTAATTACTATCTCACCTGTCCCCTCCCTTCCTTTCTCCTGTGCTCTCTGGAATGCTAGATCAGTCTGCAACAAGCTCCCAACTATCCACGACCTCTTTATCTCCCACTTTTTTAACCTTCTTGCCATCACTGAAACCTGGCTGTCCGCATCTGACACTACCTCCCCTGCTGCCCTCTCTTATGGAGGCCTCTCCTTCACACACTCGGTCAGACCGGATGGCCGCCAGGGTGGAGGAGTGGGCATCCTCCTCACCCCCAACTGCACCTTCCGCGCCATCCCACCTGAGCCCTCCCTCACATTCTCCACCTTTGAGGTACACACTATCCGCCTCTTCTACCCCATTCACCTCCTTGTGGCTGTAATCTACCGCCCCCCTGGCCCCTGCTCCCCTTTCCTTGATAACTTTGCTGCGTGGCTTCCACACTTTCTCGCCTTTGACCTCCCCTCTATCATCCTCGGTGACTTTAACATTCCTGTTGACATCAATAATGCTGCCTCCTCTAACCTTCTTGACCTTACCACCTCCTTTGGACTTTCTCAATGGACCTCTACCCCCACTCATAATCTCTGACACTCCCTTGACCTAGTCTTCACCCACCATTGTAATCTCTCTGATTTCTCTAATTCTTCCTTCCTACTCTCTGACCACAATCTGCTCTCTTTCACCCTCTCATCCTCCCCTCTCCCCTCATTGCCCAGACCCACAGTCACCAGACGTAACCTCGGGTCTCTTGACCCCACTGTCCTGTCTTCCCTGGAGACTTTACTCTCTCCTCTCTCAACCATGACTTGCCCCAACCAGGCTGCCTCTTTCTATTACTCTTCTCTCACCTCTGCTCTCGACTCTGTAGCCCCCCTCCACACTGTTCCCCTTCGACGCTCTAAACCACAACCCTGGCACAACAAAATAACTCGATTCTTGCAAAAATGTGCACGCTCTGCTGAACGCCTCTGGAGGAAATCTCACTCTCTGGAAGACTTCCTCCATTTCAAGTTTATTCTCTCCTCCTACAGCGCTGCTCTCTCCTATACCAAACAATCTTTCTTCAAATCTCTCATCTCTTCCCATTCCTCCAATCCCCAACGTCTCTTTGAAACTTTCAACACTCTACTTCGCCCTGCACCACCCCTCCTCCCTTCATCCCTCACTGCCACTGACTTTGCCTCCTTCTTCCTCTCTAAAATTGAGGTTATCCGACATGATATCTCCTTCCATACCCCCTCTGCTGCCCACCCACCCCAATCATCCTCCCCTACCAACTACCCCACTCTGTCATCCTTCTGCCCTACTACAGCTGAGGAAGTCCACTCCCTCATCTCATCCTCTCCCCCCTCTACCTGTCCCTTGGACCCTCTCCCCTCCCGTCTCCTCAGTTCCCTCTCCCCCACTGGCTGCTCCCACCTTGCTCACCTCTTTAACCTATCTCTTTCTACTGGCATCTTTCCCTCACCCTTCAAACACGCTCTGGTCTCGCCTATTCTTAAAAAACCTAACCTGGACCCTTTATCTCCCACAAGCTACCGCCCTATCTCTCTTCTCCCATTTGCCTCTAAAATACTAGAACGGCTGGTTTACAGGCGTCTCACCAGCTACCTGTCTGACCACTCCATCCTAGATCCCCTTCAATCTGGCTTTCGCCCACTTCATTCCACTGAGACTGCCCTAGTGAAAGTCACCAATGACCTGCTGTCAGCCAAATCCAAGGGTCACTTCTCCCTGCTTATCCTTTTGGACCTATCTGCTGCCTTTGACACTGTGGATCACCCTCTCCTCCTCCACACACTCCAAAACATTGGCCTCTCTGGCACAGTCTTCAACTGGTTTTCCTCTTATCTCTTCAACCGTTCCTTCTCAGTCTCTGCCTCTGGCTCTACCTCACCACCTTCTATCCTTCCTGTCGGGGTCCCTCAGGGTTCCGTCCTTGGCCCCATTCTGTTCTCTCTGTACACCTCCTCTCTGGGTGCACTCATTAACTCCTTTGGCTTCCAATATCACCTCTATGCAGATGACACCAAAATCTACCTCTCCTCTCCTGATCTGTCCCCCACTGTTTTCTCTCAAGTTTCCAACTGCCTCGCTGCCATCTCTACCTGGATGTCTGAGCGATTTCTGAAGCTGAATATGGACAAAACCGAACTTATTATCTTTCCCCCACCCAGAGCTATGCCCCCTACTAATATCTCTATCACTGTTAACAACACCATCATCTCCCCTGTTCCCCAACTCCGCTGCCTGGGTGTCACTCTTGACTCCTCCCTCTCCTTTGCACCCCACATCCAAGCCCTAGCCCATTCTTGCCGGTTCCAGTTACGCAACATTGCTCGCATCAGGCCCTTTCTCTCACAGAGTGCAACTAAGCTGATCATCCACTCATTGGTCATCTCACGGCTTGACTACTGTAATGCTCTTCTTACCGGCCTTGCTCAATCCCAACTAGCTCCTCTCCAATCTGTCCTCAATGCTGCAGCCAGGCTTATCTTCCTCTCCCGCCGCTCTAATTCTGCTACTCCCCTTCAACAAAATCTGCACTGGCTTCCATTCCCCTACAGAATCCTCTTCAAACACCTCACACTCACATACAGGACCATCTCTAATTCCATTGCTCCATATATCTCTAACCTCATCTCCATTCATACACCCTCCCGCCCTCTACGGTCAGCTGACGACTGTCGTCTCTCCTCCATCCTGATCACTGCTTCCCATGCTAGAGTACAGGACTTTGCCCGTGCTGCACCCCTTCAGTGGAACGCACTCCCTCGCTCCATTAGACTCTCCCCGACCTTGCAAAGCTTCAAACGGGCACTGAAAACTCACCTATTCATCAAAGCATACCCTTCCACTGCATAAACCAGCTGGTTCTCCGACCCCTTGCCTGTTTCCTGTTTACATCCTGCTATCTAACCACCACCCCCTCGCTTGCACCTCTTGTAATCTGTCTGTCTCCCCTTCCTACTAGATTGTAAGCTCCTCCGAGTAGGGCCCTCTTCCCTCCTGTTGTCAAAGCCCACTTCTCTTCACATTTCACTCACAGCTCTCCTTTACTCCAACACTCAGTGACCATCTTCGTCTGCATACTCCTCTCCATCATTGGCCTCAAGCCTCTAGTTGTATGTTGATTGGGTCCTCACTACTTACATTTAAGCTGTAATGTGTATTGAACTGTGGCGCTCTTTATTTGTACTGTATTTTTGTTATTTATTCAATGTTATGCCAAGTTTTGTCTCCCTGTATTGTTCCTTTGTACGGCGCTGCGAAACACTTGTGGCGCCTTATAAATAAAATTATAATAATAACTAGCAGTCGCCATAGTGGTAGAGTGGCCACTCCGACCGCACACAGAGCTCCACAACCCAAGGCTCGCAGCCAGGAAGCATCATTTAGACACTGCACAGGCTCCCATGATAGAGATCTTTCTGCCTACGATGCTATCAGGAGTAGGTAAACAGTAAAAGGGATGAAACCCTAAAAAAAAAAAACCCTACATATTGACTTTGCTTATCCTGTGGACACTGTACAAAAGTGGTATGACCTTTTGATATATCTACTTCATTTATCTCCATGGAGGATTGCCTACTCTACAACTGATCCACCTTGTCACATGAAGAGGGGATGTAATAGGGCGTGAGAATCGGAAAGTGAGAGATTTGGTGGGAATTCTCCAGTTTCCTTCAAACCAGCAGTGTAAATGATTGCCGCTGTAAAAGAACAGGAGAATTCTCAGCAGGGGGTGATTCAGGTTGACTCGGTAAGCTGCAAAACTCACAGCTTACTGAGTCCATGTAACGCCGCTCCGCCACCCCGGCGAATGCATGCCCCCCCTGCCACCATTTCCCCATCGCAACCATGCAAAGACACATCCCCTCGCATGTCCCTACAACAGGGGAAATCATTCGATGGTCGGCGACCATCGAACGATTTCCCCTGCCTTCGCAAATACAAGTCAGTGGAGACTGACTTATATTGCAGGACGGGGATAAAAGACACGGGGCGCCACTGGCACAGCAGGTCCCACCCGCAACTCCATGGGAATTCCAAGCGTTTTCATGGGGATGCCCTGAGTCCGTTGCCCCATGCCCCCGGCTCACACCGGGTGAACGGCCCCGGCGACAGTGCAAATTGCAGTCAGGGTTTGCGCCTGTGCAGAAATCCGCCTGTGCAAACCCCGACCATCGGGGCAGGGGCCAATTTCGGTTCACTACGAGTGAACCAGAATCGGCCCCCAAATCTCCACTTTCTGATTCCCACCATGATGTCTATATCTATATTGATATGTGTAATAGATATTAGTAGTTATTATTAGAATATGGACTTGTCATACTTAATAAATGTGTTTTATTTCTGATATCTTGTGATTGTGAGTGAATTCTTCCATACCAGCTGTAGAGCGAAGCTCGCAGCTTACCGAGTCCCAGAGAGGCCACCCCGGCAAATACACGCCCCCTCCCTCCGTATCCCCTAGCATGTCCAGCAGCATCAGAAATCATTCGATGGTCTCCAACCATCCAATGATTTCTCCTGGACTCGTAATTAGAAGTCAGTGAAGGCCTCATTTACATGGGAACGCCCATGAAATGCTGGGTGTTCCCATGTCCTGCTGCCGCCACCCCCCCTGTCCTGCTGCCGCCACCGTGCCCCCTCCTGTGCAGGTCGGCAAAGGTGCCCGCGCAGAAGCCCTGCACATATGAGAATATGCAGAGAACCATCAGTCCCCGGTATGAAACCGGCGGGAACCGGATGGATTAGAATCGGCCCCAGAGTCTGTTATCAGTGACACATTCTTTTATACAGGATTTGTATAATGAAAAAGAAACAAACCTAAGTTAGACATTATCTTACTTCTGGCCGCTCACCTGCTGCTGGTTGCCAGGTAAACTGAACTTTGATTTTGTTTATAGGTCCAGCAGCATTCATAGCGAATTGGATGTAACAGGCCTTGTAATAAAGTCATCACCCTTATACAGATTGAGCCCAACCATTAATTGTATGTACTGAGAATTTTGAATGCTCCTTTTTATAGATTAAATCCATATCATATAATTTTCTCATTTTTTCACAATAATAATAAAAAAATACTATTGAAAATAATGATGTAAAAACCAGTAACTCACATAAGACTTTGAGGGGAAAATAAGAGGGAAAAAGAGTCTCGGGCTATACCGCCAGTGCACCCCTCTTTTTTACCCGACAGGCTGCTAGTGGAGGTTTAGAGTAAGCCGGCGGGAATGTTAGGGGTCGGGGTGTCAGGGGGAGAAATACTCATGGAACAGTGATCCTCAGATACCTGCGCCAGAACCGATCCTCATGTGACCACAAGTACCCAGAGGGGGAGGAGTTCAACAGTAGGTCAACAGTGTCTAGTTAGACAGTCAAAAGCTTGACCACTGTTGACAGTCCAAAGGTGGACACATGAAAAGGGTCACCATGCATTAGTTCAACATGGTCAAAAGTTCGACACAAGCAAAAGTTTGACATGTAAAAAACTTGACATGAGTTTTTCATGATTTTTTTTATTTATTGACTTGTTCCTACTTTAACATTCCCATGGGCAAAGAGGGAGAATATAATAGTGCCCATATCGACATGTAGACACCCCAACATTTTTTCAAAACTAATGTAAACCTATTTCCTGTCAACCTTTATTTGTGTCCACCCTGTGCATGTGTCGACCTTTTGACCATGTTGATCTTTTTCATGTGTCAACCTTTTGCCGACGAATAGTGGTTAACCTTTTGGTTGTCTACCTAGACACTGTCGACCTAACAACCTGTTCCCCCAAGAAGAATAGGCTGATGCCGCCACGGGCGGAGACTAGACCACCGGAAACTGGTTTGACTGGTTTGAATACACCAGTTTCAGATTCTGAGCGTGTGGGCAGGGGTCTCTTTCCACTTTTGTCTGTTATTGCCCTGTCATGTTTTGTTACTGTTTTATTCCCATTTGTGAAGCGCAATATAAGTAATTTTTAATAAATGAAATAATAAAGATGTGTACATTGAATACTGAATCAAAAAAATCTTTTTTAATCTAGTGTTTGTGTATATGTAGCCACAGAACAATGTGCATACCTGAAATTATTAGCATGATCCCTGGTGTACAGTGTCCTGAGGTGACAGCAGGTCCAGGCAGACAGCATTGTTCTCCTGCGATAATTCCAATTCACCTTTCACTTCTATAACAGAAAGACACCATTCCCGTCTTTATTTCATCTGTAAGCAGTATCGCCACCCTAGCACCATAGCTCGAATTCAGAATGGATCAAAGAATCCACAAATCGAGCTTATTCGCATAGCAAGGGACCAAATAATGAAAAAATATCCAATATCGAAAGTTTGATTGACATGAAGTCAGTGTTTTGGGGTGGAAACATGGCTTCTGGGTGTGTTTGTAAAACATAGGCATGCCCATGCTTTTTTCGTGTGGATCTCTGACGTCAGTAATGACCCCTTCCGGCCTGATACTTGAGGAGATTAGTGGAAGCCCTAGACTGGCGCAGATAAAAAACTGTTCGATGGTTCGGTTTTTGCGAAAAAGATCTGCACAAATATCGCTGTTTGCATTACACTCCATATTTTGCAGGGGTAGTCTTTTCTTCCTGTCTGGACAGCAACTTGCCCGCTGTACACTGCGAATTCTCTGGTTAGTAATCCCTGCTAAATTAGGCCCCAGGCCAGGTATCATATACTATAGCACCATGTCAGGGATAATATACTATAGCACCATGCCAGGGATCATATACTATAGCACCATGCCAGGTATCATATACTATAGTATAGCACCATGCCAAAGGTCATATCCTATAGCACCATGCCAGGGATCATATCCTATAGCACCATGCCAAAGGTCATATCTTATAGCACCATGCCAGGGATCATATCCTATAGCACCATGCCAGGGATCATATACTATAGCATCATGTCAGGTATCATATACTATAGCACCATGCCAGGGATCATATACTATAGCACCATGCCAGGGATCATATACTATAGCACCATGCCAGGGATCATATACTATAGCACCATGTCAGGGATCATATACTATAGCACCATGTCAGGGATCATATCCTATAGCACCATGCCAGGGATCATATACTATAGCACCATGCCAGGGATCATATCCTATAGCACCATGCCAGGGATCATATCCTATAGCACCATGCCAGGTATCATATACTATAGCACCATGTCAGGGGTCATATCCTATAGCACCATGCCAGGGATCATAGCACCATGTTAGCGATCATATCCTATAGCACCATGCCAGGGATCATATACTATAGCACCATGTTAGCGATCATATACTATAGCACCATGTCAGGGGTCATATCCTATAGCACCATGTCAGGGATCATATACTATAGCACCATGCCAGGGATCATATACTATAGTATAGCACCATGCCAAAGGTCATATCCTATAGCACCATGCCAGGGATCATATCCTATAGCACCATGCCAGGGATCATATACTATAGCACCATGCCAGGGATCATATACTATAGCATCATGTCAGGTATCATATACTATAGCACCATGCCAGGGATCATATCCTATAGCACCATGTCAGGGATCATATACTATAGCACCATGCCAGGTATCATATACTATAGCACCATGTCAGGGATCATATACTATAGTACCATGGCAGGGATCATATCCTATAGCACCATGGCAGGGATCATATACTATAGCACCATGCCAGGGATCATATACTATAGCACCATGCCAGGGATCATATACTATAGCACCATGTCAGGGATCATATCCTATAGCACCATGTCAGGGATCATATCCTATAGCACCATGCCAGGGATCATATACTATAGCACCATGCCAGGGATCATATCCTATAGCACCATGCCAAAGGTCATATCCTATAGCACCATGCCAGGGATCATATCCTATAGCACCATGTCAGGGATCATATACTATAGCACCATGCCAGGGATCATATCCTATAGCAACATGTCAGGGATCATATACAATAGCACCATGGCAGGGATCATATCCTATAGTATAGCACCATGTCAGGGATCATATCCTATAGCACCATGCCAGGGATCATATACTATAGTATAGCACCATGTCAGGGATCATATCCTATAGCACCATGTCAGGGATCATATCCTATAGCACCATGTCAGAGATCATATCCTATAGCACCATGTCAGGGATCATATCCTATAGCACCATGCCAGGGATCATATCCTATAGCACCATGCCAGGGATCATATCCTATAGCACCATGCCATGCCAGAGACAATGGCCCTTATTCTGATCGGTGCGGCCGGATCCGATTATGCGGCCAGGACCGTGCGTGCGAAACCCCGCCTTCCATACGGATCGCCAACTCCGTCCGTACGCGGTAAGAAGCTGGCCAAACGGACCGCACGTGTATTTTTCACGGAATACGCCTCCTCCATCTAAGGGAACCTCCCCCATCATTCGATGGTCGCAGACCATCGAATGGAGGACCGAGTGCTCCACCAGCTCCCGCAACCTCAGACCACACGGACATTTTTCCGTGCAAAGGCCGGGATCTGGGCGGGCAGCTGACATCCGGCGATGTCATATGTCCACCCCCTATACGTGCGTCACGGCCGCATTACCATACGTACGCCCAGCGTTTGCATGGGGACGCCGATGAACCGCGGGGCGTATGCATATGGAAATGAGCCCAAATAGCCCTTCACGCCCCTCTCCACCCCCTGTTCGGAGTGTTCACATATCATGCGGGATTTGGCCGTACGCCCCGCTCGCACATGCGCAGAGACGCCTCTGCACATGCGCAGACACAAAACATCGGCGGGCCGAACGCACGCGGATATATCCGCACCGACCAGAATAAGGGCCAATATGCTATAGCAGCACCGTACCAGGGGGATCAAATACTATAGCACAATACCAGGGATCATATACAGTACTATAACACCATGTCAAGGAGCTAAATACATTATTAGCAATAGGAGCTGCACAAACAGTTCTGTGACATTACTACTAGTGTAATGATGTCAGGCAGAGAAGTTACTGCACACTAAAAAGCGTCCCACAGATACAACTGAATCTACGTATAAATATAGCTCTGAACTACTACATCCTCCCTCGCACACCATCATTTTATTAATGAATCATGACCATAGGCGAATCTAGGGGGTGGTCCGGGGGTGCACAGGACCACCCATTACCCCATTTTGTAGCTGAGGGATGGGGCTTTCCAACAAGCCCAGCCCCGTGTCTCTAGCCCCCTGGGAACCGGAGATATACGGCCAGGCAAAGTTGGAACGTTTTCCCTATAGGATAACATGGGATCCGCTAATTCCGACCCCCACCCAGTTCAATGGCTGCCAGTTCCCCCTTCGGCATCACTGAAGCTCGAGGTTGATCTTAGACGAACCGAAATCGCTGGGCCTTCAATCTGATACCAGGCTGGATCCATATGGGTTAATTGGTTCCAGGGATATTGAGGTTAAACCATTTTTTTTTCATTTCTTAAATGTAATTTCATGACTGTTTATGTTCTTTGAGGGCAGATTTCTCTGGAACCAAACAGCCCTGTTTCACGTGACCAAAATCATTCTAAGCCAACTCAAAAATTCTTCAATACTCATGTAAATGGGTCAGTTAGTTCCGAAGATATAGCTGGTTGGTTAAAGGGGGGTATGGAGAGGGGAGTGGTTGTCTCTCCCCCTCACACCAGAAAATGCAGGGACTAGCCTGGTGTATAAGGGGTCAGCCTGGGAATGTCCCTGCATGATCCTGGGACCATATTCCCGGGTAAATCCCTGCATTTTCTGTTGTGAAAGGGGTATTATTTCATGCAGTGCTCTGAATACAGCCGGGCAGCCCCCTGCTCTCTGCCCAGCTGTCAATGACTGTCACCCCTGCAGCTTCCGCTACAATTCTTCTTGCCGCTTTCACCTCAGCCCGCCCCCTTTTAATCATGTGATGCCGGCGCCCGGCGTGCTCCCCCGACGTCACGCACAACAACAGTGCGCACAATATTTAAAATGTCCACTCGGCTAGAGGGGACACCAGGAGGGGAGTGGGAGCGTGCTCTGCGCTGCACTCTGCTCCTCTCCCCATAGAAGAAGCTGCACCGCTCTCCATCTCTCCCTGTAGCAGCAGCGAAGGCTCATATAAAGATTTACAGTAAGTGGCACTTTTGGGGGCATTGCTTAAGGGACGCTACAAGTGGCAGTATGTGGGGGCATTACGCATAATGTGTCGCTTAATGTGTAAGGGGCATTACAGTGTGCAGCATCATATGTAATGGGTACTCTGGTGTGCGGCATCATGTGTAATGGGTACTATGGTGCCATCAAGCAAGAACCCCCTAGCAATGAGCACGTAGGTAAGAAACACTTATGTGGCAAATATGTAATGGGCATTACGGTTTGTTATATAGTATGTAATGGGCATCATGATGTGTGGCGCAATGTGTAATGGGCATTATGGTGTGTGGCTTTATGTGTAATGGGTATTACGGAGTTTGCTAAAATGTGTAATGGGCATAACTGTGTATGGTCTAAAGTGTAATACCACACCCCTTGTTGTGATGCCACGCCTCCTTCCCATGAGGCCACACACCCTTTTTGCAGTGCGGCTACGCCGCGCAAAGTTCCCCGCTGTTGTGTCTAGATCTGGGACCACCCATTACCATAATTCTAGATTCGCCTATGATCATGACACCGCCAGGTTGTGACTCCCCCGCATGTCCTGATGTATATCAGCAGCAATATCCTTGATGGAGTTGTTGGGACGCAGCAGCAATGGGTGCTCACTCAGTGCATGCCATATGTTCCTGTCTACCTTATAAGAACATTCATACTTACTGAATGTTATGGAAAGTAGATTTTCAGTTCCTGATGATGTCATATTTAGTTGGAGGTTAAGGAACTAAGTTCCTGCTGAAAAATAGCACTGTACATATATATATATATACACTGTATATATATATATATATATATATATATATATATATATATATATATATATATATATATATATATATATATATATATATATATATATGGGGGGTGGCGGCCTGTCACTCTCCTTGCTGTGGTTCTGGGACCCCGGTGCCCTTGACAAAAGACGTGCAGGTTTGGGAACAAATCACGGCACTCCAAGGATTTAGCAAAAAGTATATATTGTAGGAAAACACACACCAACGTTTCGGAGCTTGGCGCTCCTTTTTCAAGGTGAAAAACAGTGTTTTCCTACAATATATACTTTTTGCTAAATCCTTGGAGTGCCGTGATTTGTTCCCAAACCTATATATATATATATATATATATATAAATGGAGCCTATCTATCCTTGCTGCAACCTGAATATGACTACAAATGCAGCCTCCTGCGCCCAGAGGTGATGATGAGATATTTAACATATTGACAGTTAATATCAAATAATAACACGGACACGTCTCTAACCAACCTTGACTGCTCCCAGGCTGCAACTTGCCTTGTACTTGCTGCTGACAATGACATTGGTGGGTGTCGGGGGGTGTGTGTCGGTTTGGGGAGGGAGGAGGTGGTACTGTAGCTGTCCGGGGCTCCCTCGGAAGTGATATACACTATACGCATGACAGCAAGCTCCTCCCCCTCCATGTATAAGAGCTGCACTCACTGGGTGACACTGGTGGTGCGTGTATGTAGCTGTGACTGAGCTGGCAAGTGCTGGGGACCATGGCTTTCCCCGCGGTCAGGGTGCTGCTGCTGCTCTCCCTGGCGCTGACCCTGGCGCTGGGGTTCCTGCTACCAGAGGCTCTGAAGCTGCTGTTTAGGTGTTTGGGGTTCCCTGGTGAAAACGCGTCTCATGCCATTGTATTCCTGTACTTTGCGTTTGTGCTGTGTATGGCCATGCCATGCCTACCCAGGGGCACCCTACCAGTGAGTAATACCATCACTCGTCCTGTATTAGTGAGTTCTTCCAGATGGCATAGTGGGTTGTTGCTAGGGGCAACTGCAATAGCTTTTCTCTCTTTGCTGTAAAGGACACGTTGTGCGGGATAGTTATATGTCAGTAACCTGAGAGATGCTGCTACACCCCTGTCCTGCCAGTGCCATACTGTAGCTCAAGTAATTTTGTTGTTGTTGTTCTCTTTTTACTATGTGAGATTTTACAGGTTTTGCCTAATGTTTCTTAAGGTGTGTACACACTTGTACAATTTAGACTATGTATACAATTTAGACTATCTGCATACAATTTAGACTATATAGGGCAGATCTGCACTATATAGTCTATGCAGCCAAGACTTTCTGGTTGCGATACAGGAGCGCGCATCAGGATCGCAAGGGTTAAAACCCATACAATCTTCATGCGATCCAAATGAGATTTTGACTATATAGTCAAAATCTCATGCACATTGTACAAGTGTGTACACACCATTACTTTTCTGCCCAACCCCATGTTCCAAGGAAAATTACTTTTGCCCAATTTCTCATCCTTACAACATTTGTACTATGGTACTGTGGAATTTAATTGTAGATTATGGTTGCAAATTGAAATTGCCTCTGTATTCTTAGCCAAAATCTCTGAGAGATGTGTAACGTATCCACTAAAAATGCCAGCGTTGATCACATTTGTTATATAAATTCCATTAAAAACATGTGTTAAAAAACATTGTATTTCTAATGTAAGGTCATTATGATGAGTAAAAATGTTTGCTTTCCAATTTTCACACCTATTTTGACAAATGCACTTGACACACAAAGGGTTAAACATCAGCAGCAGGAGCAGCTGAATTAGATGAAATGTGCTTGCTACCCTATGGGGTGGTGAACACTAGCGAGTTCCATTCACTCTAAACTGCGGTCCAGATTTGGCTGGGCGAAATCATTGAATTCCCATAATGAACACATACAAATAAAACTGGTCTGCTCTCATCTTGTTGTAGTCCCCTTTTTTTACCTGCTCCTATAGAATTGTAGCAGTAACACATTACACTGCCAGCGGCCATGCAAACCGCACCGTGCACTAATAATTGCAAATGGCATCCTACCTCTATGTAGTATAGCAAGAACCAGAACTCTGAAATGTGAACTATTGCAATGCAATATCAAATTCATTTTACAGATTTGTAAATGCATTTAACCCCTTGAGTGGTGGGTTTTGCTGGGGCAGGACAAACCTACCAGGGCAGGTTTGTCCTGCCCCAGCAAAACCCACCACAGATCATAGGAACCCCCCTCACCTCTGCTCTGGCGTTAGTACGCCGGAGCTCCCCTGATGCCGCTGCCCCAGCCGCCTGTCAGGCATCACATAGGCGGCAGGCTCGGGGATGTTTTGCGGTGGCTCTGGAGGACTCGGGTACGATTGTTGGAGCAAAGGTGATGGGGGGGGGGGGGGGGGGTTGGTGGGAGTGACATGGGGGGCTCTAGAGGTGGTGCACACCTGGACACCACTGGCGCACCTATTCCACGTTAGTGATCTGCCTGGAAATTTTCCGGGACAGCCCGCTGCGGCAGCACACTAAATAAGATTTAAAAATTGCCAAGGCACACCATGAGATCCCCACAGGGCAATACACATTGGACCCCACAGGAAAATAACCAAACCTATTGGGCCCCATGTAAAAAAAAAAAAAAAAATCACACTGGTCCCCACAGGTAACAAAAATCTAAGTACCATAAAATACATTGGCCCTTTACATGAAAAGAAGAGACCAGTAAACTGGTTTGGGCATCTCTAGATCTGGGGGCACACTTGAGAACAGCTCAAGGCACAGTAGTTGAAAAATGCTGGTGTAAGTTAATCATTGATTATTTTAGATATTGGTGAAATACACTTCATAGATTTATACTGTAAACCCTGGTTATTCTAATGAGTTTGCATCATTTTATATGTATTTGTAGTGTTTGCAGATAAATAAATGTTGTGTATCTGAACTACACTCTCTAAACTTTTATAAGTGAATGAATTCTGAAGAGGGTGACTTGGTTTGGCTCCAAATAATAGTTTGAATTTGCTATCTAAAGGCCCATATACTGGTTAACCTTGACCTGAAGGCAGCTCCGTTGTTTTTCAGCTCAAAAGCCACCCAGTGTGTATGGGGCAGTAATAAACGCTGATGCCTGCTCCCGCATCATCGCTGGCCCGGCTGCTCATCTGCTGGTATTACCAACAGATGAGCAATGGGGTGGATGGCTTTCCATAAAGCCCTGCTATAGAATGTCCTCCACCCCTGGGGAAAATCGCTCATTGTGTATGCACTGAGCAATTTTCAGCCCAGCAATTTTTTACAATTTTTCCCCATTATCGCTGTCTATACACGCTGGACAAAATCACCCAGTGTGTATGGACCTTTAATACTGAGTGCAGGCATTAGGTAATTCACCTGCAATCGGACTCTTTTCCTGCGATTCTGGTGATCAGCAGGTCTGTTGCGATGTGCGGTCCCATGCACATCACTGGCGCCTGCGAATCACACTGACTGTACATTATAGTTATTATTATCCTTTATTTATATGGCGCCACAAGGGTTCTGCAGCGCCCAGTAACAGAGTACACATAATCAAACTGGAAAACAGTAACTTACAGTTGAAGACAATACAGGCAGTACAAGCAATCTCTTGCAGGCTTGGCTGAGATCGCATGTGATCTATTGCATCTAAAGGCCCCCATACACTAGCCGATTTTGGTCAGATTTCAGCCAGATCAGTCGGATCTGGCCGAAATCGGACCAAAATCGGCTAGTTTTGATGTCCCCTCAGATCCGATGCGCGGTCCCGTGCGCATCGGATCTGCGTCGGGTGGTCGGACCTGCTGCACGTCCGACCACCCGACTTGGGACCTAGTGGGGCGGCGCGGCGGTGGAGGGAGCAGGGGGGGCTGGGGACGCTGCGGGGGACACGTCTGTGTCCCCCGCTGCTGGGGACGCTGTCTGTGCGCGAGAAGGTAGAGGGAGCAGGGGGGGCTGGAGACGCTGCGGGGGACACAGGCTGCATAGAGCCGGGCAGGGGGAGCCGGCCGGGAGCTGTCAGTAATGAATAAAAAAAAAAAGCCCATACAATGAATGGGCAGCCTGTGATTGGCTGCTGAGCGCTCTCTCAGCCAATTGCTGACTGGCTGAGAGAGCGCTCAGCCAATCACAGGCCGCCCATTCATTGTATGGGCTTTTTTTTTTTATTCATTACTGACAGCTCCCGGCCGGCTCCCCCTGCCCGGCTCTATGCAGCCTGTGTCCCCCGCAGCGTCTCCAGCCCCCCCTGCTCCCTCTACCTTCTCGCCGCACAGACAGCGTCCCCAGCAGCGGGGGACACAGACGTGTCCCCCGCAGCGTCCCCAGCCCCCCTGCTCCCACTAGCTCCCACCTCTTAGCCCCCCCCCCCCCCCTGCTCCCAGGGTTTTTTACATGTGATAAATCGAGACGATTTATCACATGTAAAAGATGGCACATCAAGTGCCAATCTAATCAAGCTCCCCCGGGGAGCAGCCGGGGAAGCTCAGGGGGAAGTCGGGGGCGACTTGTCCTAAGGACAAGTCGCCCTAGTGTATGGGGGCCTTTAAAGATTGCATACAATATTGGGTGGTTAAAGGGGAATCACTGCCGACTTTTCCAAGGGGAGAAGTCTCCGAAGTATATAGCCACCCTGAGAGAGATCATCAATGGTTGTCACTCTGATCTTACTACTGTAAATGATGGAGAGAGAGCAAAGAAAAAATTAAATTTTAATGTAATTTAAGGCTAAGGTAACTGAGTCCAGTTTTACAATTGATAACCATGTATACTTTTTTCTCCTATCATTTAGATACAAGGCAAAGCAGTGCTAATCACAGGATGTGACACAGGTTTTGGGTTGGCCTTGGCAAAGCACTTGCATAAATTAGGATTTATGGTATTTGCGGGGTGTTTACTAAAGGTGAGTCTAAGCAATATGTTGGAAGAGTCATTTTAACACCATGGGACAGATTTAGAAAAAATATATAAAACAGACCTCTGGCGGTATTGCCCATACTAATTTATTTATTAAATGTCTTATATAGCGCAGCATATTCCGTTATATTTAGCGCTTTACAAAGAAGACAGTGATACAACAAACTGGGTACTTACAGACAGTCAAAGGTATGAGGGCCCTGCTCGCAAGCTTACAATCAGATTCTGGCTGTCATTTTCTAGAGTGCAGTGGACAAATGATGGTATAATGTGGTTGCTATGGGCAACACCACTACTTGTGTGTCTTGGTTGCTTTAGTAACTCCCATATGGTTCATCTTTCAAACATACAGTGAAGTTCAGAGGCAATTTTGTGATGTCCCAAACCTACCTTTGCAGAAATACTCCTGTTTTACTTGTTTGTTTATTAATAAGTATATTTTTGGATTGTGGGAGGAAACCGGAGTACCCAGAGTAAACCCACGCAAGTACGGGGATAATATACAAACTCTGCACAGTTAGGGCCATGGGGGGTATCAAACCCATGACCTCAGTGCTGTGAGGCAGTAATGCTAATCATTACACCATCCGTTATGTCTGTAGATTTGTGGGACAAGATGCGGTTTATTTAATAAGATGGGAGTTCTATTTAAGATGGGATGTTGCTCCTAGCAACCAATCAGAATCTACTTCCTATTTATTAAGCACCTTCTAAAAGATAATAAATAGAATTTGATTGGTTGACCAGAACAACATCCCATGTTCATTTATTAATACAATTTTTTTTTTAAATTGGCAGGAGGAGTCGGGTGGACCGGGATATTTACTGCTAACGGCATCTAAAAAATTAGCCGTTTTATTTTGCAGGACCGGATTAGTGAAATCCACTGCGGTGATGTGAAAAAAAACTCTGCATTTGTGCTACTTTTGTGCCTAATTCATGTTTTCATGCAAAAAAGCCTGCAGCTGGCAAAACCATGGAGGTGGAGCATATGTAACATGCAGAGAGAGTTAAGCCCCGTATACACACGGGGCGATTTCAGCCATTATCGCCAGGGATATGAGCAACCGTATCCCCGTGTGTGCAGGGGGACTGTTGCTGGGAGTGCTCTCCCACGACCAGCCCTCAGCTGTTTCCCCTGGCAGAGAGTCTCTGTAATCAAATTGATTGAAGTAATTATTAATTCACCTGTGCATAGATATCCTTAAAATGAGGACAGTAATGGCAGAGTTTGGGGATCTTTGTGCTAGCAGAAAGGGGCTGAGCTGGATTCTTGGTAAGATTAGTATGTGAATTTTGTTTTTCCTCCAACTACCAGCTTCAGACCTTTGGTCCGTGTGAGCTGGAAAGTACTGGAGCAGTGACAGAAAGTGAGGCTTTGTAAAAGTGCTGGTCTGATAATGATTAGAAAACTTGTTCCAGATTAACCTTTCTTTGCCTCTCCTGTTTATTTTTGAAAGTGGAACTGCTCATGGCATTTTGGTTGTTGCATAGCGCTTTCGCTACAAAAAGGCATTAAATATTGGGCTCCGCACCATTGGAATATAGGGCCTTATTCTAGTTCTTTCTTTCTAACAAAATCCTTCTTAGATGGACAAAACCATGTGCACTGTAGGGGGGGGGGGGGGGGGCAGATGTAAAATGTGCAGAGAGAATTAGATTTGGGTGAGTTATTTTGTTTCTGTGCAGGGTAAATATTTTTACACTGCAATATAGATCTCAATTTGAAGAAAAACCCCACCCAAATCTAATTCTCTCTGCACAAGTAGCATCTGCCCCACCTGCAGTGCACATGGTTTTGTCCATCTAAGAGGGATTTTGTCAGAAAGAGTGAACTACAATAAGGCCCCTAGTGCTTAGGTATGGGGTTTTTCTGCAAGACAGTTAAAAGATAACTATGTATTGCTTGCGGGTAGTATGTAGTAAAATACATCTTACCCTCTGCTGCCAATGAATGACCTTGGGACAGATGTATTAAGCCTTAAAAAGAGAAAAATGCAAGAGTGATAGATATAAACATCCAGCCAATCCGCTCCATACTGACATTTTTCAAACAGCCTGTAACATGGCAGTTAGGAGGTGATTGGCTGGACGTGTATCTCTCTATCACCCTCACACTTATCTCTTTTGAAGGCTTAATACATCTGCCCCCTTGCTTTTTGCTGACCTCTAAGCATTTGAAGCACTGATCTTGGTCCTTTAACCCTTTGAGTGTCAACATCTCTGTGGGCCAGATGTACTAAGCTTTAAAAGTGATAAAATGGAGAGTGATAAACACCTGGCCAATCAGCTCTTTACTGCCATCTCACAGGCTGGGTTTGACAAATGACAGGTTTGGGGAGTTGTGTTTCATTCTCCATTTGATCACTTTTTAAGGTTTAGTACATCTCACCCTTTGAGAGATGTGCAAAATATCATCTAAAAATGCACATTTGTTATATAAATTGAAATAAAAAATGTGTTGTAAAAAAGGATTTTATTTTCCTATATAAGATAAGATAACGTTACAGGTCATTATGAAGAATAAAAACGTTTGCTTGTTAATTTTCACATCAATTTTGCCCAATTCACTTGGCACTCAAAAGGTTAACTTTACTATACTTACTATACAATATGCTGTAATATTGATGTATAAAACATGTCTTTAGATTAGAGATGTGCAGACTCGGATTCCAGAGATCCGAGCCCCCACGAACATCATCATTCCGAGCCCGGTTCCGAGCAGCGCTCGGAGATTCCCGCCTGACTCGGGTCCGTCCGCGTGGTCAGAACGTCCTCTCCCGGCGCCGGATTTCGCAAGGCTTTAAATAGCGGCTGCTGCGCCCGCCATCTTCACTCCAGTCTAGTGGTGGGTTGGGAGAGGGTGTGTTGGTGCTGCTGCTGGGGCTTAAACTTGACATTGAACGCAATATTTTTTATATGCTGGGGCTGTCACTCAGTGCTGCTGTGTAGTCCAACTTTGTACTTTTAGTACTAATGTCTCCTCTGTGCGGTCTACCTCTGGTGTGCTGTGCTGTAATTATTTTATTCGCTGGGGCTGTCTCCCTCAGTGCTGCTGTGTACTCTGTTCTCCTCTCTGCTTAGGGTGGGCTCTCCCTAGCAAGGAGGACAGTCTAACTGTGTACCTGTAGTACTACTGTCTCCTCTGTGCTGGGGCCTACCTCTGGTGCTGTGCTGCGTAATATATATTATATGAATAATTAATTATATTATATAAATATAGTCCACTGGTGCTGCCTGCACTGAATCTGCCAGTATTATTTAGTCCACTGTTGCCACTGGCAGTGCTACTGCCTACTTAGTGTACCTACCTAGTACATACTAGGCTGCTACAGGTATATCTAATTTAATTAAAAAATAATACTTGTGCTGTGTGGGACTGTAAAAAATAATTCCATGCTGCTGGTGCACTGACGTGTGCCACTGAGTGCCACTGCCAAGCAGTACCTAATAATAAAATTAATTAATATAAATTCTGCTGGTGCACTGCATAAAGCTACTGGTGGTGTGTAATATAATAACTACCTTTTGTGGTGACCACTGGCAGCGCTACTGCCTGCCTGCCTGCCTGCCTACCTACCTAGTAGTTTATTTTCTCTGCCTACTAGGCTGCTATATTATTAATACTTAATTAATTGAATTATATATATAGTCCACTGGTGCTGCCTGCACTGAATACTGTGAATAGAGGTTGCCAGTATTATTTACTTAGTCCACTGTTGCCACTGGCAGTGTTACTGCCTAAGTGTACCTACCTAGTAGTACAACTACATACTAGGCTGCTATATCTAATAAAAAAATAATACTTGTGCTGTGTGGGACTGTAAAAAACAATTCCATGCTGCTGGTGCACTGACGTGTGCCACTGCCAAGCAGTACCTAAAAATAAAATGAATTATTATAAATTCTGCTGGTGCACATACTAGTATTGCTGATGTATCTACCTGTTTTGTGCATAGTTATCCAGCTACCTCGGTGCAACCTTTTGCCCTAAAAACAATATTGTGAGGTGTGCAGCATAGACTGGAATTGAGTGGAAATAATGTTATTGAGGTTAATATAGCGTAGGAGCAAAAAAAAAAAACGCCCAAATTCTGCGATTTTAGCAGGTTTTTATGCTTTTTTAACAAAAAAGTCAGAACCCAAAATCCAAACACAAAACACTTAGGTATTTTGCCAAAACCCATTAGAACCCAAAACCTCAAGGTAATCAGAACCCAAAACCCGAAAAGTGGCCGGTGCACATCCCTACTTTAGATGGGATGTAGTCATGATCCCAATGGTCACAATCCCTGCTCCGGAATCCCGAAAGTTAAAATAAGTAATTCAGACAGTGAATAATAGGGTTAGGCTGTGGATAACATGACTGATGGAGGGGATGGTTCGGGTTATATTACTCGCCAGAAGTCCTCGCATTTAAACCTTCAGGATTCCACTGAAGGGATTTTGACCATCGTGAAGGTGACCACCAGAAATTATACCCAACTCCCTTATTCTGTAATAGAATGTTTTATACTTGAAATGTTTGAACTTCTGTGGCATCAATTTGGCCCGACTGTTGAATTATGTATCTGTGTATCACAAATATTTTGTGCACAGCAAAATATATTGTGGCTGCAAATCTCACAATGCACTGTGGCACATCTTATTTAAGCATACATATATAATTCCAGGATAAGAAAGGAGATGGTGCCCAGGAGCTGGAAAGTTTTCATTGTAATCGCATGAGAGTACTTCAAATGAATGTCTGCAGTGAGGAGGAAGTTAACCAAACTTTTGCTTTTGTAAAGAAGCACCTGGAGGACCCTGATAAAGGTATAATATACATACTCTACAGTATGGTTGTCTAGAGCAGTGATGGGGAACCTCCTGCCCTCCAGCTGTTGTTGAACTACACATCCCAGCATGCACTGCAACAGTTTTAGCATGGCCAATGGCAAAACTGTATCAGGGCATGCTGGGATGTGTAGTTTAACAACAGCTGGAGGGTGAAGGTTCCCCATCCCTGGTCTAGAGTGTAAACAAGGTAAAGTGATAATCCGTGGGTTACCTTGGGCAACTTCTCTACTGACTCACTTGTCTGCTCCTTTTCTATTCATACATCTCTCCCAATGGTTTGCTATGTGTTACTGTTTTGTAGGTTTGTGGGGCTTGGTGAATAATGCTGGCATCTCTACGTTTGGAGAAGTGGAATTTACAAATCTGGACACATATAAAGAAATAGCAGATGTGAATTTATGGGCAACTATAAGAGTGACCAAAGCATTTTTGCCGCTAATACGTCACAGTAAAGGTAAGTACTGTAGAATTAGGTTTATCTACCTGACTTTTTTTTTTATTTATACAAAAACCTATCCACCACTTCTACTTATGTGTCCTCATACACTGTATCTGTAGTCACCCCAAATGGCCATTCCTGGCCCATGTTCCGTACAAATTTGTATGCACTGAGCGTCTTATGAATATGCATCTAACTAAATGTGATTTGACAAAACCGCTTCAGGAGACTGTACTGATTAACTTCATATGCGACACTTGCAGGTCTGTGTGTGAAGGAGTCTGAATCTGTATAAGAAGTGCTGCAATGCACTGCACACAACTTTTTTACCTGCCAAGTTCTTTTGGGGTGTGTTATAGGGGTCCGACAGTCATTATCCTGACGTCGGCATCCCGACTGGCTGGACCCAGACAGCATGGAGAGCCCAACAAAGCCCCTCGCGGGCACACTGCGGGCATGGTGGCTCGCTGCGTGAGCCACCTATTCTATTCTCCCTCTATGGGGGTCATGGACCCCCACGAGGGAAAATAGCCGACGGCGGTCGGGAACCCGGCTGTCGGTGTTTTGACAGTCGGGATCCCGACGTTGGGTGAATGCCTGTCGGGACCCCGTCTGGCACCCGTTCTTTTGTGCTTCATTTTATCCCTACACTCTTATCATTTATACCCAAGTGTGGTGCAGAAAGTTATTACTTTTGCGTTTTAGCAAACACTTGGGAATAGTTATGTATGGGGGTACCAACAACTCTTTATATTGATTCCAATATTTAAATATAATTATCTACCAGTAATTGGTTTACAGGCATTTGTTCAACTTTTTTTTTTTTATACGCGGAATCATTCCTACTTTCTACATTGGTGTCTTTAACATCATTTAAATTATATTTTTCAGAGTAGTAAAGCCTGTCTTAGCCAGTACTTGAGATGCTCTGTAATATTCACGTATATTTTCTACCTGCCCAGAAGCAGAGCCGAATTTCCCGTGAGGCACGTGCCTAGGGGCGGCACATGTTTGGGGGCGGCACTTGGATGCCTGTGATAGTACTGTCAGCCCAAAATGTACCAATAGCTGCAAAATATCCACTGTACTGTACTATATTCCATCTTAAATAGAGTGTAAATGGATAGGACATGCAGATACTGCCCCTATAAACTGTCCTACTTAGTAAATATGTATTCATAATAAAAGAACATGGCACAGTTAGTGGCTTTTTTTATAAATCCATTATATTGGCTATTATCAAATGAGGGCTTATAAGTAATCAATAAAAATAATACAATTAGGCGGGGGTGCGAACATTATTGTTGTGCCTAGGGGTGCCCTCATCCCTAAATCCACCGCTGCCCAAAAGGCTAGCTTCATAAAGGCATATGAATTTAGAAGTCACTACACAAACAGTAAATGTAATGTGTCATAACATGT
Organism: Crinia signifera; assembly: GCF_055691185.1. Taxonomy (NCBI): domain Eukaryota; kingdom Metazoa; phylum Chordata; class Amphibia; order Anura; family Myobatrachidae; genus Crinia; species Crinia signifera. The sequence goes on along the minus strand of NC_139219.1, from coordinate 231,599,852 downwards.
TTATATGTTGTCTGGTGTCCATTTAATGGCTAGCTGTGTACATGTGACATGTCCACTTTAATGTCAGATGATGTGACACTATGGGGAGTTCATATCTAAGACATAGTAAGAAATCATTCAAAGTGCTGTACAACACAAACACGGATATCCATGGTGGATATCCTATTAGATGCCGCAGTAGCTGCATAGGCAATCCTATGTCCCAGTGTTTTACTGGAAAACATTGTAATGTAACATTTTGTATGCAGATGCATGTTCAGCTGGCTGAGTCATGCGAAAGCTGGTGGCTTTGTACACCCTGTGTGCCTTGACTTATTGCATACGAATGCTAGATGAGGAAAGCCTCATCTGTAGCGTCTTTGGACTAGGGGAAGATTATTCAAACACTCTTTAAAATATTAAAGTTGAATAGACTGTAGGAAATTCAAGATGAGATGACAAAGACAAGGCATGTTCCTGCAGACCTGCGCACAGTGGCGTAACTGCAGAGGGTGCACTTGCTATGGGGCCCGCCATTTGGGGGGGGGGGGGGCCCGCAGGCACATCAAGGAACCCTTTCCACCACAGCTGCGGCTGGGAAGGCGAGTGTGCCGGGCCTTAGCCGCTAGGAGGATAGGAACTGCCCTGTCTCTTGCGGTTCCGGAACACTCTGCCACTGCCAGCGGGGACTGTAGCGGCTGCAGGATATACACAGCCTCTGTGTGAAACTGCTCCTACCACAGGCAGAGACAGGAGCACACGGCGCTTAGCAAAACAGCGCTGCGCTGCCTGGCACCCTAGATTCACAGAACTGCCGGCAACTACAGTGCACCCCCAGCCAGCTACATGGCTCCGCCGCCAGCAGCTACAAAGACCTCAGCAGTACAGTAAATGCGCTGGGAGGTGGTGGCGGGGGAAGGGTGGGGGTGGTGTAGGGGATTGGGGCTACTTTCTGCCATAAAACCTATTTGGCGTGGGGTGGAGGGTGGTGTGTTACTGTTTGCCATGGAAATCTGCCACTGTGTTCCCCATACATTATAACACTTTTGGTCATGTCAATGCATATACAGTATGTATGGGGATGTAGTGAATATATATGTATGTATGGATGAATGTATGAGGGAGACGTATGGACTACAGTACTTATGAGGGAGGCAGTATATGTATGTAATTTGAGACCCCATGTCTGTCTCTGTATGTCTCCATATGGTGCTCTGTTGAACCATCTATGCCTGCCACCTGTCTGACTCTCTCTTTCTTCATGACTGTCTCTCCTTCTCTCCCTCCCCAACTGTCTCTCACACCACAATACTGCCTCTCTCTCCCTCCTCAACACTGTCTCTGACTTTGTCTCTCTCTCACTGTCTCTGTCCTTCACTCTCTCATTCTCCTGCTCTCCTTCTCCCTGCCTGATTCTCTTGCGCCCCTCTCTTTCTCTGTCCCTTATGCACTTGCTCCCGCTCACTTCCCTCCCTTGCTTCTCCCCCCACTCTCTTTGATACCATCTGTTTCCTTGATGTCCTCTTACCACCCCATCTCTCTCTTTGGGGGTTATTCTAGTCCATTCTTTCTGACAAAATCCTTCTTAGATGGACAAAACCACGTGCACTGCGGGTGGGGCAGATGTAACTTGTGCAGAGAGAATTAGATTTGGGTGGGGTTTTTCTTCAAAGTGAGATCTATATTGAAGTGTAAAATCATGCAGTCAGTATTTATCCTGCACAGAAACAAAATAACTCACCCAAATCGAATTCTCTCTGCACATGTTACATCTGCCCCCCTGCAGTGCACATGGTTTTGTCCATCTAAGAAGGATTTTTGTCAGAAAGAATGGACTAGAATAAACCCCTTTATTCACCCTATTTTCCCATGAAATCCCCTCTCACTTCCTGAACCACCCCTTCCCCTTTCTCACTCCTCTATCGCTCTCTCCACCTGATACCCTTTTGTCTCTAACTCTCCTCACTCTCTCTCTTGCCCTGTTTAGGGGCATTGTAATGGGGGGGCCCCTTTAAAGATTTTGCTATGGGGCCCTGAATGTTCTAGTTATGCCCCTGCCTGCACATGCACAGTAGCCTGTCACAAAGCCAGAGTCTACTGCACTGATAGAGACGGAAGGGGCGTGCACACGTGCCCCCTCCCTTTTAGTAAGTTGAAGTGTCCTCTTTATACATATGATACTGAAAACCAAAGGACCTGGTTATATTTATATTCTGGTATTTATTGTGCAGTGGCTATGATCATTGTGATGACTCCTATTTTATTCATTAGTTTTCTCCTTGTTTCTGAAACGAATTATATAAACTTAAAATGATACCAGATAAAAGAGATGCAGGTGTGGAATATTGCTGAGAACCATCAGAGAAGGCACCAGAGTTGGGTCATAAATCCTTTATCTAGTGAAGATAACAGACTTTCTATAGTGATTATTTTTTTCCCCTCTTTTCAATTTACAACAAATAAGATAGTGGGGCAGCTGCATTAAGCCTTAACAAGAGATAAATGCAAGGGTGATAAAGAGAGATAAACGTCCAGCCAATCAGCTCCTTACTGACTTTTTTTCAAACCCAGTCTGTAACATGGCAGTTAGCAGGTGATTGGCTGGACGTTTATCTCTCTTTTACATAGTTACATAGTAGGTAAGGCTGAAAAAAGACTTGCGTCCATCTAGTTCAACCTGGTATAGATATCCATTGCTGATTTGGTAGGTTCTGGTATTTTACAGACAAATTATATTTCTTATTTGTACCCATGGATGTTTTTCTCCAGTAAATGTTTGTCCAACTTTGCCTTGAACGCATTTAATGAGCCAGCCGTTACCACCTCTCTGGGAAGAGAGTTCCAGAGTTTGACTGTTCTGACCGTAAAGAAATTCTTTCTACTAGCTGAATGAAATCTTTTTTCTTCTAATCTATACTCATGCCCTCGCGTCCTAGATTCCTTTCTAGTAGAAAATAGGGTGTGTGACAGTTTCTTATATTGGCCCTTGATATACTTGTACATGTTGAGCATGTCCCCCCTTAAACGTCTCTTTTCTAATGTAAATAGTCCCAAATTGCTTAATCTCTCCCCGTAGCTTAAATTCTCCATTCCCCTAATAAGCTTTGTTGCTCGCCTTTGGACTTTTTCTAATTCTATGATGTCCTTTTTATAGTGTGGGGCCCAGAACTGTACTCCGTATTCTAGGTGAGGTCTCACCAATGCTTTATATAGTGGCATAATTACCCTTGAGTCCCTAGTTTCCATTCCCCTCTTAATACATGCCAGAATTTTGTTGGCCTTTTTTGTAGCTACATTACAATGGGCACTACATCCTAGATTGCTGTCTATTTGGACTCCTAGATCCTTCTCAAGTATGGAATTACCCAGTTCCTCTCCGCTAAGGTTGTAACTTGCACACTGGTTGTGTCTCCCAAGGTGCATAACCTTACATTTATCTACATCTAGAATTGCAAGATCATTTTGAAGCATGGTGACATCTTCTGGTGATTTGATGACTTTGCTAAGTTTTGTATCGTCCGCAAAGATGGATACATTGCTGAGTAACCCTATCCCAATATCGTTAATAAAAATGTTAAACAAAATGGGCCCCAAAACCGAACCCTGGGGCACTCCACTTAGTACCGGTATCATATCTGATACGGCACCATTCACAACCACTCTTTGTTCTCTATTACATAGCCAATTCCCTACCCATCTGCAGATATTTTCACCCAATCCTAGGTTCTCCATTTTATTAATCAATCTCTTGTGTGGGACAGTATCAAATGCTTTAGTGAAATCTAGGAAAATCACATCTACAGCATTTCCATTATCAAGGTTTTTGCTAACCTCTTCATAGAACCCTAGTAGATTAGTTTGGCATGAACGATTTTTCACGAACCCATGTTGGTTAGTACTGAGTAGACGGTGATCTAAATATTCCTGGATACCATCCCTTAAAAATCCTTCAAATAGTTTACCCACAATTGATGTTAAACTAACGGGTCTGTAATTAGCTGGATCTTCCTTTTTTACTTTTTTGAATATTGGCACTACCTCTGCTATTCTCCAATCTTTTGGTCTTATACCTGACGATAGTGACTTGCTAAAGAAATAATGTAGGGGGGTAGCTAGTTCATCACTTAATTCCATTAATACCCTCGGATGAATCCCATCTGGCCCTGGTGACTTATCACACTTGCATTTATCTCTTGTTAAGGCTTAATACATCTGCCCCAATAACATTAATAATGTGATTAGATCAAGCTTGAGGGAAGTTTGAAATATTCGATCAATTGAGTTCAGGTAGCAGTTAACCCCTTCCCGACATATGACGTACATGTACGTCATATGACGGTTGCGGGGGAATCAAGCCAGCTCACGGAGTGAGCTGGCTTGAAAGAGAGCAGGTAATGGCTGTATATTACAGCCAGGTACCTGCTCTCACGGCCACGAGCGGCGAGTTCGCCGATCGTGGCCATTTAACCCTTTAAGCACCGCGGGCAAAGCGCCCGCAGTGCTTAAATAGCTGATCGGAGGGGGGGCGCCCCCCTCCGGCGCCGATCGGGGCCCCCCGCGGCGAGATCGGAGGGTGCCGATCGGTTGCCATGGCAGCCAGGGGTCTAATGTAGACCCCTGTGCTGGCCATGTCAGCATTCCTATTACATCCTGCCTGAGGCAGGATGTAATAGGAAGTGCTGAAAATCACTATGTTCAGCCATAGAGCTCTATGGCTGAACCTAGTACAGGCGATCGCGCCCCCTAGTGGTCAAGTACACTAGGGGGCCTTGTAGTAAAAGTAAAAAAAAAAAAAAAAGTTAAAAAAAAGTTTAAAAAAAAAAAAATATTAAAAGTTCAAATCACCCCCCTTTCCCCATTTCACAAATAAAAATAAATAAAAAATAAAAAAAATAAACATATTTGGTATCGCCGCGTTCCTAAAAGTCCGATCTATTAAAATATAACATTAGTTATCCCGCACGGTTAAAGGCGTAAACGGAAAAAAATTCCCAACGCCAAAACTACGTTTTTTGGTCGCATCGCCTACCCAAAAAAATGTAACTAAAAGAGATCAGAAAGTCGCACATATCCCATAATGGTATTAATTAAAAAGTACACTTCAGCCCGCAAAAAATGAGCCCTCACCCAGGTCCGTAGGTGGAAAAATAAAAAAGTTATAAGCCGCAGAACATGGCGACGCGACGCAAATTAGAAAAACCGTAAAATATTTTTTTAGTGGTAAAACGTAACGAAAACTATATAAGTTTGGTATCACCGGAATTGTAACGACCCATAGAATAAAGATAACCCATCATTTTAAACGAACTATGAACTCCAAAAAAAAACGTAACCAGCGCAAAATTGTGGAATTGCGTTTTTTTTCCTTTTTACCCCACATTGAATTATTTCCTGATTCCCCAGAATATTATACGGTATAGTAAATGGTACCATTAAAAAGTACAACTTGTCCCGCAAAAAAAAAGCCCTCGTGTCTATATAGCCGGAAAATTAAAAAAGTTACGCTTATTTGAACGAGAGGAGAAAAAAAAAAAAGAAAAGTTAACAAAAAACGCCCGGTTGGGAAGGGGTTAAAGTGCATATCGTTTGTTAATTACTTACTACTGATAAGAGACCAGAGGCTTTATTTATTAATGACTGTTCTAAAAGTAAAATATTGTCTTAGAAGTAAATACAACAGTAATTACTTTTACCATTCGTAGGCTGTTTTACAGATAAAATGTGGTTGCACCTAAAAGTATCTTACTTTCTGTGTAAATGCTGTACTCAGGTAAAAAGCTTGACCATAACCCCTGTGAACAAAACTTTCAGTTGAAAACAATGCTATGCAACACTGAAAGAGGTGAAACAAATGTAAATTGTTCCTGTGCATGGTCCTGGGAAGACCCACTATGGTGGCCACATCAGGCATACTACTTTAAACATTTTAGGGGGTCTAGTTGAATACCTGGGGAGCTTGCATTCTAATTCATTAGACATATTTAAAAAATATATGTACTAACATTTCAATAATTTTATTTGCTGTGCACATTACCAGCCACTCTCATCCATCACTGGGGGGGGGGGGGGGGGGGTGTGTATGAAGCGGCAAAAAAGAGTGGAGACGTTGACAAGTGGCGATGTTGCCCATGACAAACAATGAGCTTTTTGGTAGCATTTTATCAAGTGCATTCTATATAATTCTAGGTAAAAGCTGATGGGATATTTCTCCGCTAGCTCAATCCTTCATCCCCCCCCACCAGATTATTTAGGATCATAATTTAGCACTGCTCTGTTTTATATGATACAGGATTTATTTCTACATGACCAGTATTATACATGCAGTGCGCACCTTACGGTTCTGTATGGGTAATACCAGCTGTGGTGTTCTTTTGGTTGATGTGTTATTTATTTTTATTTGGTTTTCTTAAGGTCGAGTGGTCTTCATGGCGAGCATGCTTGGAAGAATGGGCAGTCCATTGCGATCTAGCTACTGTGTTTCGAAGTATGGAGTGGAAGCCTTCTCTGACTGCCTGAGACAGGAAATGTACAAGTGGGGAGTGAAGGTCATTACCATTGAGCCTGGGAACTTTGTTGCTGCCACTGGCATTTTCACCAAGGAAGGGGTGGAAAGACGTGGAGAAGAGATGTGGGAGATCGCCTCGGAAGTAGTACGTGCGGATTATGGGAAAGTGCATTTCTCTCATCAGGTTGCTAAAATGAAAGCCTTTGTTAGTTCCGGTATAAAGGACATGACTGCTGTTCTTAATGCAATAACAGATGCTCTGAGCTCTAAACATCCATACACACGGTACAATCCCATGGACACCTACTGCTGGATAAAGCTCCAGATTATGTCTCACCTTCCTGCTGCTGTAGCAGACCTTATTTATATTTACTGAGAAACTCAAATATTTGTAGATAAAAGGGGTGTGTGTGTGTTGTACCATGTAAGCTGCTGTGACAAGTGCAAAGCATTGATCTGGAGATTGTCAGTGCTGCAACAAGGATTTATTGTATCCTGGGAGAGCTGCTGGGGTATCGCATCCGAGAGTAGCAGGCGATACCTCGTATAAGTATATGGCCACCTTAAGTTGTCTAAGTTGGTCTGACTAATGTTTAATGATAAAGTCTCTTACTATAAATCAATACTATCATGAATGCCTTCCATCGATGATAGGGCTACAGCTAGGCTGGTAACTATGACTATTACTACATTCCTCATTTTGATATTTTTCTGTGATGTCATTTAAGTAATGTGTTCATCTCTGTCCTGCCTAATCACTGAATTAGCCGCTAGAAAAAAGATATTTGCTCTTTGTGATAGACATGTTTGAGAGACTCAGGACATGGATATACTCTACTGACTGTAATATGTTCGTAGTCTGTAGAATGTTTATTCAGTGACTTTTGCTTTGCAGTTGACCTAAATCAAGAGATCAAAATAAAAACTGTCGTTGTCTATGTCTGTCCTATCCTGATTTTGATTTTACACGTTGGTGTTTAAAGTTGCACTACCACCTGCGAAAATATTTGCCTAAGGTTTGTCCTTTCTGGGGCTCTTCGGGCAGTAGCTATTTTCCCCTGGTCTCTTTCGCTCACAGCACAGGCTAAAAGCTTTGGGTTGGATGATAAATCAATTACAGCTAAGAGCACTTTTAAAAGAGAAAACTTCAAACCTTGCCATGGGTCTCAGGAACGGCCATGTCAGATGTCAGTCAAGATTCTGATTAAATGTAAAAGGTGCATAAACACTAGACAGTATAGTAAACAATATGCATGATAATGACCATAGTTACCAATATTTTCGTGCATGTAGTCTAGTGCATTGGTAGCCAACTACGGTCCTCGAGAGCTACCAACAGTTCACATTTTCCAGACAACCTAGCTGCTGCACAGGTGCACTCATTACTAGCTGAAACCTTTTCAAAGATCCACAGGTGGAGCTAATTACTTCACTGGTGGTTCTGTGAGATCTGGAAAACATTAACTGTTGGTAGCTCTCGAGGACTGGAGTTGGCTACCCCAGGTCTAGTGTGTATACACTATCATTTATAATGAACGTCCCCATGGGTTGTTAGCATTGTTTACCATCATCTGTACATGCAAGACAAGAGAGGATATCGCTATCGGGAGCCATGCTGTGGAATGCAGCCCTACTCAGGTTGGCCCGTTAAGCTGCGAACATCACAGCTTACCGAGCACCATGAAAGGGGATGTGTACAAGAACACATTCCTTTAGCATGCCTCCTGGGATGCCAGCCGCCCGCCCACACACCCATTGGGAACAACCAGCATTTTCTTGGGTGCGCCCATAATATTCTGTTGGTGTGGACAGTATCCGGACTAATCATAGAATGACTCAAGGTAGACAGTCATATGGTCAATCACTAATGGTTGACAGTCAAAAGGTCGACAGACACTAGGTCGACTGGGTCTAAAGGTTGACAGACAATAGGTTGACAGGGTCTAAAGGTTGACAGTCAAAAGGTCGACAGGGTTTAAAGGTTGACAGACAATAGGTCAACTTGCTTTTTTTTTTTTTTACTAAATTTTCAGCTGACATGTGCCGACAGGAGGTATTTCATGTCCTACCATCCACTAGGGCAGGGCTGGGCAACACCGGCCCTCCAGATGTTGATGAACTACATATCCCAGCATGCCTTGCATCAGTTTCAGCATGGCCACATAGCAAAACTAATGCAAAGCATCCTGGGATGTGTAGTTCATTAACATCTGGAGGGCCAGTGTTGCCCAGCCCTGCACTAGGGCGTGGAAGGAGAATAAAATAGTTTAGTGTGCCGAGTGCGACAGTGTCCATGTCGACATAGACACCCTAAAAACATTAAATTGACCATGTCAACTTTTTTGATGTCCACCTTTTAACCCTGTCTAACTTTTCAATGTTGACCTTTAGACCCTGTCGACCATATGATTGTAGACCTAGACACTCTAGATGTTTTATACCATAACCGTGTGGACATGCGCAAACCCAGACCTTTCGGTCTGGGTCCAAATTCGGATCGCTATGAGCGATTCTGAATCGGTCCCATAGTCTCATGTGTACCCATCTTTAGTTAAGAACAAAGCTAGTCCTACATGCAGGGTCAGAAACCCCACTTATTTAATAGCAATCTTACGGCATGGGTCTTTAAACTGTGGCCCTCCAGATGTTGTGAAACTACATGTTCCAACATGCATTGCCACATTTTTTCCTATAAGAGCATGCCACAACTGTCAGGGCATGCTGGGACATGTAGTTAACACAGAAAAGAGAATGGAGGCAGCGCTGTGCAAAATCAATTATCCTTATTTCTTAAAAGGTATACATTAATACTTTAAAAAATATAATAATAATATGACTAAAAGTCAAACACTATTAGCAGCCATAAATAATACCACAAGCATCACAAATATGTAATCCCCTTTAGCTGATTAGTATCATATGGTTAACTGCATGCATGCAAAGCGTTTAGAGGATTCAATTCCTTCTGTGATCACTTATAACGTTTTGGATGGTTAGTATGGTTAGTATTTTTAGTAAGTAACTCAGTCCAGTCCCACCTATGTGCACATGGTATAGTAAATTTGATACTTACGTCCAGACGCTGGGTGGGGGGAAGGGCTGTCAGACCCCGGTGTCACTCTCCGACCGCTGGTGCTTTCCAGGTTTATGCGGTCATATCAAAGGTTGTCCACCGGCTCTGTAAACAATGGCTGCCAAGCATAGTCCCAGTTTTTCCTCAACGCGTTTCTCCGCCTTATTGAGTCTCAGCGGCTTCCTCCTGAGGAAGCCGCTGAGACTCAATAAGGCGGAGAAACGCGTTGAGGAAAAACTGGGACTCTTTGTTGGCAGCCATTGTTTACAGAGCCAATGGACAACCTTTGATATGACCGCATACACCTGGAAAGCACCAGCGGTCGGAGAGTGACACCGGGGTCTGACAGCCCTTCCCCCCCACCCAGCGTCTGGACGTAAGTATCAAATTTACTATACCATGTGCACATAGGTGGGACTGGACTGAGTTACTTACTAAAAATACTAACCATACTAACCATCCAAAACGTTATAAGTGATCACAGAAGGAATTGAATCCTCTAAACGCTTTGCATGCATGCAGTTAACCATATGATACTAATCAGCTAAAGGGGATTACATATTTGTGATGCTTGTGGTATTATTTATGGCTGCTAATAGTGTTTGACATTTAGTCATATTATATTTTTTAAAGTATTAATGTATACCTTTTAATAAATAAGGATAATTGATTTTGCACAGCGCTGCCTCCATTCTCTTTTCTGTGTTTGTTTCCAAATCTCTAAGGGGTTTGATATTCCCCTTAACTAGAGACAGCTGCAGTGCATAATCTCACAATCTGTGCTCAGAATCCTTTTTTCTGTTCTGGGACATGTAGTTCCACAACATCTGGAGGGCCATAGTTTTAAGACCCATGCCTTACACCAGGCATAACCAAATGATGGTCCTCCAGCTGTTGTGAAACTACAAGTCCCATCATGCCTTGCCACAGTTTTGCTGTCAGGGAATGCTAAAACTATGGCAAGGCATGCTGGGATGTGTAGTTTCACAACATCTGGAGGGCCACAGTTTGGACATGCATGCCTTACACCATTGTTCAGTGACTTACCCTGCTGCAAATGCTTAGCAAAAGTGCAGTCTATGATTCTTGTAGATTGCAATGCAGGAACCTGTGCTAATTAATATCATATCATATCAGTGGGGTGTTAGGTGGAGTCAGTGGTCAGGACGATTTCATTCACTCTTTACTATTCATATATGGGTTTTCAGACCTGATCACTTCTCTGCTAATTTGCAGTGCCCTGCAATCAGATAGCAATTACCCCACCACCAGAGTGAAAGCCCACCCTGTGCAAGGCTGCCAAAATTTTGCAGAGCAGCGAATAGCTGTAAATCCATACCTCCCAACATGACCCATGCCAGGAGGGACACAATGCTCTGCTTCTGGACTTTCCTCTTAATATATGATTGCCATCACCTGTTTTTGAACAGGTTAACTAATAAGAAAGGTGTGTCACCACAGGTGATGGCAATCCTAAATTAAGAGGAAAGTCTACTCTAGAGGCACAGCAGAGTGTCCCTCCTGGAGAGGGTCATTTTGGGAGGTATGTAAATCTGTTAACAACTCACCCACCATCTAATGATTTTCCAGTGTGGCCAGTGCATAAGCTGGGATATATTAGGCCAATGCAATAGAATTAGGCTGTACAGGGCTGGAGCTGATGTCAGACACCGTTTGGGCACACCTGTGTTTTTCCTGACACTACCAGTAAACAGCAAGGTGACACTCACAAATGCCAGCTTCCTGTCAATCAACTTGCATATGGTCAGCTGGATTTTATTGCAAGATGGCCTTGTGCATGCTTACTGCGAGCTGTACACATGTGCAATCGAATGATTATCACTGGGCCCACAAAGTCTGAATAACCCCCTATGTGCGTAAGCGGCACTACTTCTGTGGGCATTATGGGAGTTATTCTAGTTCACTCGCAAAGGCACCATCGCTCTCTAATGAACAAAACCATATGCACTGCAGGTGGGGCTGATGTAACGTGCAGAGAGCGTTAGATTTGGGTGTTTTATTGTTTCTGTGCAGAATAAATACTGTCTACTTTATTTTTACACTGCAATATAGATATCAGTTTGAAGTACAACCCCCACCCAAATCTAACTCTCTCTGCAAATGTTACATCAGCCCCACCTGCAGTGCATATGGTTTTGTCCATTAGAGAGTGTTTGTGCCTTTGCGAGTGAACTAGAATAACACCCTATGTGTTGATGGATAAAGTGCAGGGGTGCAGACGTGCAGCGCAGAGGGTGTTGATGTGTTTAGTTTCCATGGCAACTAGAAACTTTTTCAAGACTAATTCTGGTCTCCTCTGTTTTCGTCTTGAAAAAGTTTCTAGTTGCCATAGAAACTAAACGCATTTCTGCACCCCTGCACTCTATCCATCAGCTGGTTTGCTGTCCGGCTCCTTTCTCCACGTGAGCCGCCCCATCCAGCCATCATTGGCGACTTCCTACTGCAAGCGGCTCCAGCTAACCGCCTACGGGCATACACCCCCGGACCCCTACCAACATCGTCCAGCACAGGTTTGAGCCTCGCAGTCACCGGGCTTTACTGTGCCCTCTCCATTCGTCATCTATTGGAGGGAAGCTAACTTGCCGCTCTAGCATCCATTACCGGCTTTATCCTCAGGATCTGCATTACAGCAGTCAGCGCAGGGTTGAGCCTTGCAGCCATTGGACTCCCCTGCACGGAGGGTGAGATACTCAATATTTATTACTAACAACATGTTGCTGTATTAACGCACTACTGGCTTTCAAACTCTATATATGCATGGATCCATCTACTGACCTTACTAATCAGAGCTTGCTTGATGAAGCCTTTTTACCTGCTAACCAGCTTGACAAATAACTACTAACCCCTACCAGCCATTGGACTATCAAATGGATAAGTTTACTAATCATGATAACATCTCTGCAGACACGCTACACTATCAGATTGACAATATTTTATATTTGTATTTTATATGTATTGTTAGTTTTATGTATTCATTATTATAACATATGCTAATTTTTCTACATAAAATATAAAACTTTACAGTGTGTCTAGTGTACATTCTGTGTTCAGCAAGGTGCACCTTTAAATCAGCAGCGCATGGTGTTATACAAGTTAAAGATGTGTACACACGGGGGCGATATTGGGCGAAATCGCTGGGAATATGGTCGCTGAGCGACCATATTGCCAGGGATTTGGAGTGCTATAAATCGCCAGCTGCGCACTCCCGTGTGCACTCCCTAATGGTCGCAGGAGCATGCTCCTGCGACCAGCGACTTCCCCCGGCGCTGAACAGGATGTCAGCGCCGGAGAGATCAGCGCTGCTGCTTCTTCCCCGTGACACATACACAGCGGCGGCTGCTGCTGTTGCGTGCACGGAACGTACGGGGGCCATGTCTGACTGTAACATAATAATAACCCTGACGGCAATGTGTACCCGATACACCCCGCCCCCAGCATACGTCACGGTGAAGGCGGATCCATACCATGCAAGCTGCCCCCCCCCCCCCCGCCCCATGCCGCTTCTCCCTCCCTCCTGCCTTTGTCTCTGTCTCGTCTCTGTACCCCCCTGTAGCAGTGTCTCCTTTTCATCGCTGATGAAAAGGAGACACTGAGCAATATGATTGCTGGCGATATATTGCTAGCAATATATCGCCAGCAATGATATTGCACCGTGTGTACACAGCATAACACTTGCAGCAGCATTGGATACAATATTATTTTGTTTGCACATATAGCCCTACCTTCACCCCAAAGCGCCAGAATTAGTAGTTTGGAGGGTGGTGCTTTTCCCACCCACATTCTACAATCCTTTAGTGTTAAATATTGTTAACTTTTCGGCAGCCATAACTGACAATGTGACTCCACTAACTGCGTACCGCTGACTGACTACGCTGACCGCAGAAACAGTATGCTGGCTCTGACAGAGACGCTGGCTATGCTAAGCGGCCGTGGGAACACTACGCTGTTTCTGACAGGGACGCTCGTGGAAACACTACGCTACTTCTGACTGACTACGCTGGCCGCGGGAACACTACGCTGATTCTGACAGGGACGCTACGCTGACTACGTAACTGCCGCCTTGAAACTACACAAGTACCTTAATATGTGTCCGGAATTAAAGGGATGAGGTGGTAACCCTACTTTTTGAAGGGTTAATCAGCCATCTTGTTTCTCTGTGTTTGTTCCTGCTTATTTCAAGGTAGTTATGTTCTGGCTTGTTTCCAGTACTCGCTTGCTATCATATACTTTGTTTCTTTCCTTAGAAACTGTACATCCCGTGCTTTTTCATAACTAACGAATACTACACAAGGCGACGTATAAGCCACCCCACATAGACGCTGTTATTTCCCTACCTCTGCACCAAATATTAACCAATCATGTAATTGAACCAGCGCCGTATGTTGTGTATAAATATGTTGTTTCGTCACTATTAAATCAGAGTTAACCTTGTGTCTGTGGTCCTCGTTACTGGTCATATCATATGAGGTTACACTCTCACGGAGCTCTAAGGGGTCTTCACACTGAGGTCAAATAAGGTAATTAATATATGAGGGAATCGATACATCGGCGCATGATCGATTTTCCTTCAGGTGGGGGCTCTGCCGCGGGATGTGAGGTCCATTCCTACACGGATGTCATGAGACTATAAAAGTCTACCCAGAATCCGCTGTGAGGTTACGGACAGACTCAATCCTGAACCTGTGACTCTATCCCCGGGGGATATTGGATGTCAGTTTATAGAAGTTATAATCTTCTATCTTTGTTTTGTGTACACAACTGATCTGGGATCAGATACCGTACTTGGAGTACGAAGAAGACCAGGGGTCTTTATTCAAATAGAACCTCATTTTGAACACCCATTATTTCATTGGCCAAATTTCCTTACTATGTTTAGTTTGAAGTATAAGTTTTCTTATTTCAATATCCTTGTGTGATTGGTAAGTACACACACTTGTGATATCTGTATTTCTTTGTAAACCGTGCGGCTGGTAAGTTCACGCACACTAATCTCACCACTTGTCTCATCTGACTACTGTATGCCAACAGACTTGCGGACTTTATGCTCTCCTTCTCGGAGTAACGCAACGTGAGGCTTCATATACAGTTCTCAGCAACGAAACCACTGGACTCTATCCACTGTCACGTAGACAGTCTGTGGTCTTTACTAACAAAATCATTATACATTTAAAATTGTATGAGATGTCTAAAGTGAATACATAATTCTAAAAGTGAGCAGACAAAGACCAACTCTCGCAGATTGCTGCTATAGGTTATACCTGCCTTTCTGTGACAACGCCCCTGGTCTGCACACTTTGAATTTTTCACGCTCTCATATCATAGTCACATATGTCACATCCTAGACACCCACAAATAGGAACCTGTGAAGATTGTCAGTGTAGTATAGTGCTTTGGTACCACAACCCTGAAAGAGACGATTATTGGCCGAAATTAGTATCTGCCAATAGTGAACTTATAAGGTTCAAATCTACACTCACGTCCTTTTCTAACGGCACTGTTGTAGAGGCGGTCCTTGTATTAGGTTGCCATCTGCGCACGGACGTTATACAAAAATACATTGATCAACCATACCCTTTCTTTGTGACGGATATACCAATTAATCTCTTCAATTATCCAGTTATCTGTCCCAAGTCAATAGAGCAGATTCACAAACTACCTGAAAGTAGTCAGATACTATATTTCTTAGACTTCAGTGAAGATTATAGTCACCAACAACAGGTAAAGAAGTGGAAACTATTTTCACAGAAACATCAGAAACAAACTCACAATAAACATGGGTTCAAAGCAAAGTAAAATGACTGTAACATATCCACCTCCCCTACCTAACGAGACATGTAAAGATTACGTAGCCCGTAACTCACCCACTAATTATTTTTTAATCAACTCATGGATAGATAATCTAGCGGGATGGACTGAAAATTGTGGGAGCGAGGATGCATTTCCCAGAGATGGCAGCAATTACCCCTATTACATGGAAATGGTTAAAGGATTGTGTCTTGGAGACAAACAAGCCTGGCCATGGTATGATGCTGATCCGTCTTGGGACATGAAATACATGTCTGCAGGAGGTGAACAATGGCTCACCATTGCCCCCTTCTGGCATGACACCACAATCACCAAGAAACAAAGACAGATAAAACTCATATCTAAATCATTACATGACAAAGAGGAGAAGAGAATTAAAAAGGTTGTTAAAATATTATCACCACCCCCTTATAGCCCAGTCTATCCCTCATTGACAGATACTGACCTGATGGCCATTAGTCACCAGGTTCTATACCCCAGTGCACCACCCCCCAATCCTGGTGTACCGGGGTCTGGTACAATACCTTCAGGACAAGTACCACCTGTTAACAACGTCATACCCCCTGTAAACCAACAACTAGGAGAAGAATCTGACACTGACGACGAAACCCCTAAAATAGAACCTACTGAGGAGGAATTGGAGGAATTAATAAAAGATGCCACAGAGATGCTTAAACATAAACAACAACAAAAGACCAGAAAATCAGCTGATGATTCCATTATAAATCCACAGTCACTAAGTAGTATTAGTAGGGCCAGTAGAAAAATCACCAAAATAGAAGTAACTGATAACAGAACCTCCGGAGACGATGATTCTGCCTCCGGAGCCTCTGCCTCACGTTTTCTTGCCCCCTTCATGACCATAGGAGACCAACTCCTCATCAAGGCTATGGACCTTGAGGAATTAAATAAGATAATTAAACATTGTCCCAAACCTCATGTCAGTCCCACTGGCACTGTAGCATACCTCAAAAAGGCTTGTACAGGCCGTAACTATACACATGATGACATCATACTAATTATTGACAACGTCACTGACCACAACTCCAAATGGGATTGGAAAAATATAAAAGTCATCATCGACTGTCCAACTAAAATGTCTACTAAAGATTATCCTTTAAACAATACAGATAATGTAAAAACCATGTGGGAAGAAATAAACACAGAAATGATAAGGATATTTAAAACTAAGTCTTCCCTGCCCGTCGCAGTGGCCTGCAAACATAAGGCAACTGAGACGGTCACGGAATTTTGGAAAAGATTCAAAAAATGTTGGTCTGAGGAGGCTGGTTTGGACCCTGGAATGGATACACTCCTCATTTCCACATTTATTAATAATTTACATCCATCTATTATTACCACTGTCAAACAGAGTGTCTCTACCTGGACTTCTGACAACATCACTCAATTTAGTGATCACTTGTATGAAAAAGAATCAGCAGGATGTTTTGACATGAAGAAGACTCCTGTCACTTCTACTCACAACTTCCAGAACAACAATAGGGGCCCACCCAATAGACCAAATAAGGGAATCCCACAGAACAACCACGGAAGGCCTCATAGACCCCCTCAAGGTCCACCACCCCGTGCGCCCCCATATAACAGGGACTATAGTAACACCGGTACAGTCCCCAAACAGACAACTTGTTTTAACTGTGGCCAAAATACACACTGGGCTAGGGACTGTCCATTCCCTCCCCAGAAACCACAACAACCTTACACACAAAGACACCAACAAGGACTGTCCCGACCGGGTTCCACACCGATTCAAGAACATGTACGATTCAGAGTAGACTGGTCCGACCCTACCCACTGACGGGGCCCGGAGGAGGGTATCCCATCTTTTGCACAGTTCACTACTCATTGGGAAGATTCGCCCCTCATCACATTATATGTAGATGATAAAAGACTGTCTTTTCTAGTGGACAGCGGGGCCACCACCAGCGTTTTGTGCTCTCTTAACTATGATGGTGAACTGCAAAAGACTACTCCTTCAATGGGAATCAACGGGATACCCACAGACACTTACCTGACTGACCCAGTTATCATACGCTCTGATAAGGGAAAACATTTAGGTATACACCAATTCAGGATCATCCCAGAATGTCCTGTTAACTTACTAGGCCGTGACTTGTTTAGTAAATTCCACATCTCCATCTCACCCTCTCCACAAGGGAGTGGGCTCCAAGTCACCTCCCCACACTTTGTGTCACTACAAAATACTCTGGACAACTCACTTGATCAAATTGATGATAGAATTTGGGCCACTGGCCCTTATGACACTGGTTTCGTACCATGCACACCCTACAAAGCCAAACTCAAACCAGACACTCAGCCAGTGTTCTCTAGACAATACCCACTCTCATCTGAGAAAATAGAAGGTCTTAGACCCATGATACAAGAATTTCTTGAACAAGGCATACTCCGATACGTCATCTCACCTTACTCGACACCCATCAACCCCGTTTTCAAGGCTGATGGTGCTGTCAGATTCATACAGGACTTGAGAAAAGTAAATGACCTCATTGTCCCTATTGCACCTATAGTACCAGATGTAAACTCACTCATCTCAGCAATCCCTGCAAACGCAACCCACTTTAGTGTCATCGATTTGAAAAACGCATTTTTTAGCATTCCTATAGACACAGAGACCCAATTACTATTTGCTTTTTCCTTTGAAGGTAAACAATTAACCTGGTGTCGTTTACCCCAAGGCTATATTGACTCTCCAGTGGTCTATAGCATAGTCCTCCAAGCCACATTGGCTCCCTGGCACCCCCCCCATGGTTCTGTCCTGCTACAGTATGCAGATGATCTGCTTCTCTGTAGTACCACCGAGGAGGCCAGCCGGTTAGATGGAATTTCACTGTTAAACTGGTTATCAGAATGTGGACACAAGGTGTCAAAAGCTAAACTGCAATGGTGTAAAACAAATGTCAATTACCTGGGTTTTGTACTCTCTGAGGGAGAAAGGAAAATCAGTCCACAACGCATACAGTCTGTATTGGGCCTGGTCACCCCAACTACCCAGAAGGATATGCTGTCTTTCTTGGGTATGGTAAGTTACTGCAGACAGTGGATTTCTGATTGTTCCTACTATGATAACATCTTGAGACAATGTACACTCAAAGACAAACCCAAGGTTATAGAATGGTCGGATGTAATGTTTTCTGCATTTGCAAAGTTAAGAGAAATGTTGGTAAAGAGTCCCGCGCTCGGCCTCCCGGATTATCTGTTAACATTCCATTTGTTTGCAAGGGACACCTGTACAACCATGGCGGGCGTGCTCACCCAACTTCATGGAGGCAAAATGCGCCCTGTCGCATTCTTTTCAAAAGTAATGCCTGTCACTGTGCAAGGAATGCCGGCTTGTCTTCGAGCCCTGGCTGCCTGTGCAATGGTTGTTGAGATGTCTACCACACTGACACTAGGACATCCTACCGTGTTACATACCACACATAACGTCCTTTCCATTCTCAATGGCCTGCACACGCAACACATGTCAGCTCAAAGGCTTAGTGGTTATGAAGTACTCCTACTTAGTAACCCTTCTCTCACCATTAAATATGCAACAAACTCTGAAGTACCGGTCCCCGTACTCAATGCCCTTTTAGGGCTAAGAGGCCCTGACGACGAGGCACCTCCCCAACACGACTGTGCATTGACTATTGACTCAGAGACTTCACCCAGAACAGACATGTACACTATACCTGTCCCGCATGCTGACATGATCTTTGTCGACGGCTCTTGCAGTCG
This sequence comes from Crinia signifera, assembly GCF_055691185.1. Lineage (NCBI taxonomy): Eukaryota > Metazoa > Chordata > Amphibia > Anura > Myobatrachidae > Crinia > Crinia signifera. Next base: position 231,580,713 of record NC_139219.1, on the reverse strand, counting down.
ACCAAATGACAACACGTACCAAGCAGGATACGCAGTCGTCAAACTTCCTGATATCACTCTAGAGGCAAAAGCAGTTCCCTTACAGTCAGCACAGGCTGCAGAACTCATTGCACTCACTAGAGCATGTCACCTATATTCAGGCAAACCTGTAACAATCTACACAGACTCCAAATACGCCTACGGTGTTGTCCATGATCATGGTATGATCTGGCAACGCCGAGGATTCACAGGCGCGGATGGAAAAGGCATATCCCATGCCCAACTCATCACTGACCTATTACACGCAATCACCCTGCCATCACAGCTCGCCATTCTCCACTGCAAAGCTCACACTGGAGGAAAAGATGACATCAGCAGAGGCAACGCCTTAGCTGACGCCGCTGCTAAACGAGCTGCCACTACAGAAACTTACAACCTCATTCTTGCTGTTATCTCACCACCATCACTAGATGATACCTATTTACTCACAGAATTACAGGCGGCTGCCTCTAACTCTGATCTTTCAGACTGGACATATCCAATTTTGCAGAAGAATCCACGGACTGGATTAATCTGCAAAGAGGGGAAACCATGTATACCCCAAACCAGTGCTTCACTGTTTATAGCACATTACCATGGAATAGGACACCATAGTATAGTCACAACCACCCTACTCCTCTCAAACGATTTTTATATCACAAATGCAAAAGATCTCATTAAACAATACATCAGTAGGTGTATAATATGTCTCAGAAACAACCCAAATAACCCAGACAAAGCAAGACACCAGCACCTAGAATACCCAACCACTCCATTCACTCACCTGCAAATAGATTTTACACACATTAACAATGCAGGCAAACAGGAATACGCCCTCGTCATTGTCGACATGTTCTCACGATGGCCTGAGGCTTATCCCACAAAGTCAGAAGACGCAAAAACCGTAGCCCGCATACTCACGCGAGAAATCATTCCGCGATGGGGATGTCCGCTCCAAATCAATAGTGACAAAGGCTCAGCCTTTACGGCGAAAATTACTGCAGAATTGGTCAAAGCTTTACAAATAGAATGGAAGTTTCACATTCCATATCACCCTCAAAGTTCCGGTATCGTGGAACGCATGAACCGTACCGTCAAAGACAAATTACGTAAAGCCACGGGAGGTACATTCGCTAAATGGAAACAAATCCTCCCTATTGTATTGGCTGAAATTAGAATGACGCCACAAAAAACTCTAGGATACTCCCCCTTCGAAATACTAATGGGTAGACCTTTTCCCACGCCCTGGGCAAAGAAACCACTAGTTACAACTGAGGGAGATCTAGACGTAATAAGAGAAGAGTACGTTAGATCCCTAATAGAGAAACTTAATGAGTTAGAACAAAATGTTATCTTTAAGAATCCTTCTCATCCACAGATACCCACTCACCCATTCAGGGTTGGAGACAAGGTCGTAGTGAAAGTGTTGCCGAGAAACAAGCACCCTGGAGACTTCACCTACGGACCAGAGACAGAAGTGGTCGCAGTCACCAGGACGGCTGTCCTCACAGACGAAGGACCAACGTGGATCCATGCATCCAGAGTGAAGAAAATTCCATTCCCACCGCAGATCGACACCGATCCCGACGCTGATCCAGAGAATTACACAGACGGGACGAGAGAGGTGATAACGGGAGTCAGTGACTCTGACCTCCAACCTGGAGAAGACCTGCCGGCTGGAGGTGACGAGGAATCAGGGGTACAACATTCTGAAGCCGAGGACGACGCTACAGGATATGACTCCCCCCACCTTAGCCCTAGTGATTTTACTCGGGCTTGTTCTTTATAATTGTTTTGCTGAAGTTGATATAACCCAAAATGATGGACGCTTTACCTTCTGGTATAATTCTTCTAGCACGACTGTCGCTACTTTTATATTTTCTTATTGTGATAGTGTATCTTGTTCAAACAATCAAGGCGGGAATCGAGGAGAACCACCGCTGCCCTGGCTGTGTAACATCCACCACACACCACACGCTGTAAGTCACGTATATATCTGTGTCACTAGTACTTACTGGGGAGATTCTTGCAACTCATGGGGGGCTGTTGGGTGGAACACTAGAGCAGATACTACTGTCTTTGAGAGCAGCCAAGACTGGGGATATTGCCCCGATGTTGGCCTCCAGAAATGGTCCCATGGTCGATCCTTACTAACCCGTATGTCCCTACGAAAAAAGGGTACTTGCAATAGCCAATTTATCATTAACCTAGAAAACCCGGCCCCCGGCGATGCCGGACTATATGTCATGGGTAAATATCAATCAGGAAAAAGCGGGGGCCCAAGGGGAAAATTCCATTTAAAAGACATGTATGATAACCCAGAATACACCGCCCTCAAAGCCACTGTAAACCCTAAAACACCACCATCATTCTTTAAACCACATGTCACTACTTTTAATGAAATGTTGGCCATTAACAACCCCACTTACGAAGACACTATATCCATAGAGACTGGATTATCTGACGTAAATTACTGGTTAGAATGGATGAAGTATAATGCCCGCAAGGTTAATCAAACTGATTGCTATGTATGTGGAAAGTCCAGACCCCATTTAGGTACTGTACCCATACGCATACCTCCCGATCAGGATAAGTGCTTTTTTAGTTTATACACTGATACCATAGTGGAAGAAGCCAAATGTGAACTATGGAAAAAGGAATACCCCATTATGACAAAGAATACCAACCCTGGTAGTACTATAACTATTTACCCCGGTAATTACACTTGTTATTTCTCTAATAGTACTGATCAAAATGTTGTACAATTGAAATTATTTCCTGATGGGTATTGTGCTGAACGAAGAAATATCAGCATACCCACCATGAAGAAATCATTGGGTGATATCTATTTTATCTGTGGAGATATGAAATTGAGGACAAAACTAAATAGCCCTTGGAAAGGAGAATGTGCCCTGGCAAAGATTATCATGCCCATTCACATCCTCCCAGCCAACCTTCCTCAACCTCCTCCCACAGGCAACACAAACACACACTCTAGAGCTAAGAGAGATGCCCCCAAGGAAAGTTTCGATCCACATATATATATCGATACTATTGGTGTCCCTCGGGGAGTTCCAGATGAATTTAAGGCTCGAGATGAAGTCGCTGCTGGCTTTGAGTCTCTAATTCCCCAAGTGACAATCAATAAGAACGTGGACTGGATAAATTATATATATTATAATCAGCAGCGTTTTGTTAATGATACTAGAGATGCTTTAAAAGGTATTGCTGAACAGTTAGAAGCCACCTCTCAAATGACTTTTCAGAATCGTATGGCTTTAGATATGATGCTTGCCGAGAAAGGAGGAACCTGTGTGTACATAGGTAAGGTTGATGGATGCTGTACTTATATCCCAGACAACACAGGTCCTAATGGGAAAACTACCCTAGCTATTAAACATCTAGAAGATTTATCCATCGAACTCAAGAAGAACTCAGGTGTCACGGACCCCTGGAGTAGCTGGTTTGGATGGTTAAACGATTGGAAACACGCACTAACACAAATAGGCATGTTTATCCTCATTGTAATTATTGTACTTATGATAGTAGGATATTGTGTCTTTCCCATATGCAAGAAGATTGGTTCCAAGTACCTGGATAATGTAACACCTGCTATGTACACTGATCTCGCCAAAAGCCCTCCCTCACCAGAAGATTATGGTGAATATGTCAAAATTCACCGTACCAAACAAGATGCCATCTACAAGAATCAAATTGTCTAAAAAGGACATTGATTCTAAGAGGGGATTGAAGGGTTAATCAGCCATCTTGTTTCTCTGTGTTTGTTCCTGCTTATTTCAAGGTAGTTATGTTCTGGCTTGTTTCCAGTACTCGCTTGCTATCATATACTTTGTTTCTTTCCTTAGAAACTGTACATCCCGTGCTTTTTCATAACTAACGAATACTACACAAGGCGACGTATAAGCCACCCCACATAGACGCTGTTATTTCCCTACCTCTGCACCAAATATTAACCAATCATGTAATTGAACCAGCGCCGTATGTTGTGTATAAATATGTTGTTTCGTCACTATTAAATCAGAGTTAACCTTGTGTCTGTGGTCCTCGTTACTGGTCATATCATATGAGGTTACACTCTCACGGAGCTCTAAGGGGTCTTCACACTGAGGTCAAATAAGGTAATTAATATATGAGGGAATCGATACATCGGCGCATGATCGATTTTCCTTCACTTTTCCTGCCTCTCTCTCCATCTCCCTCCCTGGGAGATGGAGATGTACATCAGGGCCAGATGTACTAAGCTTCAAAAGTGATCAAATGGAGAGTGATAAACACCCAGCCAATCAGCTCCTACCTGACATTTTTCAAACACAGTCTGTGACATGGCAGGTAGGAGCTGATTGGCTGTCTTTTTATCACTCCATTTTATCACTTTTTAAGCTTAGTGCATCTGGCCCTCACAAACATTCCCTCTTCCTCCTTCCTCTGTGTCTCTCAAACACTTCTCAGTTTCTGACATATGCACCTCTCTTTTCTTCTGTCTCGCTCTCTCTCTCTCTCTCACATACACACAAACACACACACCAGTGGCGGATCCACCAAGTGGCGATTAGGGGAGGTTGCCCCAGGGCCCCCACACTCCAGGTGGCTGGACAGTCAACTGTGGGGTCCCTGCCGCGGATGGGAATTGGTTCCCATCTACCGCAGGGACCCCGCCACTGCCCATCCCACACAGCGTGTGAAGCATTGCAGCAGTGCTGGGGGATAGATGCCGTGTGCTTCCACTCACCTGCCAGCCCCACATCTCCCCGCTGCCCTACTCTCATCTCACTGTCTCCTGAGTGACCTACCCCGCTCTTCCCGCCTGATCACCCTGTGTCCCAGAAGCATGAAGTGGCTGTGCCCATGCAGCAGCTCCGACTCTGATGGGCAGCGAGAATAACTAGTCCGGTTAGTGTTTCGGGGGGGGGGGGGGGGGGGTGAGAGGAGGCGGCCACAACAGTTTTTGTTGTCCAGAGACCCCACAGACCTTAATCTGCCCCTGACACACACACAAGAGAAGCAGAAGATTTTGCTTTCAAACACTTAGTGCAGTGCCACAGGCAGCAAAATCCACATCTGAATCAGGCACAGTGTTCCATGTAGGGATGGCCATCGATGATTCTAAATCATCGATGGTTCATGACTGATGTCGAATACTATTGTCACCGATGGGGGAGAACCAGATGGTTTCCCTCCATCGATGGAACAGCAAAACGATGTTTTGCTTTTTTTTTTTCAAAGTGCTGGGACACGGAGCATACCTCCGCCCCCGACACCCACAAAGCCCCGACCCCCGTGTTTTGATTGGCCCACAGGCCAATCAATCAAACACAAATGATGTAAAAATATGATATGTAAAAATATCGATGATCAGCCATTGCATAGTTTAGCACTATCAATGGCCAGTTGCAGAAATGCCATCGATGGCCATTCCTATAGTGCAGGCATTCCCAACCACCGTCCTCAAGGCACACCAACAGTGCAGGTTTTAGTGATATCCAGGCTTCAGCACAGATGGTTTAATCAGAATCACAAAGGTACTAATTAAGTCACCTGTGCTCAAGCCTGGATATCACTAAAACCTGCACTGAGCCCCCATACATTAGGCCGAAGTCGGACCCAATTCTCCTGTGAGTTGCCCGGCAGCTCACATACAATTTTGCACTTGATGAGCCAATTCACATGTGATAAATGTAAAGGGGAGCTGCAGCGGGCGGTGATACTCATCAGGGGAACGCAGGAGCGGGCAGCGGGTCCTGACGCTTTAACTAGCTGGCGGCGCCGGCAAGTGCTGACCTGGCCGGGCGGTGTGATCACAGATATCAGCAGCGGGGATATCTGTCAAATGTCAAACGGCTCTCAGCCAATCAGAAAACGGCCAGTCATTTGACAGGTATTTTAAAAATCGAATACCCGCCAGTCCGCCACTGCACTGCCCGTCCCGCAGCACTGCTGATCACACCGCTCGGCCAGTCAGAACTCGCCGGCGCCGCCAGCTATTTAAAGCGTCAGGACCCGCTGCCTGCTCCGGCATCTCCCTGATGAGCGCTGCTGATCCCACTGCTCCCCCAATCAGTCTGAAAGCATATGCCTGTCAGGCAGACAGGCATATGCATACAGGGAGGTCGGACGTGATGTTACGTGCTGACCGTCTGACCTCCCTGATCCAATCCGATGCGCATGGGACCGCACATCGGATGTCACACACCTGCGATTTTGTGACGATTTCACCGGGTTATCGGCCCAAAGTGTGCATTGAGAACCGTGGTTGGGAATGCCTGCTATAGTGGTTTCTTCTGCCACTGCAGGACACACCCCTTAGCTGTGATAGGTACGCCCATTGTTGGATTAAGACACGCCCTTTGGGCAGAGCGTGACACACCCTCTCAGTGGCGCATTCTGCTAGCATCTATTCTAAAGTCTCCCTGAAACTAGTTTTCAAAATTAGGCAAGTTTGCACTGAACACCCGAACACTGGACCTGATGCCACGGACAGTGCAGCAATTTTTTTTTTACTGCACCTTACCCACACATCATGTAGCTGTTATGTACTTGGAGAAATATAAATCATATATGTATACTTTCCAATAGGATGGTTACTGCCAATGCCATGCATATTGGAAAGTATACATATATGATTTATATTTCGGTGTCTATGAATATTTGTAGTCAATAGGCAGTAACGTGATCGTTCCCATGGCTACGGCGCAGTGCTGCAGGATTCGGAAGTTCCTGGTCCGCCGCTCCTTAGCTTCCCCCGTGATAGAACGGACGTGACGGGCGCGCATACCGTTGACGTAGCTGGCGGTGACAGGGTGGGCGGGCTGCAGGTGTTTGCTGTGCGTACACCGGGTGTCACCGGCACTCGACTCCGGGGCGGAGGATGGAGGCGCACACACAGAGGCCGATTAAAGGCATCCTGAAGAACAGGGGCTCGGAGACTGCAGACGTTTGTGTGGTCAGTAAGGCCATATTGGCGGAAGACGGAGATGATGACCCAAGGTGCGAGCGGGACCCGGGGATGTTTGTATTGGGGAGGGAGCAGCCCGGCGCACTCCAGATACTGGGCTACTACAACTCCCAGCATGCTGCATGTGGACAGCGCTCTAGCCTGCAATCAGTCATAGCTATAGGCAGCTGGCAAAGTTACTGTCCTGTGTGGGGCACGCCTGCAGGTCTTACCACCGCACGACCCACCCTGATGCTGTGCATGGCAGCAAGAAAATGTAGTGGAGCAATGTATTAACCCGGGCAAATTTATATAATGTACAGCTCTTACACAAAGTGCGTCATTATGTGTTTCCTTCACTGAGAGCACTTCTCAGCCCTTCCAGTCTTGTTATACGAGGGTGGACTTATTACTCCGACACCAGCTATATAGACAGCTTAGAGAGCACTTATTGCTCAGTCGTTAACTATATGAGGGTGCTATATATACTGTAGGGAGGATTTAATACCCAAGCACATACTTTTTGACCTGTGCGATGGGATGTGTGTGGGAGAGCGCATCTCATCGCACCTTTCAATTGTACCATGTATGGGCACCTTTTAATAATTACTCAGGCATCAGCTATATGAGGGTGTTATATAGGGAACACTAATTACTCAGGCATCAGCTATATGAGGGTGTTCTATAGGGAACACTAATTACTCAGGCATCAGCTATATGAGGGTGCTATATAGGGAACACTAATTACTCAGGCATCAGCTATATGAGGGTGCTATATAGGGAACACTTATTACTCAGGTGTCAGCTATATGAGGGTGTTATATAGGGAACACGGTACTTGTGTACTTTCACGGCTCCCATCGCATGCCATATGTAGTGGCATGCGATTTTTGCAGCTTTTAAGCATTTTTTTTTAAAAACCGCATGCGATCGCATCGCATGCATCCAAATGCATTGAAATTAGTATCAAACATGTTCAATGGCCCCCAAATGTCATTTTTGGGGCTGTTCCACCCCCACTATCAACGCGAACCCGAAGCGTGGCGAGCGCAGCGGTACGCGTCCTACGACCTTTTCATACCCCCACTATCCACGTCGGCGTGGAGTTGAGAACAGAAAGTGTGGCGAGCCCGAAGCGTGGCGAGCGGACGCGGACACCTGTGAAGCCCGCGAGGGGACGCGTATACCTGTGAAGGTATCCGTGTCCCCTCGCTGCGCTCGCCACACTTTCTATTCTCAACTCCACGCCGACGTGGATAGTGGGGGTATGAAAAGGTCGTAGGACGCGTACCGCCGCCCCTCGCGGGCTCGCTGCGCTCGCCATGCTTCGGGTTCGCGTTGATAGTGGGGGTGGTACAGCCTCAAAAATGACATTTGGGGGCCATTGAACATGTTTGATACTAATTTCAATGCATTTGGATGCATTTCTGTTAAAAATCGCATGCGATCGCATGCGATTTTTTGCTATGCGATGGACATCGTGGGAGCCGTGATTGTACACAAGTACCGGGAACACTTATTACTCAGGTATCAGCTATATGAGGGTGCTATATAGGGAACACTTATTACTCAGGTGTCAGCTACTGTATATGAGGGTGTTATATAGGGAACACTAATTACTCAGGCGTCAGCTATATGAGGGTGTTATATAGGGAACACTAATTACTCAGGCATCAGCTATATGAGGGTTCGATATAGGTAACACTTATTACTCAGTCGTTGGCTATATTCATGTTCACTCAAGGATTTTTTTTTTAGGGCAGGGTGCTGACCACCGAGTAGGGCACATTTTACATTAGAAATGTATGTTTAAAAAAAAAATATATATATATATACGAAGCGTGGCGAGCGCAGCGGTACGCGTCCTACGACCTTTTCATACCCCCACTATCCACGTCGGCGTGGAGTTGAGAACAGAAAGTGTGGCGAGCCCGAAGCGTGGCGAGCGGACGCGGACACCTGTGAAGCCCGCAAGGGGACGCGTATACCTGTGAAGGTATCCGTGTCCCCTCACTGCGCTCGCCACACTTTCTATTCTCAACTCCACGCCTACGTGGATAGTGGGGGTATGAAAAGGTCGTAGGACGCGTACCGCCGCCCGTCGCGTAAGCTGTTTTGATAAAAGCCTGAGGGCTAAAACGTCAACTTAACCATTGTCTGGCTATGAGTTGTTTGTTATTGAACCAGTCCTGAGTGACGCAGTCTTCTCCTATTATCTGCATGGGACAGCATTGCCTGTACTTATACTGAAGGCACCGGGCAAAAAGTTTCCTTCTGGAGTTGAGTGCCAGCGTTTTTGCACAATTATATATATATATATATATATATATATATATATATATATATATATATACACACTATGGCACACACTGGTATGCCCAGCGCACACTATGGCACACACTGGTATGCCCAGCGCACACTATGGCACACACTGGTATGCCCAGCGCACACTATGGCACACACTGGTATGCCCAGCGCACACTATGGCACACACTGGTATGCCCAGCGCACACTATGGCACACACCGGTATGCCCAGCGCACACTATGGCACACACCGGTATGCCCAGCGCACATTATGGCACACACCGGTATGCCCAGCGCACATTATGGCACACACCGGTATGCCCAGCGGACATTATGGCACACACCGGTATGCCTAGCTCACATTATACAACATAAGTTCTGCTTACCCCGCATGGGGGGTTGTGTTTGCATGCTGGCTTCCACAGGGGGGGAGGGGGGGGGGGTGTTGTGCTATTTGCCCAAAGAGGGGGGCAGGGGTGTTTTGGGCTTGTTTCCCCAGTGTGTGTGTTTTGTGCTGGTAGCCCAGGGGGGGCGTTCTGCACTGATTGCCCAAGGTGGGTTCATGCTGGTTGCCCATGGAGGGGGGCGGGGGTGTTTTGGACTTGTTTCCTGGGGGGGGGGGGGGGGGGTGCTGGAAGTGCTGACACAACTCTCAGCAGAGTAGGTACAGGGGACTGTATGTGGCTGAATTAGCTGACAGGCTGCTCTGAGTTCAGCAGCGTGTCCGCTGTTCCAGCCACATACAGTCCCCCGCCACGCTGACTGGCCACTCACCTCTTCTGCTGAGAGCAGCTGTCAGCTGTTTCTCAGCAGCAGACTGTAGTGGACTTACACAGTTGGGGGGGTGGCAGAAGGGCGCACAGTGAAAGGGCAGGGCGGCTTTAGCAGTAATAAAAACGGGCAGGGTGCGGCTCCCTGTTAAAAAAAAAAAAAAAGCCTAGCATGATCACTATATATGAGGGTGCTATATAGGGAACACTTATTACTATTAGGGACTAAGTAAAAACTAGAACCGGACAAGACCCTTGAACTGCGATAGTTTTCACCAAGGACATGGGGAAGGGGAGATTACAGCCTTCTTGTGTGGTCCGGAACATTCTGGTATTTGCTACATGCTCAGACCATACAGGGAGGCTTTATTCGACTCTCTCCCTGATGACAGCTGTCACAGGCATCACCCCTGGACAGTACACCACCCGACAGGCACCCCCCAGACCGCACACTACAAGCTCCGGAATGCAGTTTTTACCCATACCCCACTTATTACTCAGGTATCAGCTATATGAGGGTGCTATATAGTGAACACTTATTACTCAGTTGTCGGCTATATAGGGAACACTTAATTCTCAGGCATTAGCTATACAACGGTGCTGTATAGGGAACACTTATTACTCAGGTGTCAGTTATATGGTATGAAGGCTCTGTGTAAGGAGCAAATTTTACTCTGGACTGAGTTATTCGATGTGCACGTTCTTCTGCTACTTCCATTTTTGGACAATGTGCTCTGTCGCTGCGTCTAGTTTGCATAATCCCCAGCATGGCAGAGTTCCATTAGTTTAATTGACTTTGAAAGCATAAATTTATTTTGCCAAACGTCATATATGGTAATCAAATTTGTATGGCTAATGGAGCATTATTTTAATTTAAGTCAAGGTATACAGAAAAATAACTGTTTAATAGCATCATTATAAGGAATGAGGGATATATAAGTACAAGACTTTTAAGGGTTGATTCACTTATTTTCCCACGCTGCTACCATTAGGGGGCTCAAAGCAGAGAAATTCAGTTGTTGCTCAGTTTAGATGCCTGGTAGCTAGGGATGGCCATCGACCATCGATGATTAGAAATCATTGATGGTTTATGGCCGATGTGGAACAAGATAGTTTCCCACCATCGATGTCAGGCTTAACTGAATAGTTTTCTTTATATTTTTTCACGAAGGGCCGGGACACGGAGCATAGCCCCAACACCCATGAAGCCCCGCCCCTGTATTTTGATTCGCCCACAGGCCAATCTATCAAAGCAAATGGATGACCATCGATATGTAAAAACATTGATGGTCATCCATTGCATACTTATACACCATCGATGCCGACTGCACTTTTGCCATCTATGGTAACCATCGATGGCAAAGGCAACGATGGCCATCCCTACTGGTAGCTGCAGAGCAGACATTTCTTCTCTAATCCTCTTGAGGTGCAAGATGTATGCAAAGTCTGTTGTCTGGGACCCTAACCACTCCTTTACTCTGGCTTAGCCACTTTACTACCTAATATTCTAGAGCCCAAAGTGAGGATGTACATTTTGTTGATTTGCTGTGACTCCAGTGTAAAGTATATGAACTTAGGAAGTGTTTGACTTTACTGACTTTGACTTTTTTCTAGTAAAAAGTCACAGAAGTGGGATGAAATGAATATTCTTGCTACGTATCATCCTTCTGATAAAGACTATGGATTAATGAAAATAGATGAACCTAGTACGCCCTATCACAGGTAATATTTGTGTATTGTTATATTTTCTTTCTTTTCCTGTGAGATATATTTTAGAAAACATCCTGTTCAGATAATAGAGTTTAATACATGGACTGGCACTCGCATCACTTTACAAGAATTAACTTGTCCAGTGCCTTCCAAAAGGAGTAACACAGACTGGCAAATATAGGCGGCACTCAGGCTTGAGACACAATACATACAATGATAAGCAGAGGTTGGGCAACTACCTTTTACTATAGGTATTGAGACTGAGGGCCTGATTGAGACCGGATTGCTAAGCTGTAGCTGCAGCCCGAGCGATTATTGTACTACCGCACATGCGCGGGGGGCCCCCTGTGAACGAAGTCAGCGATGGTTTGCCATCACTGGCCGGCATATGTTTGTGGGGTGGTGCTGTATTCTGGGAGTGTCCCATCAAATGCAGGTGGCCCCGACCATTGGATGGAGGGCTGCTGAAGTCTTTAGTGGCCTTCATCTCCCCACGGTCATTTTCTGCCTGGTAAATGGTTTTCGCCCGGTGTGCATGGCTGCCAACGTATTCGCAGCCGTGCACAGGCGCAGGGGAATCTCTAGCAGGAAATCTCTAGTGGAAGAGTAGATCATTTGGAAAGAAGGGGAAGCAAGATGTCCCCAGATAAAAGGGCAAAATATTAGTGAGGGGGGTATAGAGTGTGACAAGGAGCACAAACACTGGGACTCAGATGAAGACTTTGATGTTTATTTTCAACAGCAGGTCACAGCATACCAGGCTTAGTCCATATGCGATCATAATTACAGGCAGTAGCATACAGGCAATCTCCGCATAACAGACTCCTGAAAGGCTCCAATGGTCCCTATAATAGCCTACCCCCTGGCCTATCGCTTGGGCAGCTAAGAGCAAGGTGACTGCCCTGGCTTCTGCTACTCTTCCCAAAACCTGGTCTCTGACACAGGAGATATCGCACAAATGAAAAACTGTATAATAGCTAAGAAATGTCTACATGTTATAGGGGTTTGTTCATAGATTTTACACATCTGTTTCATTTTATAAATAGAAATTTAGTTTATAGTGCTGTATGGTTGGTGTAATAGCACTGAGTTCAATTCCCGCAATGCCCTTAACTGTGGAGTTTGTATGTTCTTTCCATGCTTGCGTTGGATAGTCCAATTTCTTGCCACTATCCATAAATATACTGGTAAAGATGTGTCGACATCCTCCCTGGGATACAAATAGTGTTCTACATACTGTAGCACGTGAACTTTGAGCATATTGTGTGACTTTTTTCTATTGATGGGATGTACAGTACAAGCAGCCTCTAGATTAAAAGGATATGTGGCGTGCCTATATTCAGTGTGTGACCGCAGCTGTATCTGCGTAAGAAATGGAACGTTACTATGTTTTTCCTACATTGGTATTCTATTCACCCTACATTTTGTAAAGAAGACACTATTTAACGGAAAAGTCACAAAAAATATGCCGGCACCACCAAGTCCTTCCATGGCATGGAGCGACTAAAGGGGCTGTTAACGAAAAAAGCTACAGATGGAGTAGGTCTCATCCTTGCTGGCGGGTCGCCAGGACGTCCCCTCTGGCGACCCGCCAGCAGCCTCGCCAGCGAATATACTGAGACGCGCGTCTCAGTCTCCGTCGCCAGCGCGACGGAAACCCTGTCCGTCTCTGCCTCAGGGAGACAGACAGGGTTAGGGGGGGGTGTGGGCAGGCGGTGGGGACCCCGGGTTACCGCCGGCGGGGACCTGGGGGAACGTATGGAAGCGCCGTCGGACGGGGACGCGCGCGCCTCTCGTGCGCGTGCGTCCCCTTCTCGCCACCGCCATGGCGTTGGCGGGTTATGGCGGCTGGCGACGCCAGCGCCATCCCCTGCCAGGATGAGAGCTGCTCCATCCGTAGGTGTAAATGGACACATCTGTAGGTTAATTGACCCCCCCCCCCCCCCCCCAAATAAACAAATGTTAAAAAAAAAAAAAAAATGTAGCCTTAATGTGTAAGTGTGCGCGTATTCTTGGGTAGAATTCTATGTTTCTGTGAGATGGCGACCATTCAGATTTTCAGGTCTGCTTCTACTGTATGGGTTCAGATATGAAAGAACATTTTGTATTAATTTCTTGTATGCTTTACTGAAGGATTTTCTCTTTTTCAGTCAGTTACATTTGTTTTACATAAATACAACATACCTGTACATAGTGTCCATGGAAATTAGGTCTGTCCATATACTCCTTTTCTCTTCTTCTCATTCATAGGGGATATTCAATCTCCCGCAGCCATTCCCGGCGGGGAGATGGCTGTGGGGCCCTATACAATGTGGTCTTCCTCGACAGTATTGAAAAGGGGATATCGGCAGAATGAGCCTGACTTCACAAGCAGGGAATTGACAAGCTCCCGGGCGCAGCTTGTCACTTCATGTGGCCACGCCCCCTTCGCGGCGGTCGGCAGGCGGGACATTGACCCCCGCCTGCGAGATGAGCGTCAAGCGGGCCGAAAACGGGACAGGGTCACGGCTGTTCGGCCAGCCCGACAGTCCTGACCCGACAATAAATACCCCCCACATCTAAAATCAAGTTTTATCTTAACATATTGTTTATATACCTAAATACTGCTTGTAACCCTTTGCAGCTAAAGAATGTCTCGTGTATACGTAATTCTTCTTTCTATAGGATGATCGGGGATGATGATGACGACGAGGGGGCCATGAGTGATTCAGAATCCAATGAAGCTCTAACAGCAGATTTATTGGCTCAAAAGTAAGAATGGCAGGTCATGTTATTATTGCTCATTTATTATAGCAGTCCCTTGATCAATGATACAGGGTTTCTAAGTACAGAGGAATCTTCATACATCATTGCTGCAGTCATGCCAATCAGCCCCTCTCAATGCGTCAGGTCCGCAATACTTTGCTAGCGTTGGGCCCATTTTATGGCTTTATTGACCTTAATAAAAAAAAAACATTCTGGGGCTGTGAGGGTTTGGCTTTGAGTGTGTTAGGGTTAATTGAACACCGCCCAAAATGTGTATAAAGAAAGGGAGCCATATTGTCTAGAAATTAATGTTTATTTATAATATTAAATGTAATTGTATATTTAATTTAATACTTTCAACACCGTCAAGATCATTAACATTTCAGCCCACTTTAGGCCAAAACTTTCTCTCTTGTCAGGAATTTGTGTTGGGTTACATAGAAACATAGGGTTAGCTGTACACCTATTTATACTGTACTGTGATAATAGTTATTACAGTTCTATGGGGCTGATCCAATTACACGTTAAGCTGAGATGTTACTGGAGGAAAACTTTCAGTGAGGCTATATATATATATATATATATATATATATATATATATATATATATATATATATATATATATATATATATATATATATATATATATATATATATATATATATATATTTTGTTTTGTAGCATGCACACTACTGTGATTTGCGGTCTTCAATTAGAAAATGCCTATTGTGGTAATTCTACAGTATAGAAGGCAATTGGTAGCCATAAGAAAAGGTTATGGTCCTTAATAGATGTTAAAAGTTGTAATTTTTCCCCAAATTAAAACCTCTTGTATATTTTGGGATATACAACATTTGTAATCTAATTTTTTTTTTATTATTGCTTTTAGTACGTTTTAAAAATAGTGATCAATAAACACTTTTTGTAACTCCCATCTACAAGTTCAAAAAACACTTTCTCATCTATACAGTGCACTAAAATCCATTCCACACATAAATTAACCTGATTTTGAGCTATTTAAAATCCTCCAAGTGCATGATTATTCTTTGGAAATGGTGTGACAGATGTTCTGTCCCAACATTTGTACCTTAAAATATTTTTCCCTATTTATCCACATGCTGGGCTTTGTACCAAGAGCTGCATTAACTCCCATTTAATCCCTTGAATGGGATGAATTTTCTAACTGGATATCAAAAAGTTGGTTTTTGTTTAACTTGCGGTGATCCATTTTAATGGAACCACAGTTGAATGAATACACACAATAATTTACACCTACAGTATTCAGTAGTTCTATTTATAATTGGAAGTTTGTAAATGTCTGGCTTGCCTTTTTAGGTTAGAAGCAGCAGAAGGGAAGGATCCTAAATTCTTAACTCAAGAAGAGAGTAGTGAAGAGGAAGATGAGGAGCTGACACCAGAGGAGAGAGGTACTAGCAATTATTTTGTCATTTAGGTGCTTATATATAATAATTGTGACACTTATATTCTTAGCCGTAGAGTTCAGAACAAAGCTGCTGCAAACATTAAAATGGTTAAGACCAAAGGTGCTTCTCTGGTGTTTGAGGTATTGTATTCCTGTCACATGTCACACAATAGTTGCTGCAAAAATGGCCGCTATATGGAGAATGCTCTGAAATGTTGAAGTTCATCTTGTAGGTCATTTTTTATCTTCTTGAAAAACAGCTGTTTTTATACATGGGGGAAAAAGCCTATAAAAGGTATAACTTTATTTATGGTAATTTGCTGCTAAAATGCTAGCACTTTGGTTAGTACTATTATAGTTCACGTGTGACGCCTTATTTAACCATTTATGTTTCTAAACAAAATGTATGCAAATGTATTGGTAATGGGATTTGAGCCAGTGTGCAATTGGAAAAAAAGGAATGTGAAAGCTTGTACCTCAGGAATTCTTTTATTATTGGTAAAGGCGATTGTGTAATCTGTATTGATGTTGTAGACCACAGGGGTATTCAATATACCTCCCTCCAGCTGTTGTAGAACTACACATCCCTGCATGCCCTGCCACAGTTTTAACATATCTTAATGGTAAACCTGGCTGTGCATGCTGGGATGTGTAGTTTCACAACAGCTGGAGGACTTCATGTTTGATTAACCCTGTAGTAGAAAATCATTTAAATGTTTAACCCTTTGAATGCCAAGGGAATTTGTCAACATAGGTGTGAAAATTGCCAAGCAAACCTTTTTATTAAACCCTTTGAGTGCCATTGTTGCTGTGAGAGCCTCACAATATCCGGTAAAAAATGGCAGCGTCGCTCACAGCGGCTGTTCATATTTGGGTGCAATATTTAACAAAACTTCAATGAATTGACTTGGCCGTATTTGTATTTATTTATTGGCATTTTTAGCAGATATTTTGAGGATTGCTCACAGCAACGTTGGCACTGAAAGGGTTAGCTGCATCCTGTTTTGGTAACCAGGCATGAGAGTGTTAGCATGGGGAACTTTTGGGGACAGCCTAAAAGGGAACGGCTAAACACTTACATTTATTTTCTCTCATGCATTTTATTAGAAAAGAAAAAAGAATTTGAAATTAAAAGAAAATGTCATTACAACGAGGTCATGAATATCAAGCTGGCCAGGCAGTTAATAGCAAAAGAGCTGGCTGGGGAAGATGAAGATGATGAAGATGAGGAGATGCAAGATATAACGGACACAGAAGGTACATAATAGATGATTTTTCTGAGGACAACTGAATAAGGTGCTAAAGCAGCCGGAGTAAAATATTTAACCTCCAAAAACCGTGTCACCAACACGAAGTGCTATGTAGAAAACAGGTGGAGGTGAAAGGTCTTTCATATGGCGTTCACTACAATAAATGACATATACAACAAAAAATAAAACTTAGTTTTTAAAGAAAACTTTAATTCATTCCTTTGTTTTTTCAGTCTTGTGTATGGAACATCCACTGAGGAGAAAAAGGTCACAATTTTAGTTCTCTCAATGTACATGTGGACATAGGGACTGATTCAGAATTTATTGCAAAAGCAAAATCTTTTGCGAATGGACAAAACCATGTGCACTGCAGGTGGGGCAGATGTAACACGTGCAGAGAGAGTTAGATTTGGGTGGGGTTTGCTCAATCTGAAATCTAAATTGCAGTGTAAAAACAGCCAGTATTTACCCTGCACAGAAACAAAATAGCTCCCCCATATCTAAGTCTCTCTGCACATGTTCTATCGGCCCAAATGCAGTGCACATGGTTTTGCCCATTTGAGAAAGATTTTGCATTTGTAATCAAATCTGAATCAGGCCCATAGATGGAAATAATAGGGGAAAAAAGAAGCCAATGTGTAATAATGACAACTTTGAATTAATGAAATGAGTGTCGACCATAAAAAAAAAAAAAGCCTTTTATGTGCATATGTATGTAAGTGGAGTCATAATTTAGGATGGATACTGATCCTACTCATGATATGTTGGTTGAAATTCCATCTATATCCAGACTTACAGAAGTACAATTATGACGTAATTCTTCTGAGTGGATTTTCCACTCAAGATTGAAAAATGAAGGAACGGATTATGATTTTCTCTTTTAAAATGGACGTTTTATTCATTGTTGTATATCTCCTATTCATTGTAGAGAGTGCAGTATATGAAACCTTTCCCTCCACTTCTGATTTCTACACAAGGTACATACAATATATATTTTGTTCAGTTTATGACATGGATGCTGTCTCATAGCTGAGGCGAGTGGAGTTCTATATTGTAACAAAAATGTTTTGAGTATATATTCAAAATCATCTTAAAGTTTGCTGGATACAGATCTTTGGCTTTTTTCACACTTTCCATCCACAGGAGAAGAGCCATAGGTATCTATGTTTTGAGTGCAAATTGTGAGATGTTTTGGTACGATCCATGGGTGGTGAGATGGATCCTCAGATCTTATGTGCTGCACGTAAGATCTGTAGATGCTGCTAATGACCAGTGTGCTGGGAGTTGCAGATCTTGCGATAATTACAGATAATGTATGGCCAACTTAAGTGTTTGGGAATAGAGGTCTCTTTCTCTGCACATAAGGCCCCCATACACTATGCGATTTTGGGACGATTTCATCCGATTTCGGGTGAAATCGGCACAAAATCGTAGGTGTGTGATAACTGATCCGATCCGATGCACGGTCCCGTATGCATATGCCTGCCACCTGACAGGCATATGCATGCAGACATCGGGGGAGCAGTGGGGCGGGCAGCGGGTCCCTGAGCGCCGGCGAGTGACCTGGCCGGGCAGTGTACTTACACATAGCAGCAGCGGGGACGGGCAGCGCAGTGGCGGCTATTAGATTTTTAAAATACTTGTCAAATGACCGGCCGCTCTCTGATTGGCTGAGAGCTCTCCGGCCAATCAGAGAGCGGCCTGTCATTTGACAAGTATTTTAAAAATCTAATAGCCGCCACTGCGCTGCCCGTCCCCGCTACTGCTATGTGTAAGTACACAGCCAGGTCAGCAGCACTCACCGCACCCGCCGCCCTCCCCCACCACCGCTGGCCACCGCCGCTGCCCGCCCCCACTACTGCCGCTGCCCTCCCCCACTACTCCTCACCGCCCTGCAGCTCCCCGGGTTTTTTTTTACATGGGATAAATCGCATGCGATTTATCCCATGTAAAAAATGGCACATCAAGTGCCAATTTGTATGTGAGCCTCCCGGTGAGCTGCCGGGCGGCTCGCAGGTAAATTTGGGTCCGACTTGTCCCTAGGACAAGTCGGCCTAATGTATGGGGGCCAATAGAATCGGTGTCCATGTGCAAGAACCTGATGTTCATTCTACCAGTCTAAAAGATACAGAGAGTACCCTTCAATTGAGTTGTTCATTGCAAAACTGAATAAGATACTTAATTTGAAAAGCATGGTTCTTTTACTGTAGATACCTAAGGTAACAGCTGGAACTATGTTTCAAAGAGAGGTAAAGTATCTACTGCCTGTAACTGAAAATTCAGCTGCTCCTAATTGACATTTGCTAGCAAGGAGTTAATTTTAGTTAAAAGCCTCAAGTAAGAGTCAAAGGTACCACAACTCAACTCATCTCTATGTGGATAACAAGTAACTATTCTAATTGAATGAATGGATCTTTTGTTCAACAGTGTTACTGAATGTACAGTATTAGGGCTATGTTTTATTATAACTTAAGGTTTATTAATGTTGCTCTACTATAGCTTAATATATCCAATTATCTGCTAAATACTTTGGTACTTGTTTCCTAGCACGGCGCCCAATTTTTTCATCTTATGGCATCTTATGCCATCGCATCGCATTGCATGCCACATAGCCGCATGCAATACGATTTTTTTATTGTATAAGCACCCTAATGGGTGCTTACAATGTTAAAAGCAGCCCCAATACGATTTTTTTATTGTATAAGCACCCTAATGGGTGCTTACAATGTTAAATGCACCCCCACTATCAACGCGAACCCGAAGTGTGACGAGCGCAGCGAGCCCGCGAGGGGCGGTGGTGCGCGTCCTCCGACCTTTTCATACCCCCACTATCCACGTCGGCGTGGAGTTGATTTCAGATAGTGTGGCGAGCGGACGCGTATTACTTTACATGTATTCCGTGTCCCCTTGCGGGGCTTGCTGCGCTCGTCACGCTTCTGGCTCGCTGCGTTCGCCACACTATCTAAAATCAACTCCACGCCGATGTGGAAAGTGGGGGTATGAAAAGGTCGGAGGACGCGTACCGCTGCCCCTCGCGGGCTCGCTGCGCTCTCAATGCTTCGGGTTGGCGTTGATAGTAGGGGGGGCATTTTAACATTGTAAGGACCCATCTGGGTGTTTGTACAATAAAAAATCGTATACCATAGCATTGTATGCCATACAATTTTTTATTGTACAACATTGCGTTGCATCGCATACTATATTTAGTCTTATGGTATACAATGCGATGGGTGCCATGCTAGGAAACAAGTACCAATACTTCAGTCCAAAGCAGTGGTAGCCAACTCCAGTCCTCTAGAGCTACCAACAGTTAACGTTTTCCATGTCTCCTCACAGAATCACAAGTAAAGTTATTAGCTCCACCTGTGGATGATTTATAATGTGTCAGTCAGTAATGAGTGCACCTGTGAGGTCTAGAAAATGTGAACTGTTGGTAGCTCTCGAGGACTGGAGTTGGCTACCACTGTTATAATCTAAACTTTTGTGCAATGTATAACTCAGTATTATTAGTAGGAATGTTGGCTCTGTGTTTCCACTTGGAGATGTGAGCGAAGCAGCACATATGTACATGTCGCAGAGTAAGTATCACTCATATTTGATTTCAAAAGCGGGGGGGATTATTATTCAGCAAAGTGTTACTAGAACCCCGCCATAAATCCTAGCTGTTAGCTATCTGCTAGACTGCTATACAGTACACTGCTTTAAGATCTCACCGGCGCTGGCTGATGAAATTTAGTAATGACTGTACTCCTGATGTATCCACATGCTGGAGCACCGTGCTGAGTGATTCTAGTGCTAGTTAGCAGATGGTGCAACACTAACATATATCTGACTAGCGCCCCATGTGGAGTTCCAATTCCTTGAATATACATAACTATCTCCCACAGCAGGTGTCGGGCCACTGACATGTTTCGCTCACTAGGAACTTTTTAAAAGTGTTCCAAGGTTCTGCATATTCCCTATGAGATTTGTATATTGATTGATTCTTCGTTTTTTCCTTGTCACTGGTGGGATGGTATACAGATGTGTCCAAATACATCTAGCCTTCTTGCGCATTACACAGCCCTTCTACTTGCGCCATTCTGTGGCATGATTGGGTACTACTGTTTTTCTGTTAAAAGGCATCTTATTGCAAAACAATGCATATAGGAGCAGCTGTATCTGCATACAAAATGCTATGTTCGTGTTTTTACTGGAAAACACAACTGTAAATTTGCGTATTGCACACAATATAGGCACGCCGCACATCATTTTAATCCACAATCTCTGCTTGTGCATCCTAGACACATGATTTCACAACAAAGACTTTTTTTAACTGAAAAAAAAAAAATTCTAGGAATAGACAATCTCACTTCCAAGTCTCATTGAGTTCTCCTGTTAATGTGTAACGCGTCTTGTAGAGTATGGAGATTATATGTATGTGGACACATTTTTGTCAGTCTAAATAAATTGCCCAAAAAATGAAGCAAATGAAAGGGACTATACTGTAGATATGTTATTGTAGAGCAAATGAATTATAAATCCTACTGTATATACTTTGTAATTTTGTGTGACCTTTATGATGCCTCTGATTCTTATGTTTTCTGGGAGACAGGTCAGTGTTAGAGAGAAATTATTTTATACATGGCCAAAAATAAAATTTTATATTGGAACCACATTCATTTGGAAAGGTATTCATGTGGTATTTATTGCACTTGAGTATGTAATTAATTGAAAAAGCTGAAAGTAAAACTTTTTTACAATCCGTTTAGGCTTCTTCTTCCAAACCCATAATCATCTCTTTTTTTTTTCTCCCTACAGCTCATCCTGACCACCTGCAGAGTAATGTACAAGTTCTGCAGAGGCGACAGTAATGGCACTGCTTGCTAACGGTCTATTTATTGCCATAACACTGCAAACGCACTGAACTCAAGACCTATGGACTAAAATGAGAAGCATACATACAAGGATTCTTTTCTGTTGCCAATGTTTTATCATGAGGATCCTTAAATAATAAGCCAATGCTGATTAATGATTTACAAGCTTGTCTGGCATATTCTGTTTCCAGAGCTGGCAGAAATGCGGGTATTGGGTTACACACAGAGTTAATTACATGCCATATGTTAGTCATTAAGACCCTGTATATGGCTTCTGCTTGTTAACACTTTGGTTGAAGGTTTTGAAAAGTGTCAGCTTCATGTATTATGTGACCTATTATGCAAGGAAACAAAATGGCAGGAACGGGGCACAGAATAAGGTCTCCATTTTTATGGCCTTCAAAAACGGATATTGTGATCAGCTGGTTTTAGATCTTCTAATGCTCCTTAGCTGACAATCGTGGCCATTGCTGCAAATATATTTTAATTTGTAAGAAGATTGTATTACATTAGTGCTGTGCGGTTAAAGAAAATGAGCATTTCTTATGTCACAGTGGTCTACTTGGGTCTTGATGGTCCGTAAAGCAAATTCTTCCAGCAAGTCTTTGCAACAAAAAAGTATTTTCTGTATCTGCTGCTGCAGAGGTGGCATATTGGAAGACCTCTATGTGTACAGCATAATCCATGGAAATGTGCTAGAGACTCCATGTCATTGACTGCTCATGTATTCTTTTTGGTTTCCACAGTCCATAACTGTTGTAGAAATTAAAAACTATCAGCTGTGGATAGCGTACGTTATTACAATGACTTTATCACGTTAGATTTTGAATAAATGTATTATCAAAGATGAACGAAAACGGAGTTAATAAGTTGCACTGATTTTACTTTCAAATTGTTTTGAGTGACAAGATATATGTACAGTGTACCCTGAAATAAATAAGTAATTCAGGTTTTATGGTATAGTGTGGCCTATGTAATGCAGGTAACAGTGGTACACAACACTCGCAAGGAATGTTTCCTGTGAGGTTGGTCCAGCAGCAAGTAAGAAAGGGAAGATTGCTAGGCTTCCAATATTTAAAACAAACAGAATCTTGCAAGTACTTCACAGTTCTTTAGGAATCTAAAAAAGTAACCATAGAAGTCAATTAAGACACTCAAATGTTGATACATATTTTACTTAACTCAGCAAATATATTAACCCACAGTAAAAGAATAAAAAATAGATACATTTTTATGCTCAAACATCATGAATGAAAAAAAAAAAAAAATATATATA
This sequence comes from Crinia signifera, assembly GCF_055691185.1. Taxonomy (NCBI): domain Eukaryota; kingdom Metazoa; phylum Chordata; class Amphibia; order Anura; family Myobatrachidae; genus Crinia; species Crinia signifera. The sequence goes on along the minus strand of NC_139219.1, from coordinate 231,557,408 downwards.
TATATATATATATATATATACTAGGTGATTCATCGCGCCCTACGGGCGCTCTTCACACCGTCGTAAGGGGCTGCGCCCCCTTAATTTGTGAACGTTTGTATATGAGAAATATGGTTAGAATTGTATGAAAGATGCCCTGTATTGCAACTTAGGTGTCCGCGAATCGCGGGAGGGGGGTCGCGGAGGGTGCCGCGAATTGCAGGAGGGGGGGTTGTGGGGGGGTGGATGCTGCGAATCGCGGGAGGGATTGCAGAGAATCGCGGGAGGGGGGTCACGGGGTGGGTTGCCGCAAATCGCGGGAGGGGGGTTACGGGGGCGGGGGTTGCGGCGAATCATGGTAGGGGGGGTCGCGGGGGGTGTGCCGTGAATCACGGGAGGGGGGGTCACGGGGTGGGGTGCCGAGAATCGCGGGGGGGGTGTGTGTGTGCCGTGAATTGCGGGAGTGGGGGTTGCGGGGGGGTGGGGGGGGTGTGACGCGAATTGCCACAAGAAAAAATCAACACAGAAAGGTCAACACATGTAAATGTTGACATAAGTGTGGCACTTCATTGGTGTCCATGTCGACACACGAGAATGAATATGAAAATATTCAAAAAATGAAAAAAAAAACTTCAAAAACTCATGTCAACCTTTTTCATTGTCGACCATAGCCATGTCAGTGTTTTCCATGTGCCATTTAATCCTGGGGCTGCCGCGAATCGCGGGGGGTGCCGCGATTTGCGGGAGGGGGGCGGTTGCGGGGGGTGGGTGCCGCGAATCGCGGGAGAGCGGGGTTCATGGGGGTTCCGGTGGGGGGTTGCCGCGAATTGCGGGAGGGGGGGGGGGTCGCGGGGGGGGTGCCGCGAATCGCCGGAGGGGGGGTTGCGGGGGGTGTGACGCGAATCGCCACAAGAAAAAAATCAACACAGAAAGGTCAACACATGTAAATGTTGACATAAGTGTGGCACTTCATTGGTGTCCATGTCGACACATGAGAATGAATATGAAAATATTCAAAAAATGACAAAAAAAACTTCAAAAACTCATGTCAACCTTTTTCATTGTCGACCATAGCCATGTCAGTGTTTTCCATGTGCAATTTAATTCTGGAGCTGCCGCGAATCACGGGGGGGTGCCGCGAATTGCGGGAGGGGGGGTCGCGGGGGTGGGTGCCGCGAATCGCGGGAGGGCGGGGTTCACAGGGGTTCCGGTGGGGGGTTGCCGCGAATTGCGGGAGGTGGGGGGTCACGGGGGTGCCGCGAATCGCGGGAGGGGGGGTTGCGGGGGGTGTGACGCGAATCGCCACAAGAAAAAATTAACACAGAAAGGTCAACACATGTAAATGTTGACATAAGTGTGCCACTTCATTGGTGTCCATGTCGACACATGACAATGAATATGAAAAAATTAAAAAAAATAAAAATAAATCTTCAAAAACTCATGTCAACCTTTTTCATTGTCGACCATAGCCATGTCAGTGTTTTGCATGTGCCATTTAATCCTGGGGCTGCTGCGAATTTAGGGGGGGGGGTGCCGCGAATCGCGGGAGGGGGGTCGCAGGGGGGATGCCGCCAATCGTGCAAGGGGGGGTCGTGGGGGGGTTCTTTTTGCCGCGAATCGCGGGAGGGAGGTCGCGGTGGGGGTGTTTTTCCCGCGAATCGGGGGGGGGGGTCACGGGGGAGGGTTTGCCGCGATTCGCGGGAGGGGGGGTCGCGGGGTGGTGGTTATGCCGCGAATTGCGGGAGGGGTCGTGGGGGGGGTTCTTTTTGCAGCGAACCACGGGAGGGGGGTAGCGGGGGTGTTTTTGCTGCGAATCGCGGTAGGGGGGGTCTCGGGGGAGCGGGTGTTTTTGCCGCGAATTGCGGGAGGGGGGGGGGAGGTTTTGCCGCAAATCGCGGGAGGGGGGCGCTCACCTGGTGGCTGTGGAGTAGCAGTGCTGGGCAACATGGGAAGGCAGTGGGTGTCTGGCACTGTCTGTGGGCTCACTGGGCTGGTTCTCTGTCACATACCTCCCAACATGACCCTCTCCAGGAGGGACACAATGCTCTGTTTCTAGACTTCCCCTTAATGTATGATTGCCATCACCTGTTTTAAACAGGTTAATTTCTCAGAAAGGTGTTCAGCACAGATGAAGGCAATCACACATTAAGAGGAAGGTCCAGGAACAGAGCGTTATAGACACAGACACCCACTTTGAGTGACAGATGTAGCCAAATATATAGGAGATATATATATATATATATATATATATATATATATATATATATATATATATATATATATATATATATATATATATATATATATATATATTGCAAAAGAAACCTGACCCGTTGAGTTATTGATTCGTCAGAGTGCCGCCTACTACAGATTCGTTTGTTGGACCCCTTTACTGGGTTTTCCTTGGAGGGCACCTACTATTTGATCGTATTGAGGAGGGCTGTTCTGACAGACTGTGTATATATATATATATATATATATATATATATATATATAAGCAAGCTTTTATTGTTAAGATATAAGCATATTACAGTGTTAAATAAGAGTGAAAAGGCTACTGTGTCGTGAGCTAAATACAACTCTTGTGAAAGTCTCCAGTTGCTGTGGAGACAGAATTCTATGAAACGTCAGCAAACAACCCACAAGGTCTTACCTGCTCGGTTTCTGAGTCAAGTGCAGCAGCCCAGAGTTCCTTTCGGCTCTCCTACACCCATTGCCTAGATACTATTACCGCTAATCTGCAATAACGCGGCCAAGCTATCATACGGTGTGTGATGTATGGTCGGTAATCATACAGGCTATGGGTACAAGTTTTATATCTACTTATTTGCTATATCATAAACAATTGTTCCTTAATAAAAAAAATAACCTTGTACCACAATTTATGATCCTTGCTGGGCTGCCAAAAACTGCACTTTCACATCTATATTTAAGGTGTCATATACAGGTTGAGTATACCCTATCCAAAATGCTCAGGACCTGACCAATTTAGGATAATGGATTATTTTGGAATATTTTTTGCTTTCAATGAGTTATCTTGAGTACATCACCCAAGTGTGAACACAAAATGTGTTAAGATGTATAAACACATCAAACACATGAATACACACATATCATGTCCCCAGTGGTGCTTTTAGCAAAAAAAAAAAAAAAAAGTACATTCTGGAAACTTTTTTTGCAATAATTAGGATAACAGATATTCGGATAAGGGATACTCAACCTGCATTATGCTGGAAAACAACAGCTATAAATTGTGCTGAAAAACTGCATTATAATGTGTTTGGAAAAACTATATTATAACCTATGCTTGAAGCCATAGTCTAACAACTAGCATATTGCTGATGACCTGCATGAGTTTTACTTCTGTATTGGATATAAAGTAGCGATGGGACATAGAAAGAAAACATTGGTTAAATTATGTTTTCAACATTGGTTACAAAATATTGTTTAGACCTAAACATTGGTACTGTGAAACAGATGGCTACCAAAGCCATACACTAATAATCTTCCTAAATTATAAATCATCCTTCTATTAAGTTTATATTGTTGGAGGCTTACAGTTTACACACAAACTGAATATATGATACAGGTTTTGTGTTAAATCAAATTTGTTACTAAAAGGAAAAAAACTAAGCATTAACCAGTAAAACTTTATTGCAACGTACTCCGCTATTTTTAAATTGATTGTAAAAAATAATGAAAACTGCATACAGAGCAACACAGAACATATGTATGTTGAAACTGGACCTTTTTTGTTGTTGTTGCAATATAGGAGTATACTATTGAGGTAGATGAATTATGGGCCTCACAGTAGATTGAATCAAAGCTGACTGGAGAATACTTGAAAGTTATCTTCGAAATGGGGGAAGTGGGAGACTCCAGTGAAGTATACTGAAATTGACCCAAAATTGTATTTTTTCTGTGTGCTGCTGTCGATTGGCTGACCAGTATTTTTCTCTGTCAGCCACCACCCCCAGCAGCAGCAGCAGCACACAGAAGCCCAGTCAGTGACCGTGTGTGTTACAGTTTGGTATCAGTCTTAAGTTATTAGTGAATATAAAACAAGGAGAGGAAGACAGCTGGCTACCCAAAGAATTGAAAGCAGCACACCGTGACACAGAAAAAATAAATGGAAAATTGAGAAAAACTTTGGGGGGTGGGGAGAATCTAGTGATAGTGAGGAAACCTAGGATCTTCAACATTGCAGGGTTAAAAATTAAACATTGAAACCATATGTCCTAGGTTACCAATAGGATAATGGGGTACTAATGGGATACTTTATATTAGGAATTCCCATCCCTAATATAAAGTATCATGATTGAACATTATAGAATTGTATTTACTGTGATATTCAGTATAATCATACTTGAGCATAAACATTGACTCTCTCTAGTTTTTTTGTATTTATTATTTTGGTTTTATATATTTACAAATTGAATTAACCTGCTGCATGTATTGGCTTTATATTTAAGCCTGAGTGTCTTAATTTAAATAGGAAGCAGACTGTTCCAAATGTAATAGGTTGATATTTGTACATGTAATGCATTCATCATATGTAATAGGCTTGGAAAACATGCAAACTTGCATCAATTTAGTAAAAACCATTAGTACACCAGCAAAACACGCCATCCAAATGTTGTCCATATAAAACATACAACTCTCCGGGTCTAATAGCCTGTGAGTTGGAAACTCTCTGTGTTATGAATTTGGGTGTTACCCCACAGCTGTAACAGCTGTTTAGGATGGCCACAGCGAATACTACGCTGCCTCTGTTGTACTGTCCTAAAGGATGGGTAGTACCTGCAGATGCTAAGGCTTTGCCTTTTAATAGCCATGTTTTGAAGGGTCGAATTAAGTCTGCCCCAACTTCAGTGCCACCAGGTCTTCAGATGGGACAATATACCGGAGCCTAAATGTATTCAACTCGTACATACAGCATAAGTATAATTAATGCTATCGCCTTGGACAGATTGTTTTCTCACAGTCCCCATTCTTGTCTACTTGTCATTTGTTTCATACAGTACTTGAAATACCAAGTGCAATAGAGGCACAATAAAGTAGGTTAGATATGTCGTGTGTGTATATGCTGAGCAAATTGAAAATGACAGAGTAAATGATAGTGTCATCTCTAAAGTGGTGCTGAGATCATTCTTTGCACATCAAAAAAAGCTCAGTGAGATCATAAATGTTGGGACTGCTGTTAAATCTCTTTTAATTATTTTGTACACAGAGAAAATATCAATTCAGCAATTGAGGCAAACAAGCACGTGGATAATTCCGTTATAGAGGGGCCTGATAACAGAGTTTAATGCGAGTTGGACATAACTGCCACAGCATTGCCGGACGAGCCATAAAATTGCATATTTTTCCTTTATATACAGTTGTACGCATGTTTTCTACTAAACCACACCTATCTGTACACTTCCACGCTCATGACAGTTATCATCATCTTCACACACTTGAATCAGCCATATCATATAAGTCATTAATACAAAATATATGTATGTCACTTGCCCCAACTTTGTGTAGCCCACAATTCTGTCAGCACACCATCTTTGGACACTGCCTGCATGAGATTGCTCCATTAGACACAGGTTTACCCCTACAGTATTGACTTAAATAAGTAGGACTCTGCATCGCCTGTACAGTATTTAAATGCATTTGTTTCTAAGCATGTGCAGTGAGAAACTATGGAAGGCACGTCCCACAAACATGCCACCAACTCTGTGCCAGCCGCAGTCTGTGTAAATATCACAAGACTTGATTCTTCTGCTGGTTTTTGTAATGATAGAAAAATCAGATTCAACAGAACAGCCGTAATGTCACAAAAAATAAGAAATTGCATTTTTGCCTCTTATTCTTCTTCATGGAGAAACTCCTCATCATATGTAAAACCATACCGTCCATTATTCACATTCCATTTTCATTATCCACGTAACATGGATTACTATAAACCATCCCATTCTTTTCTTTGCTTTCTGTGTGAGCATATTGTGTTGTGTTCACCGGAGGCCAGTCAGGATCATTCTGAAGTGATCTATACAATACTCTGTACTGGCTTTTAGACCGGTAGTTAAATAGTTTTTTTAAATATAGCCAAAGTCGTCTGTTCTCAATAATAGCTTCCTGAAAAATAAAAATGAACGTAATGAGTGGACCAAATAGCATAAGCCATGTATCTGGAAAACAGAGTACAATGGTTGTAATGTGGACATCCAGCATGTTGATATGCCTAGTATGTCTACATTTATCACATTGACTGATGAAATATCAAAATTATTAAAATGTTGACAGATTAGTCCTGGTAACGCAGCACCTTCTCATACCTGCCTTGGCTGCTTCCGCATTGTCTTAAGGTTCAGCAGTCTGCTAATATTGATTCCCAGTGGTGTTCTCTGTGGTAAGTACACTAACCCCATACCTAACGCTAACCCGGCCCCCGCAGACTAACCCTCCATCTCACTGCCTAATCCTTAGCCTTCGTTACAGCCTATCCCAAACCCACCTTAATGGCATTCCACACCATGGCATGCCTAAAACGTTTACACCGTTCTGTGTATGTATATACTGTAAGTATGTATATTTATTTTATGTGATCTACCAATAAGCTGAGTGCATTTAGTTGATATTTTTAGTACTGCAAATGCATCCCAATTGTTACTGCAGTGAGACGCAGAATGAATTTGGGAGCCGGAAGCGCGTCTTTAGGAGAGGGTGTGGCTAAGCAGACAAGGGTGTGCCGCTGAGAGTGGCTGCGTATAAAGACACATACATTCATCACAGAATGCCCGTTTTCTTGGCACACAGAGGCCAGGGTCTGCATCTTCCTGCACAATCGGGTCTGAATCAGGTCCTAATCCAATCACATATAACAACGATCACTCTTCGTAACATAAAATACTATACCATAACTGATAAATAATATGTTGTTTGATAGCAATAGATAGTAGTATAATGTTGAATGCAGGACGTCCCATTACATTTCTATTTTCTCTTACCTCTACAGTGAAAGACACTAGGAAGTAAATGATCAGCAGTATGAGAATGGCCACCCTCCAAATGGTGGGAGTGCAGATCAGCTAAAACGGAAGAAAACATACTGTCATTCTCTTAATGAAATATAATTCACTACCTATATCAATTACGCTAATTAATGGATAGATATATTAGATCAGATAGGCAATTGTAACTTGTATCTAGCTAGTTGGTTAATAAGTCTATGGGCCATCTGATAGGTTTCAAAATGCGGTACTTATGTATTATCTATGCTCCCATGTTAAATGCACCCCATTTTTTCATACCCCTACTATCCAACTACGCATGGAGTTGATTTTATATAGTGTGGCGAGCCACCGTGTCTGAAGCGTGGCGAGGGGACGCGGTCTCATAAGAAAAACGGGAGCCCAAATATTACATAAGTACCCAAAATGCTACCTGAAATGTCCACAAAGATGGACATCCCGCCATTTACTGCAACTATGCTAAACATATATGTACTAAGATAATGGAATTACTAATGCAAGAGGACAGCTCTCTTGATAAGACATCCTGGCTTCGGCCCTGTGAGTCCCCCTGTGCATGCGCAATGAGACGCAGCAGCTGTAGGAGGGGATGGAAGGGATCTGATTGGATCCCTCTCTGGGTAAATGCAGAAAGTAGCCTATATGGTGGCATTTCCTACCACAATAAAGTGCCGTGATGCAGGACTTTGTTGTGGTAGGTAATACCAATACATATGGAAGGTGTGACCACAGTCCAAAAAACTAATTTTCACAGTGTTTTGGCTGCATATTCACTTTAGTGCATCCCATCTAATAGCTTTAAAACCAAACTGTTTCCTCCTCCAAATATCTTTCTATTGACAATATTTCGCTTTCCTCCATGTCACAAGTATGGTGTCTGGGTGCCATCCTTGACTCTGTCCTCTCTTTCACTCCATCATTCAGTTCCTCACTCAATCCTTCCGCTTTCAATTCCTAACATTTCCCAGCATTCAGTCCCTTCACACCATGGAGTCCACTCATCATGCCTTTATCATCTCCCATATTGATTACTGTAACCTTTTCCTACCTCTTTAGAAACTATGCTCAACTCACTGCTCTACCCCTAGTGCACTTTCTGTCACACTTTCAAATGGCTTATTCCACCAATCATTTCGCTATTGGCTTCAGGATTGCTCCCATGCTGTACCCATTCTCTTTATCCTAATCAGGGGTGCAACTAGAACTTTTTGGGCTCCATAGCATAATTTTGAGAAGGATCCCTCCTACCACCTCCATTATCTCTACAATGCCCCATAGGAAGAGGAATTGGAAGAGCTGCCCTTTGGGTTGTTTATCGCATATATGAGAACATATAGGATAAGCATTGTGGCGATGGGTGACACTTGCTCCAAGAGAGTGTCGGAGAAAGAGAGAGAAAAAGAGGGGAAGTGAAAGAGGGCTGGTCAGAGAGAGTGAAAGGGATTTATGGAGAAAGAGGGAGAGAGAGAGGGTGTCAGAGAGAAAGGGGGGATCAATTGAGGGAGGGGTGTGAGCAGGAGTGAGAGAGAATGTTGGAGGAAAAGAAAGAGAGTGAGAGTGTCATGAAGAGAAAGGAAAGACTGGAAGAAACTTGGTGTCAGAGAGAGAAAGGTAGAGAGATGGGGAGTGAGAGAAAGTGGGTGCAAGGGAGACACACACACAGACTGTCAGAGAGCAGGTGGAAAGAGAGAGGGGGCAAGCGTGAAAAAATAGGTGGAGAGGAGAGTGATAGAGGTAAAAAAGAGAGACTTGGGTTGCAGAGAGAGAGAGAGATACTGGGGGGGGGGGGGCAGGGGAAAAGGAGATCAGGAGAGAGATGGCTGGGGAGAAAGAAGGTAGAGGAGAGATGGGGCAGGGGGAGAGAGTAGGTATGGGTATAGAAAGAGAGGGCAGGAGAGAGTGGGTATACAGGGGGTAGGGGAGAGAGAGGACAGAGTGCAGACAGAGGGCATGGGGAGAGATGGAGAGCATGGGTAGAGAAAAAGTAGGGGGAGAGATTGACAGGCAGCCACCCCCTACCCAGGTCTCGTTATCCCCTGCGGTGATATTACTGAAAATAGTTAATGTTCATTTAATTTTACACCTTCAGGGAAGGAATTAATAATGTGAATGATTGTAACACTTACTTGTAATGCTCTATATACACTGTCAATGTTAGAAAAGATGATGAAGAGAGCCAAAGATAGTTGTATTGGCAGCAAACAGACAAAGATATCTGTGTATATAAAAACAATGAAGACAGTATAATATTATTGAAATGTGCATAGCTCTGCAATGTATTGTATACCAATGCTTTAAAAAAAGAATTTTAAGTTTGTTCACAGACATGGGTCATGGGTTTGTCAGTAAATAGGTGGAATATTTCTTGCAATTGTAACGGGTGTGGTATAGGACCCCGACAGTCATTAGACCAACGTCGGGATACCGACTGCCTGGACTCAGCCAAGGGGGCAACAAAAAGTGTGCTGTATCACCTCAACATTTAGCGATCTTAAAGACATTATTATTAAATTAGCAGAAATATATTCCTATTAACCCCTTCAGTGGTGTTTATTTTTAAGGTAGCGCTCCCCACTGGGCGAGTTTATTAGAGCGCTACCTAAAAAAAACACCACCAGGCTGTGTGTAGGGTTCAAACAGCGCCGCTGAACACTATGTCAGCCGCTGCCCGGCCCTGCACCCGGCAACCGGCGTAGGCTGAAGGGGGGGGGGGGGGGCGGGATGAGGAGGCGTGATGAGGAGGCGTGGCAGAGGAGAGGGCGCTAAACAGTGGCAATCCCGAGAATATTCTGGGCTTGCCAGTCTGGGCACTGATGCATAGCCTGGAAAATTCTCAGGACTACCACTGAAGGGATTAATATATGTTGTATATTGTCTATATTAAATGTTATAAATTTGTCCATGCCATAGTCTTTCACTTGTCAATTACAGGTTGAGTATCCCTTATCCAAAATGCTCGGGACCAGAAGAATTTCAATAAGGTATCTTGAAGTATCTTGCATTTATGTTGTACAAACACATCAAACACATGAAATACACACAAATATATTGTAGCAATCATTTTCTTGCACATATTTAATGCCAGTTACATATCATGTCCCCAGTAGTGCCAGTTACATATCATGTCCCCAGTAGTGTCAGTTACATATCATGTCCCCAGTAGTGTCAGTTACATATCATGTCCCCAGTAGTATCGGTTACATATCATGTCCCCAGTAGTGTCGGTTACATATCATGTCCCCAGTAGTGTCGGTTACATATCATGTCCCCCAGTAGTGTCGGTAACATATCATGTCCCCAGTAGTGCCGGTTACATATCATGTCCCCAGTAGTGCCAGTTAATTATGATGTCCCCAGTAGTGTCAGTTACATATGATGTCCCCAGTAGTGCCAGTTACATATCATGTCCTCAGTAGTGCCAGTTACATATCATGTCCCCAGTAGTGCCAGTTACATATCATGTCCCCAGTAGTGCCAGTTACATATCATGTCCCCAGTAGTGCCAGTTACATATCATGTCCCCAGTAGTGCCAGTTACATATCATGTCCTCAGTAGTGCCAGTTACATATGATGTCCCCAGTAGTGCCAGTTACATATGATGTCTCCAGTAGTGCCAGTTACATATGATGTCTCCAGTAGTGCCCGTTACATATGATGTCCCCATTAGTGTCAGTTACATATCATGTCTCCAGTAGTGCTTTTAGCAAAAAAAATAATTTTATTCCACTGTCTGGAATGTTTGTTTTTGGAATAACTTGGATAACGGATTTTTGTATAAGGGATACGCAACCTGTACCATATTTCTAAATAAAGAATTCTTGTTTATAGTTTAGAATTTCGCTACAGATCATTCTTTTTATGTATGTGCAGCAACATTCATATATTTTTATGCTATAACATGTCTAGTATAGGGACCACCATTAGGTCCATTAGGACCACGTTCCAGCAGCAACGAAAATAAGAATAGGGGGTGATTCATTCTGAGTGCAGAGTTTTGTGTCCTCCTAATACTGCATCACCAGTACTTGCATATGATTAGTACTGGAGGAGCAGTGTGAAAACAAGCAACATACTGTATGTCAATTGCACTCTGTGATATCCCTGATGTGTTTATCTCTTCGACAGCTGTTATAACACTATTAGGAAAATGAGTGAATAAATCTTAAAGGTGCCCACACACTAGAACGATATTTTTGCTGATTGGCTGATTTCCGATAATCGGTCGAAAATTGTCCGATGCGTGCTCCTGTGGATCTTTTGCTAAATCTTCTGATCTTACGTGCTGCATGAAAGATCAGAAGATTTAACAAAAGATCCATAGGAACGCACATGGGATCTTAAGAAAAATCTTTGGTAAAGATGTGCGCTTGCCTGAAATCTTTTGTCCAGGACAGACAAAAGATTTGAAGGCAACTTATGCGCACATCTTAAGATCATAGATCTTTCTAATGTGTGGGCACCTTTAGTCTTTAGTTACTGTACTGTTTAATTCTATGTACCCTATATTGCTCTAATGAGTGCCATATGTACAGAGCTGCAACCCACTTGTGGTGCCTTATAAATGAAATGTAATAATAATTTCTGTATACTTACAGTTTGTATATATGGGTTTTCGGAACGGTTTTCCTTTGGAAAATACAAATGCAACGACTATAAGACTTAATGTGGTTATTGCCCACAAAGTTGTGATCTCATAATTTTCATATTCAGAATATGTGTGCACTGCTGTGATGTTTGCATTTGTAATGTTGAGATTACCATCAGCACTGGTTACACAAGCACTGCACAAAGCAACAAACAAAATAAAAAGATAAAAAATAGAAATGATTAAATGATAAAAAATATAACGTAATGCAACAAAAAATGTCCTATTATGATCTGTCTGTGGGAAGCACTAAATACCTGTTAAATATAAGAACTATTGATACATGTTCCACTAACATTAAGGGGTGATTGACCAAAGTAAATGTGTGAGATACAGTATCTTTTCCGAAAGTATATTTGCAAATTTACAGTATCCAATGAATCCTCCTATGCGGAAAACACAGCAGCTATCGCAGATCCTCCATTTTTATTGCAATAGCAGCCTCCATATGGCAGGTCCACCTGTCCTGGCGGGATTATGGGGTGCATTTTCTAAAGCTTCTAAAAATGAAAAGAGGTGATATTGCCCATAGCAACCAATCAGATTATGACTACAGACCAGGGGTGTCCAAACTTTTTGCGACGAGGGCCAGATTTGGTAAAGTGTAAATGTGTGGGGCCGACCATTCAGCCTGACATTCTTTGAATCATTAATCACATCAGAATGGTCCCCCACTCTACCCCCATTCACTCTATGTCCCCCAGCCTGCCCCTGCTTCACTGTATGTCCCCATTCACTGTATGTTCCCCACTCTGCACCCATTCACTCTGTCCCCCAGCCTGCCCCCCTTCTCTTAATGTCCATCAGTGCCTCCATTCATTGTATACCCCTAAGCTGGACCCTCCTTCACTGTATGACTCCCATTCACTGTATGACCCCCATTCACTATGTACCCCACTCTGCCCCCATTCACTGTATGTCCCCCAGCCTGCCCCTGCTCCCCCTTCTCTAAATGGCCATCACTGCCTCAATTCACTGTATGTCTCCCAGCCTGACCCTCCTTCACTGTATGTCCCTCACTCTGCCCCCTCCCTTCTCTGTATGTTTCCCAGCCCCTTGTGTGAGCCAGAGGAAGGAGAGGCAAAGCAGGCACTGCAAGGACAGGAGATGTTTGGGCTCCTGCTGCTGCCTTCCTCCGCTCTGCATGTTACGGGAGCAAGCTTCCCCTTTGCTGTCCCCCTCCCCAAACACTGCGGTCACTGTGATTGTGGAATAGGGTGATATATATACGATTGCAGCAGCAGGGGTAGGACGCCAAACACATCTGACTGTGGTGGCCAGCACCTCCTCACTGCAGCAGACAGCAAGGTAAAGGTACGCTCGCCGGGGCCCCACCTTTAGTGTCCTGTGCTGTGCTTCCCACATCTGATGCTCTGCCCGCTTCCAGCTGGAGACTTCGGGCCGCTTGAAATGACAGCACGGGCCGCATTTGGCCCCTGGGCCTGACTTTGGACATGCCTGCTATAGACAGAATCTGATTGGTTGCTTTGCTTTACCCGCAAGAAGGTAGAGGGCCCTTGTACGCACAGGGTTCTTTGTAAACTCTCCCAATGATACATGCACTTGTTCCACCTGGAAATGCTCTTATCGGAGCACATCTCCTGGCAAAAGCGGAATATTCTGTAAAATAAATGCTGAGTGTGATAAATATACCCCTAGATGTCAGATATATGTGTAATAGTGACTGAAAAATGTGCGTGAACTTTTATTTCCTTCCAACATAAGCATGTAAGTAGTCATCAAATTTCTTCAAATGTCTCAAAGTGCATTATGAACAAACCTAAAGTTACCCGCGCTGTACCATGGTTGCTGCTGTACAAGTACAAAGCCACAGATCTGAATAGCCATGTTAAGAAGAGTATTAAAGGACACGGATAACAGCAGCGGAGGAGATATCAGCTGTGCTGGTGGTCTGTAGGGAGCCAATATTGGATATGCTTCTGTTAAACTCACTGTAAGAAGATGCAGAAAAATTATTATATGTTGTCTACAACAGAATTTGCACATTATTTACATGTATTCTGCTGCATACATACAGTAAGTGTCTGCTTGGAAAGGTCCGGTACCGGGTAAGGATTGACCCATTGGGTAGCAGTAATGTTTTCTTCTAGTCAACACCATGGGCTGATTGGCCATAGGACCCACAAGGAAGATTTCCAGTTGACCTATATATATCGGATGCCTGTTTTGTTTACTGACATGTAGCCCCACCTCCCACAGACAGACCTCCATACTCATTACACTGTATTGTTTCTATTCATTCTGTTGTTCCATGTCTGCAGTACAGAAACTCTGTCATCCAGTGATGCTGACATGGCTACAGGGCATGTTATACCTCTGGTGTTGCCCATGTTGGGCCTCTTCTACAAAATTTTCCAGGGACACTGTCAGTTCCTAATCTGCCCCTGGTCAACACTGCCTGCCGACTGCCCTGATTTGTGTTCCACTGGAGAGTGTAAACCATGTCTGTGTACATTTTCCCCTCCCTCAGTCCTCCGTGTCTCTGTGCATTGCTGTCACTTGGTGCTGCTGGAGGAAGGGGCATGTCCTGCTGTGAGTAGGAGCCGCTCATGAATTTACATGGCCAGGACCTGCACAATGAATCCATATTGGAGCATTCAGTACCTGAAATGGAAGATGTCACCATTGTTCTAAAAGTTTCACTGTGCTTGTGTCCCCATTGTTCGGTGTCACTGTGCTTGGGTTCCCATTGTTCTGTAAGTGACCGTGTCCTGTCCTTGCGTCTCTATTGTTTTGTTATTGTCACTGACCCTGCATCCCCATTGTTCTGTAAGTGTCACTGTGCCTGTGTATCTATTATTCTGTAAACGTCACTGTGCTCCCCATTGCTCTGTAAATGCCATTGTTGCTTTATCCCCAGTGTTCCATGTCACTGTCCTTGCATCCCATTATTCTGTAATTGTCACTGTGCCTGCTGTAATACTGTTCCTGTGTCCCATTTTTCTATGTCACTGTTCCTGCTTCCCATTGTACTGCAAGTGTTACTGTCCCTGATTCCCCATTTTTATTTATGTAATACTGTCCCTGGATCCCATTGTTCTGTATTTTATCAGATGCTTTTATCTGTTTCATATAATAGCATACCTAACACACGTTTCCTGTATCTGTATATTTCACTGTCACTATCCTAGTGATACCACTGCCCCTTCTCCTCATACTGTAGCAGTTCCATGGGGATGCAGTTACAATCCCGGCGATCGGGATCCCCGGGTTCAGAATCCCGACCGCCGAAATGCCGACACATTCTCCCACCGTGGGTGTCCACGACACCCCTGGAGGGAGAATAAATTAGTGTGCCGAGCGTAGCGAGGCACCGGGCCCGCTGCGTGGCGAGCGCAGCGAGCCCGCAAGGGGGGGGGGGGGCGATCCACGTCCCCCCCTTGTCGGCATTTCGGCTGTCGGGATTCCTGCGTCGGGATTCTGAACGCCGGGATCCCGACCACCGGGATTCAATACTGAATCCGTTCCATGGCCTGTTCTATCACTCTCCCTGTACCCCCCTGCACTGTCTGTGTCCCTATGTGTGCGCTCGCTGTGTATGTGTGCAGTTACCGCTCTTCTCCTCCCGCATAGAGTCTCAGACACAACTGCAGGAAAATACACAAGGGCTGCTGTAACTACTGTATGTCCAACTCAGAATCAGGCCCTATACGGAAGGATCCCATCTCATTCAACAGACCCCACCCCTACTAGGGCTGCTTCCATACATTTTCCAGGCTGGATTTCCATCCCAATCCGCCCCTGCCTAGCTTTCATTTTTAAAACCCATCCTGCAACTTTATAGTTAGGAGCTGACTGTGCTTAATAAACTTCCTCCCAGGCCTTCAAAAAGGCAATTCCTACCCCGATATCCACCATCACGTTCTTGGCAAGGTGTTTAGGTGTTTGTTATTTTTTAGACCTTATTTCATATTGTTCGTAATCTGAGCTATTGTTCTCTATATGAATTGATCCGATGTGTTGGTCACATTCTCTGCTTGTGGAGTTTTAACATGTGTGTATCAATAAATATCTTCAATCTGTACACCTGACGGCTCCAGTGCTCCACAACACATATACGCAGCCCAGCTGGACAGGGTATTCGGAAGGAAGGAAATATACTCATTAAGGCATGTTTTCACCCTTGAGAGGGTGAGTACTGTATATACTCGAGTATAAGTCGACCCGAATATAAGCCGAGGCACCGAATTTTACAACAAAAAACTGGGAAAACTTATTGACTCAAGTGGGACCCTCACTCGAGTATAAGCCGAGGGGGGCTTTTTAAGCATAAAAAATGTTCTGAAAAAGTAGGCTTATACTCGAGTATATATGGTATATAGAATATACATAACTTTACAAAATGTATTTACAATATTAGGTTTGCTTGTTATATTGATAAAAGGAACAATTATCCGTGTAGATACATTCTTTTCATTCAATCTTTGGTGTGACATCATGGCTGATTATCACATATCCTTTTCCAGGTGATATACATCAATACATGCAGCACAAAGTCACCTTAGTGATATGTACTACTAAAATCATTATCTGTACATACTTCTAATATCATTCTCATTTTATATTTTCATTTCCTGTCTCACGCAGATCATTCAGAAAGAGAGTATAGCACCAAGGGTCTTATCTGCATATATATGATTTATATCTATACAATGTGCTTGGTGACAGATTGTTGACATCTCCTGCCCCAGAGTGACAGCGGTTTCTATTCATATTTGTTTGTATTTTGTCCAGATTACAGGTATGGGTAACTGGGTCGACCACAGGAAGGTCGACCACTAAAGGTCGACATGGGCTTAGGCAGGGCTATTTTTCAGTAGGCTCCAGCAGGAACTGAGGCCCTTATTCTAGTTCACTCTTTCTGACAAAATATTTCTTAGATGGACAAAACCATGTGCACTGCAGGTGATGCAGGTGTAAAACCCCACCCAAATCTAATTATCTCTGCACAAGTAACACCTGCCTCACCTGCAGTGCACATGGTTTTGTCTGTCTAAGAAATATTTTGTCAGAAAGAGTGAACTAGAATAATGGCCTCAGTTCCTGCTGGAGCCTACTGAAAAATAGCCCTGGGCTTAGGTCGACACCTGATAACGACATGGGTTTAGATGGTCACCTGAAAAGGTCAACATGGGCTTAGGTCGGCAGGGCCATTCAACATGGGGAAGGTCTACAGTCAAAAGGTCGACATGGGGTTTTCAAATCTTTTTGTCCCGAATGTCGACACAGTATCAGTGCCCCTATACTCTCCCCATGCTTTGGGAACGGCGCCTCGCTACACTCAGCACACAATTCTATTCCCTCTGCACACCCTAATGGATGGTAGGGCATGAAATAACACCTGTTAGCACATATTGGCTGAAAATAATAGTGAAAAACCCATGTCAACCTTTTTCACTGTTGACCTTCCCCATGTCAACATAATGATTGCGTTGACCTAATAACCCTGTCGATCTAAGCTCACGTCGACATTTCCAGATGTCAAACTAAGACCATGTCAACCTTGGTGTGTCGGCCTAATGACCCTCTACCCAGATTACATACATTACATTCCACATTGTCACTAAGACATTTGTCATGGATATGTAAATTTATAATCCTAGTTATTTTCACAATTTAATGGCTACAGATACTTGAAAACGCACATACAGTATCCCTTGAATGATCTCTTTATGAAACTAGAACCATATTTTCTGCATTCATGAAAGATACAAACATTATGAATTGATTTTATATTTTCAAAAAAGTAACGTACTTGTAAGGGAAACGGATATCGTGATTCCCACGTCCTGGATGAGATATTGGTAAATACCCACTAATTTCAATTGCTGCAAAAACAAAATATAGTCTTATTCAATTATTTACCCCCACATATTAGTAGCTGCTTATCGTTAAACTAGGTGATTCATCGCGCCCTACGGGCGCTCTTCACACCGTCGTAAGGGGCTGCGCCCCCTTAATTTGTGAACATTTGCATATGAGAAAGATGGTTAGAATTGTATGAAAGATGTCTGTATTGCAACTTGAATTATAGGTGAAATGTGTTAAATAGAGAGCATATGATGTGGAAGGGGGTGTGTATTGTTTTGTTTAATTAAAAAGCGGTTACAGAGTAAGATGTACATTGATAGTGTGGATGGTACAGTGACATTTGTGGGTGTGGGGGGGGGCTGTGTGTGCATGTTGTTTAGGTGTGTGTGTGCAATAGTATAGTAGGGTGTTTCTGAGTCAGCGGCTCCCCACTGGCGGAGGACACGACACAGGAAAACAGGAGGCTGGGTAGTGATAGGGGTGTGTGGGCATAAGGGGGACTAAAGAGGAGGGTGGGAGATACTGTGCAGCTTCTGCCAGTGGGTGAGGGTCCAGCGTGGCAGTACAGGAGTACAGGATGGTGGCCCTTAGTCAGTGTCTCCTCCTACTGGGTGGGAGTTCGGGTGCATGAGAGCAGGAGGCTGGGCTATGAGGCATGATAGGGGCATGTGGGCAAAACAGCGTCAGCGACTCCCCAGTGGTGGAAGTTACGGTTCAGGAGAGCAGGAAGCTGGGTAGTGATAGGGGTGTGTGAGTATACAGGGGACTAAAGAGGGGCTTAGGGGTGCTGCCATGGGTGGATGCCGTGAATTGCGGGAGGGGGGGGGGTCGCGGGGGGGGGGTACCGCGAATTGTGGGAGGGGGGGCGCGGGGGGTTGCAGTGAATCGCGGGAGGGTGGGTCGCGTGGGCGGGGGGTTGCCGCAATGACAGGAGGGGGGGTCAGGGGTGGGGAATCGCGGTAGGGGGGTCGTGGGGGGCACCGTGAACAGCGGGAGGGGGGGCCCGGAGGGTTGGCGGGAATCGTGGGAGGGCGGGTCGCGGGGTGCCGCAATCGCAGGAGGGGGGGTGTCACTGGGTGGGGCCGCGAATCGTGGGAGTCACCTGGGGTGCCGCGAATTGCGGGGGGTGTGCTGCAAATCGCGGGAGGGGGGTCGCGGGGGGTGCCGCAAATCGCCACAAGAAAAATTAACACAGAAAGTTCAACACATGTAAATGTTGACATAAGTGTGGCACTTCATCGGTGTCCATGTCGACACATGAGAATGAATATGAAAACATTAAAAAAAAGAAAAATAAATCTTCAAAAACTCATGTCAACCTTTTTCATTGTCGACCATAGCCGTGCCAGTGTTTTGCATGTGCCATTTAATCCTGGGGTTGCCGTGAATCGTGCGCGGGGGTGGGGGGGAGGGAGGAGGTGAGGGGTGTCCTCGAATCACGGGAGGAGGGGTCGTGGGTGGATGCCGCGAATTGTGGGAGGGGGGGCGCGGGGGGTTACAGTGAATCGCGGGAGGGTGGGTCGCGGGGGCGGGGGGTTGCCGCAATGACCGGAGGGGGGGTCAGGGGTGGGGAATCACGGTAGGGGGGGTCGTGGGGGCACCGTGAACCGCGGGAGGGGGGGCCGGGGGGTTGGCGCGAATCGTGGGAGGGGGGGTCGCGGGGTGCCGCGAATCGCAGGAGGGGGGGGGTGCAGGGCCGGTGCTAGGGTGTCCGGCGCCCTCCTGCAAACCATAAATGTTGCGCTCTTTCACATTGCCAATGCAACAAGCTGCAGCCCGATTGTGGGAGCGTATGCAACATGCGATCCTATGGAGGATCTCGGGTGCATGTACATGTATGCATACACCATCTCAGTGCTGTGTCCACAAAATGTTGCAGGCACTAAAGGTGCCCATACACGCTGCGAGAATCGCATACATTATGGGCTAGATCGCATCGCATGCAATTTGTGCGCGATGCGATCCAAAAGCAGTACAAAAAGTATGTGCAGCACATACTTTTTGTACTGTACGATGCTGCAGGAGCGCACATCACATCGCACGCTGCTATTGCAGCGTGTATGGCCACCTTTAGGCACATAACCCAACCCATTATTTAAAAAGTGTCTAAATTAATATAAAAAAATCTACAATTATTTAAAAAATTGTTATAAACATGTATAATAAAAGAATCACTGTTATTTTGCTGTTTAACTCTTGTGCAGTCCCTCCTCTTCTATCAGCATAGGCAGGATCCGGAGGACGCCAATACACCCCTCTTGTGACTGAGGGGGAAAGGAGGGAAGAGAAGGAGGAGATGGAAGAAGAGCGGAGGAGATAGAGGGGGCGGAGTGTTGAGGACTGGCAGTGGCACTGGCACAGCACACTGAGAAGAGGAAAGGAAGGGGAGGCGGCGCTGCTGCCTGTTTGTCATTTGATTGACAGCTGGGAGCAATGGGTAGGGGGCGGATCCAGACAGGACATGTCATCCAGGCATTCACAGACAGCGCTACATGCCTCAGTGCAAGTGTCCGTGAGGAAGTGGGGCAGGTCGCCGGAGGAGGACAGTGTGTGCGCGGTGCAGGGAACTGCTCAGCCTCTCCATACTGCCGCCCACTGTCAGACAGAAACTGCTGGTGGTGTGAAGGCTGTGTGCACTCGTGGTGCAGGGAGCAGCTCTTTATACTGCCGCCCGCCCGCAGTCAGACAGGGGCTGCAGGCGGCGTGCAGGAGGCAGTGACAGTGAGGGCTGAGGCAGCTTTAGCAGAGCAGGGAGGGAGACAGCGCCTTTTCAGCATGGCGCCTCCCTGCTTTGCAGGAGCTGCTGAGTGGGTAGCGCCGGCCCTGGGGGGGTGTCACGGGGTGGGGCCGCGAATCGCGGGAGTCACCGGGGGTGCCGCGAATTGCGGGGGGTGTGCTGCAAATCGTGGGAGGGGGGTCGCGGGGGGTGCCGCGAATTGCCACAAGAAAAAAATCAACACAGAAAGGTCAACACATGTAAATGTTGACATAAGTGTGGCACTTCATTGGTGTCCATGTCGACACATGAGAATGAATATGAAAACATTGAAAGAGTGAAAAATAAATCTTGTCAACCTTTTTCATTGTCGACCATAGCCATGTCAGTGTTTTGCATGTGCCATTTAATCGTGGGGATGCCGTGAATGGGGGGGGGGGGGGAGGGAGGTGCATACCTTCCAACATGACCCTCTCCAGGAGGGACACATTGCTCTGTTTCTGGACTTTCTTCTTAATTTATGGATTACCATCACCTGTGCTTAAACACCTTTCTTATCAATTACCCTGTTTAAAACAGGTGATGACAATCATAAATTAAGCTGGAAGTCCACAACCCAGCGTTACAGCTCCAGACACACTTTGAGTGACAGATGTAGCCAAATATATAAGAGATATTTATCATGAAATATTTGCAGGATTTTCAGCAGACGTTCTAAGCCAAATGTACCAATCCTGCACTTTGTCCCGTTAGGGTATCGCCATCACCAGATAGCGTTATCCTATAGTAGTTTATGCGCTACTATTTCATTGTCCTACAGTGATGCATGCTCAGGCCTACAGACAAGCAGGCGCAGCGCTGGACCTGGATCTGGAAACAATGTGAAAGCGTTACGCTCTCATACTGCTTCCAACTCATTACCAATATGGGCTCTTGTTAGAACCTGGCAAGAGCAGAATAGTAAATTTTACATGAAAATATAAATTTTCTTATAAAAAATTAATGGAAAAAATAATTATTACATCCCCATTAGAAATGTGAGTTTATATAACTAAGGGGCTAAATCAGATCTGATCTTTTTGCAGCCCAGCGATCAGTTAGCCCCCTCCCCACCACAGTGAATTCCCTCAGTGCACAGCTTCAAATGGCAATGTAACTGTGCGAAGAGAGGGCAACACATTCAAAATAATTCACCATTGAATGCCACCCCCACCCCAATCCCCCCCTCCCTCCCCCACGCAGTGACGTGTAATATAAAACTCATCTGGCATTGCGACCTCAGCGGCCCTCCCACCCAACGGCCGGTATCCACCTGCGTTTTCGGTGGCTCCCAGAAAACGCCAGGGTGCTGCCTATAAACGACCGATGCCTGTCAATCATATTACAAAAGGGGGGACTTCTCGCTTGCTCAGAGTACCATGTGCATGTGTGGTCTCCCGATCATTGGCAGGGCTGCATCGGGCCCTAAGCTTTCCCCGTTAGTTGACTTACTGAAAAACACTATGTATAAATAAGGGGCTGATGTATGGTATGCGATCACTGGGTAGACTATGTCTAAAGGTGCCCATACACTAGTAAGATTTATCTTCAGGTCTGGCTGGTTGGAACAAAAACATGATTATGGATGAGTGACAGTTTGTCAGTTTTCCAGCATTTCCAAGCAAATGGTCAACTGTCATTTGCTCTCATCCATAACCATGTTTTTGTTCAACCAGACAGATCTGAAGATAAATCTGCGTGTGTATGGCCACCTTAAGTCAATAGTCACTAGGCCAACTACTAATCATCGGCAGTGACTAAGTCAACACCTTGAAATGGTTGACATACCCAGGGTCGACATTGATAAAAGGTCAACACAAGGTTATTGTCGATATAGACATGGTCGACCTGAATAAGGACAACATGATTTTTTTTTTTTTTTAAAGGTGGTTTTCATACTTGACTATCCAAGTGGTCATAGAATGGGAATAAAATAACTGTTCCCGAAACATGCGAAGGCATGCGGTACACTTTTACAGTGTTCATGTTGACATATGTTGACATAGACACCAATAAAAGTGAAAAAACTAATCTCTACCTTATTCATGTCAACCATGTCTATGTCGACCATAAGCTTGTGTCAACCTTTTGGAAATGTCGACATTTGGTTATGTCGACCATTTTAAGGTGTCGACCTATTTACTGTCGACCTTTAGTGGTCGACCTACTGACTATAGACCTATATATTGTCTACCATTTGTACTGTAACTTCGAATTAACCCCATCCACATCTGAGGATGTGGTGACATCGACCCAACTCACAATGTGATAATTGCATACATCACAAGGATGTTTCAATTATCACATCCCTAAAATGGGTCTCTGCATCACCATTGGGTTATTTTTAACAAAACTGCACATATGCTGCTGCCAACTTCACCGCTACCACCACCAGTCACTTTATACCTGTTGCAGCTGGAAGCCCTGGAGACCTGCAACCCTCACCGGAGCAATGATCCTGGTACTCTGGGTAGGTACGTTTTTATTTTACACAGTGATCAGCTTGTGTTTCAGCTTGTGTGCCAACCAGCGGCTGCCCATTCATTGGTATGGCAGGTTTCAAATCTGCCTACCCGCCCGCTGGCTGCCAAAGATGGCAACGCGAAGAACACACGGCCCCAATAGCCCTTAAAAATTTAGATTTTTATGCTGATATTCAGTGGAGGCTAAATTCCTAGCCAAGATACAGAAGTGTGACTTACCCAGTAGAGTAGCAGCAGGCATATAAACTGTGTCATGGCGTAGAGTGTGACGTATTTGAACACAGCAAAGGTACTAACAAGAGCAGCTCGGCCTTCCCTTTACAATTACAGAAACACACAAGTAGTTAGAGAGTTAGCACATTTTGACCGATTATCTACTGTAGTGATTTTGAGACAAATAGATTTTTCAAACACAGTATAATAAAGGAGCATTATTTTGTGTGGGTGAATTTAGAGCTGCAGTACCATTATTTTATATTTTAAAAGAAACATCGGTTGAGGTAGTATTAAAAAGCTTCAAAGAGGTTTTTGATTGAGAGAGTCAAAAGAAGAAAGTTCCTTTGTGGAGCACCTTTATTTTTGTATAGCTATAATATTAAAACATTAGTTTTAATCCTTTCATAAAATAACAAATTTCAAGATTCCTGCTGGACACCATCCATAGACAATGAATACATAGCTCAGAGTCCCCCCACCTTCAAACTCGATATCAGTGCTAAATAGTACTGATTCCATTGTCGGCCCCAGTGCATTCATAGACACTCATCATAATGCATAAAATGTTTTTAGTAACCTACATAACGTAGGTTACTATAAACATTTTATGCATTATGATGAGTGTCTATGAGTGTTACTTACTTTTAGGATTGGCCTTTTTTGAAGCCTTTGTTGATTTATCCTCCATTTTTTCCATGAAATTGGTTTGTAGTTTGAAATCTTGATTGTATTACTAATACACCATATAATCCAGTTATGAGGTACATTATAGCTATATCTATTTTTTAGGTGTAAAATTATTGTATACTGTTACAGAGATCCTGTTAGCATCCCAAAAATTGGTATGTAAAATGTCCTTCCATCTCACTACTCCTCCCTATTTCTTGGGTCTATTTTTGTACATTTTCCTAACTGTTCCTCCAGAATATATATATATATATATATATATATATATATATATATATATATATATATATAAGAAAGGCAAAAGGTACCTGAAACCGCGCCCTTATAGTGGGAAGCAGCACCTCTGGGGATCCCCTGACAGCCAGGACCCAGAACAGATAGAGATTAAGAGAAAGTCAGAGTGCGCTTAGGTAAAATACACCACTTTCCTTTTTTTATATATGTACAAATATTTAATACTGATAAAAATAGCCTTCAAAAAGGCTTAATGAAAAGACAAAATCACATGGTCATTTTACAGAGTCTTTACACAGAATGTACAGTAATCCTATAAAATGGCAGGCCCAACGCGTTTCGTCAACTACGTGACTTCATCAGGGGCGTTTGATGACTTGATTGAAAAAGTACGATAGCACTTCATGCAGTGTCTCTAATTGATGGAACCGCTATGTATCTCAAAACAAGAACTCTGTAGAAGTACATATGTTGCCAAATATCAGAACACTCGTTTAGACTGGCAAAGGGTATGTCCCCTTATACTTTGTTTTTCGCACCCTTTATCTGTGTCAACATCAAGGTTCAATCAACAAAATAAGGCTGGGAGACCGGATGTTCACTCTGGTGTATCCAAATGCTGAATCTGAATTCAGCATTTGGATACACCAGAGTGAACATCCGGTCACCCAGCCTTATTTTGTTGATTGAACCTTGATGTTGACACAGATAAAGGGTGCGAAAAACAAAGTATAAGGGGACATACCCTTTGCCAGTCTAAACGAGTGTTCTGATATTTGGCAACATATGTACTTCTACAGAGTTCTTGTTTTGAGATACATAGCGGTTCCATCAATTAGAGACACTGCATGAAGTGCTATCGTACTTTTTCAATCAAGTCATCAAACGCCCCTGATGAAGTCACGTAGTTGACGAAACGCATTGGGCCTGCCATTTTATTGGATTACTGTACATTCTGTGTAAAGACTCTGTAAAATGACCATGTGATTTTGTCTTTTCATTAAGCCTTTTTGAAGGCTATTTTTATCAGTATTAAATATTTGTACATATATAAAAAAAGGAAAGTGGTGTATTTTACCTAAGCGCACTCTGACTTTCTCTGTATATATATATATATATATATATATATATATATATATATATATATATATATATATATATATATTTATTGTAAAACATATATTTTTTATGTTTTTAGATTATCTTATTTGGGCCCTTTTTTATCCGTATTTACCTGTCAATATGGGAATTTTACAAAAGCGATTTGGTACTTATGTATTATCTGGGCACCCGATTTTTTCATTGCATGCCACTACTTAAGGCATGCGATGTGATGCGATTTTTCATTGTAAAGACCCGATTTTTAATTGCATAGTCAACCATGAGTGATTTCATACCCCCACTATCCAACTACGCATGGAGTTGATTTTATATAGTGTGGCGAGCGCAGCGAGCCACTGAGCCCGAAGCGTGGCGAGCGCAGCGAGCCCCACGAGGGGACGCGGATTACTTTACATGTATTCTGTGTCCGCTCACCACGCTTCAGGCTCGGTGGCTCGCTGCGCTCGCCACACTATATAAAATCAACTCCATCCGTAGTTGGATAGTGGGGGTATGAAATCACCCATGGGTGACAATACAATAAAAAATCGGGTCTTTACAATGAAAAATCGCATCGCATGAATTGTATGCCACTATATTGCATGCGATGCAATGTGATGTGATGAAAAAATCGGTATGTACAGCAACTAATGATTATGAGATTCTATTCTAACACCGTTGATGGCCCTTTAACAGTGAGTTTTCCTTTTTCTTACCAGCTAGACTTTACCCCTGAGGAAGTCCTAACAGATGAAACGTGTTTTCAGTGTTTCTTTCCAACATGTTGTACATTAGAAATATGATCATTCCAACTATGAAGAATTACCTGTGAAAAACTTCTATGAAATTGGTGAAGATGACCATATTTTAATTGTATTCCAATAAAACTATTGCTTTTATGGTCAGATTTTGAACTGTCTTGTAGATTGATGGTTTACTTTATTTGCACTTCTATTTTCTTATATTCCTTCAATAATTATATGTTTACTATTTATTTGATATACATTGGAGATGAATTAATTACTCTACATTGAAAGATTGGTGGATCCAAGAAGTTAAAGTGTATATACACAAGCACAAACAGATTGAAGTTAAAGTGTCTATACACAAGCACGTGCCAGATAGATAGTGATACTGATTATAAAACTAACTATGATTGCATGATTTGTCTTTGGATGGTGTCTGTCAGGAACCTTGAAATTTGTTTCATTTTTTTTTTGCATAAAGAATTCTTATTAGACGAAAGTTAAACAAGCAAACTGCCAATGATTACTTACATTTTCACCTATTAGCATTGGTTAGCATAATAGCACTGCAGCATATATTATGAACTATTGGGAAGATATCAGTGCTACTGCAGGTCCAACTGATACATGTATCCTTATGAACACATTGTTTCGAGATGTTTCAACATGGTGAATATCTCTCTGCCAAGTCTGGCAATAATTGAGCATAGGAGTGATGTTGAAACTCAGATGAGCAGGTTTAACAGTATGATTTAATAGCACAAATCAATGTATATGGTATATTCCTAATTGTCTTCTCTGTGTGCCTCTGTTACTGTAACTATACAGTAACTAATACTGTAATCTGTCACGCCCAAGATACACGTACTACCGTGTAAGATTACTTAAGGCCCCCATACACTAGCCGATTTTGGTCAGATTTAGGCCAGATCAGTCGGATCTGACCTAAATCGGACCAAAATCGGCTGGTTTTGATGTCCTCTCAGATCCTATGCGCGGTCCCGTGCGCATCGGATCTGCGTCGGGTGGTCGGACCTGCTGCACGTCCGACCACCCGACTTGGGACCTAGTGGGGCGGTGCGGCGGTGGAGGGAGCAGGGGGGGCTGGGGACGCTGCGAGGGACACAGGCGGCATAGAGCCGGGCGGGGGGAGCCGGGAGCTGTCAGCACTGAATAAAAAAAAAAAAAGCCCATACAATGAATGGGCGGCCTGTGATTGGCTGAGCGCTCTCTCAGCCAGTCAGCAATTGGCTGAGAGAGCGCTCAGCCAATCACAGGCTGCCCATTCATTGTATACAGTAGGCTTTTTTTTCTAGCACTGACAGCTCCCGGCTCCCTCTGCCAGGCTCTATGCCGCCTGTGTCCCCCGCAGCGTCTGTGTCCCCCGCAGCGTCTGTGTCCCCGCAGCGTCCCCAGCCCCCCTGGTCCCACCAGCGCCCCCCCCCCCCCTGCTCCCCGGGTTTTTTACATGTGATAAATCGAGACGATTTATCACATGTAAAAAATGGCACATCAAGTGCCAATCTAATCAAGCTCCCCCGGGGAGCAGCCGGGGAAGCTCAGGGGGAAGTCGGGGGCGACTTGTCCTAAGGACAAGTCGCCCTAGTGTATGGGGGCCTTTACACAAACTATGAATGTTAGGGTGTGGATCAGTTGGTCACCAGCAAGTTGTTAGACAGTCATTAGGTCGACATGGATTTAGGTCGACATGTGTCTAGGTCGATATGCAGGAAGGTCGACATGAGTCTAGGTCGACAGGGTCATAAGGTCGACAGGGTCATTAGGTCGACATGGGTAAAGTCGACAGTGAAAAAGTCGACATGTTTGTTTTTTTTTTAACAAAAAATTTACCCTTATGTCCTAGTGGATGGTAGGGCATGAAATACTGCCTTTCGGCAAATGATGTGTCGACATGGACACCAAAACGTACAACCACGTCCCCTCACAAAGGCTTGCTGCGCTCGCCATGCTTCAGGTATGGTGCTTCCCTGCGCTCAGCACACTATTTTATTCTCCCACCACGCCCTAGTGGATGGTAGGGCATGAAACACCTCCTATCGGCACATGTCGGCTCATAAATACAGTAAAAAAAAAAAAAAACATGTCGACCTAATTACTCTGTCGACCTAATGACCCATGTCGACCTAATGACCCTGTCGACCTAACCCATGTCGACCTAATGACCATGTCGACCTAACCCATGTCGACCTAATGTCTTGTCAACCTTACAGCATGTCGACCTAATGCTTGTCGACCCAATGACCGTATCCCGAATGTTATATATGTCATACTTTTTTGAAAACCATATTTTTACAAAAGGAATAAAAGTTATGTTTTAAAATTATAACTATACAAAAAGAGTGTTCCACAAAGGAACTTTCTTCTTTTGAGTGAACTCTCTCAATCAATAACCTCTCTTTGAAACATTGGAATCCCAGTTCCAGGAGCACCTCCAGCATCACTATTTAATTTTACTTTGTATGCATAAATATATTGGTTCTACAGCATTATTTTCATTAGCTTTTTGGAGATTCCCCCTCCCCTCTCCCTCTTTTGCAGTATTGAAAAGTTAACTGAAATGTATTTGCAACTATACAGAGCCTTTAGCAAGGGAACAAAATAAATTGCCAATATATAGTATTTTTTTTCAATGACTTGATGACCTGTTTTGTTAAATGAAACAAATGATTGTGTTATATACAATATATTTATTTTAAAAATACAGTTCTTTAAATAAAATATTCCCCAAAAATGAATACAGTGTATATATTTTTAACCATGACATGCAGTAGTCTAGAACTTAATACAAATATACCGGTAATCTTTTTCTATTAAAAAAACAAAAAAAAAAGGGTTAGTAATTACAGAAAATACATGTCCCAAATTTAGGTCTGGTGCAATGCATTTGAACTAAAGGCTTGGACTGGCATAACTGTTAATAGGGGCATGGAGTCTAATGTACTGGTGATTTACCCGGGAACCACCACAAGGACAGCATCTGCCTGGGTTACACATATATACAATCGTCGGACCGTTCTTCCGTTCTGGGTGGAACGGCCGTTCAATTGTATAGGTGTGTACGTTGTCCCAATTCCCTCTGTACGATCGATAAACAGGCAAAAACAGTCTTGTCCGTCCATACTCGGTCGGTCGAAGGTTCAGTGCGGTTTAATATTCATCCGACAGGATGGGCCCATATCGGAACAAAAGTGCAGTGTGTGCGCACGTTCGATCGATATGCTGGACGTTCTTGCGATTATACTGCCAAAGCTGGAACATGCCGGCTGACTAATTAACCCGTCTATATAGTGGTTTGCTATAAGTATGCCCTTAACCCAGTCCAATCTTATAATTTTGTTTATATATGACGTGTCTATAGCCCAAATCGAGAGAGTGTGTATGGTGGTACAATCTTTTTCTTGCGACTGTTTGGACAGGAGTACATCGGACGTCGCAAGTAAAATTGTACAGGTGTGTACGCGCATATCGGCTGTTGTTTGTGGATGGTCCGACGCGTCTATGGTCGGTTGAATGGTCGCAAGAAAACGGGATTGTATAGATGTGTACCCAGCTTAAGTCCTGCTGTGTCTGACACAATATGAGACAGTATCAGAGACACTTACTTAATGAGGTTAGGAACACACTCAATATTTGTTATTTGAGATGTGAATGGTGATGCCACAGATGCCTCCTGCTCAGACAGCGATATTCCAGCATGCGCCATTTTTAAAGCCTAGAATACAAAATAAGATTTATGTATTATTTCCCTTAAACATGAATTAGTGTTTGAGAACTTTAGGATGTGTTTCTGAGTTGCATGTACAGTAATTTGCAGCTGTGTTGTGTGCTCAAAAATAAATGTGGATCTCTGCCTGTATTCACAGTGGACTACTTGCATCAGCCCTATCCAGTAAATCCATCAGAAGTCATCCAGATCTATGCTTGTTATGCTCAACCAGTGTCAGAATGGGGCATGAAGGGCCCACCAGGAGAATGCTTTTGTGGGGGCCCATGTGTAACTATGTTTGCAGTCTCAAGAGGTTTGGCTAACTATTAGTGAGTGCATGGCCCATGCCCCTTTAATAAACATATACAGTAAATATTGCCAGTACATGCACTATAATGTACCAGAATAATAACATCATTGCACTGTAGAAAATGCACCATAGTCCTGTGCAGTATAATGTAACATATGAATAATGTATAATTCAAGTGCACAGTCTGGAACCTGATCCCTAGAGGAGGAGGTGGGGCCCCAGGTAGTGGGGCCCACCAGCAGTTTCTTCTCGAAATAGCCTGCAATGTAAATGCCCACAGCACACTTTTCCTATGTGTGAATGCCCAGTTGCTGGACAGGTACACCACTATGCCACAAGTGACTAGGCAGTTGAGGTACATGCGACTCTGAAGCTCCATGCCTGCTCCACTACTTTAGTTACTACAAAGCATTACATCCATCTGCAGAGTATACATCTGTGCAAATAAATCAGACCCTTATACCCCTGTCGCATCGCACCTAATTACCAGGTTCATGCTGGTTTCTTGCCGGTTCGACCCGGTAATTGGTGCGATGTGAAAGGGATTACCGGGTCCCGCAAACTGGTAGCACGGCAATACAAACCGGTAAAAAAGAAGTGTTGCTTTGTGGTGTAAATGGTGTTATGCTCTGATGCTCTGCCCCACCCCCGCATGACGTCAGCGAACCGGCAATATTGCCGGTATGCTGAGGGGGTCTGAATAGACCGAAATGTAGGGTCGCACCGGGACTGAACCGTTTCAAAGTCCCGGTGCGACCCTGCATTTGCGGTCTGAAAGTGGTGTTAGTAATATCCAACTAATGTGTGCAATATCCAAGTAACTTGTGTTTCATGTAGGAGCCGGACTGGAGGCAAAGCCTGGGGGTAGGCTCCCCTGACAGGGTTTGTAGGGAGCTGACTAGCAGGTTAGTCATAGGAGGGGTGTCTAAGGAGAGGGTCATAGGGGGAGGGGCTTAACGGGGTGTTGGAGGGGTTTATAAGCAGGGTTCAGGCGGGAAATAGGGGTCACTGGGAGATTTTCTCAACAGCTAAGCAGCGTGACATCTCCCATGGCTTCCCCAGGCAACGCTGATGCGGAGGTATCCGCTGCGCTTGCTGCCCTCAGGGAGGCAGCTGGCACCAGAGGGGCTGAGTGGCTGCAGCAGCAGATGTCAGGTCTGCTGGGGGGACTGGGAGCAGCAACGCAGGAGGCTGCTCCAGCGGGTGCACGGCCTCGGAGGTCCAGGCCTCCGGAGCGCTTTAGCCCATCTGTGTCCCCCAGGGTTCAGCGCCGTTCACGGAGCCCCGTTAGGGACCCTCCAGGTCAGGCTGCGGGCCGGGCACCTTCCGCCCGCAGGACCAGGTCTGGGAGGAATCCAACCAGCAGGCGGAACCCTCCGCGCGGGGGGGATCCCCCCCACGTGCAAGAAGATCCGGCGTTGCGTGGTACTGGACCTGGTGCGGTGGGGCATGCGGGGCATGCTGCTGCCCAGCACGGGGTGAGTCGTGCCAGGGGGGCAGAAGTACAGGCTGAGGACCGCAGGCCTGGTACACGGAGCGAGAGGCGCACAGCTGGCTCCGCCTCCAACGAGGTCACGCCGGCTGGTGCTGTACCTGAGGGTCGGGATGACAGGAGAAGAGAAATGGCAGCGTCAGCAGATGATGGAGAAATACCTGGTCCTTCCTCATCGGCTGGAGTTCGTCAGGACACTGGACCTGCGGCTGCTGGGTTCACAGCCCCCAGGCAGCCTGGTGAGTCTGTCTCTATGTCTGTTAATGCTTTAGCGCAGAGTCAGGGGGGGGGGGGGGAGGGTTAGCCCTCCAAGGGGAAATGAGTAGAGGTTTTACTGAATTATTGAGTGGTTTTGCAGATTGGTTGGTGGGTTTGCGGCAGGGGGCGGGGCCGTCCCCGGCGGCAGCATGGGTGCCGCAGAATGCGGGCACACCAGCTAGCATTAGTGTGCCAGTCAGTAATAGTGTGCCGGTTAGCAGTGGGGTGCCGGTTAGCAGTGGGGTGCCGGTGTGCAGCGGGGTGCCGGTATCCGGCGGTGAGCAAAGTAGCAGTAGTGCAGGGGCAGAAGGGGGCAGTGTTGGGACGCAGGAGGAGAGTGGGAGGCTCAGTGACACTGCAAAAGGGGAGGTGTATGTATGCTTTGAGGGGCCATTGGGGGCCCACCTGAAGCAGGAGGTGAGGGAGAAGATTTGGAAAGGGGAATACGTTGATATATTTTCATTGCTCCCTTTAGAGCGTTTTAATCTGGATAGGCCCCGTAAGGAGGAGAAGAAGGAGGAGGAGGAACGGCGGCGGTATCGGCTGATTCCGCGGTCATTCACGAACTGGCTGCAAGCATTTGCTATTTTAGCTAGTGTGATTGGGGAGAAGGCACCTGACAATTGTTCGGGCTTGTTTTGTTACATGGATGCGATAGGAGAGGCATACCGTGTGTATGGGGGCTTGGCTTGGCTCAGGTACGATGAGCAGTTTAGGCAGAGGAAGGCTGTTCGCCCTAACATACGTTGGGACCATAAGGATATTGCTTTATGGTTAAAGGTGACGGCTCCCACAAAAAGTGGGCAGCCCTTTCGTGGGGACGGGGGGGGGGCCGAGGGAGGCCACAAATGGGACGGCCATGCAGAAGGGACTCTGCTTTGCCTTTAATGACGGGTCATGTCGTTTTGGGGCAAAATGCAAATTTTAACATGAATGTTCCTCGTGTGGAGGGACCCATGGTGCAAATAAATGCTTCAGAGGGAAGTCACGGGACGGTAATTCAAAAGGGGGAGACACCGGTTCGGCTGGAAAGGATGCTGGGCTATCTGCGTAGGTATCCTGACCAGCAGACAGCCGTGTTGTTGGAGGAGGGGTTTAGGGAAGGTTTAGGAGGAATTTGAAGTCTGCAAGGGAGCATCCAGAGGTGGTGCAGGATAAACTGCGTAAGGAGGTGCAGCTGGGTCGTATGGCTGGACCTTTTGGGTCGGCACCATGGCCAGATTTGATAGTCTCTCCATTGGGGGTGGTGCCAAAAAAGGAGGCGAACAAGTTTCGTCTTATACACCATTTATCTTTTCCAAAAGGGGCGTCGGTCAATGATGGCATTGACCCTGACATCTGCTCGGTGGTTTATACATCGTTTGACGCGGCTGTTCAGTGGGTGAAGCGGTTTGGGAAAGGGGCCAGGTTGGCAAAGACTGATATTGAATCGGCATTCCGTTTGCTGCCGGTTCACCCAACCAGTTTGCGTTTGTTGGGTTGTTGTTGGGACGGGGAATTTTTTGTTGATCGTTGTTTACCGATGGGTTGTTCTTTGTCATGTGCTTATTTTGAGGCCTTTAGTTCTTTTTTGGAGTGGGTGGTTAAGGATGTCTCTGGGTGTAGTTCAGTTATTCATTACCTAGATGACTTCTTATGTATTGGTCCTGGGGGGAGTATGTGACTTATTGTTGAGGACTGTTGAAAGGGTGTCGGCAGACTTTGGGGTCCCGCTTACTCCAGGTAAGACGGAGGGCCCTGCGACTGTGATCAGTTTTTTGGGTATTGTCATTGATACCGAGAATATGGAGTGCCGCTTGCCCGAGGAGAAATTGCTGGGTTTGAAGGCCGAGGTAGGGAGGGCACTGCTGTTGAAGAAGATTAGATTGCGGGAATTGCAATCCTTGCTGGGCAAATTGAATTTTGCGTGTCGCATTATGCCTATGGGCCGCATTTTCAGCAGGAGGCTGGCAGCAGCGACAGCAGGGGTGGTTCTTCCTCATCATTTTGTCAGATTAGGTAGTGAGTTGAAAGGGGACTTGCGGGTGTGGGCAACTTTTTTGGAAGCTTTTAACGGCAGAGCTTTGTGGATGTCAGACACATGCGTCGCTACTGAGCTAGACCTTTTCACAGACGCGGCCGGGAGTGGTGGGTTCGGGGCATATTGCCAGGGACATTGGTGTGTAGGCCGGTGGCCAGAGTCTTGGGTGCAGAGAGGCATGGTTAAAAACTTGGCATTGTTGGAGTTGTTTCCTATCTTGGTAGGAGTAGTTGTTTTGGGGGAGCTATTCCGCAATAGGAAGATTTGTTTTCACTGCGATAATTTGGGGGTTGTCATGGCTATTAACCAATTGTCGGCATCTTCACCGCCAGTGGTCACTATTTTGCAGCAGTTAGTATTGGAATGTCTGGCTTTGAATTTGTGGGTTGTGGCTAGGCACGTTCCCGGTGTCTCTAACGGCATTGCGGATGCTTTATCTCGTTCACAGTGGGAGCGTTTTCGGGAGTTGGCACCAGAGGCGGACAGGGAGGGGACCGGGTTCCCGAGTCGGCTCTGGGCTCTGCTGGACGGGTAGTCGATCAGCTCATCAGGGAATCCTTGGCCCCGAATACATGGTCGGCATCCAATCAGGAATGGCGGAGCTGGTTAGAATGGCGTGAGGTAGTAGGTCTGAAGGAGGATGATGACGAGTTGGCTGTCTTGCTATATATAGGCCATTGTAAGGAGATTGGTTGGTCAGTGGCAAAAATCACGCGCTGCATGGCGGGCTTGGCTTTTGGGTTTCGTGCAGGCGGCAGGCCTGACGTCACTAAGAATTTCCTGATTGCGCAGGCTTTAAAAGGTTGGAGGAGAGGTCATGTCGTACAGGATCAGAGAAGGCCGGTGTCTTTCCAGTTGTTACAGAATATGGGCATGAAGTTAGGGGAGGTCTGTAGTTCCAATTTCGAGGAAAGATTGTTCGGGGTAGCTTTTTCGCTTGCCTTCTTCGGGGCACTGCGGATTGGGGAGCTCGTGAGTCCAAGCGTGTCCAGGCCGGGAGGTTTGTTAGGAGAGGATGTGGATTTATACTCGGATAGGGTGGAGCTAGTGGTGAGGAGGTCTAAGACGGATCAGTTAGGGAGGGGGAAGAAGGTAGTTCTCTTCTCTGTACCAGGCTCAGATATGTGCCCGGTGGCACGGCTGAGGATATTTAAGGAGGTCAGAGTGGGCAGGGAAAGGGATCCTTTGCTGATGCATGCGAATGGATCCTTTTTATCACGGTTTCAGTTCACAAGTGTGTTTAGAGCAGTCCTGCGGACGTTGGGCCTCAAGGGGGAGGAATACGCGGGTCACTCTTTCCGCATTGGGGCCGCAACTGAGGCTGCTAGAATGGGATTTGGGGATGAGTTGATTAAGCGTATTGGGCGGTGGGAATCGTCTCGCTTTCGGTCTTATGTTCGTTTAGGGGATTGTTGAGGTTGACTGTGTTTTTTCTGTTTTAGGGCAGCCTCCGTGCCTGATTTGGATTTTAGGACATTCATATGTCTTTTGGGGAGCTTTACGGGCTGATGTCAGACCGAACGGCCGCCAGCTGGGTTTGGATAGAGAGGAGGCAGTGGTTCGCTGGCTGGGAAAACGCGGTATGGTATGGAGTGGAGTGCTGCAGGAATTTCACCGTTTTGTTCGGCTCGATAGGGTTCCCGACATATTAGTTTTGCATGTGGGCGGGAATGACCTTGGGGGCAGACCATTTAGGGAGTTGATACGGGATATCAAGTTTGATCTCCTACGGTTATGGGCAATGTTTCCGGAATTAATCACGGTTTGGTCAGACATCGTGCCACGCCATTATTGGAGGGATGCGAGGTCGGCTGACAAGCTCAATAAGGCACGGATTAAAGTTAACAGGGCGATTGGGCGTTTTATGGCCAGGAACGGGGCTGTTGTGGTGAGGCACAGGGAACTTGAGTCTGGTGCCGGGGCATTTTGGAGAGGTGACGGTGTGCACCTGAATGCTGTGGGGATAGATGTTTGGTCTTTGGGACTACAAGAGGGAATAGAAACAGCGTTCCGGATGTGGGGGGGGCGCACGGGGTTAAGGGTTTAACCTCGTGCTTAGTGGCGGAGGGGGGTCCTCGAGGTTGGTGGCATTGAGGCTTAATTATGCGGCGGGGAGGGCCCCATGAGGGGGCTGGACTCCCCTGGGTGAGGTTAATTAATGAGCACTGGGTGTGTACAATTGGTGCCCTCGAGCCAATCGCTATCGGCTGGGGGTAAGAGCTCCTGGAAGTGCTTAGAGGTGTGGATATATATTTATTGAGGGCCTCGGGGACCACCTTCCGTGGGAATGTTTTTGGATTAATGTTTAAAAATTGTATTGTTTCAATAAAGATGGCTGCTGTGGCCAATTTTATCCAACAAGAGAGTTATGTCATTTGTGGGGGGGTAATTGGGCACAGCGATTAGACAATACCCTGTCATGTAGGAGCCGGACTGGAGGCAAAGCCTGGGGGTAGGCTCCCCTGACAGGGTTTGTAGGGAGCTGACTAGCAGGTTAGTCATAGGAGGGGTGTCTAAGGAGAGGGTCATAGGGGGAGGGGCTTAACGGGGTGTTGAAGGGGTTTATAAGCAGGGTTCAGGCGGGAAATAGGGGTCACTGGGAGATTTTCTCAACAGCTCCCACCCACCCTTCCCTATTTTTTATAGTTTAGGTAGAATATTTGATAGGATGTCTTTTTGTCACAGTGGCCTGTGCGGAGGGGGGTCCTCGAGGTTGGTGGCATTGAGGCTTAATTATGCGGCGGGGAGGGCCCCATGAGGGGGCTGGACTCCCCTGGGTGAGGTTAATTAATGAGCACTGGGTGTGTACAATTGGTGCCCTCGAGCCAATCGCTATCGGCTGGGGGTAAGAGCTCCTGGAAGTGCTTAGAGGTGTGGATATATATTTATTGAGGGCCTCGGGGACCACCTTCCGTGGGAATGTTTTTGGATTAATGTTTAAAAATTGTATTGTTTCAATAAAGATGGCTGCTGTGGCCAATTTTATCCAACAAGAGAGTTATGTCATTTGTGGGGGGGTAATTGGGCACAGCGATTAGACAATACCCTGTCATGTCTCCTATAGTGTTTCTTCTAAGTTTGTCTATGCCATCAATTTGAACACACTACACTTTAATGCCTATAGACCTCCCCATGCTTTATATGGAGAAGCTTTCATTAGAGGATGTGATTATTATATTCCACTACCTCTGAAGGCAGCAAATAAGACACGCCCATCTCTTCCTCACATGTTCCTGGAAACCACTCTGTTCCTGAAAATAATTCTGGGCCAACCTAACCACCTATGGCCCTGTGGCCCCTCAGCTATATTTATTGTCACTGGATGCTGTAGATAAATTGCAGTAAGTGGCGAGTGTCTGTGACTTTGACATGCAAAATGTGCTGCTCATTGTATTTACAAAAACAATGGGAATGGCAGGGACCTGCCTGCATGCCCCCCAGACCATCCTCAGCTGTCTGTGCGATTCGTCAGGGGGGTTTCCAGGTACTCAATACCCCCAACCTTGCGTGCACCACTGTGACGCTGCATTCATCCTTCACTTTACTCACAAATAAGGGAACATTCCTAATGGAATAGATAGGCAGAAGATTGATAAACAAATGGTTTCATTAGCAGTTAGGAGAAACTGCTAATGAGATGTGTACTTTTGATGTTGTGGATCTCCTGAAGGAAGATTTTGTATTTATTGCCAGTTACCTATATAGCACACACATATTCCGCAGCGCTTTGCAGAGAATATTTGAACATTCACATCAGTCCCTGCCCCAGTGGAGCTTACAATCTATATTCCCTACCACATGTACACACACACACACACACACACACACACACACAGACATTCTAGGGTTAATCTTGTTGGGAGCCAATTTACCTACCTGTATATTTTTGGATTGTGGGAGGAAACCAATGCAAGCACAGGGAAAATATACAAACTCCACACAGTTAAAGCCATTGTGGGAATCAAAACCATGATCTAAGTGCTGTGAGGCAGTATTGATAACCATTACACCATCCGTGCTGCCCAAAGATGTGTAAAATATTATAAGGAGAATCCACAACATTTTCTTAATCAGTATCAAGTAGACATATTATGGAAAAGCAGCAAACCCAACAAATGATTGGATCTGTTCACATATACGACATAAACACGAAAAGTAGGAGTGAAACTTAAAAAAAAAGAGAGATACTGTATAGAATTTGATGGCATATCAGAACCACTTGGCACATCTAGTCTGCCCCTTTTTATCTCAAGCCATTTCCATCCTTACTGTAGTTCTTGGTAAGGATATTCATATGCATATCCCAAGCATGTGATACATATACCATCCAGCATCATAAGGCTAGTAAATCGGATTTTAACCAAACGATACATTTCCTATATATACTGTATATACAATTTGTTAACTATCTTAACCAGCAGTTCCCAAACCGGGGTAAGTGTACGCCTAGGGGTACTCTGCAGACCGGATGGGGTACTTCAAAATAATATTGGTAATGGTGGAAGAAGACGTCTCCCATTGCCATGGAGATGAACCATGTTTCGTCACTTCCGGTTCCATCTGCATCGACATTAGCATCTCCTCGTGCTCATACCTGACCAGCAATCCACTGGTCGACAGCAATGCACTTGGTCTACATGTTCTAGGTCGACATTGACAATAGCAAAGGTCGACATTGTAAAGGTAACACCTGAAAAGTTCGACATGAGTTTTTTTTTTTAAATATTGGTGTCGATGTTGGGCACATGGCCCTCAAATACCATTCCCAGTCAGAGGCCCTTATTCTGGTTGGTGCGGTAATATCCGCGTGCGTCCGTCCCGCCGATGTTTTGTGTCTGCGCATGTGCAGAGGCGTCTCTGCGCATGTGCGAGCGGGGCGTACGGCCAAATCCCGCATGAAATGTGAACACTCCGAACAGGGGGTGGAGAGGGGCGTGAAGGGCTATTTGGGCTCATTACCATATGCATACGCCCCGCGTTTCATGGGCGTTCCCATGCAAACGCTGGGCGTACGTATGGTAATGTGGCCGTGACGCACGTGTAGGGGGCGGACATATGACATCGCCGGATGTCAGCTGCCCGCCCAGATCCCTGCTTTTGCACGGAGAAATGTCCGTGTGGTCTGAGGTTGCGGGAGCTGGTGGAGCAATCGGTCATGCATTCGATGGTCTGCGACCATCGAATGTTGGGGGAGGTTCCCAGTGATGGAGGAGGCGTATTCCGTGAAAAATACACGTGCGGTCCGTTCGGCCAGCTTCTTACCGCGTACGGACGGAGTTGGCGATCCGTATGGAAGGCGGGGTTTAGGATGCACGGTTCTGGCCGCATATTCAGATCTGGCCGCACCGATCAGAATAAGGCCCAGAGTCCAAATGAATGGTAAAGCATATAAAATTTTAAGAAAAAAAATCCTGAAAACCCCATGTCAATCTTTTCATGTGTTGACCATTGCCATGTTGACCATTTATCTGTCGACCTAGTGCATGTCAACCTTTGGTGTTGACCTATTGACTCTCTACCCAGACATTGGGGGAAATGTAATAGGGTGAGAGAATCAGAAAGTGAGAGATATTGTAAGAAATCTTCAGGTTTTTAAAGCATCAATCATTTACACTGCAAATTCGAAATGATTTAGCAGTGTAAATGATTGCCGCTTTAATAAAAACTGGAGATTTTTTACCAAATCTCTCTCTTTCTGATTCTCTCACCCTATTACATATCCCCCATTGGCCAGTATTCAATGCTCCCAATTCTCAATTTTTTTCGGTGAATCAGGCTGTTTTCACTCCTTGCGGTGAATCTGTTTAACTGAAAATGTGATTCACCCTATTCAATGTTCACTGTTCGCTGAAAGCAAACAGTGAATGCCGGCCAGTTCTCCGTTTCATGTTCGCTGCAAGTTGCTGGAGTATTTCAATGGGGTTTTCACTGGGATTCGCCGAGAGTGTATTCAATGCTAGGATGGAGAACTGCTTTCTCCATGATTTTTGTTATGATTCGCCGTTTTGCATTTCACATCTTTTTTAGGTGAACAGGAAAGTGATCTTTTGAAATAAAGGGTTTTGGGGGGGAAGTTTGGTGTAAAAAAATCAGATTTTTTTTTCTGAGAAGGGGCATGCTATTTGTAATTGTGCTTAAAGCACATTAATATATAATTAATTTTATTTAGATTTTTTTTCACATTTTTTTATACACTTTGGCCAGCAGGGGGCCGGGAGCCGAGAGCAGCTCATTAATATTAATTTATTCACTTCACTCTGGTCCCGATCATTACATATGCACGATCGGGACCAGGGAGTGCAGCGGCTGATGATCCCAGCCCCCTGCCAGCTCTGGTGGGGCTCTGCCAGTGTCCTGGCAGCCCTCCTCAGTGCCAGGCGCAGGCAGGGAGACTTCCATCTTCCTGCTTGCCGTCTTCCCCCAGCTCCCTGCGGCATTCGCCACAGGGGTTAAAATTCGCCGCCAGGGGCTCGCTGCCCCTTATGAGTTGAATAGGGTGACATGGAGGGCTGGCAGTGAATGCTCCAGCCCTCCGGAACCCTGCGAATGTGCAGCGAATCCTAAAATAGCATGCCCCTCCTCAGAATAAAATTCCTGATTTTTTAACACCAAATGTAAAAAACAAAACACTTTATTTTAAAAGTTCACCTTCCACTTCACCATAAAAAGATAGCGATTGCTACTCAGTGAATCATGGCGAAAAAAACCTTGAAATGTATTCGCCATCTGGTCATTGAATAGGGTGATTCACCGTTTTAGTCAAAAATTCGCCTTACAGCACAAAATCGCCATAAAAACCTGTCGAATCAGCCTCATTGAATACGGCCTATTGTCTGCAAGCCATCCACATCAGCACTGTTATCCCATATCATAGTCCCGCCTGATTTCTCACAGTCGTTAATACAAAGTGAATTGGTCAAAATAGGTGTGAAAATTGCCCAATAAGACTTTTAATTCATCATAATGACCTGTAATGTTTACCTTATATAGGAAATATAATCTTTTTTACAAAACATTTTTCATTTTAATTTATATAACAGATGTGAGTGACACTGGCATTTTTAGCGGATATTTTGCACTCACAGAGATGATGGCACTCAAAGGATTAATATACTCATGCAGAAAATTAAACTTTAACACTGTGACAATAATATATTTTTACACTATTCATATATTTTATTTATGAGTACCGCTCAAATAAAATATAATATAATTAGCATTTACTATACACCACATGGTAACTGGAAATTTAAACTTACCCCACAATCATTGGCTCCATCTCCGCACATTGCCACATAATAACTGCAAAAGGTAGTATTTTGTGTTGTTATTACATTTGAAATAATATTCAGTGCATTCTACTTATTACTAAGCAGCCACCAGAGTATTTTACATAATGCTGTGTAGGATTGTTTAACCAACCATTGATAACATTTTATGCATGAAAACGAAGTAATGTGTACAGTAGATAATAGCTTCTAACTTGACTATTGTTTTATGTGAGGTTTTCCAGATTTCCCCACTTTTAGCAATATATGTGTACAGGGAGACAGCAGGACAACGTATTTACGTCATGCAACCATGGCTATTTTATTATGCAATGGGTAATTGGATAGTTGATACAATAGTTTGACTTTGGTACATTAATGTAAATGTATTTTATATGCTACAAAGGGGAAAATTTATTAAGATGGGAGTTCTGTTTCATATGGGATGTTGCTTTGGGCAACCAATCAGAATCAACCTCTTATTTATTTAGCACCTATTTCTAAAGATAACAGATAGTATCTGATTGGTTGCCCATAGCAACATCCAATCTAAAATAGAACTAAAATCTTAGTATAGATGTAGCGCCGCTCATCCAGCTCTGTGGCTCGCCAGACCACCCCCACTGGCAAGCCGACGCTACATCTAACTGGGACGCGTGAGCATCCCACACACACACACGCGTGACTCCGTTTCCCGTTGGCGGGGGGCGGGAACCCTGCCCGTCTCCGCTTCAGGTAGATGGGCAGGGTAAGGGGGGGGAGCGGGGAGGTGGGGGAACGCACTGGGGACTGGCGGCGAGGCGACAGGAACCCGGGGGGAGCTCAGTTTTAAGGGGATGCACGCGCGTCCCCTTCTGAAGGCTGGCGGGGGTTGGCACGTGGCGAATCCACCGACAGCCCCTGCAATGATGAGCTGCGCTACATCTGTATATTTCCCCCATACTCTTCTAAGTATCTGTGATATGTAAGACACTGAAATACAGGGGCTGATTCAGAGGTGAACACTATTTAGATTGTTTTCACAGTTGGCCGATGGTTTTGGATCAATGTATGCCCAAGAGCTGCACTGCTCATGTGCATATCCGGGGATGCAATGTCACTCACAGTGCCACCAAAGACGCAGCATGATTGACATGACAAAGATGCAGAACAATTTTTTTTGTCTGTGGAATTCAGTATGCTTTCTGGGTGGTTACATAGGGGTCGCTAAGCAGATGTGGGTTTGTCACCGGCGTGTCACTTTATGTAGCTGCTTCCAAAGATGCAGAATCGCTTCCACAGGACACTATAC
This sequence comes from Crinia signifera, assembly GCF_055691185.1. Lineage (NCBI taxonomy): Eukaryota > Metazoa > Chordata > Amphibia > Anura > Myobatrachidae > Crinia > Crinia signifera. The sequence goes on along the minus strand of NC_139219.1, from coordinate 231,515,341 downwards.
TCAGAGATAATGCATCTGCCGGCAGGTGCAAGTTTTAATGGTACATGCAGTGGTGTGTCTCAGTGGATCACATAAGGGATCCAACCTGCAGCTTCCCGATTGTTGGGAAACTCTGCGTGCAATTGCCGATGCCTGATTGACAGGCAGATGTGTTTGTGGAGAGGTATAGGGACGAATGGTTTTTGGACTATTGTTGCGTGTGGACCCTGTTTCCTTGGCTTGGCAAGGCAAAGGAATTAATCAAAAACCCAGTTCCCTTGGCCTCGCAATGCACCCCTGCTACTAAATTAGCCCCTTACTCACTAAGTGCCTGATACAGACATGCTCACTGGTCTGCCCCCTGCCCCAATTTTCCCCTGCTTGCAGCACTGAATGAGCCAGAACTCACTCTGCACTGTGATGGCTATGGGGAGAAGGAGGCTGCTGATGATGTCAGCGGCCTTTCCTCCCAGTGGCTGGGGAACGCCTGTGTTTTCTGAGGATGCCCAGAAAACGCGTGAAACGCCCCATAAAACTGTACTAAGACTAGGGGTAGATACAAAATGGATGGAGATAAAGTTCCAGCCAATTAGCTCCTCTCATTTTTTTCAAACACAGCCTTCTCCCAGTCACTGCCAAGGAACACCCAATACATTTCCAATACATTACTGAGACTGTGCTTATCAGTCACAACTGTGTATCTCACTGAGGGGTAGATGTATGAAGCAGTGGTAAGAGCAGGGCCGCCGCTAGAAATCACGCCCCCCCCCCCCAGTACTATTATGGCTGCCCCTAGCCCCCCCCCCACCCCTAAATACCATTACCATCGGCAGCACATCTCCTCGGAAGCGCACAGTGCAGCCTGCAGTGCACCAAGCCCCACTCTGTGTCCTAGGTTCAGTGCTCTGCAGGTTGCACTGTGTATTGTGTGTGCCTGGCTGGGAGGCCGCTGGGTGGGGAAGGTGGTGTGCGGCCGAGGGGGTGGGTGGCACAGGCCCCTCCAGAGGCCGGGGTCTGGGACAGCTGTACCCACATCACCCCCCTGTGTAAGGGAGGAGAAATGATAAAGTGCCTGGTACATTATCACTGGCCAATCAGCTCCTGACTGTTAAGATACAGGATGGGTTAGGAGCTGATTGGCCGCTGATGAAGTACCAGGCACTTTATCATTTCTCCTATGTGCTTCAAACAGTACATCTGCCCCCATACCTCCCAACTTTTCTCCAGTGGAGATCTGAACTCCCACACGGCAAAGCCGCTCACGCTCCTGAAAGGGGGCATGACCTTTGAAAAGGGGTGTGGCCTCGCAGGATGACGCGTCCTCAGGCCACGCTCCCGTTTTCCGCTGTTCTGCAGCGCTGAATAGACGCTGTGCGCATGAGCACAGCGTCTATTCTTGTCAGGCTGGGGGAACTCCCAACTCCCCCCCCCCGCCGCGGGACAATGGTGGCCCCAGGCGGGACGCATGAACATCCCCAAAAACTGGGACGTTCCCGCGGTAAGTGGGACAGTTGGGAGGTATGTACCCCTGAGACACATGCATTGTGCAACTTTTTAGCTACTTAGATGCATGCACAGATGAGAAACAATTTGTGCAAATATCGGCATTGTGTGCGATAAATGGGGCATGCTGTTTAATTTGTTCAAGATATAAGCAGAGGTTTTACCCACTTACAGCAATCTAGTAAACAGATGTCTGAGTAGGAACTAGGAAGACTTTTGTACTGTAGGTAAGGCTGAGAAGACAGAAGAGGAGTAATACAGTGCACTAGATGTTTTTCATGATATACTGTATTTGACAGGTGTTGCATGAGCTCATATATTTGATGCATATACAGTACCCTCAAAAAATGGAAACACAAACTAAACCATTTCAATGTGGTCATTTCACTTGTACAGGTAAGTATTAGCATCCAACTTACTCTAGTTTCTGAAATTCTTCTATGAGGTTAGATTTCTGGCCTGGAGACATTCTTGCAAAAATGCCACCGTTCAGCAACAGCTATCATAAAATAAAATACATAAAAGTAAACTTTAATGAAATTCAATATATATTGCAATATATTTTAGTTATGTGCATCTAACTGCTTCTTCACACCTGTGACGCACTCAGGCTGGCATATGTGGGTGAGAAAGTTTAAGAAAGAATGAAACACGTGTGTTCCAAACACATAAATGTATGGCCCTGCACTCTTTTCATAAATTTTTGTGTTACTGTAGCTGGAGCTGCTTAGCACTGAATTCCCTGTGCCCCCCTGACTTTCATCGGCAATTCATTGATATATCAGAATGCTCTGCATACAGATCAGCATTCAGGAGCATCATTTTAAACTTGCTAAAAAAAAAATACTGCTGCCACATTGTACAGTTTTAATGCCCCCATACACAGGTCCGATTTGTCTAAAGGTGCCCATACACGGTACAATTGTCATGCGCGATGAGATGCGCGCACATCCCATCGGACAGCTCAAAAAGTGTGTGCCGCACATACTTTTTGTACTAGCTTGCATCTCATTGCATTGCAAAACTTATGCGATGTGATGCGATCTAGTCCAAATTGCATACAATAATTGTACCGTGTATGGGCACCGTAAGAGACCTGTTTCCCCGGCAGATTTTTCTACCAAGTTTGCTGTGCGTGAGTCCTCAATAGGGGAACTGGATAAGAAAGCAGCTGCCAGAAAAAAGAGACTGGCACCTTATCATATGATGGGAAGCTTATACTGCTTTCACATTGCAGAAATGGGTAATGACACGGTATTCTTAAATGGGACTTTAAAATGGGTCAGAGCCTTGAGACCTTTCACATTGCAGGTGAAAACCGTTTTAAAAATCATTTAATACCATTCAAACATTCAACCCGTTTAACCCCCAAGGGACACGTGTAAAGCCATTGAAATAAAGCTGTTCAAACTGCCAAAAAAACGGCTTTAAACCGTGTAGGACTCTGCTTTTTAACCGTGTTGAAATACTGGTTAACTTTAAGCGGTAAATCAACTCTGGCACTTTCACATTGCAGCCTTAAACGTTTTAAAATGGAAAAAAAACGGCAAATTACCGTTTTAAAAGTGCGATGTGAAAGGGGTATTAGATAGTGCAGTACTGGTTCTATTATGTTTGTGTATTTATTTATTATGGTGTGTTTAACCTTTTTCTGACTATTTATTTATATTATTTAAATACTTTTGCTAAAGCCTATATTATAAACAGTGTTTAAAAGGCCAATGTTCAGGGTTGTTACTAGGTTCTTCTACCAATCTACCACTACCCCAGACCCCTGCACTTGCGCCAATGTTTTGCAGAGTGGGAGATTGTGGACTCCATTTGGAACCCCCCCCCATCCCCCCCTTCCACAAATCCAGGCATTTGCCACTGTACAGCCCATAGATGCTAATTAGGGCTGCCGTAATAGCAGGGGAGAAGCTTTTCATGGGAATCACATTCTGCTATCGAAGTACAGACTGAAATGAGATGGGGTGAAAGCACCCGCCTGCCCAGATGTCACTAGCAGGGAGTGTTTCCAGTACTGCAGTTGGTGGATATTAGTAGGAAGACTACAATCCACCACTGGAGGGGGTTAATAATTATGGACAAAGTATCAATGATGGAGAGAAATTATGAAGCATAAGAAGATTAATTGTGAACAATAGATGAGGAGTTAACGGTTGATGAATAAATGTTGAGTTCAAAACCAAGTCTGGACCATCACCTGACATCAAAAAACAAGTGGATCTTTACTAAAATGAGTTAAGTAACACTGACATATGCACTAATTACAGCGAGCCCCAGCTCACACATAGCTGTCAGGACTAACTGCACTTACCTTGGGCAGCAAGCTGTAGAAGTGTTGCACTATAGCCTGGTAGTCTTTCCCAGTCATCGCAAAATAGTACCTGTCATTTTGTTGGGCTTCACTAAATTTGTCAATGTCAAATGCCTAATAGTAGAACAGAAAAACAAATTGTTTCAGATGCTATTCATTAACAAGTCACAAATGGTCATAAAGTGAAAACTGGCTTAAAATACATAATTCTGCGAGGCGCTATTTAATATATTGCTGGTTTACAAATAAAGGATAGCAGTACTATTACTAATAATATGTAGGGGAAAAACTGTATATCCAGCAAAGGAGTCCCAGCATAATGTAGGAACTTTGGACCTTATTATGATCCGCACGCAACGCTGCGAAGTTCGCAGCGTTGGATGTGTATTAAACACCACCCACCATTTGCACAGCCACCCGCCTCCCACATTGTTCGACAAATTCACCTGCACGGCAGCGAATTCACCCCGCACCCTGTGGCCTTGGGTGCGGGGACCAAATCATTTGATGGTCGCCAACCATCGAATGACTTGAAATGAGCACACAAAACGGAGAGACTCGCAGATGTCTTAGTTATGCGTGTTCCCACTGCTATTTTCCATGGAAACGCCCAGCGCCAAGCAAAACCCCAATGAATCCCAGTAAGTTCTTTAGCACTATCCTAAACAACTCTACTGCAGCCTAACCCTTATATTCCCATGCTGCAGCCAAACCCTAACCTCCTCCACTCCCACAGCCTAAAGACTCATACACACTAGGCAATTTTGAGCTCAAAGTAGCTCACTTTCCCTTTTCAAGCTACTTTGAACTCAAAATCTCTGCGTATGAGAGGTGAGTGGTAATGCGTGCTCCTGCATCAGCGCCAGCCCCAGCTCCACTGTCCATTGCCCTGTTTAACAGAACCAGTGAACCACCTTCCACAGTCTATGACTGCAGAAAGTGGTTCACACCCTGTCAATATCGCTGGGTTGGTTAAATATCGCTCAGTGTGTATGCATGATTTATGGGATAGCGAGTTTCACATTATAGTACATGGGCATTAAATGCCCACACCTTTACTATCCTCTGAGTGCCTAACCCTAGCCCCATAACTTACAATGAGGATCTGGCAAGATTCCGCTGTCTGTTTTCTGAATGCCTTGATTTTGACTGCATTCCGACATAACTAGTCCTATTGAAAGGACTAGTATATATGTACTGATGTAATTCAAGTACATTTTTTGTAAAGCATTCTGTATAGCTCAACAAAGGATCCACATGTTTGTATGCACCCGATAAGTAAACAAGCAATTTGGAATATTAAAAGATGGGGCAACTTACGGTCAAATCTTCAACATCAGAGGTATGGTTTTCCATTTGTTTCCATGTGATAGATGCAGGGGAGCTTGAGGTTGGCTCACACGCCTCAATGAGGATCACTCTGGAATATTTCTGCACAACGCCAGAATTTCTTGCTACTGTTATTGCGGTTTGAAGATTATCGCCTGTAATAGAAAATAGAATATTCATTAGGGAACAAGCAGGACTCTCTGCTGTATTTTGTTTGATCCTTACAAAAAACAATACCTATTTAACAAAAATGTTTTATGTTATTTTACATATTTCAACGTATGTCCTTTTCTGTAATAAGCATGGGATAATTTTGAAACGAGAGATTGGTAGCTTCGGGCTGTATCCGAGTGTCTTAACACGTCAGGAAATACATTCCACTGCTATGGGAACCACACACACAATTTTGTATGGGACTCTTTGATGGGTATGGGTCATTCGGTCAACCCACCAAAGGTCGACATGCATTAGGTCGACCACAGAAAGTTGCCATGGCTTAGGTCAACACCTTAAATAGGTTGACATGCTTAAGGTTGACATGGATGGAAGGTTGACACAAGCATTAAATCGACAGTGTCAAAAGGTCAACGAGGCCGACATGTGCCGACAGGCAATATGTAGACTTTTTTTTGTCCTGAATGTCGGCATAGACCACGTATTGGTGCACCACGTCCCCTCACATGGCACGCTGCACTGGCAATGCTTCAGCCACGGTGCCTCGTTGCGCTTGCCACACTATTCTATTATCCCTCCACGCCCTAGTGAATAGTAGGGCATGATATACTGCCTGTCGGCACATGTCGGCTAAAAAAAAGCCGACCTCGACACTGTTGATTTAATGCTTGTGTCGACCTTCCAACCATGTCAACCTATTTCAGGTGTTGACCTAAGCCATGTCGCCCTTTAGTAGGTGGTGTATGCATACAGTACATACATACATATACATAAAGGAGAACAGGTGTCAGTTTCATCTGACACAGGAAGAGGAAATCTATTCTCGTTAAAAACAACAACGGTTTTTGTTTTAATTTCCATCATGATGATTATATCCAATATCCAATGATTTTTCAGTGTTTGACATTGTTATTTTTAAAATCTATTTCTAATTATTTAGCACCTCTAGAAGATAATAGATGGAATCTGATTGGTTGCCCATAGCAACATCCCATCTAGAATAGAACTCCCATCTTAGTAAATGTACCCCTATGTATCTAAAGCTGTAGGAACATAAGCGCAAGTAGACTATTTATTTAGGGTTAAAAAAAAATATTCTAAACTCCCAAAAACATTATGGTTAAGCTGGGTTATGGTATAAATGGTCTAGGTTGACATTCAGTATGTCGACACCAAATGGTCGGTATGCACAAGGTCAACATAGACAAAATAAGTCAACACAAGGAAAGGGTCGAAATGAGTTTTTTTGTTCATTTGGAGATTTCATCCCATGGACCCCACGTTAGTGTACCACATCTCCCCGCTTACTTCACTCGCCATGCTGCAAGCAAGGTGCGATGCTCTACTCCCACTTCCCAATCGCCAATGATTCGCGACATGAATGCTAATGTTTGAGAAAGTTCAGAAAAGAAACTCATGCTGACCTCCTTATGTGTTGACCTTTGGCTTGTGATGATGCACATCGTGAGCGGGTCGTCAGTGTCTCGTCCAACCTGCTCATGATCACGCGGAGCGCACAACCCGCTCACGATGTGCATCGCGAGCAGGTACCGATCCGATCGTGACCGCACCCGGGTGTATAGTCGTTTTCAAGATCCTACCTGCTGCAGGTAGGATCTGAATAACGACCGACCCGCGGGGCCGCGCATCGGATCGGGATCGGATCAGAACAGACATAAAAAGGCCCAATCTACCTACAATCTGCATCCAATCGGTCGGAATTGGATCTAGATTGATGGGATTGGGCTCATTTGGGATTTTCTGAATCCAGAGAGGTTAAAAATAGCATTCAGTTTCCCTAGCATTTCTCAGAAGAACCCTTGCACCTTTCTGCATCAACTGGAATGCATAAACTAGGATTGTTTCAGCTCTGTGATCTGCAGAATTGTCGGTAAGATTTGGTGCATATTTTAGCTAGAACCAAATCAGAGGGCTCCCACTCCACCAATTATTTGCTTTATCACTTTCTTCAAAAGGACAAATAATAATTTGCACAAACCTGTTATCATCACAATTCGGATTAACGCATTGTTCATCTCATTCAATACTGGAATGGTTTCTGGTTTCAAACGATTCTCTAATATCAGAAGACCAAGGAACACAAGGTCGGATTCTACCTCCTCCCTTGTAACAAAAAAAGGAAAAACTTAATTTAAACTTGAATGAGTTTGTTAAGTAATATATGTTTGCACTAAATTCAATATACCGCCACTGGCTCTGTCCAACTATCCATGGTTGTCTGCTTTTGGTCCCAATCAACACTGCTGCCTCCCAGGTCTACTTTTGGTCTTGGCCAGGTATTGAAGTCACCCCATCTGTCCCCCCTTAATGGTAGCCCTGTGCACCGACTTAGAGTGCCACTGGAGATTGCAGTGAGGACTATGATGCAGTGTGATACACAGGGGGCATTTGTGAGACGTAATGGTGGAGGACTGATGGTGTGTCTTTTTACTTAAGCAGCTGGGCATAAACGCACTTAGTAGGCATCTATCTCTGTATAAATACCGACAGTTACAATTATCAACACATATTATCACTGCATATGGAATCACAATTGTGATGGTATTTGCGAGCAGCTCTGAATTAGGCCCAGTGTTCACAGGAAATGGCAGCACAGGTTGAAAATGGGTTAAGGTATATTTCATTATAGTTGAAGCAATTTGTTGGCATGTGTAAAAGTGTGAGACTGCCTTGGTGGTGCTCCCAAGATTTATGTCATTGAGGCAATGGAGAAAGATCTTTATGCAGAAGCAAAAATAAAGACAAAAATGCCTTTCTGGATGCCCTATTATTCACATTATTGTATGTGTTTGTATCTAAAATATAAGTTTAAATTGATATCCTAAAATCACATATAATCACAAAATAATCCATTAGACATAAGTCAACAATAAGGTTTCAAAAATACAATTAGTCAATACGATGACTCCTAGGTGAACTATAAGTCCAGTCCCTTCATGTGGACGGGAGTGACGCGGAAGCCCTCGAACCTCTGCCACTGGCTGACTCTGATCACGGGCCTATCTACACGAGTGGCGCCCGCCACTACGCACCCGGCATGCACACAGGTCAAATATCCGAAAGTTGCAATTACAATAAGATGAGCTAGCACCAGCTTAAACTGTTTTAATCATAGGTCCTACCGGTTTTTCCGATTACTCGAATTAATATGCAGTGGTGCAGAATATGTGTGTTTCGCTACTGCCAGCAGCCTTTAGAGAGAACTATACATTTTCCGCAGATGTATACAATATTCATCACAGAATATACTTATACTATCTATATCTATGATCTTGGTCCTTATAACATTAAGGGGTCGCTGAGCAGTGCCGTAACTAGACATTTTGGTGCACTTGGCCAGAAAGGAAATTGGTGCCCCCTCATACTCAAAAGAGGCACATATTAAAATCAATTCAGATTACACCACACCGCACAGTAGTGTCCATTATTCACATTTGCATCTCTCTTGCATGGTGCTTCTTTGTTCTGCAGACTAGATGGGTGCCAGCGGTTGTTCACACAGTGCAGATGCACCATTGTAGCACACACCTATACCCCTTTGACACCACCTCAAAACTCCGGGTCTTCGGCGGGTCAGACCCTGGTCAAAGGAGGTGTAAATCTGTCATGCCATGTCCCTTTACACGGGACATCTACCCAGGTCACACGGCTAGGACCTGGGTAGAGGGTGGTATAAATGGGTACGCCGGGTCCGCAGGTTGGATGGGGGACACACACACAGCCTGCTATACAGTGTCTGCTATACTCTGCAGACAGCAGCGGCGGCAGCGGAGGAGGTGAATGGATGCCTGTGTGCGGCATCCATTCACCTCCCAGACGGTGGCTGGGGGGGTGCACGGGGGCTGGGGGTAGCCCAGCAGCTTACCTTGGTGCTGGGCTGCGACCAGCACAGCGATCGGTGTATCCAGCGGGGATCACCGCGGTCCCGGCGCTTAGAGATGATGTCATCTCCAAGCACCGGCTCCGTCTACACTGCGGGTGGGCACCGCAGTGTAAATGGAGTAAATCCCGGATCCGACCCGGCTTGGATCCTTCTTCCAAATGCTGGGTCGGATTCGGGATTTTTGGTGTAAAAGGGGTACTAGTTAGAGCCCTGTTGATGAATAGACACACAAAACAACTCTTGGGTGTCCTTTCATTTCGTATACAATGTTACCTCAACACTTTTTCAATTTTTCAATGAGCACTAGAGGATCATACATTTGTTACTGTACTTTCAAGTATCTTATTTGTATCTTTTCTCTCCTCTGACACTCGGATTTAAGAGAAAAAACATGATAGCTTCTGCAATGCTATCACAGCAACAGACTCTGACAGGCTTTTTATGTAAAACACAGAAGAGAAACTTTTCCTTTTTATTCTGGGCGATAAACTCATCACCCTCTCATCATCAACTTCAATGCATGCAAAGCTGGTGACAGCAGAAGTGATGAGAGATACCACAAACCTCCTTCCTTCTGATAAAACTATAAACTGTGAGCAAAGCAGCATTTTTTTGTAATATATGATATTGACCTTTATGGCATTGTGCCTACTTAAGGGGGTCATTTTATTAAGGTCAGAGTTTTAACTAAGATGGGAGATTGCATATCGCAACTTCTAGAAGATAATAGATTGAATCAGATTGGTTGCTATAGGTAACATCCTATCTTCAATAGAATTCTCATCTTAGTAAATTTACCTAATTGTCTGTACTTATACATACTAGAGGTTTTAAGAAACTCCTGTCTCTTTTTGCACCGTTTAAGGTAATGTTACCCTTTATTTTGTCTATTTTGTGAGTTAACAAAAGGCGTTTTTGTTTATCAAAGCTTATTGTTGCCTTATGTCTAATAGATTCTTTTGTGATTATAGGTGAATTTAGGATAGCAATTCAAAATGATGTCCTAAATACAAAAAGATACAATGATCTTTACAATCCTCCTGTTTGTATTTATTTTTTTGCCTCTGCATACGTATACTGTTTATTGTCTGTTATTGCAGTCAAAATACACTTAACAATCATTTAGTCTCATATATCTACATATAAATAATGTGGCAGAGATAGTGACATTTTCTGTCAAATTGACTCTTCATTATCCCAACAATTAATCTTGTTTTAATTGTTATTTTATTATTGTAATAGAGTTTTATTATAAATTTAATAAAATAAACATTTGAATGTTTCCTTCCAAATAGGAGTTATATCTTCTTAGTAAGTGACAAATTATGATATACCGGTACTAATTTGATATTATTGATTAATAAAAGACCGGGACATTCCTGCAATAAACGGGACAGTTGGGAGGTATGTAGAAATAGAACTACAGTGAGGTTGCAGGCATATCAGGAGATTTTGAATGAACAAAAACACAAACATAATTCTGCCTTTTCTGCTGCTGGTAATCTGTAAAATCAACACTGTATATGATTGATTAAAGATAATAAAAATAGAGTGCTTCTAACTCTATGTATTAATCACTTTATTCCATTTCTATTTTCTTTTAAAAAAAATATGTTGCTCAATATTATATATATGGTAACAGATTCACACCCATGCCCTTACCCAACAATGGAAATAAACATGATTCACATATGAACAGTGCTTACCTCATATAACTTTCTGTGTTCATATCCTTAGTGCACTGTATTGGTTTATATGCCAGACCTATCACCCTGAAACCCTGAAGTGTGTATACCTGAAGTTCACTGGAAAAATTAGCAGGAACTAGCAAAAAAAAATAAAGAGAAATCATAAGTCCCACCTTGTATTACACCGTCTGCACTCTATGGTCACAGTAAAACATGTTCCAATCCTTACAGATAATTATACCAAAGAAAACAAAACTAAAGGAAAGCTGTTATTGGGTGCATTCATAAAGTACCTCTGCTGTTAAAAATATGAATTTATTGAATATGTATTAAAAAATGACCTAACATTCTCATTAGTTGTCACAAAGTACACATTATTATTATAATAATTAATATTACAATATGGCACCACAAGTGAGCCCCAGTGCCGCAGACAGAGCAGGTAAGTCTAATGGGGTAGGCAGTCCAGCTCAGGAACTGGTGGCGCTGTCCAAAGTAACCAAATAAGCCTGAGGTCCAAATGGCAAGGCAATCCGAAACACATTTGGCGTGCCTTGCCATCCTTGTTTGTGACTACCCGTTTGGACCTCAGGCTTATTTGGTTACTTTGGACAGCGCCACCAATTCTGTAGCTGGGCTGCCTACCCCATTGGACTACTGCTCCTGTTGTGCATCGGGTCTATGTTTACCATGCTTTTTCTCCTAAATTGTAAGTGCACATCCTTATTAAAATGTGATGTTTTAAAACGTTATGCACTATTTGAACTTTCTTCTATTTACATATCATCCTATTGGGAGGATTCCATTATTTCAAGCTGCATCCATTGACTATCACCTCCAACTGGATTATTGAATATTTGGTGACTTTTTGCTGCTAATTTACACTTTGTGTGGAGAACCTTTTTAGAGCTTTTTATCAATTTATTTATTTATTGCAAATAATATTGTAATATGCAAAAGGTAATTATCCAGCCTGTGAGTATCAATATCTCTTAATTTGTTGAACCCAAATAACCTTTAACTTATAGACTTTTGTAATATCAACAAGAAAAATATGCAAAATAAAAACACTATTACCTGATTCTGATGTGCAAAATCGAATTACCATTTCTGGTGCCCCCTTCATGAATGCCAAGTGTTCTTCACTTCCTTCAACCTGAGATATCACAGACATCCGCTGTAGGCTGGAGGAAAAGGGAAACTGTTGTAGGATGGTAAGTCCTTCCACAGGGACCTACAGTAGCAGAAAAAAATGTGTATTCAATTTTTACCCCATTGAAAGTGAACGTAGAATTAAAAAAAATATATAGAAATAACCTAACAAATAAAAAAATAAAAATATAGTGTACAGATATAGATGATAAATTATTAGTCTATGTGTATATTGTGTATTTATATATGTATAGACACAAATAACACACACACACACACACACACACATATATATATTTTACGTTCCAGAATATATGAATGTGCCAGAAATTGATAGTGTTGGCATGTGCAGAGAACTGACGTGCAAACACTGTAAATAAAATAAATTACTTATATACAGTACATATTTTATTGTATTACCCAATACAAAACTTGGAATATTACAAGTAATATTTTTGGGAGGGCTTGGTTGTATGCACCTGTCAGATGCACCTGTTACAAAATACATCCTTAAGATTACTAGTCGTCTGCCCTGACATGTCTGTGATGTCCCTCTTCCCACATGACAGACATCTAGAAAATGCTCATTGCACTCACACACTGCATAGTCCCCATTGATTTTGTTATTCCATCTCTGCCATCCATCATCTCATGGCAATGTATATACTTTTCATTTATAATAATTTATGTGTTCTAGTCATCATTCATTTGTTCTTGTATGTAAATTGGGTGGACATAGGGTCTAATGCATGTATTGCTAATAGAGAAAAAGCAGTTGCCTGTGTTAAAAAAGTCACCACCCAGAAAGAAAGAATAAACGTCTATTGCAAACAGCTATGCATTGGCAGATCCATTTGCAGAAACTAAAACATAAAAGTTTTTTTTCCATTTGAGCTAGTCTAAGACTTCCCCATATCTGCTAAAGAAATAGACTGGGTGTGGTCTTGGCTGATGTCAGAGACCCACCTCAAAAACACCTTGGCATGCCTGCGTGTTGGCCAGAACACCCAAAAAATGCTGGTTTCCTGTCAATGAAATTGTGACGGTTTTTCAACTACTATGCATATGGATTTTGTTTGCGATATGCGTATGCGCAATGTGAACGCTGTGAACGCACAGTCATTAGATAATCAACCAGATTGTGATTTCTCTAAATATCATTGCATACTGAATTCGCCTATAGACAAGTGGATAGTGCAAACACTGGATCAATTACAGTCATAATGCATAAGTAGCAAACTAGTTTGCACTTAAGATTTGTGATTGGGGATGACCTAATGTTTGTGCGGTCTGCATCTAGATTCAGGGCCGGTGCAAAGTTTTTTGTCATCCTAGGCATACAGCTCTCCCCACCACCCACACACCAATACCAACTTCTCAGAACCTCAGGTGAATATGTGGAGGTGGCGTCTTAGAAGTTCAACACCTGCTGCTTGCATTCATTTTAACAAGGTAGCCTCTATCAGAGTCATCCTTACTTTTGTGACAGTCAGAAAGGAATCTCCAGATTCTGGAGCCTCTAGGCTGTCTAATGGTATAGGCAGCTGTCTTTTGGTAGGGCCAGCCCTGTGTAGACTGAGCAAATGAAAATAAGCATTCAGTGGGTGTTCCAAGCAAAAAAATGATATAGTCTCCATAAGTTGAATGATGTAATGTGCCTCTAAGGATTATTTTTTTCTTTTAATTTTACCATTGATGCTGGATATGCACACTCTGGAAATTTTTGGAGGAAGGAGGGGGTGCTACACTTTTGGTGCTGCCTATGTAAGTTTATAGTTCCCAATCAGGCCCTGGAATATACATTTCATAACCTGGCTTAACCCACTATGTCATGTACAGGTATGTCCTTTTACATCCTTGCTGAGATGAATATGCATTGCAGCAGGGATGTCGCAGCATAGTAAGGAGCATGCATGTTCCCATATCTTATTCATTTCAACCTGATAGTGATGCTAACAAGAGTGGCATAACGCACTGCATTTAGGTATCATTTGGAGGCACTGCTAGGATCTGATGAAACAACATATAGAAACCAGGATAAAAAGAGAACAAAATGGTCAACATTACGGATGAAGATACTTGTCTTGGTGTTATCATTTCAGATATGTATATGGGGATTTTTTTGACAGTTCATTGTTATTTCTGATGAAAATACCATTAAAGCTTTTAAAGTTCTATAATTGTATTGCATTGTGAAAACTCACTCATTTATTCACAGTATATGTTTACCCATACTGTAATGTTAGGGATGATCTTGTTGTTTTTTTCTATAGCAACAAACCAAAAACCCTTGTTCCTGTTTTATTAGGTAATAGAGTGGCATAATACAAGTGCACAGTCTGGTACATGACATTAGAGGAGGGGATGGGACCCCCTGTGGTTTTCTGATGTGCTCTTATAAAATCAATCTACTGAGTTTCAAAGCCCTACATGACCAAGGCCCAAGGTACCTGAAGCAGCTTCTGATTCCATACTGTCCCACCCGATTACTGCGGTCTGTAGATGAAGGACTTTTAGCAGTACCTAGGATCTCCCGTAATTTATCTGGGGGTCGAGCTTTTAGCCATTGAGCTCCGACTTTATGGAACTCACTTCCCCGCACAGTTCGAGAGACCCCCACTCTAGAATGCTTCAAAAACAGACTCAAGACCTTCCTATTTACTCAAGCGTTTCCTTCAGTCCCTTAAGTATTGATTATGAAAAGCTTCTCTGTACTGTATTATATTCATTCTATCTGTTAAGCGCCTTGAATCCTATTGGAGAAAGAGTGCTATATAAATAAAATTAATCTTATATTATTATTATTATTATAGGCCAGTCCAACCCTGTGCAGATCCAATTCTCCCTTACAGATGGAGCGCCTCTCAGCCAGCACCGGGGCTCACCAGATTGCCCCTGCTGGCGATTCATATCACTGGGATACGTGAGCGTCCCATACACACGCGCGTCCCAGTTACCGTGAACACTTCCCTGCACTTCAGGGAGATGGGCAGGGTTAGGGGGGGGCGAGCGGGGAGGTGGGGGAAAGCATCGGGGATTGGTGGTAAGGCGGCGGGGACCAATGGTGAGCTCTGTTAGAAGGGGATGCGCATGCGGCCCCTTCCGGCAGTTGGCGATTTAACCACCAGACCCCCGCTAGAAGAGGCCAGCTCCATCTGTATATTCTGCATATTGATGCATCTTATAATAGTGTTAGGGTAAGTATTGTATCTATAGCAGGCTGAACTGTTTTTTCCTGTACCGAGGAAGTAGATTCAAATATATAACTAATTAATGGGTAATTATAATGCAAAGCCATATATCCTGATGGAAAGTGGAGATATCAACTGATCTTGCACAAAAACTACTGATCTTTGGTACTGAACACCGTGCATGACCAACACAGGCATTTGTTATAGACAAAACTTTGACTTTAATAAATGATCATTCAATTGTGCCTGTTTGGGGGTAAGAAAGAAGAAATACTGCAAATCCTATGGAAAATCGAGATGAAAGATGTCCTAACATAAAACATCAGTGATGCCCTTTAGATCTTATGTGTGTGTACTTAAAGTTCCCAAAGGACAGAGCTGGGATATTTTAATAATTTACTGATTATTGCACATGATGCATTCAAGTTTAAAATTAATTTTAAAATTAAAAAGGTTAACTGTTGAGAGGAGTATACACAAATATGGGTTAGTTTAGTAAATCTAAATTTTCTGTGTAAAGAGACCTTTGATAACTAGTGTTTTCCTGAACATTTTTTTCAATTTATGATTGTATGTGTAAATTCAGGGCCACTGAGAGTAGGGGGAGCAGTTACCATTTCTTGCACCTTTCTGCTGTATGCTGGGCTGCAGTGGGGGCAAGGGAGAGCAGCAGTCACCTCTGCAACCGCAGCAGTCTCCTCTGCCTCTGCAGAGGGAGCAATCACTGATTCCCACCACCACTACCTGGTTTGTCTCTGGCTTTATAAGTATGCCTGGTCACACCTCCTTTGAGTGGACCGCTTATTTATTTATTAACAGTTTCTTATATAGCGCATACATATTCCGCAGTGCTGTACAGAGAGTATTTGAACATTCACATCAGTCCCTGCTCCAGTGGAGTTTCAATCTATATTCCCTACCACATATACACACATGTTAATTTGTTGGGAGCCAATTAGCCTACCAGTATATTTACGGATCGTGGGAGGAAACCGGAGTACCCGGAGGAAACCCGAGAATATACAAACTCCACACAGATCCATGGTGGGAATCGAACCCATGACCTCAGTGTTGTGAGGCAGTAATGCTAACCATTACACCGTCCATACTGCCCACTTGGGCCCAGTACAGCTCCCTATGGCCCTGTGTAAATTATGTAAGTAAAAATGAATGCTATTATTATTTTCTATATGACATTTTCTATGCCCATAACAATTTTGCACTTCATAATACTTACTTTATTGGATTTAAGTACTGGTCTCACAACAAGATGGTGCGCTCTTGGTTTACCCTCTGGGTTGTCCATCTGATATGTCTGATCTATTTCCTGGAGCAAAATTTAATAAAGTGTTAAATATGTTTTGCTCGAGACCTCAAGTACATGTCTAGAATACTTTATGATGTGAGAAACATCTGAACAAAATTATCTTCAGATGAGGGGTTGATTCCTACACGTATTCATTTGATGGCATATACATTCGGAAATACAAATGTGCCATGAATATGAATACGAATGCAAGTATTTTCAACATAGTAAATGCCGAAAACACATGTAGGCAGTCATATTTGCATACGACTGCCTACGAATATGCCTAAAATAGGTGTATTTTCGTTAGTAAAATTTCCCCATTGGATCTAATTCAGTAAGCCCCTGAGTTGTGCAAAAATCGCTCATCAGTGATTTTTGCACAACTGTGCATATGCGCACACCGCAGAGTGCATGCACAAAGGCTCAAACTGTTGTCATGTTCTGAAAAGATGCGACTGCAGTCTGAGTGACACTGTCGCAGGAATATCCAGACTATTTTCAAGGTGGTTCATGGCAGCTGTGTGCCTTTGCACGCCGGCGCTACGAGATGGAAAATGGAGGCTCAGCTCTAGTCTTCCCAGCCTGAACTCCCAGGCGAACTATATTCAGCTTACACACTGAATGATATCGGTAAATGATATCGGTAAACGATATAGTTTAGTGACGTCTCCGGGACCCGCTGAAAAAGTTTTGCAGATGGGGAGTTTGCGTCATCCCTATCAATATACACACTAGACTTAAAAAAAAAAAAGATGTTGCTCAAAAGGGCATTATTAAATGCTTGTCTGGTGTTTTTGGGGCTTATTAAGCTGTAATAATAGATAATAAAGTAGATAAAAAAGATATTTCAAAGAATAACGGGTGACATTTAATTGGATGCGATTTTTAGTCACTTTCCAAAATCGCACCTTATCGTACTTTTCAAAATCACATATTTTTTTCGGAATATGCATATGTAATGATATGCAAGATCTGGGCAAAAAAGTGCGATAAAGTGCGAGATTTTTAGTCATGAAATTGTGCGAATTTGAGGAAATGTGCGATATTGTGTTAAAAAAAGGGAAATAAAGTCCCCCCCTCCTGAGCATAACCAGCCCCGGGCTCATTGAGCCGGACCTGGTTCCAAAAATCTGGGGGACAAAAAATCTGGGGGTCCCCTGTGTTTTGAAATCAGCACCGGGCTCCAACAGCCAGTGGTGTCATGCTGCAGCCGGGGGACACTCTTAACATAAGGTTCCCCGGCCGTACCATGAGCACCGTGGCTGGTCAGCCTTGGACGAGGTACCTGGGGGAGTGGGGACCCCCCTATTAAGGGGTCCCCCCAGGCTTCACCCGTCCAGGGCTGAAGCCCGGGGCTGTCGCTGGCATCCGTGGGCTGTGGACGCCGGCCTGATAGGGTTAAATCATTCAAACCAAACATTGCTTTATACAGGGGAACTACAAGTGCCAGCAGGCCTCCCCCGCATGTTGATACTTGGTGAACCACAAGTCCCAGTATGCGGGCATTAATGGGCTCACTGCTGTCACAGCACTATAGAAGCTGTTAGCAGGAATGGAGGAAGCCGGCTCACCCCGCTGTCAGTGTGGGGTGAGCTGGCTTTGGAGGAGGGAGACTCAGCGCTGGACCCTGGTTCTGTAAGTGTGTTGAGGTGTGTGTGTGTTATAAACTAGTACTTTTCTCTGTGTGTGTGTTTTATTTTAACATTCTTTTTACAGGTGGACTACAAGTCCCTGTGGGCCCGTTAATGCCCCGCATACTGGGACTAGTGGTCCAAGTCTCAGCATGTGGGGGAGGCCTGCTGGCACTTGTAAATATGCGATTTGTATACTTTATAATGGGAACACATCTGGATGGGAGTTCCGGAGTTACTAAAAATCGCACCTTCACAATGTGCGTTATTTGCCGTTTTTCGGATCTCATTAAATATGCGATTTCAGAAAACGTGCGATTTCGGACGTTTTTGATGAAAACATTGCCAAGAAACTATTTTTGCATCTCATTAAATGTCACCCAACATTTCTAACAGAAATGGTAGTAAAGCATTATGTATTTCTTCCATTAGATGGCAGCATTACCCAATTTGTGCCTTCAAACATCTTCAGGTCCAAAGGATCTCCCTGAATTTTCCCATCCAAAATGATCAATGAGTGGCAGCAGGCCATTGCCCCAAGGAGTGGGCACCATGGCAAACTATTTCCACTTGTAAACATATGAACTTTCTGAAATCTAAACATGAGAAACAAATTAGTAATTTAATTTCTCACCACAAAAAAACCCTCAAAAACATTGGTTAATTGTTGATGCATTTGGCTAAGTATTCATTTGCTGCTAATAATTATTGTATTCAGTTTTGAAGTTAACAAGTGCATTACAAGCAATGGCCATTTAAATGATTAAATATTCAGAAAATCATAAAATATTGCAGATGAGTGTACAGATCATTCTGAAGTTCTGTCAACGTGTGTGTCTCAGGAGCCGATTTTACACCATCCACATCTGAGAATGCAGAGGTTCCCTGATAACATTGGCTCAACTCGCAATTGTGATAATTGATTACATTGCATAGAAGTATCAATTATCTCATGCAGGGATAGAGCTTGCGATAAAGGGCCTTATTTTGGTTCATTCTTTCTGACAAAATCCTTCTTAGATGGGCAAAACCATGTGCACTGCAGGTGGGGCAGATGTAACATGTGCAGAGAGAATTAGATTTGGGTGGGGTTTTACTTCAAAGTGAGATCTATATTGCAGTGTAAAAATAAAGCAGTCAGTATTTTCCCTGCACAGAAACAAAATTACTCACCCAAATCTAATTCTCTCTGCACATGTTACATCTGCCCCCCCCCCCCCCCCCCCTGCAGTGCACATGGTTTTGTCCATCTAAGAAGGATTTTGTCAGAAAGAATGAACCAAAATAAGGCCCTCAGTTCTATGCTTGTAATGGGTCTTTGAAGCACTATCAGATAGTTTTTCAGAAAAAATACCCCAATGCGACCTTCACCCGACTCCCCGTCACACCAGCACCCCTGGGTTGGTTGTCCAGGACTTGAAGTGTGCCATTATGCAGCGGTATGTCATACTGACATTTCCCTCAAGCACTGTTTTTTTTTTTTGTGGTCAGAGGCTGTGGCACCTGCCTCTTGTGGTGAATTTAGTGGGGGCAAACGGTCACGTGCCCCCCCCTCCACCCCTGTTTTCCCCCTGGAGACCGCCGGCAGGCATGCAGGGTTGCTCGATGTAAGGTGGGGAAAACCGCCGCCGGGAAGAACTGAAAGCATTGACAGCCAGGCAGAGAGCAGAGGGCTGCCCGGCTGTATTCAGAGCACTGCACATCCCGGCTATTAGAAATCTCACGCTGCTGTCGGCAGCGCAAGATTTCAAATAGCCGGGATGTGCTATGCTCTGAATACAGGCAGGCAGCCCCCGTCTCTCTGACTGGCTGTCAATGGCTGTCACTTCTGCCCGGCTGCGGCTGTCCGCCTGTTACTGGGAGCATATATTCCCCCCTGGCAATGAGCATGTATTCCCACATGGCAAAGACCATGTAACCCCCATAGCAACGACCATGTAATCCCCATGGCTATGATCATGTAACCCTCATGGAAAGGACCATGCAATTCCACATGGCAACGATCATACAATATATTCTCCCTTGGCAATGAGCATGTATTCCCCCTTGGCAATGAGCATGTATTCCCACATGACAATGACCATGTAACCCCCATGGCAACAAGCATCTAATTCCATGTGGCAATGAGCATGTAATCCCACATGGCAAAAGCATGTAATCCCACATGGCAGCGAGCATAGAACCCCTGGCAACTAGCATGTAATTCCACATGGCAATGAGCACGAATCTCTGGCAACGAGCATGTAGGTAAGCAGCACTTATGTAGAATAATGTGTAATAGGCGTTACAGTGTTTGGCATAATACGTAATGGACATTATGGTGTGTGGCTTAAAGTGTAATGGGCATTATGGTGTAAATTTTTGACACATGCCAAATGTCACTGTTTATGGAATTTATTGTGAATTTTGTCTGTGTAGTATTATGTGTCTGTGTAGTATTATGTGAATTTTGGCTCAATCCATGTGGCATTATGTGAATGTTGGCTCAATCCGTGTAGCATTATGTGAATTTTAGCTTAATCCGTGTGACATTATTTGAATTTTGGCTCCATCCGTGTAGCATTATGTGAATTTTGGCTTAATCCGTGTGGCATTATGTGAATTTTGGCTCAATCCGTGTAGCATTATGTGAATTTTGGCTCAATCCGTGTGGCATTATGTGAATTTTGGCTCATTCCATTTGGAATCATGTGTAAGGGGCAAGTATAATAGGGTCTACTATTTTGTTGCCTTCAGTGCACGCATGACTACATCCTTCACTTTTGACGCCAAGGTGTGCCTGTCAACTTTAAATGCCAGGGCCTATTTATAATCCAATTCCCACCCTTTCTCTGCTCTATTCCTATCTCTCTCCGCTCTATGAACATTCACACTGGCACCACTGTAGGCCACCAGTAACCGATGTAGGGGGCATGAAGGGCCCACAGGGGGAATGTAGTGGTATTGAGTCATGTTCAGGGGTGTGGCCAGTCTCCACATTGGATTACCTAACCATTAGAATGTGCATGCTCTGGGACCCTTGATAAAAATATATTGTTTCCCATGTGCCCCTGTGGGCCAGTTCAGGTCTACCTGCAACAAGCAACATTATTAAGCATTATCTTTGCACCCACTGCTACCAGGATTGGCTGTTCATGTTTCAGATGTACAGCATTAAATGAAGTCAGACATGGCATGCTAGTTCCAAGTAGCCATGCTGTACAAGAACTGTTACCAGGAAACCACCCTCCCCCAACTCACATGGCTCCACTGGGTGGGGCCAATTACATAAGATTATCATCACACAAACATCTCTCTTTTTTATATATGCTTCAGGTATAACATAACTAACATTGCTAATAATGTCCTCCATTAGATTTTTTTATTTTGTTTGAGTAAACTCCAAATAAAGTCTGTCTGGTGGCCGGAGTTGAGTTTCGATGGACCAGAGTCTATATATATGTATAGCAGGTGATACTGATGGACTGCGATCTGGTATGCTTGCATGTTCCCTGTTCTTAACCCCTTACCGACGCAGCCTGTTTTTGCCTTCCTGACAGAGGCCTTTTTTTCATATCTGACATGTATCACTTAAGTGGGGATAACTTTTTTTTGCTTTTACTTATCCCAGTGATTTTGAGATTGTTTTCTCGTGACACATTGTACTTTAAGTTAGTGGTAAATTTTGGCGATACAGTCTGTGTTTTTTTGTGAAAAATACCAAAATGTCGTAAAAAAATTGAACATTTTGCAATTTGCAAAATGTTAAATTTTCTGCTTGTGAGACAAATAATCATACCACTCAAAATAGTTCATAACTAACAAAGATCATATGTCTACTTTATGTTTTAATCATTATTTCTAACTCCTTTTATTTTTTTTGGACACTAGGGGGCAGCAGAGTCAAAATTATACACCTAACACAGTAAACGCTGCTTTTGGCTGTTCACTTTTGAACAGCCAATCGCAGCGATCGCTGAGGGCGGGGGGGGCATCGGTGCCCCCCCTGGGCAATGAGGGAAGATGTCTGCTGTCAGTGACAGCAGACATCGTCCCTCTGTCACCGCGTCTATAGATGCGGTGACAGTTTAAAGTCATGACGTACATTTACGTCATGTGTCGGGAAGTACATCCCGACCATGACGTAAATGTACGTCAAATGTCGGGAAGGGGTTAATATTGTCGCCTTTCATATTCCTAATTTGCTATTGGCACAGCTGAGTCCATAATCAGGACAGGAGTGTAGGGGGGTTTCAGACTGGAGCAGACCAGTGATGTCACAGCAGTTTAATAGACTGCAGCTTCAGTTTACTTGCAACAGATCCAGTTAAAACACTATATTGAACATTTTTATTTTTAACAGTTAAAACATAATTACCTGCTTTCACTGGATGGAACAACCCCCCATAAATCAAGACCATCTTCCGTTAATGTACCAGTCTAAGAAAAAGTAATGCACATAGTAAATAGTAGAATGTCAGGGCTCACTAGTATTGCTTATTTACTTTATTATATCAAAGAATAATTTATCTACTTCTTTGTATATAGCAAAGTTTTATAAATGTCTAAATTAGTGGTAGTTTCAGCAAGCTATCCTCTACCTGGCATCAGCTGATTCCCTTTACTAGTGAGAAAAGCATTCAGAACCAGGTAATGCCAGGCACACTGCTAGAAACATTGGGGCAGATGGAGAAGAAAGTGAAAGGAGATAAAACACCAGCCAATCACCTCCCAACTGTCATTTTCAAACACAGTTCATTGGCTGGTGCTTTATCTCCTTTCACTTAATCTCCAGTTTATCGCTTTTAAAGGTCACGTTTAGTCTTTTTGGCTATTTTAAGTTAAAATAAATACTACAAAGTTGGACGGGTGTGGATCAGCTCACATACGATGTCAAGGTAGACAGTCAATAAGTTGACACCGAAATGTCGACATTGACAAAGGATTGACATGCACTAGGTCGACATTGAAAAAAGTCGACATTCAGTAGGATGACAGTGAAACAAATTGACGCAAGCAAAAGGTCTGTGTGGAAAGGGTTGACACATAAAAAGGTTGAGAGGAGTTTTTCAGTTTTTTATATTTTATGAAACTTTTCTTTATACAGTTTTGTGCGGTGGTGACACCACTTGGTCCATGTTTATCTTGGTGCGCAGAAATATTTGTAATGTACTCGCATCCTAGCGAAGAGGGAAGCACCACCCACCAAACACCTGCCCCCCGCTGTCAAATGCCCTCTTTAACATGCGAGGGGATGTGTATGCGAACACATCCCCCTGCATGGGGCTGAAGGTGAGAGAAATCATTCGATGGTTGCTGACCAATGAATGATGTCTCTCCCTTTTAGTAAAAAAATTCAGTCTGAACTGACATTTATTATGGTCGGGGAAGGGGGAGGACCCTGACGTCACATGACGTCAGCCGCCTGTCCCAAGCAAGCATCGACTCGACGTTCGCATAAACACCTATGCACATGAGCAAACCTCAACCAGCGGGATAGGGGCTGAATTCCCCTGTCTGAACAGGTTTGAATTGGCCCTAAAGTCCTGAAGACATTACAGATGTCTAATAGTTCACAGTTGAGAAGACAGACACTGGTTCAGCTGGCACCATGACTGAACACATTGCCTGGGCTCCATCTCTGAAGGTGTTCCCTGACAGGACATATCCAGCACATGGGGTTAGCAGGTTTCTTACCTTATCAAAGCAAACCAGATTTATTCTCCCGCACACATTGATTCTTTGTGGACTAATGCAAAATATTTTCTTTCTCTTGAGCCGTTTCTGAGCGTACATGATGGCTATTGCCACAGCAGCGGGAAGTACCGGTGGTATTGCACATGTGACTGCAATCACTGACTTCAGTATAACACCACCTACAGTATCCTGAAACACAAACCGTTTTAAAACGAGGAAAGAACACAATGAAATTGTATTGGCATATACAGATACACCTTTGTGTAAATAGCCCTGTTTGCCGCAGCGGGAAGTTTGGGAGAATACTTTTCCTGAGTATTTTATTAATAAGCAGCAAAACCACATTGCAGGCACACACAGGCCACTGGGGCTAGCGGCACTTGTACTGCACTTCTGCAAAAGTGTCTGGGGGTAAATTCACAAAAGTGTGAGTTTTTAGAAGTGAGAGATGTTGCCCACAGCAATCAATGAGATTCTGTTTATCATTTACCTAGCACCGTCTTTAGAGGAAAATAGCTAGAATTTGATTGGTTGCTATGGGCAACATCTCTCACTCACGCTTTAGTCAACTTACCAAGAAGTGTCTGATTCTGGGTCGCATCCCAGCTCTGCCTGTATTAAGTGCCCACTCTGGGGTACATCCATGTGTAAGAATGTGTAAGGAGTTCGATGCTAACTATTTTTCTACCCCCTTTTGTCTCCCAGTTAACCCCCCCCCCCCTCAGTAATTGCAGTTCATTATCTATAAAGTATATTGTTTTGCCTGCATGAGGCTGAATTGCCATTGAGGCTTCAAATACACATCAGGATGTACAGCACGCACAGTGTGAGTTTGTAGACATTTTTAGACATTGTGCATTTGAACACCAGCATTGCACGTAACTCTAAAAAACCCCAAGCCCTAAGTCTCAAATCTGTGTAAAAAGATTCTTATATGAGTAGCATTGTCCATTCCTCCAACCACAATATCGTTATCCGTAATCCTGTACAAAAAAAGGATTAATCTATCATCCCTGCTTCACTGTGGGCTGCTATGCATGAGGCTATAATATATACCTCTGCTGCACTGTGGGCTGCTATGCATGAGGCTGTAATATACCTCTGCTGCACTGTGGGCTGCTAAGCATGAGGCTATAATATATACTTCTGCTGCACTGTGGGCTGCTATGCATGAGGCTATAATATATACCTCTGCTGCACTGTGGGCTGCTATGCATGAGGCTATAATATATACCTCTGCTGCACTGTGGGCTGCTATGCATGAGGCTGTAATATACCTCTGCTGCACTGTGGGCTACTAAGCATGAGGCTATAATATATACCTCTGCTGCACTGTGGGCTGCTATGCATGAGGCTATAATATATACCTCTGCTGCACTGTGGGCTGCTATGCATGAGGCTGTAATATACCTCTGCTGCACTGTGGGCTGCTATGCATGAGGCTGTAATATATACCTCTGCTGCACTGTGGGCTGCTATGCATGAGGCTATAATATAAACCTCTGCTGCACTGTGGGCTGCTATGCATGAGGCTATAATATACCTCTGCTGCACTGTGAGCTGCTATGCGTGAGGCAATAATATATACCTCTGCTGCACTGTGGGCTGCTATGCATGAGGCTATAATATATACCTCTGCTGCACTGTGGGCTGCTATGCATGAGGCTATAATATACCTCTGCTGCACTGTGGGCTGCTATGCATGAGGCTATAATATACCTCTGCTGCACTGTGGGCTGCTATGCATGAGGCTATAATATATACCTCTGCTGCACTGTGGGCTGCTATGCATGAGGCTATAATATATAACTCTGCTGCACTGTGGGCTGCTATGCATGAGGCTATAATATATACCTCTGCTGCACTGTGGGCTGCTATGCATGAGGCTATAATATATACCTCTGCTGCACTGTGGGCTGCTATGCATGAGGCTATAATATATACCTCTGCTGCACTGTGGGCTGCTATGCATGAGACTATAATATATACCTCTGCTGCACTGTGGGCTGCTTTTCATGAGGCTGTAATATATATCTCTGCTGCACTGTGGGCTGCTTTGCATGAGGCTATAATATACCTCTGCTGCACTGTGGGCTGCTATGCATGAAGCTGTAATATTTACCTCTGCTGCACTGTGGGCTGTTTTGCATGAGGCTATAATATAACTCTGCTGCACTGTGGGCTGTTTTGCATGAGGCTATACTATACCCAGGGCTATTTTTCTGCAGGCTCCAGCAGGAACTGTGGCCCTTATTCTAGTTCACTCTTTCTGACAAAATATTTCTTAGATGGACAAAACTATGTGCACTGCAGGTGAGGCAGGTGTTACTTGTGCAGAGATAATTAGATTTGGGTGGGGTTTTACACTTGCCTCACCTGCAGTGCACATGGTTTTGTCCATCTAAGAAATATTTTGTCAGAAAGAGTGAACTAGAATAAGGGCCACAGTTCCTGCTGGAGCCTGCAGAAAAATAGCCCTGACTATACCTAAGATGCAAAATGTAGTACTGGACCCAAGGTTATAATCACCAATGACGAAAGTTTTGACCTGCACTGATCCAAGTTGGAAAATGGAGTAGAGTCCTTATTAGTCAGTTTATGGTATCCTGATGAAGTTGGAACGGTCTCAACCAATGGCACATGTGTAATTAGCTAACTTGGGAGTCCACACTACTGCGAGTGGTCAGGTGTCCATAACAATTCGGGCAAGGGACTTCCGGATGAAAACAGTGTCCGATCAGATTTATGAGCAGGTGGGGAAAGGTCCTTTGGTGTAGAGATGAAGTCTTTAAACCAATTGGGTCCAGGATTCCTGGACCCAATTGAATGTTGACTCACAGCTCTTGTGTCCGTTTCAATTTTTTATGATCTGCCGCTGTGCAGTAAAAAATCTTATGAGTGCCATCTGCTTCTACGTTTCGGGGCTCTTGTCCTGACGAAGGGGACAAGGATCCTGACGAAGGGGACAAGAGCCCCGAAACATAGACGTCGCCATTAAAGCACATTTTTTTTCACTGATCAAGTCTCCGAGTGCCGCTTGACTGCAGTACACGTGGTCTATATATATTTATATATATACTTTATAGGATGCAAAGTGAAGAAAGGATGGCACTCAGAGGTCGGTAAAAAACGTGCTGTATTGTGTCCAACAGAAAAGTGTTTTCTGTTGGACAAAATACAGCACGGATTTTACCGACCTCTAAGTGCCATCCTTTCTGCACTTCGCATCCATTACATACTGTGGAGGGGCACCGGGGCAGCTGACCGATTGGAGGAGTGCCGGGCTGCTAACCCCATATATATATATATATATATATATATATATATATATATATATATATGGGGTCAGCAGCCCAGCACTCCTCCATAAATATATAAAATGGTTGTGGGGATTGGCCGACACTCCACTAATGATGTAAACAGGCCTGGGTGCCCTCCCAGGAGATGAGAACCTCACTCCAATATAGTAATAGGCGTCGCGGGTGGCACTCCAGGAGATATTAATTCAGCAGACAAGCAGCATAAACCAAGGTTTAAAATGTATTGTACCCTGATGAAAAATGTCACAATACATTTGAAACGTTGGTTTATGCTGCTTGTCTGCTGAATTTATTTCTCCTGGAGTGCCACCCGCGACGCCTATTACTGAAGTGACCACTGAAATGTTAGACAACTCAAGGAAGATTAGAAAGATAGACCATACAGTCATGTATTAAGACACTTTAAATTAAAATACTAAAATATCTTATTTGCACATTTGTTAAATTACCCCTTTAACGGCAAGTACGACCACAGAATATATAAAGCCAATTAGGGCTATCACAATTAGGCACATCAGAAATCTAGTAGCATCTCGGTACAGCTTGAAATTCATAGGTTTGGGATACAGAATTGATCGCACCATATCTCCTTTGGCTGTGTTGAAACCTAAATGGAAACACCAAGATCAGTCAAAAATTCCCTACTGGGAGGATGCAATACATCTGAAAATAAGAGTTGACATGGTGGAAAGTTATATGCTGATTTTAGCATTTCTATAATGATTTAAAGCTTTGGGTAAGAGCTTTAAGGCATAAACCATAAACCATCATAACTTTGATAGATAATAGCAGGGTACATTCATTTACAAATGGATGTAAGGAAATCTTTATGAGAGATTCTTGAATTTTTTTTAACTTCAAATTGAATCTAAAATTCTCAAACTGAATAAAATATTTTAAGCAGGTTGAACACATGTTTAAGCTTAATAGATACTTGTAACACTTTTTATGTAACCAACAAATGTCAAACTCAAGTCAAATTATCATGGCAATCTAGCCCATTTTTATTATTTTCATTGTTTAGGTATAAGGGGTTGTGTATGAGATCCTGATAGTCAGAATGGTGGTGGTCATCATACCGATAGTGGCATTCCAATCCTCTGAATCCTAACACATATGCTAATCAGTGGCAGTTCCTGAGGTGGTGCTGCAGCACAGTTCAAAATTCAAATAGGGAAGTAATACCAACTGCGAGTGAGAAAGTTTGAAATGACAGTTGGTGGCAGTCGGTGTGGCTCCCCTATTTGAATTTTGAACTGTGCTGCAGCTCCCCCCCCCCCATGGAGCCACCATTGATGCTAACCCTCCTACTCTTACCCCCCCCCCCTAACCCCCTAAACCCTAACTCTCCTTACTCACAGCCTAGACCTGTATGCCTCATCTACTACAGCCTAACCTTAACACTTCCATACTGCAGTCTAACCATAACCTCCTCCTCCTAGTGCCTAGCCCTAACCTCCTTCCTGGCAAACTTTTGTTCAGAAAGGTGACTATCAGGATTCTGGCATGGAAATTCTGAGCAAAGTTGGGATTCTGACACTGGTCTTCTGACTGCCAGCATATTTACCATTGCGATGCCAACTACATCCCAGTATAGCCCTCGTTTGATGTTTTGAAGGTTAATATGAAAATATCAATCATCGTCATCATAAACCAAGCCATGCGATATTTCATTTATTTTTATATATTTATATATATTTACTAGAGAGGACAGCTTTCGGGGACAGTCTGAGCATGTTGTACATATCCACATTCTGTTCAAGATGTGGTATGAAAGGGAGCTGAGAGGGGCTTAGGCATGTCTGGGTTTGCCCCCCTTCCACACACGTGTGTCAACAGAGCGGCCTCTCGTTTCGTCCCCAACACATCGCTATATGCTTGCCCCCCGCAAGTGGTACCACCAGACATGTGCCTCACTTTCCTAAAGGGAGAAATTCACCACTGTTTTGGGGAAATCCACAAATGGTCAGAAAGTCAAGTAACATGTTTGCCTTTTGCAAGGTTTATACTACTTGTCTGCACTTATGTACATGGTATAATGACGCAGCGCTACTCCTCCTAACATTATATTTACCCACACATAACTGAACATCAGCATTATATGAAGATTAAACTCACCCTAACATCTACAACAAACAACTCAATGAAGTTAGGGAATTTAATGAATGCTTTACACTGTGTAAGCGCACCCACTTTAATATTCTTTGATTTAATCCTTTTAGTTCATTTAAAAACAAATATGCAGCTCAACTACAGTATATTTGAGAGAATGACAGCTGAGTACACTTTAGTAATGGTCTTTGTGTCCCTTTTGCTACAGTATATTTGACAGCGGACAATTATTTGTGGAGGCAGCATCAGCATGGACTGTGTAATGTTTAGTGTTACTGCCTCACAGCACTAGGGTCATGGGTTCAATCCCCACCAGGATACTAATGTGTGACATTTCTAAATGTTCCCTGTGCTTTTATGGATAACCAAAAATATCCTGGTGTGTTAAATAGTTCCCAACAAAATTAGCCTAGCATGAATGTGTGTGCATGTACATGTGGTAGGGGTAGGGAATATTTTTAGCTTCACTGGGGCAGGGAATGAGGTGAATGGCTTTTTTTTTTTTTTGTAAAGAACTGGGGAATATGTGTGCGCTATATAAGTAACTGGTAATAAATAAGTATTAATTATTTGGAATGCAAAAGGATCTAGTTTAGACAAAGAAAGGAAATGCCCCTAGAGCAGTGGTTCCCAAACTGTGTGCCGTGGCACCCTGGGGTGCCTCTGGACACTTGCCGGGGTGCCCTGAGTTGGTGGCCCAGGACCAAAATTATTTATGATCAATATCACAGGCAAAAGCAGTGCTGTCAATGTCATGGACAAACAGTAGCAAATACTGTCTCTAACCATTTAACTGACTCTAAGGATGACATATAAACACAATTTACTTAATTTAATAATTATTTTCTGATTTCATCAATAATTAACATGGCCTAGGGGTGCCGTGAAATTGTTTTGATGCTCAAGGACGCCATGATTCAAAAAAGTTTGGGAACCACTGCCTAGAGTATTTATTCTCTTCCTAGTACAGTAAATAGTTCAGAAATCAGGGACGCGCTTTCAGGGGAGGCAGTGCCTCACCTGTCATAAATAAATAAATAAAAAAAGAAATGTATATCTGTGAGCTTTTGGCAGGAAGTGGCAGTGCCTCCAGTTGATAATTGAAAACTGTCACCATCGGGGGGCGGGGCTGATCGGGAGCACAAAAAAGAGGCTGAAAAAGCCCATTAAACAGCATTGGGGAAGCGGCACCTACACATCTGCCTCGGTGAAAGGGAAGTCCCTTCAGCCCACATCATAGCACGCCCCTGTCACAGAGAAAGATATGATAGGACAGTGGATCAGGCTGTCACACACTTACAGCCTGATCCGCTGTCGTGCTATATTGCAGCGGCTATTTCCCCCCAGACCCCGGCGCTGGGAGGCCCGACTCCCCTCCCTCCTCCCACCACTGCTGGAGGTCCGGTTCTCCTCCTGCCGCTGCTGGAGCCTGGGCATGGGCATGTCAGGGTGGCCCGGCTTACTCACCTCCCTGCTCCTCCCGCCACCATGGTCCCCCACTGCCAGGAGACCCAGCTCCCCTCCTTCCTCCCACCACTGCTGGAGCCTGGCCAACTCACAGGGAGGTCCGGTTCTCCTCCTGCTGCCGCTGGGCTGGAGCCTGGGCATGGGAATGTAAGGGTGGCCCGGCCAGTTAATTTCCCTGCTCTTCCCGCCGCCGTGCCTCCCACCCCCACTGCCGGGTGACCCATCTCTCCTGCCCCTGCCCCCAGGGCCATCTTAACAGCAGTGTGGGCCCCTGGGCAAAGCAATGCACTGGGGCCCTTACCCATTCTCCCCTCCTAGGGGTGGGGGGCGCTATCAGCAGCAGCTTTGCTGTCCCACGGGTGGCAGGGGGTGCTGTATCTTCCACTCAACATGTAGGACCTGGAGCAGTAACTTCTGCTAATTACTCCTTTACTGCACAGGTGGTGGGAGGGAGAACACTAACGTGTGGCAGGAGGCACTGAGCTGAATGAAGGGTCCCTTGTAAATGACTTCCAGGGAGGTAGGGGGTGTTTTATACGCAGGGGAGGGTTGGATAATGGAGTGGGCTTAATATTCGTCATTTTCCGGTGGAAGGGCAGCTTGTTTGACTGCAGATATCACCATTATCTGGAAATAGATTTCTTAGCCTTCAATAGTATAAAAACCTAGAGTCCCAACTTTCAGGAGGTGCTGGGGACTTGGGGATCAGAGATCAGGACTGAGCCAGAGCAATCCATTGACAAAAATATAAAACT
This sequence comes from Crinia signifera, assembly GCF_055691185.1. NCBI lineage: Eukaryota > Metazoa > Chordata > Amphibia > Anura > Myobatrachidae > Crinia > Crinia signifera. The sequence goes on along the minus strand of NC_139219.1, from coordinate 231,483,831 downwards.
GTACACCAGATGTTTGGAGTTGGAGCAGGGACCGGCTGCTGGAAGGCTGATATCTCTGGTTCTGGGCATGATAGAGACAAGCTGCTAGTGTCGTCATAAAGGAAAGTCCCAGCTTTTGGAATATACTATCAGAAAAACCCTCAGTCAGAGAGAACCTGAGAAATATGACCAGGGCCGAAACTAGGGTTTCCGGCGCCCGGGGCAAGGCAGTCTTTTGGTGCCCCCCCCCCTAGTGATGCTGCTGCGCGCCGTAGGCGGGCCGAAATTTTCGGGGGTGTGGCCTAATTTGGGGGCGTGGCCTATAATCACTGCTCTCCCGCGAGGCCACGCCCCCATTTTGCCGCTATGGGGGCATGACCCAGAGGCTCTGTGAGCCTCTAGCCATGCCCCCAGCCCCCTGGCTGCGGGAATAGACGCTGTGCGCATGCGCACAGCGTTTATTCCCCGCTGCTTAGTTAGCAGCTGACAGGGGGGACCGACCAAATGACGCCTTGTCCCTGGCGCCGGAGACCCCCCCCCTCCCCGCACAGTCCTCTCACCTTTGAAGCCGCAGCCGCATCTTACTTTGACTGTCTTCGTCCGTCTCCTACTAGCGCTGCGGCGGGAAGCGCTGATGACTTCAAAAAGACTTGCCGGACGCTGATTGGCTGAATTCAGCCAATCAGCGTCCGGCAAGTCTTTTCGAAGTCATCAGCGCTTCCTGCAGCCGCGCTAGTAGGAGATGGACGGAGTCAAAGTAACATGCCGCTACAGCAGGGGTAGGCAAGTAATTTTTGATGGAGTCCGGAAGTTTGAAATGATTTTGGTCGAGGTCCAAAAAAATCACACAATCAGATGCACAATGCTGGCAATACGGGCAAAATGCTGGCAATACAATGACAATACTGGCACAATGCTGGCAATACAATGATAATGCTGGCAATACGGGCACAATGCTGGCAATACAATGACAATACTGGCACAATGCTGGCAATACAATGATAATGCTGGCAATACGGGCACAATGCTGGCAATACAATGACAATACTGGCACAATGCTGGCAATACAATGACAATGCTGGCAATACGGGCACAATGCTGGCAATACGGGCACAATGCTGGCAATGCAATGACAATGCTGGCAATACGGGCACAATGCTGGCAATACAGGGACAATGCTGCCAATACAGGGACAATGCTGCCAATACAAGGACAATGCTGCCAATACAAGGTCAATGCTGCCAATACGGGGACAATGCTGCCAATACGGGCACAATGCTGGCAATACGGGCACAATGCTGGCAATACGGGGACAATGCTGCCAATACGGGCACAATGCTGCCAATACAGGCACAATGCTGGCAATACGGGCACAATGCTGGCAATACGGGGACAATACTGGCAATACGGGGACAATGCTGGCAATACAGGGACAATGCTGGTAATACAGGGACAATGCTGCCAATACAGGGACAATGCTGCCAATACAGGGACAATGCTGCCAATACAGGCCAGCATTGTCCCTGTATTGGCAGCATTGTCCCTGTATTGCCAGCATTGTCCCTGTATTGAATACAGGGACAATGCTGGCAATACAGGGACAATGAAGACACATTCTGCTCACCTTTTTAAAAATGCCAACTCCGCTGCCTGCACCCCTTTCCGGAGTCTGGACTCTCTCCAGAGACAGCCCTTGCTCGACAGCCCCTGCTCAGGTGTGGGGTGCGGCGTCAGGCAGGGCTTCACTTAGCGGGTGGGAGGGCAGGCAGCTCCTTCACTTAGCGGGTGGCAGGGCGGGCAGCTCCTTCACTCGGTGGGCAGGAGGGTGGCCGGGAAGCTCCTTCACTCGGCGGGCGGGAGGGAGGGCGGACGGGCTTGGCGCGCGATGCGTCTCCACATAATCACGCTGGCCGCGTCGTCAGCCCCCGCCCCGTGAGGCGCCGCGATAGGACGCTCGCTCGTCAGGGGAAGGAGACGTCATGTCTCACTTCCCCTGGCATATTTACACAAATACTGTGAGGTCCGGAGCTCTGGCTTCCCGGACCTCACAGCGCCCCTCACCTCCAGCGCCCGGTGCGCGTGACCCCCCAGCCCCCCCCTAGTTACGGCCCTGATATGACTGGGAATTGCAATTAACAGGTCGGATGTGAACTGCTGCTTTGAAGTTGGATATCTTCAGTTCCCCAGGGCCAATTTTAAAAATACTGGTATCCCTGGAAAAAGGGGATCCTCAGCTATCAGTATAGGGCCCTTATACACCTGGGGCCCCTGGGCAAGTGCCCATTAAGCCCATACGAAAAGACGGCCCTGCCTGCCCCTGCAGCCCAGGCATGGGCAGCAGTGGCAGCATCAGAGGGTCCCACTGCCTGGCACCAAGCCCTGCAGGGGCTCCTCAGCTGTCTGTCACCTCAAGCAGGGGTCTTTCAGAAGTAGTGAGCCCCAGTCAGCAAGTACATGCTGTTCCTGTTCCATATCCAGGTGAGCCCTCTGCCATCTGGTGCATTGCCCTCTGGGGCATTGTCTGTTGAGAAGATATATATATATATATATATATATATATATATATATATCAGAAAGCACTGGAGCAAGCACTAGAGCCTGAAGTTAATGCTAATAAAGCATTGAAACATTGCTACATACCAGCCTGTACGAGTTGCTTTTTGCCTGAGAGTGCCATACCTTTTGATCTATTATATATATATATACATATACATGCACACACACACACACACACACACCGTAATATATTTTCCTCCCTCTTCCCGTAACCATATCCCTGGTAGGCTTCAATTGTAAGTAGTGCTTCAGCCCTGTGTCCCCACTGTCACCACATCACCAGCTGTCCCTTTCCCTGCGTCCCCCGCTGTCACTGTCCCTGCGTCCCCCGCTGTCACTTTCCCTGCGTCCCCCGCTGTCACTGTCCCTGCGTCCCCCGCTGTCACTGTCCCTGCGTCCCCCACTGTCACTGTCCCTGCGTCCCCCGCTGTCACTGTCCCTGCGTCCCCCGCTGTCACTGTCCCTGCGTCCCCCGCTGTCACTGTCCCTGCGTCCCCCGCTGTCACTGTCCCTGCGTCCCCCGCTGTCACTGTCCCTGCGTCCCCCGCTGTCACTGTCCCTGCGTCCCCCGCTGTCACTCGTCCCGGGTTGCTAGCTGTCACTGTCCCTGGGTCACCCGCTGTCACTCTCTCTGTGTCACCTGCCTCATCTGACACTAAACCCACGCATGTCACTGTCGGAAATAGTTCTGTATACAGAATCAAACACTCAGAACATATTACAGATATAGGTCACAAACCAGTGCGCATAACAAGAGCTGTTACAGGAGCAGAGCCGGACGGTGTTGTCTGAATGACTTCAGTCCCACAGAATAGCACATGTCTTTTGTAATCTTCTCCGCTATGTACTTTCCATGGAACGCAGTCTGTCACATGATCAAGAGGTGTCTTTGTGACCGGGATGCTTTCTCCTAATGAAAGACCATAAATCTATGTTACATAGGCAATGATAATACAATGTTTTCCTGTATGATTTGTTCAAATATATATTTTTTTTATTAAGAGAGAACAAATTCACATATGACTATTTTACAAGCATGCAAAACACCCTAGGTTGGTTTATTGGGTGTGTAAATGCCAGTGGAATTAACTGAAATATTCAAGTACAACCCTGCTTGGATATCTTAATCCTAAAATGATTTCCACACATGTACACCTGAGCCATTCACCTACCCGTAAGGTGAAATGTTTAACAGTTCCCGGAAATAAATGGCTTAGTAAACAGAACAAGACAGTAAACACTTATATAAAGCCCAGGCATAGTTACCTGTCAGCATGCCTTCATTCACAATACAGTTGCCTCTTAGCAGGATACAGTCACAGGGGAGGAAAAACCTTTTCCCAGTGAGAACTAATAGATCGCCGGGAACCAAGTGCCTAGATTCCATGTCATCGTTATCTAAAAATAAATATATCTTAATGAGACAAAGTGGCATCAAGAGGAACACAGAAAGATTTATATTAGGGACATCATTTATTACAGTTGAGCATTTATGTCCTATATCCTTATGATCAACCTCAAAGTATTAAAAACTACTCTTTGGACATTTTTGTTTATCCCACTATAATCAGAATCAGAATCAACTTTATTGGCCATGTATACATGCGAACACTAGGAGTTTTTTGTGGACAACACAGCAGCACCAGTATGAGAACGAAAAGAAGGGGGGGGGGGGGGGGTTTGCATACATTATAAGCATTTCAATCCTTAAGATACGTTTTTAGTGGACAGGTAGCTAAAAGTTTATTTTATTTAACGGACAGAGTTCAGATTTCGCTTGGTTGGATGCAGTTGATCAGTTGGTGGATGGCTAATGGGAAGGAGCTTCTTGCAGATCTGGTAGTCCTCAGAGGGACGGACCTGAAACGTGTTCCCAATGGTAGCATGTCAAACAGGTTGTAACCAGGGTGCAGCTTGTCTGTCGCAATCCTTCCGGCACGCTTCCTAGCCCTGGCTGAGTATATATCTGTAACAGGGGGGAGGCCAGTTCCAATGATCTTCTCTGTTGTCCTCACCACCCTTTGTAGTTTTTGTTTGTCATTTTCGCTAGCACTCCCATACCAAATTGTGATGAAGGAGCATAGGACGGACTCCACAATTGCGGTGTAAAAAACACACAGCAGATCCTGCGGAATGTTGAATTTCTTGAGGTGCCTCAGGAAGAACAGTCGCTGTTGGGCTTTTGTGACATTAGTGGTTATATTTGGTCCCCATTTCAAGTCACTGGTAATGGTTGTCCCCAGGAATTTGAAGGATTCAACCCTCGCCACCTCTGCGTTGGATATTTCTAGCGGGGCCAGGAGATTTGGTTGTTGCTGAAGTCAATCATCATATCGACTGTTTTGGAAGGGTTTAGGACAAGGTTGTTTTCGCAGAACCACTGTGTCAGTTTGTCCACTTCTAGGGCCTTATTTTGGTTCACTCTTTCTGACAAAATCCTTCTTAGATGGACAAAACCATGTGCACTGCAGGGGAGCATATGCAAAATGTGCAGAGAGAGTTAGATTTGGGTGGGGTTTTACTTCAAAGTGAGATCTATATTGAAGTGTAAAAATAAAGCAGCCAGTATTTTCCCTGCACAGAAACAAAATTACTCACCCAAATCTAATTCTCTCTGCACATGTTACATCTGCCCCCCTGCAGTGCATATGGTTTTGTCCATCTAAGAAGTATTTTGTCAGAAAGAGTGAACCAAAATAAGGCCCCTAGTCTGTATGCAGTTTTGTCGCCCTCTGAGATTAGGCTGATGACAGTCTGCAAATTTTACGATTTTCACTGATTTCGCCACTGAGGTGCAGTCGTTAGTGTAAAGGGAGAAGAGCAGTGGGGAGAGGACGCATCCTGATCGTGCCCGCACTGGATGTGTGGGCCCCGGCTTTCACCCCCTGTGTCCTTGCTGTTAGGAAGTCTGCAAGTAATGCATCCCATATGGGAATGAGACAGCCAGGTTGGGGGGGGGGGGGTCGGCTTGGATAAGGGGGCACCAACATTGCATAATTTTGGCCTTTCCCCCAGGGCTTCAGCAGAAGCCTCATCATGGGAGGGTTTTTAATCAGAGGCAGTGCTGAGCCTGTGAGGTATCCTATAGAATAAGTTACAGAGGGAAAAACACAGGCGTTTCCCCCTGCAGTTACCCATTGACCAAGTTTATACTGTCTTTACTCTGTGTTTTGACAACACAATTTAAAGTAAAGTAATTTTCTCCTGTGCAGTTTGCAGCCAATAATGACAAGCGGGAGGGGGCCCCCTTGTCTAAAGTGAGCCGGGCCCCCTGAACGCTTAATATGGCCCTGCTTTCCCCACCATATAAAAATAGAACTTGCAACATTTTAAATCTGGTATCAGGCCAAGATGAAGTGATTGGAAGTGTGTGACAAAAGGGAGACTAATCAACTCTCCCTGCAGTGCAGGAACGACACTCACAATGTGTGAGTGCACTTGACGTTCCGTGGGAGGAGGTAAGCACGTAATAATGCATGTTTGTATATACTGTATATTTAGTAACTAGTTACCAGCGCATCACAATGACAGAACAACATAACAGTAATATCAGCGATGAAAGTAGCAGCACCTGAATTCCTCTGTCAGACACCACCTAGTGGCTGCTGGCATGCAAATCACTTGAATTACCCATAGAGGTGAGGAGCAGCTTTAGCATTATAAAGGCTGCTGATGCCAAGTTTTCTTTCCCTTTCTTTGTTTTTATATTAAGATACACTTTACACTGTACTTAAGTGTATTTAACTTTCAGATATTTGTGTAGGCGCGGTCAATTATTATGTACTAACATTTGTCTGATTTAATGTGATGACTAGTTCTATTTACAAGCGTCTTTTCCATTATTCTAGATATTATTTATTAACAGTGTCTTATATAGCGCACACATATTCCGCAGCACTGTACAGAGAATATTTTAACATTCACATCAGTCCATGCCCCAGTAGAGCTTACAATCTAAATTCCCTACCACATGTACACACACACACACACACACTTGAGCTTGATGCGGCCGCCGCCGCTGAGTTCAGGGAGGGGGTGGTGATGTGAGCTTGATGCCGCCGAGTCAGTGAGTGGGGGCAGTATTAGGATCTTGTTGCGCCCGCCGCCGCTGAGTCCGGGGGGGGAGGGGGTGATAAGGACCTCGGTTAGGGGGGGGGGGTGTGTGGTTTGGCACCGGGCACCGCTTACCTGGCTCCAATCGAGAGGGAAGAGCTGCTTCCAAATGCCGTCCTCCAGTGGCCCTGCCTGGAATGCATACTGGGACTTGGAGAACCACAAGTCCCAGCATGCGGCCCATTAATGGGCTTGCTGGGACTCTTAGTTCCACAACAAAACCAATAGTTAAATAAAAGCACACTGACACATAATAAAGAAAAAACTTTAATACACACAGAGCGCATACATACTGATACTTACCTATCTTGAGCCCGGAGGTAGCCCTCGGTCCTTGTCCGGTGTTGGCATCCTGGTCCGGTGTCGGCGTTCTGGCCCGTGTCCGGTGTCCGAAGATATCCATAGGGGACCTATGGAAGCAAATTATACTTACAAGTCTCCTCCGGTGAAGATCACATCCTCTTCTCTCCATGTGGGAAATTCTCTAAGCTAAAAATGCGGTAAAAATCCCGTTATCGGGTTTTTACCGCATTTTGGGATGCACTAAGCATCCCCTGCCAGGTTAACGCGGCGGGGGGCATCGCCAGAAAAATCTAATGATGCCCCATAGAAGCCTATGGGCTTCTAACGCAAACCCACCGCCGCCTCGCACGGACCCCCACCGCCCCCGCCGCAATTTAATACACACAGAGCCCATACATACTGATACTTACCTATCTTGAGCCCGTAGGTAGCCCTCGGTCCTGGTCATGCATCCCGGTGTCCGAAGAAATCCATAGGGGACCTTTGGAAGCAAATTATACTTACAAGTCTCCTCCAGGGAAGATCACGTCCTCTTCTCTCCATGTAGGCTCCAGGGGGACTTGGCAAAAAAACAACCCAAGAGTGCGAACCAAGCCGGACTGAGCAGGAGCCACACGATGTCTTTGTTTACATTGTGCTTCTCCAGCCCAAAATAGAACTACTGGCCAGCTTGCGGCCTAGCGGCTCCTGATTGGCCGCTAGGCAGCAAGCTGATTGGAGCCTACATGGGGGGAGATTCTCTAAAACGCTCCGCCCCCCTTCGCCGCCCATCGCAATTATAATTATCGCATATGTTCTAACATATGCGATAATTATAGCAAAGGACAGCTCTTGCGTTAAGAGCTGTCCTTTGTGGTGAGAGTCGCCGGGCTCTCCTCCTCCCTGCACCCGGAAGAGGATCAGTGCAGGGAGGAGGTCCCAGGTCCGGGCAGCACAGCTCTGTGCTGGCCGGACACAGGTGAGGGGGCGATGCGGCGGGGGCGGTGGGGGTCCGTGCGAGGCGGCGGTGGGTTTGCGTTAGAAGCCCATAGGCTTCTATGGGGCATCATTAGATTTTTCTGGCGATGCCCCCCGCCGCGTTAACCTGGCAGGGGATGCTTAGTGCATCCCAAAATGCGGTAAAAACCCGATAACGGGATTTTTACCGCATATTTAGCTTAGAAAATTTCCCACATGGAGAGAAGAGGATGTGATCTTCACCGGAGGAGACTTGTAAGTATAATTTGCTTCCATAGGTCCCCTATGGATATCTTCGGACACCGGACACGGGCCAGAACGCCGACACCGGACCAGGATGCCAACACCGGACAAGGACCGAGGGCTACCTCCGGGCTCAAGATAGGTAAGTATCAGTATGTATGCGCTCTGTGTGTATTAAAGTTTTTTCTTTATTATGTGTCAGTGTGCTTTTATTTAACTATTGGTTTTGTTGTGGAACTAAGAGTCCCAGCAAGCCCATTAATGGGCCGCATGCTGGGACTTGTGGTTCTCCAAGTCCCAGTATGCATTCCAGGCAGGGCCACTGGAGGACGGCATTTGGAAGCAGCTCTTCCCTCTCGATTGGAGCCAGGTAAGCGGTGCCCGGTGCCAAACCACACCCCCCCCCCCAACCGAGGTCCTTATCACCCCCTCCCCCCCCCGGACTCAGCGGCGGCGGGCGCAACAAGATCCTAATACTGACCCCACTCACTGACTCGGCGGCATCAAGCTCACATCACCACCCCCTCCCTGAACTCAGCGGCGGCAGCCGCATCAAGCTCCTACCGCCGTCCCCATTCCCTGACTCGGGGTCAGTAAGTCCTAGAGGGGGGGACCTATTTGTTGGGGGGGTCCCCACTTCCCCAGGACCCCAGGCCAGGCTGACTGGTCGGTGGGGTGAATGCTTTGGCCGGGGGGGAATTGTATAAAAAGTCTCCCCCGGCTGTGGCATTATCCTGCTGGCTGGTTGGGTCTGGGGCAGGTTCTTAAAATACTGGGGACCCCTATTAATTTTGTCTTCCGTATTTTGGGAACCAGTCCGGGCCCTGGAGTCTGGGGCTATTTTTAAAAATTCAGTGAAGCCCTATGTCGGTGGTTTCCTGATTTTTTAAAACCAGCCCGGCTCTTTCAGCCTGGTGCTGGTTACTCGCCTTTTTTTAATTTTATTTATATTTCTATTTTTTTTACACTGAAGCCTGCACGGATCTGACTGATCTATGCAGGCTAAAGCCAAATACACCAGGAAATTGAAGTCTATTTTCCTGGCGTATTTGGCCGGCAATTATCGGCAGTTTGCTGATAATTAGCGCCCGTATTTTAATATTCTTATTAAATTAGGAATCACCATTATTTTGAATGGTGATTCCTATTCGTATTTCCCGATGGCGTATACATTTGTATTTGTAAATACAAATACGAATGTGCCATAAACACGAATACGAATGTGCGTATTTTTGGCATAGCAAATGCCAAAAATACGAATACGCCTAAAAAATTTGTATTTTACTATGAAAATACAAATTTTTTAGGCGTATTTGCCTTAGTAAATTTCCCCCATAGGGGGTTATTCTATAATTTCTGCACATGTGCAGATGCAGGGTGTGAGCAGGCATGGTGAACTACATGTTTGCTGTCCTGCTTGCACCTAGTAGTGTGGGTGGTGGCGGGGGGCATGGCCCATGGGAACGCCCAGCGTTTCATTGGCGTTCCCATGAAAACGGTGGGCGTTCCCATGCAAATTGCCCGGTGACACACGTTCGGGGGGTGGGCAGCTAATGTCAGCGGATGCCAGCTGCCCACCTGCTTCCTGCAGATCAGAGACAATATAGAGTGGTCTCCGACTATCGAATGATTTCACCCGTGCACCCAAGGCTGCGAATCGATGATTATGCCAATCATCCATTTGCAGCCGTGCGGGTGAACGCAGTGGCGTTTAGTCCACATGCAACGCTGCGAAATTTGCAGCTTTGCGTGTAGACCAGAATAAGGTCTATAATGTAAGATGATGAATTATAAAATTATTGAAGTTGTTTCCCAACCTCAGCAATCCAAAATCTAATTATGATTATTTTGGTTCCCAAATTGTTTATCTGTCATGTGCACAATTAAACTTGAAATTGTTTATTTTATGTGGGCAAGTCAGTGTGAGTACAGTATGTTTTATAATCTATGTTAGCAGATAGTAACAATATGGTCCCTATTCATATTAAGTTAAAATGTAACTTAATTATACAGATAAAGTGGCTAGATACTCTATATCTTGCTTATTAGGACTTTTGTTGCAAAATTTGTTTGCACTAACCTATTATATCAGTAATTCTAGTACTGTGTGATAATACAGGTACTCCACCGATTTATCGCTGCTTGATGGTCTGGCACCGAAAGTTAGGATGCAAGCAGGAGTTAGGCTGTAGGAGGGCTTGGTTATTCTGCGGGCTGGAGGGGGGTAAATATGATGTGGGAGGCTAAAGGCCCCCATCCACTAGTGCGATATGGCTACGTTATATGCCATTCTGACCCATTGCTGCGATGGATTGCATAAAAAGTGACACATCGCATGTCATTGCAATGTGAGGCGCGTTCCCGTGCAACTTGCATCGCAGTCGCAGATCTGACTGGCTGCCATGAATATTTGTCCTAGCCTGTAATCCCTGCTAGGATCGCATATGATACATTGTATGCAAAAGAGGAGCATACAATGTATCATATGCAAACATGTCCCCCGGGAGCCGTCAGGTGAGATGGCGGGGTTATCGCATGCGAGGTACCACATGCCATACCTCACCTTAGTGGATGCTGTTGGGAGGCTGTGAGGCTATGGGCGAACAAAGATTAGAATTAAGCTATGGGTTGGAGGGGCTGTTGTGTACTCTGCTGATAACACTGATACCCAGGCAAAATGGATAATCTGACACAAAGGGCATTCAATGCAGCCGGTGGGGGGTTAAATGGCGGGGATTTCCGAAAACATGTGATCCTAGCCGTTTAACCCCCGTGCCGGCTGCTTACCCTATTCTACGTTCTGGGGGAATCCTCGCTGTCACAGGATGGTGAGGATTCCCCCGAACAGGGAGGCTCGCGGCTAATGCAGGGAGCCTGCTGCATTTAGCTGCGAGCCATGCTGTTTTATCGGCCACACACGCTGATTTCCCCTTGCTACAAAAACCTAGTGAGGGGGAAATGGCATGTGCAGAGGGTCAGTTGAATGCTGACCCTGAGGGCTGCGACACCGAGCAGTCAGCACTGCTTGCTATCGCAGCTCGCAAAAATCATTGAATACACCCAAAAGTACTAGATTATCAGTGGTCTATCTGTATTATGGCTACATTTTATTTGATACATTAGTGACACAACAATGTTTTAAACAACAGTATTTTAAATAAAAATACTATAGGCAAATTGTTGAAATTTGTAGGGGTTTTAGTGATGAAATAATAATTGGTATCTACAAATATTAAGTATCAGTTGACTATACACTGACCAAGCAGAGCAGCAAAGCATTCTGGAACTTGGCCCAGTAGCTATTGCCATCTTTATCCTATGGGCTACAGACTGAAAAATTGTCTGGGAGATAGATCCATAGGATTCATCATTGGCAATGGCCACTCAACAGAACTAGGAGGCAGGGCCGGCTCTACCATTAGGTAGCTTTAGGCAGTTGCCTAGGGCGCCAGGCTCTGGGGGGGGGGCGCCACTAAGTCTGCCTATCAAAAATGAAGGATGTCTATGAGGATCCTTTATGTACTTAATGCAGGTGGCTTCTGTGGAACTTCTCACCTTCATACTTTCCCTTGAGCCATACTTCCCTACTTTGCTGCCCCCTTCTCCTTGTACTCTGTTGTGGATGACAAAGGGGGGCCTCCTTGGAAAGCAGGGGACTTGCCCATCTTTCCAAAGTGGGTCTGGGAGGACCACCCAATTTTTTGCGAGCCTCCCTGCCATTCCAGAATGTTTGTCAAGTATGCCTTAGGTTATTGGTGGCAGGATGGGGGAGTAAATTGAAGTTTTGCCTAGGGTGCTGTGAAGCCTTACACCGACCCTGCTAGGAGGTAAGCAGGGGTGGAACTCTCGATGGGAACAATGGGGCAGAAGCCTGGTGAAGAGTTAAAGTGTCATAACGCACCAGCTAATCAGCTATGTTTGAAAGATTACAATCACCCGATTGCGCCCCAATTTCATTTTTCATGTGGGACCAAATGTTTGATTGTCCTTTGCTCATATACATTGCCAGATTTTTGACAGATCGGACAGATAAAGCTTTATGCCGATGTGTTCTTTTTCATGTGAAGCCAATGTGTTTTATTATTTTCCAGTTGACGCCTATGTGCTTTTTGTGCTTCCTTATACCTCTCAACATTGCCATTTTCAAAATCGCGATGCATCCAAAAAAGGGGTGTGTGGAAAATTGGGGTGTGGTCTATGACTGCGGCATCCCCACAAGGCCACGCTTCAGTTGACATAGACCACACCCCAATTTTCCATCACTAAGGGGGCATGGCCAGCACTGTGCAAGCTGCTGACCATGCCCCCAGCTCCTCTGCCTCTCGGAATAGACGCTAAGCACATGCACACAGCAACTATTCCCCACCGTTACCTATTACCTGCAATGGGGTCAGTAATGTAGTGTAGGATAGGCTATAGAAAGGTGATGTAAAGTAGAGTATACAGCAGTCAGTGATGTAAGTATAGAGTGGCCAAGGATGCAGTGTAGGGTAAAGATGTGCAGGGTATAGAGGCATCAAGCCTGTAGTGTAGGGTGTAGAGGGGTCAGGTATGTAGTGTGTCGTATAGAGGGGTATGCAGTGTGGGGTATAGAAGTGTCAGTAATGTAGTGTAGGGTATAGAGAGGTCAGTGATGTAGTTTAGGGTATAGAGAGGTCAGTGATCTAGCGCAGAGTATAGACTGGCCAGGAATTTAGTGCAGAGTATAGAGGGATCAGGCATACAGCATAGGGTGTAGAGGGGTCAGGTATGTGGTGTATCGTATATAGAGCGGTCAGGAATGTAAGTATACATAGGGACCAGGGATGCAGTGTGGGGTATAGAGGTGTCAGTGATGTCATGTAGGTAGGGTACAGAGGTGAGTGATGTAGTGCAGGGTATAGAGGGGTCAGGGATGTATTTATTGTACAGTGTGCATCAACAATGTATTTTTCTTTCTTTGTAGAATTACAAGTCCCAGCCTGATAGCACATATTACTGTGTGTGTAATTAGGGTATGCCTGTGAGTGACAGCATAATACTGTTTGGGGGCAATTATGTTTTATAATACATTTTTATAATACATTTTTAAAAGTAAATGTTCAGTTTATTTGTGTGTAGGCCGGGTATAGAGGGTATAAATGAATTACAATGCTAAGTGTTTCATTTCTACTTTATTCATTCACTACTCCCACTTTATTGTTATTATCATTAATTTATACTAGCTGATGTTCCCCGTTTGAACTGGTCAATGATTTGCTGAGCAGAACATTGTACCCCAATTCACCCCCTTAGGAGTCGAATATCTAAAATTACCTGCTTATTGGGTAGCTGCAAATAGCTGTCACAGGTTCTAGACAACTGAGCAGGCCAAATGTGCACAGGCAGAGTTCACCAACTGTCACATTTTCCAGAGAACAATGGTGATGCATTATAAATGGCAGGTGGACGTTTTGCCACATAACTCCAAAACAAAGCAAACAATTACCAATCACCAATATTTTTATACAAATGTATGCACCAGGACCATTAATGTGCTATATGGTGTGCCCTCATAAACATCATCCTTATCATATTAATGTATAGATAACATAAAAAATTAGACAATATTTTAAAGACCACATACACACAGGAGGAGACATTTTAGACGGTATTCAATATTAACCTACCAATATGTTTTTGAACAGTGTGGGAGGAAACCGGACTAACCAGAAGAAACGCATGCAAACATGTGGAAAACATGCAAACTCAACACAGATTGTTGGGAATCAAAATCATGGCGCCAGATGCCGTAAGGCAGCAATACCATATATAGAATGAATTATTGCCCCTTCAGCTGCATGCAAGGAGATGTGTTCTCTCTCTTTGCATGTTAGGGGATTCGGCAGCGGGGGCGTTTGGCCGGGAGGCATTCAGCTGCTCGTTAAGCAGAGAGATACCGCTGCTTAGTGAGCAGTCCTTAATCAGGACCTCTGTGTGTACCATTCTGTAAATGCACTTACCTCCATCACTGGTGTGGACAGTCACCACTGCACTGTTATTAGACTCCACCAATTTTTTGAGTTTCACCGATTGCTGTACATGATACAGATACATAGATAATGTAAGTGGTTAAATCTCAATCATAGCTTAATGTGCATCTTGAGGTAAACATGACTAGTAAGGTTATTAAGGTAAAACAGGTTTGATAGGTTAATTACCTACATAAGCTCATATGATGTCATCCTATCTAAATCAAGAAATACAGGTAGTTTATTGTACATACACCTGCCTTAGGCAGCAACATTAAATAACCAAAAAGTCTCACTCCATTGTGCACTATAAATGCATGGGATGTTTTAGCTGGACATGGAAAATGTTATCTAGAATCACAGTATCCAGGAATAAAACACGAGAAAACAAAGTAAAGGGAAAATGACTTCACTTTGAGGAGATTAGTAGCTGTGAGGATCATTGCCAACCAAGTCAATAGAGGGGGAGGTTTAATGAAACCTCATGGATGTAATTTGCCAGTTTGGAATGTAAATCGCGTCCATCTACATTGCCAGTTTTGATTCAAATACCTATAATGCTGTGCAGTAAAACCAGGGTTGGTTACTTTTTTAATCCCGGAGAGGAGAATTTCAGCAGGAGTTCAGGTGGTTGGGCTTGAGCGTTACATCATTAAGCCCCACCCCCATGATGGAAAATGCCGCAAAAATGTCACTTTAGCCCCGGCCCTCATCGGTGTTTGGCAGATCAGGTTATTTAAACAGCGCGGTCAGGGGGGAGAAAGCCGCAATCAGGGGGGGGTCACAGCCCCTGGCTTCTTTAACTCCTTCACTCCCTGCACTGAAGAGATGCCATGCACTCTTCAACAAACATCGAGCAGTCATGATCTCTGGTCCCCCCTCCCCCAACTGCCCCCCACCAGACAGAGCCATTTGCCAGAACGCTACAGCTGTGGGCCCCATCAGCCTCTGAAACACCTTGCCCGCGCCATACTGACAATGACAGATCCCCGCCTCCCCATCACAGATTCAAGAAGACATCATTAAACAGGAGTTCAGGCCCCCAGAAGACACAACTCTCAGGAAATGTGTTTACGTCTTGCCTGAGGATCTGAGCAACTACAGAGTTAAGTAGCAGCAACAGCAGTAGTAATAGTAGGAGATGTAGTAGTAGCAGCAGCAGCAATAGTAGTAGTAGTAGTAGCAGCAGCAGCAATAGTAGTAGTAGCAGCAGCAGCAGCAGTAGCAGTACGTGGTAGGAGCAATATAGGAGATGTACTGTAGTAGCGGTAAAAGTATTAGCAGCAGCAGTTGTAGAAGCAGTAGCAGTAATAGTATGAATGTTATTAGTGGTTGCTAGTAATTATTAAAGTGAAACATATAGTACAATACCTGTCTGAGATCATAAACAGTCAGAATGATGGAAAGAATGGTAATCGCTATTATAACTACAGAATATTCAATGTATCCTTCGGCCATCCACAGACTAAGACTGGCAGCTTGAAATATATAATAAGGGTTTAAAATCTAGTAAAAACAAAAATAAAATGTTAATTATACAGTAAAAGAACCTGCTGTAGATCCAAGATACCTCCCAACTGTCCCAATTTTTGCATAGCAGTTATGATTTGTGTTTTGTGACTTTCCTGCGTCTCACCCATGGAAAGTAATGTTCTGCGATGGGGGCAGTTGAGAGTCCCCCTGAAACTCGCATGCACACAGCATCTATTCACAGGAGACAGAGGGACAAGGGTCATGGCCAGCAGTTCACATAGTGCTGACCATGCCCCCACAGAAGAGAAATGAGGGCGTGGCCTTGCATCTGTGGATATACATGCAATACTACGCCCCCTTTCTCAAGGTCACATACTCTTTTCGGGATGAGGCACGGAGAGGCCGCACGAGAGTCCCGACTTCGGATTTTAGATTTTGGGAGGTATGGATTTATAAATATATTGTATCACATTACGATAAGGGCCCTTATTCTGATTGATGCGTACTTTTCCGCATACTTTCGGATAGCGTCTTTACGGCGTCTGCGCATGCGTGGAGAACGCAACGCGCATGTGCCACGCATTGACTCCGTACCTGTTCGGCCAAATCCCGTACAAAACTGTGCACCGCAATCAGTCTGGAAATATGGGCGTATTATGGGCGTCATGCGGAATGACACATGGGCGTAGTTTAAAAGTGGGCAAAACTGGGAGGAAACATGGGCGGACACGGGGGAGTACACTTATGTTGGGGGGCGTGCATTCGGATAGCACTCCGAATGCACGCGAACAAAACCGATAGAAATGTGCGGTGTCCATAAGTCAAGTATTGCTTTGCGGAAACCACTCGGTCTTGCGGTAGGCGAACGGAACGCCTAATGACTACAAGCATTAACACCTGAACCCAATACAATCGACTCCTTTACTCATTACTCACTAATAGGACGCTTGTCAGTGCTTTAATTGAAACCATTGCACTTCAATTGCTGTAAGGGTTAATGTGTGCAATGCATGTGTTAGGCATGGTTGTAAGGATATATTGGCATATAATTGATTCCAATTCCAAATAAACATTTTTTTATGAGGATAGGTAATTGAATAAGTGGGTCATGTGATGTATTGCAGAATAGACATAATAGTGGGTAGTTTTGCGTAAATACACTGCTTGCCATCCGTTCGGATGCGGTATTCCCGTGCATACTCTGTAATACCGTGCAGAATCTGAGTGTTTCCCCCGCACACGCATGGTTTGTATGTCGTCCGTAAACACGCCCTGTTCTTAAAGAGTGAGTCCGTCCGAATGCGGAGGACACGTGGGCGTTTCTACGGACGATGGCCGCACGCGGCAGCACAGCGTGGCGTGCGGACCGCACCGTAAGAATTCGGGAATATCCGCATCAATCAGAATAAGGGCCAAGGTTACTACAGTGACTCACAAATGACATGTAAACTAAAAGTAAGAGTAAAGATTTGGAAGGATATATTGTAATAGAAATGAACTAAAGCTAATAAACTATTACATTAAGGAGGCACAATGTGCACATACTGTATGGCCTAGTTCATGTCTGTACACAAATTGCAATTTTCTAGGCTATGGAACTGCTTATGTTAGCAAGTGATGCTGCTGCTAGACAATTAAAAGTGACGCCCAGCAGAGCTATCCCAAGCTCATTTGCCCCCCCCCCCAAAAAAAAAAGAATCATAGAGGTTAAGGGTAAGTCTATGGCTACGCAAACTGGACACAGCAGTAGCAACGCAATAACTCTGAGTCTGATTCCGATCCAATCTGTGCGAATGTAGCCATTGCTGGTTGCTCGCAGTGTGATTGACAGCCTGTGGCCGTTTGGGGGCAGTAACCCCAAGTTCTCCAGAAAACACAGGCATACGTGGGCCATTGGGATGGAGGGCTGCTGCCGTCAGCAGCGGTCTCCTTCTCCCTACGGCCATCGCAGGGCCAAGTAAGTCCTGGCTTACTCTGTGCTGCGAACAGAGGGGAAAACGAATCAATGGTGAGTGGATTTCAATGGTTTTCAATGGATTTCAATGGCACGGCTGCGATCGCATTCATAGTCGTGCACATGGGTAGAGGGATAGCATTCCACGGAGTGGCGTTAACCTGATTGCTGAGCCCCCCCCCCAAAAAAAAAGAATCATAGAGGTTAAGGGTAAGTCTATGGCTACGCAAACTGGACACAGCAGTAGCAACGCAATAACTCTGAGTCTGATTCCGATCCAATCTGTGCGAATGTAGCCATTGCTGGTTGCTCGCAGTGTGATTGACAGCCTGTGGCCGTTTGGGGGCAGTAACCCCAAGTTCTCCAGAAAACACAGGCATACGTGGGCCATTGGGATGGAGGGCTGCTGCCGTCAGCAGCGGTCTCCTTCTCCCTACGGCCATCGCAGGGCCAAGTAAGTCCTGGCTTACTCTGTGCTGCGAACAGAGGGGAAAACGAATCAATGGTGAGTGGATTTCAATGGTTTTCAATGGATTTCAATGGCACGGCTGCGATCGCATTCATAGTCGTGCACATGGGTAGAGGGATAGCATTCCACGGAGTGGCGTTAACCTGATTGCTGAGCCCTGAAAACTTGCAGATCAGCAATCAGGTCTGATTTGGGCCCCATGTGTTTGCATGTACGAGCTTGTAGCGGACAGAAGAGACAGCCTTTGAAACCTGCAGGACACACCTCTGTTTTTCCAACCACACCCTGTTAACACCTCCAAATGATCACTTCCTGTCAATCGCTTATGAAATCCTTATTGCGTGCAAGATTGCAGCAGCGCCTTCAAGCATGTGCATTGTGATTGCAGCACTTGCGCAGTATGCTGATAATCACTTGTTACGTTAACATTAGGCATTATGTACAAACATGAAATAGGCCTATTGTTACAGAATAAGGAATAGATAAAAAAATAAACTTCTTGCAAAACACATTGCAAACATTTTTTATATTTTATAAGTATCCAGAAATGGATCAGAAGTGCAGAGAAAATAAATATGTGAAAATATATTTATGTAATTGAAAAAAAATAAATGCTATATTTCTGAAATGACTAAAGAATAGTGTTGGACGATAATAATAGTAAAAAAAAGTATAACAATATTTGTGCACTGAAGTAGATAAACGTGAGCAGCCTTATATAAAAGTAACACATTTAAAGGTCATATTTATTACTTGTGGTTCCCAGAGTTCGGTTTTATGGAGTAATGGACTTTTTTCAGAGTCTTTAACCACATTAACAGTTGGAATTTTTACAATATTGATAGTTTTCCTTTGTATCCCATAGAGGTGTGCAGGCATATAAGAGATTTGGGGCTGCTGTAATTTTGGGGGATGTGCGTAACCAATAGGTTTGCCATACTATTCCTTTAAACCAGGACACACATGAATTATGCAGGTTCTGTGGCTGATTAGAACTATATGAAATTGACTCAACCACAGTGATTGTGTAATTGATGAGTGTGCCAGTTTAAAGGAATAATATGGTAAGCCTAGTGGCCAAACACTGCACCTGCACATCGAAAAGAATTGATTCCGATTGCCCAAATAGACCTTTGCTAATTTATTGCAATGTAAATATTAATGTATTTTTATTGTTACTTTGTGCATGTAAGACTGTAAGATTTTTAATATTTTAAATATACAGTATTTGCTTGAAAAACATGTAAAGTAACCTCTTTAAAGAGTAGCTTCCATATTGGAACAATTTCAACTTCAATGGCGTTTGGTCCACAAATGTTTCTCCTGAAAAGAAGAGGTCATATGCAGTATAACATACAGGAGAAAACAAAATTCTATTACAGGTACATCCAGAAGAAAATAAGATGGCCATTAAAGGGGCATATATATACATGGCGATTTTTGCCTATTTTCTAAGCGGTCTGTCTAGCACTTGTCCAATTTACTTTTTATTTCCTATTAGCTTTCATGCACTGCTCATCTGATATCTACATTACCTGACCTGCCCCTGTCTTCTATCTTTTAGCCAATTGCTTGCCTATTTCACCATCCTTGGATCATATCCTAAGGCTTGCTGATTCTGAATGAATTCATAGGGAAACGCAATATCTAAAGCCATGCTAATACCTAGGCAAACAATACCCAATAATCCTTCCTGTTCTTTTAGTTTCGTTATGCAGAGAAAACAGTATTACATGTATTTGACATTATTAGGGTGGCCATTTTTTCAATCCTGGGATTCTCTGACACTAATTTGCATTAGATTGCACATGCACAGGCCAATCCCGAAATCCCAGAAATTGAAGATCCAATCCTGGGATTGAAATCTCAGCGATTTTAGGGCATACTTTCCCTGTAAAAGTTGTTTGTTATACACATTTTTTACCAATAAGTGGTACATAGTGGCCCTTGTAAACTTTTGACTTGGAGCCTACAATATATCTAGTTATGCCCCTGGTCATGCTCATTGTTATGTAAAGTAAAATGAACTGCAAGGAATTACAATGTTACATTATATGAAGTGGGGCACTGTAATGTGGCACAGTATTATGTGGAGGTCCTATAATGCATCATAATATGAATTATGTCATGTGTAATGTGGCACAATATGTAGTGGGGGCACTATGGTGTGGCTTTACATGAACTGGGGACACTATGGTGTAAATTTACTAACGCTTCTAAAATAAAAAAAAAAGGTAAAGTTTGCCTATAGAAGCCAATCAGATTCTGTATTGCGTCTTACCCCTATATGGGGGTTATTTTGGTTCACTCCTTCTTGCAAATTCCTTCTTAGATGGACAAAACCATGTGCACTGCAGGGGAGGCCGATGTAAAATGTGCAGAGAATTAGATTTGGGTGAGTTATTTTGTTTCTGTGCAGGGGAAATACGGACTGCTTTATTTTTACACTGCAATATAGATCTCACTTTGAAGTAAAACCCCACCCAAATCTAAAGGTGCATACACACGTACAGATTTTTCTGTCTGATCTATCTAGTGGAAACAAAAACCTGGAAATGTATGGGAGCAAAATGAAATAAAAAAATTGTTCCCAAATGCTTGAAAACAGACTGTGATCAGTCAGACAAATTGTTTAAATCATTCTGATATAACAAATTTATCAAAGCATAGATTTTTTTCTGTTTTCCTGCATTTGGGTGGAAATTTTTGATTGTTATATGCTCCCATACATTTCTAGTATTTTGTTCCCACCAGATAGATCAGACAGAAAAATCTGTATGTGTGTATGCACCTTTAGATTTGGGTGGGGCTTTACTTCAAAGTGAGATCTATATTGCAGTGTAGAAATAAAGCAGCCAGTATTTCCCTGCACAGAAACAAAATAACTTACCCAAATCTAATTTGCACATTTTACATCTGCCTCCCCTGCAGTGCACATGGGGCCTTATTCTGGTTCACTCTTAGAGGCAAATTCCTTCTCAAATGGACAAAACCATGTGCACTGCAGGTGGGGCAGATGTAACATGTGCATAGAGAATTAGATTTGGGTTATTTATTTTGTTTCTGTGCAGGGAAAATACTTGCTGCTGTATTTCTACACTGCAATATAGATCTCACTTTGAAGAAAAACCCCACCCAAATCTAATTCTATCTGCACATATTATATCTGCCCCACCTGCAGTGCACATGGTTTTGTCCATTTGAGAAGGAATTTGCCTCTAAGGGCAGTATTCAATGAAAAAGTTCTCCGTGAATGGAGAGCGTTTTATTTAGCTCTCCATGCACTCTCCGTGTTCCGGAGGGCTCGCTGCCACTCCTGCTCCCTCTATTCAATGTGGTTAAGACTCGCCGCCACTCGCGGCGAGTCTTAACCCCTGCAGGGAGCAGGGAGCTTTCAGGGAGCCGGAAGCAGCCAGAGAGATTAAAGTCTCCCTGGCTGCTCCAGAGGACTGTGGAGGGGAGGGGGGCTCTCCAGGACCCAGGCTGCACCCCCCTATAGCCAGCGGGGGACCCAGTATTCACTGCACCGTTCGTGCATAGTTACGTTCGGCTGCAGTGAATATATGAATATCTAATGAGAGGCTCGAGCGCTCGGGCCCCCTGCTGGCTGCACTGTGTAAAAAAAAAAAAAAAAAAATGTAAAAAAATATATATTTTTTTTTAAATTAAATATATATTCATGTGCTATAAGCATATGAATAAAAATAACATGCCCCTTCACAGGAAAAAAAACCTGATTTTTTTACACCAAAATTTAAAAAAAAAACCTTTACGTTCAAAAGTTCACATTCCAGCTCTCCATCAAAAGATGGAGAATTGCTACACGGAGAGAGACGGAGAAAATCACTTAAAAAGACGGAGAATATTTCACATTGAATAGGGTTGCTCGCTTTTGGAGAGCAAAATGCTCCATCCAAGGCGAACAAAGCACAAATTCTCCACAAAACACGGAGAACTTTTCTCATTGAATACTGCCCTAAGAGTGAACCAGATTAATGCCCATGGTTTTGTCCATCTAAGAAGGAATTTGTCAGAAGGAGTGAACCAAAATAACCCCCTATGTCATAATGTAAATCAGCGCTACTGTGTTTCATCATTTGTACTGGCACCCTACAATGTGACATCATTTGAACTAGGGCACTACTTATCAGCTGTACACAAAATGCTACAATGTAGCAGCGGCAGCTTTTTTCCAATACAAGTACTATACTGCTCCTTATACAAACTCAGTCACACACATTATATAGGTGTCCTATATCAAATTTATCAGCACAGTCTGCATTACAATGGAAATTATTTCTTTAGGAAAAAATAAGACAGACAATGTTAGCAGATACTATAAAGAAAACAAACCATACCTTAATTTTTGTTCTTCCAGAGTCAAACCTGAACCAAACCTCAAGTGTAGCTGGGAACAGGAATAAGCATCCTCCAATGTCCTAAAATGAGTTCAGCGTGAGCAATTGTAGTGTTTCAGCATTTATCGTATATACGACCAGTGTATCAGATGTCCCAGCATCTGGGAACCCCATTGTTTTGATGTGTACCCAGGTTACCCACTGTTGTTACAATGCATGCTACAGTAGGACAAATATTAGAACCCAGTGTGATTCTAATCTCAACATACCCACTCATGTGAGTACCTGCATACATACAGTAGGTTATAAGGGGGTACAGGGGGCACTTATATATAGGTCCCATCTGACAGTTAGGCCTGCTGGTGCCAACCCAAACCAGGCAGTTATCTGCGCTGCGGAGATACATGGGCATATAATTAAGTATCTTTTTTTTTCAGACACAAATCTGATCTCCCCAATTTATTTTATATCCCCTTCTTTTACTTGCCCCCAAACACTGGGGTATATCTAGGAACAGGCTTGTATTGAATTGTCCGATAGTGTGTGTGCTGCACATGCGCATTGTCCGCAATGTGCATGCGCTCGGACAGACTGCAAGCATCTTTTTTTCTATATGCAAGGCGCTCACAACCTGATTGACAGGGGGTGGTCATGTTGGGGTGTATCTCCAGTGTTTTATGGGCATGCCCACAAAAACAGTGGACACGCCCAAGGAAATGCTGGGAGTGTCAGGCCAAATGCAGGCGTTTTCTGCTTGCTAAGGGCGGGTGCATGACGTCCGTGCCGGAAACAACTGTTTTGCTCGCAGCCAGTGGTGCAAGTAGAAAAAAATTCTTAGTGGTACTGTGCCGTGCGGTGAAGGCGCGTACCGAAAAATGAGCATGGTCAGGGCGTGGTCATATGACATGAGGGGGAGTGGCTACATGACAAAACTTTAGAACACAATGACATTTCTGTTTGGGCTTGTGCATTGCCAGGATCAAAGTGTAGGAGCCAGTCAAACCATAAATACTAAATAGGGATATT
This sequence comes from Crinia signifera, assembly GCF_055691185.1. Classification (NCBI taxonomy): domain Eukaryota; kingdom Metazoa; phylum Chordata; class Amphibia; order Anura; family Myobatrachidae; genus Crinia; species Crinia signifera. Next base: position 231,460,410 of record NC_139219.1, on the reverse strand, counting down.
GCACGACTAAGGCACGCAGCAAAAATCTACACAGTACTGCCTGTTACATGTCACACACCCAATACATATTACCCATGCCATAATGCCCATTAAACATTACGATCCACACTCATTGCACACTAAAGCAGGGGCTACCATTGGGGGTGAAACCATTGCTGGTTCCCATGCAGATGGTTTCACATCATCGAGGTTATCCATTAATGGTACCATCAATGGTGACCAGCGATGGAGATCCCACCAATGGCCATTCGTATGCAGCAAAATATTGGTGCCTATTGTGCATGTGGTATAGTGCCCAGGCCCGTTTCTGTGCAATTGGGGGGGTTGATATCATCCACCCCATGCATACAGCACCGTATAACAGATGGCACTATATAAAGTGGCGGTACTTATTTCCTAGCACGGCACCCGTCTCATTGATTGTATGCCTTAAGTGTAAGGTACTTAAGGCATACAATCAACGCGATAGACCCGATTTTCTGTCAATCACCTGCTAATTTGCCAGTGAAAGAGAAAATCGCGTTGATCGCTTCCATCGCGGCCCATTATAATGGGCCGTGATGCAACCGACGCGATCAACGCGATTTTCCTATAGAGAATAATGTTAAATTATTTTTCAAGTCAAAATCGGGTTGATCGCGTCGGTCGCGGCCCATTATAATGGGCCGCGATGCGATCAACGCGATTTTACATAGGGGACAATGGGAGATGGGCCAATATGGCCAATTTCTCATTGAGTATGGTTAATGCCCCCCCATTGTTAACGCCACCCCACTATTGACGTCAACCCGAAGCGTGGGGAGCTCAGCGAGCCCGCGAGGAGGGCGGCGGTATGCGTCCTCCGACCTTTTCATACCCCCACTATCCATGTCGGCGTGGAGTAGATATTATAAAGTGTGGCGAGCGCAGCGAGCCACAGAGCCCAAAGCGAGCCACAGGTTTGCCAGTGTCTAAGATGGCTCCCCAGAAGTCTCAGCTTCTGTATGCGCATGCGTAGTTCCCGCCTCCGCAGGGACACGTCATTGGCAAGCGGGACTACGTGCTCACAATGGGGGGTTTCCTTGGTGATGTTCAGTGATATGGAAGGAGAAGGAGGCCGCACGTCATATGATGGGTTACGCGCTGAGCACCGGAGAGGGCGGCGCTTGAGAACATAGGCGTGGAGCTGCGCTGACGCACGAAGGGGGTGGTGCCCACTGGGGGACGTTGCCGATGGGAGGGTAGAAACGGGACCGTAAGTGGGATGAATAAGGTGTCTGACACTTCCTGCTGCCTCGTATGAGCAGAGGAGGCGGTCTACGAGTTTTTGTTATGGCGGTACGTGTACCGGCATAATATGTTTTAGCGGTATGCCGTACCACGCTGTACCGTCATACTTGCACCCCTGATCGCAGCCAACGTGTAAGTCCTGGGTTATGCATTGGCTGCAAGCCCTGGCTAGAAGTGGGAAAATAATTTGATGATGTTTTTTCTCCATACGCAGCCCTGCAAACCCCTTTGTAAGGCGCCATTTCTCAGGGCAGAAACATAGAATTTGACGATAAGAACCATTTGGCCCATCTAGTCTGCCCCTTTTTTTACCCTTCAGGTAATCTCAACCCTTTTTAATCCTTATTTCTTTGTAAGGATATTCATATGCCTATTCATATGCATGTTTAAATTGTTCTACTGTCTTAGCCTTGACCACCTCTGATGGGAGGCTATTCCACTTATCCACTACCCTTTCTGTGAAGTAATTCTTTCTAACATTTCCCCTGAACCTACCTCCCTCCAGTTTAAGTGCATGTCCTCGTGTTTTATTACTTCCTTTCCTTTGAAGAAAATTTCCCTCCTGTACTATGTTAAAACCCTTGATATATTTGAAGATTTCTATCATGTCCCCCCTTTCCCTTCTCTGCTCCAAACTATACATGTTAAGATCTTTTAGTCTATCCAGGTAAGTTTTGTGATGTAGGCCATGCACCATATTAGTTGCCCTTCTTTGTACACTATCCAATGTATTTATATCCTTCTGAAGATATGGTCTCCAGAACTGGACACAGTATTCCAGATGAGGCCGTACCAATGACCTATAAAGTGGCATTATTACGTCTTTTTTTTCTGCTACTGATTCCTCTCCCTATACAACCAAGCATCTGACTGGCCTTCCTCATTGCTTTGCTACATTGCTTTCCTGCCATTAAGTCACTTGAAATAGTGACTCCTAGATCTCTTTCCTCCTCAGTAGTTTCCACTATAGTACCCTTGATACTATATTGAGCCTTTGGGTTTTTGAGTCCCAAGTGCATAATTTTGCATTTTTTTGCATTAAACTGTAGTTGCCATGCTCTTGACCAATTCTCAAGTTTACTTAGATCAGGGGTGGCCAAACCGGTCCTCGAGATCTACCAACGGTCCATGTTTTCCAGATCACCTAGCTGGTGCACAGCTGTAGTCATTACTAACTGTCACATTTTCAAACCTGCTGCATTCATTCCTACTATAGATCCACAGGTTGCCTGGAAAACATGCACCGTTGGTAGATCATGAGGACAGGTTTGGCCACCCCTGACTTAGATGATCATCAGTCATTTGATTTACCCCTCCTGGTGTGTCTACTCTGTTGCATATCTTCTACCTTGCTAGGCTGTATTTTGTGTCATCTGCAAAAAGGCATACTTTCCCTTCAATACCATTTTCAATGTCACTAACAAAGATATTAAAGAGCACTGGTCCAAGTACAGATCCCTGGGGTACTCCACTGGTAACATGTCCCTCCATAGAATGCACTCCATTTACTACAACTGTCTGTTTCCTATCCTGCAACCAGAGGGTGGCGGTTACCTGCTTGCTGGGCTCCAAAAACTGGCAGCCCAGCTTGCAGGTCTAAATCAGGCCCATTGTGAATACTGTATATGAAAAATATATGGCTGCTAGTTTGTAGACAAAATATTCTAGAATACTTCACAAAGAAATACAAAAAAGCATCAAAATATTTATTTGGAGAACTGAACATTGCTTAGATGTGTTGCTACGTACCCAGCCTTATGGAAGCATCTCTCTGAGTGTAACCAGACATACTTGATTTTCTGCACCCAGATATATTTAACCTGTTAAGCCAAAGGAGCAGAGTATGAGAAAACAGCCTGAGAGACAAAACACAAACATTTTACTGCACTGAATCTAGACCAGAGGGAGGGAGATTAAGGGGAAATTTGAGGAAAAATTAATTCACAGAAAGGCTAGTGGATATATGGAATAGCCTTCCATCAGAGGTGGTAGAACAATTTACACATGCTTGGGATAGGCATATTGATATCCTTACAAAGAAATAAGGATCAAATATGTTTTGAGGCAACATGTTTAAAAGGGGGCTGACTAGATGGGCCAAGTGGTTCTTATCTGCCCTCAAATTCTATGTTTCACTCAGTGTACTGTTTTCATTAGTGACCAGCGATTTTGGCTGAATTTTTTTATTTTTTTTAACCTCTATTGTATTATGATTAGAAATCGCTGGTTGCTGGTGCACACTGCACAGTGCATTGTGCATCAGCGACCAGCAATTTTTAGCCATAACCAAAGGAGCATGCTCCTGTGACCAGTGACCATTAAGGACTGGCTGCGGAGCGCGCTCCCAGTGATTTATCACCCACAACGCACAAAAAAACATGGGCGATATCATCGCTTAGCGACCATTGAGCCAGTGATACTGGCTAAAATCGCCCCATGTGTACAGGGTTTTAAAATGTTCTAGCACTGGTTATACAACACATGGTGGTATTACTGTTTATAAATTGCTGTACATAGGACCGGAATTATGCATACCTCCCAACATGTTCCATTCCAGGAGGGACAAAATGCTCTGCTCCTGGACTTTCTTCTTAATGTATGATTGCCATTGTCTGTTTTAAACAGGTTAATCGATAAAAAAGGTGTTTCACCACAGGTGATGGCAATCATACATTACCAGGGAAGTCCAGGAACAGAGCATTGTGTCCCCATGTATACCTCTGGTGACTACATTTTTTGCATTCCATTAATTAGCTCTGGAAGAGAACAGCCTCTTAAAGCCTCCATACACTTGTCTGATTTGACCACTTTGAACCCGATCGGGATGGGAAATGGAGTGAAAAGTGGCCAAATTGAATGTGTTTGCCATCCAATCGGCGGTCCAGTGTGAATCAGAAAAGACACAACCCCATCTGTTCCTGAATCAGAAAAGAGTCAGAGGGCTGACCTACTGCACATCAGACCCCCGACTCAGTCCCCATTCTGGCAGATAGGAGCAGGGTTACATGCTATACATAGGGTGACCAACTCATCCCTTTAATCCGGGACACATATTAATTACACAGGTTCTGTGGCTGACTTTGACCTGGTTTTAAACTGCCACACCTCAAAACTCCATTTCACCTGGTTTTAAACTGCCACAGAACCTGTGTAATTAATATGTGTCCCGGATTAAAGGGATGAGTTGGTAACCCTAGCTATACATCACATGCAGAAGGACCTGCATAGCCTCCAACATGACCCTCTCCATTAGGTACAAAATGCACTGTTTCTGGAATTCCCTCTTAATTGATAATTGCAGTCACCTGTGTTGAACTAGTTCAGTCATACCTCCCAACATTTTTTAGGGTGTGGCCTACCGAAAAGGGGGCATGGCCTATACTTGCGGCGCTGCAGCGAGGCCACGCCCTGTTTTCACAGCGGTGGGGGCATTCCCACCAGCCCTGCAAGTTGCTGGCCATACCCCAGCCCCTCTGCCTGAAAGAATAGATGCTGTGCGCATGCGCACATCGTCTATTCACGGACTACAGGGGGGGACTCCCAACTGCCCCCCACTCCGTGGGACATTGCTGGCCGCAGGAGGGATGTGGGAACGTCCCCAAATACCAAGACGTTCCCGCGATAAGCGGGACAGTTGGGAGGTATGGTTCAGTGATAATAATGGTGTTCCAGCAAAGGTGAAGGCAATCCTAAATTAAGGAAGAAGTCCAGACGCAGAGCATTTTGTACCTATTGGAATGGGTCATGTTGCTAGGGTGCTGTCCCCTGATTTCAACATGTACAGTATAAGTTAAACAGAAAAGAAAAATCAGTTTAATTAGGACGCACTCCTGATCCACATTCATAAAAACATACCTACAAATAGGTGTATATTTTATTATATTTAATTTTAACAATTTTTAACTAGCAGGTCATCATTCTGTGTTAATACTGCACAATTTTATTAATTGTATGAGACCTTATTGAATAAGTAGCGAAAATATTAAAACAAGATATAGATGTAAAGAGAAAAAGAAATTTTAAAGATTAAAAATGTCACTCTGTGATCTAGTGGCTTGATGTTATTTCTCTAGTTACTGCTTTTGTGATGCAGATGCAACTCGTTTATTGGGCGCCTATGTTGATTCTATAGTGATGGGTGGTGATATTCTCACTGTCTGCTGAATAAATTGTTGTGTTATTGTCTGTTCTGTCTGTTCTAATCGGTGTTGCTGGTTTTTCAGTTTTATATCTCCCTGTCACAAATGCACAATACGTGCCCGCATGTGGGGTCTTATGCCTTTATTTTGTGATATGCCAGCAAGGTGGTCCAGTCATTAGGTCCTACCAGTTTTATTCAGTACACTGTGGGCCTTATTCGAGTTCACTCTTTCAGACAAAATCCTTCTTAGATGGATAAAACCATGTGCACTGCAGGGGGGCAGATGTAACTTGTGCAGATCTAATTAGATTTGGGTGGGGTTTTACTTCAAAGTGAGATCTATATTGCAGTGTTAAAATAAAGCAGCCAGTATTTACCCTGCAAAGAATCACCAAAAAATCACCAAATCTATTTCTATCTGCACATGTTACATCTGCCCCCCTGCAGTGCACATGGTTTTGTCCATCTAAGAAGGATTTTGTCAGAAAGAGTGAACTCGAATAAGGCCCTGTATGTGGTACCATAATACTATGTGCACCTGATCTATCACATTACCCGCATGCTCCCCAGTCCCCGTACATCGACAGATCATGCGGATTGTGGTCGTGATCCGTGTATTAATTTACACTCTCTGCAAGTATGCTGTCGGTGACTAACTCTCCCCTTGCGTTCTGTACGCTTGGGGCACTGTTTAAGCAGTGTTGTACCTTTTAAGGTGAGTATTTGATTGTTGCTCAATGGTGTATTGGTGCTTAATTATATGCCTCTATGGAGTACATATGGAGCCTGTAATGCTCCCTTTTGCTTTATTTATATTTCACTCAATGATCCACCACACTCACTGTGTATTCCACTGGTTAATTGTATCGATTAACTTGTATACACACTGGGCAATCCACAGATTGGATCTTATGAGACAGTATCACAGCAGGTCGGCTATTACTGGTGCGGTGTGTGCGGTGTCTTTGATTAATTTCGTACCATGTACAATTGATGAATTTTATTAAGTGCACTGTATGTGATACAGTAATACTTTTGTGCACCCGATCTATCACATTATCCGCACGCTCCCCGCAAGCCGGCAGAACATGAAGATTGTGGTCGTTATCCGTGTATTACTTTATACACTCTCTGCCGGTATGCTGGCGGTGACTCACTTTCCCCTTTGTGTTCTGTACGCTTTAGCTATTGTTTGAGCTGCGCTCTACCTTGTAAGGTGAGCATTTTAATTATTACTCAGTAGTGTATTAGTGCTTGATTATCTATCTCTATGGATTGCGTGTGGAGCCTATAGTGCTCCCTTTTGCGTTATTTATATTTCACTCCATGGTCCACAACATTAACTGTGCATTCCACTGGTTGATTATGTCAGTTCACTCGCAGACACACTGGGCAATCCATAGATTGGATCTTATCGTACAGTATTACAGCACTCATATATTGTCGGCTTTTACTCGCGCGGTGTGTATGGTATCACACCTCACGGATCTTAGATTAATTTAACACTATGTCCTATTCAGCCTTTGATTAATATACTGCTGATATATTTTGTTGGATCCACTGCTTCGCGCTCGGGCTGATCCACAGATTGGATCTCTGTGGGCAGGGCTGAAACTAGGGTTTCTGGTGCCCGGGGCAAGACATTCATTTAGTGCCCCCCCCCCAAAAAAATATTTTACACTGTATTCTGAAATGAAATATATATTTCGAAATGATCCCTCTAGAAACTATATGAACCTGAAAACAGGGACAGTGCGCGCCGAAGGCGCGCGCTAAAAATTTAGGGCATGTTTTTTTTTTGGGGGGGGGGGGGGGGAAGTGGTGTGGTCACATAGTAGTATCAATTCACATTATAGCACACACCGTAATGCCCAGTACACATTACAGCACACACCGTAATGCCCAGTACACATTTCAGCACACACCGTAATGCCCAGTACACATTCCAGCACACACTGTAATGCCCAGAGCACATTACACCACAAACCGTAATGCCCCCCCAGTACACATTATAAGCAATGGTTAATTGCTGCTGCCACTGGATAGAACACCCGGAATGATACACAATATGCCACACTGCAATGTCCAATATGTCACAAACATACCTCCCAACACTGGAGGCAGAGGAGAGGAGGCAGAGTAGAGGAGACATCTGCGCGTGCCGAAGTCACGCGCCCAAAATTAGAGCGTTCACCTACTACCGTGGTACTCCTGCGAGACTACATCCCCCATTTTTTCCGCTATGAGGGCATGGTCAGCTCTCTAAGAGCTGTAGCCACATGGGGTGCGGCCATAGAAAATGGAGGTGTGATACACATATGCCCACAATAGTGCAGTGCCAGATACACATGACCCCAAAAGTGCAGTCCGTGATGCCCAATATACCTATGCCGCATACTGTGATGCCCATTATAAATATGATCCGCACCGTGATGCTCCATTATACATGTGCCCCACACCTGGATGCTCATTATACATATGCCCCACAACGTGATGCTCCATTATACATATGCCGCACACCGTGATGCCCATTATACATATGCCGCACACTGTGATGCCCATTATACATATGCCGCACACTGTGATGCCCATTATACATATGCCGCACACTGTGATGCCCATTATACATATGCCACACACCTTGATGCTCCTTATTAATGAGTGGGTGGATCATGGGTGGAGATGTTTTACCAAAGGCATAATGCCATGACACCACAGGCTGCTCCCCCTGTACAATAATAATGACACCACAGGCTGCTCCACCTGTATAATATAAAAGTAATGCCATGACACCACAGGCTGCTCCCTCTGTATAATATAATAATAGTAATGCCATGACACAAATTATTATACAGGGGGAGCAGCCTGTGGTGTCATTGCATTATTATTAATATACATTAAACAACAGATATTTCGTTTTAAGTGTTTAATATTAACTTACTGTGTGTAATTTCAATTCCCTGTCCTGCTGTGGCTCCACTCCAGGAATTTCAACTATCCTGCGGTCTGCGGCCTCCTGCTGCGGCCCCCACGATTCTTCCTGCAGCCTGCGTCTGCCTGCCTTCCTGCACTCTCTGCAGACGCGTGGGTGGGAGGCGTCATCGTCATGACGTCCCCACCCAGCGTCTGCCACTGCCGCTGGCCGGGGAATAGAGGAGCCGTGGAGCCGAGGCCGGCGGCCATGTTCCTGTGGCCGCGCCGCATACACATCATGTAAAGGACCACAGGAACATGGCCGCCGGCAGACAAAACACGGTAAGGCGGCCTCGGAAACGTCCGCGGCCCGCGCAGACCTGCCAGTGCGGCCTGGGGGGCAAATGGCACCCTGCCCCCCCGGCCCAGCCCGCCGCTGCTGACAGCCCCCCCCCCCTCCAGCGCCCGGTGCGCGTGACCCCCCAGCCCCCCCCCTAGTTACGGCCCTGCTGTGGGTAATGTTGCGTATACTCAGGTACAATCGGCTGCTGCTAGTGTGGTGTATATAATGTTCTACCACACAGACCTTTTATATGGTCGATGTTCAGCACTATATGTTCCTTAGCAATTGGTCTTTATTGTGCTACTGTCTTATATCGGGTCCAATTGCCTACACATGAGGCAATCCACAAATTGGATCCTTTTGGACTTTATGGTTTTGTACCAAACGAGCTGACAGTTTTGATCAACACTGGTATTCAATATGTGATATCAAACCAAACAGACAGACATAGAACACATAAACAGTAATGGTATAGTGATAGGTATGTGTGTTACACAATATTCCCGCTGTCGGATTCTCGCGAGACCTGGGGATATATAGTTGCCGGTGGTCGGCGCTATTTTCAAATAGGCTGGTGATTTCAGACAGCATGAATGTGTCCGTGCTGTCTGCTGAGCGGAGTGAGGGGGAAACATGCTGGGGGGGATGATTTATGCATAGCGGGCTGCTGCTAGTGCTACAGAGGGGGCAACATTATTTTAATTAAGTAAAAAAAAATTCAAAGCAATTTTTGGTACTTGTTTCCTAGCACGGCCACAATCGCGGCCATCGGGGGTAATTTTTAGTGTCCCGCGACGCGACCGACGCGATGCCCCCGATTTTTCCATTGAAATGCATTGAAAACAGTGAAAAATCGGGTCGGTCGCGTCGTGTGCACCTAAAAATGCTTAAATGGTCCAGACGCGATGCCCACGATTTCCCCATAGGGAACAATGTTAAATGCCTCAATTTACCCGCAATGACCACGATTTCCCATAGGAAACAATGTTAAATGGATCAATTTACCCACATCAGCATAGGGAAGAATGGTAAATGGGCCAGAAACCCCAAAAAAACCCACAGACCAGTGGAATGTCCCCCCAAAAGTAGTTGACGCCACCCCGCCATCAACGTGACCCGAAGCGTGGCGAGCGCAGCGAGCCCGCGAGGGGCGGCGGTACGCGTCCTCCGACCTTTTCATGCCCTACTATCCACGTCGGCGTGGAGTTGAGAATAGAATAGTGTGGCGAGCGCAGCGAGCCACCGAGCCCGAAGCGTGGCGAGCGCAGCGAGCCCCGCGAGGGGACGCGGATACCTTCACAGGTAAACGCGTCTCTTCGCGGGCTTCCCAGGTGTCCGCGTCGCCATGGACACCTGGGAAGCCCGCAAGGGGACGCGTATAACTGTGAAGGTATCCGCTGCGCTCGCCATGCTTCGGGCTCGGTGGCTCGCTGCGCTCGCCACACTATTTTATTCTCAACTCCACGCCGACGTGGATAGTAGGGCATGAAAAGGTCGGAGGACGCGTACCGCCGCCCCACGCGGGCTCGCTGCGCTCGCCACGCTTCGGGTTCACGTTGATCGCGGGGTGGCGTATAGTACTTTTGGGGGGACATTTTTATGTTCAGGGGTGTTTTTGGCCCATTTACCATTGTTCCCTATGATAATTTGGGTAAATTGAGCCATTTCACATTGTTTCCTATGGGAAATCGTGGTCATCGCGGGTAAATTGAGCCATTTAACATTGTTCTCTATGGGGAAATCGCGGGCATCGCGTCTGGCCCATCGCACCCGATTTTTTTAGCGGCCGCGATGCCCGCGATGGCCCCGATTTTACCCCCGATGACCGCGATTATGATCGTTGTGGCCGTGCTAGGAAACAAGTACCCAATTTTTTTTTTAATTACTGCTGCCAGTGCCCAGTATAAGTCCAGGGTGCCCGCATGTGTGCTGCATCAGTCCAGGGTGCCCACATGTGTGCTGTATCAGTCCAGGGGTGCCAGCATGTGTACTGTATCCATCCAGGGGTGCCCACATGTGTGCTGTATCTGTCCAGGTGTGCCCACATGTGTACGGTTTCCATCATCCAGGAGTGCCCACATGTGTGCTGTATTTGTCCAGTGGTGCCCACATGTGTACTGTATCCATCCAGGGGTGCCCACACGTGTGCTATATTTGTCCAGGGGTTCCCACATGTGTGCTGTATCTGTCATGGGGTGCCCACATATGTGCAGTATCAGTCCTGGGGTGCCCGCATGTGTGCTGCATCAGTCCAGGGTGCCCACATGTGTGCTGTATCAGTCCAGGGGTGCCAGCATGTGTACTGTATCCATCCAGGGGTGCCCACATGTGTGCTGTATCTGTCCAGGTGTGCCCACATGTGTACTGTTTCCATCATCCAGGGGTGCCCACATGTGTGCTGTATTTGTCCAGTGGTGCCCACATGTGTACTGTATCCATCCAGGGGTGCCCACACGTGTGCTATATTTGTCCAGGGGTGCCCACATGTGTGCTGTATCTGTCCAGGGGTGCCCACATATTTGCAGTATCAGTCCTGGGGTGCCCGCATGTGTGCCATATAATTCCAGGGGTGCCCCAATGTGTCCCGTATCAGTCCAGGGGTGCCCGCATGTGTGCCATATAATTCCAGGGGTGCCCCAATGTGTCCCGTATCAGTCCAGGGGTGCCCGCATGTGTGCCGTATAATTCCAGGGGTGCCCCCATGTGTCCCGTATCAGACATGGGGAACTGCCCTTTTTTTTAATGAAAATAAAAATAAGTTTTTTTTTTTTTTTACTGCAAGGGCTGTTAAATGCGCTGTAGTCCAGGGGTGAGCCAAGAGTGCTGTATAATTCATGGGGTGTTGCTAAATCTGTCGTATAATTCCAGGTGTGCTGCTCTTTTTTATAATTAAAAGAATCCACATTTTTATTTTTACTGCAGGAATTTGTCTGCCGTATAATTCCATGCCTGCCGCCATGTGTGCCATATCAGTCCAGGGGTGCCGCCATCTGTGCCGTATAATTCCATGTGTGCTGTACCAGGTCAGGGATGCCGGCATGTGTGACGCATAATTCCTGGGGTGAGCCAAGTGTGTCATATAATTCATGGGTTGTTGCAAAGTCTGCTGTATAATTCATGGGGTGCTGCTAAGTGTGCCGTCACAGTCCAGAGGTGATGCTAAGTGTGCCGTATCAGTCCAGGGGTGAGCCAAGTGTGCTGTATAATTTATGGGGCGCTGCTAAGTCTGCTATATCAATCCAGGCGTGCTGCCATTTTTTTAATTAAAAGAATAACTCTTTTTACTGCAGGAGTGTCACTGTGTGTGCCATATAATTCCATGTGTGCTGTGTCAGGTCAGGGGTGCCACCATCTGTGCCGTATAATTCCTGGGGTAAGCCAAGTCTGCTGTATAATTCATGGGGTGTTGCCAAGTGTGCTGTATTAGTCCAGGGGTGATGCTAAGTGTGCCGTATCAGTCCAGGGGTGATGCTAAGTGTGCCATATCAGTCCAGGGGTGAGCCAAGTCTGCCAAATAATTCCTGGGGTGAGCCAAGTCTGCCGTAAAATTCATGGGGTGCTGCCAAGTGTGCTGTATTAGTCCAGGGGTGATGCTAAGTGTGCCATGTTAGTCAAGGGGTGATGCTACGTGTGCCAAATCAGTCCAGGGGTGCTATTAAGTGTGCCGTATCAGTCTAGTTTTTGTGCCGCCCACTTGTCGCTTATCATAGTTATCCAATTACTTCTGTGCAACCTTTTGGCCTAAAAACAATATTGTGAGGTGTGAGGTGTTCAGAATAGACTGGAAATAAGTGGAGATGAATGCTATTGAGGTTAATAATAGCGTAGGAGCAAAACAACCCCCAAAATTCTGCATTTTAAGCAGTTTTTATGCATTTTTTTTTTAAACCCAAAACCCAAAAATCCAAACACAAAACGTTTAGGGGGTGTTTTGGCATTAGAACCCAACACAAAACACGAAAAGTGGCCGGTGCACATCCCTAGTATGAACAATAGTATTTTCCAAGTGAGAAAAATAGAGGAAAAAGATTACTCTTGGTGGGGGCACCCTTGAATCACAAACTGGTGTATGCTTCTAAATGCAGTATTTAAAATTTCATTTTTATTAGGTATGCCTTAAAATAGGTTATGAATGACTTCCTTGTCCTGTTATAAAATTACAAAAAAGAGCCATAGACATATGTTAAATAATAATCTGAGGCATATTGTGCCTGTTTAGGCTAGGGAGAGGTGTTGTTGTCAAGGTAACAGTGTGATCCTCATTAGTCCTAATTGATACCAATGTTGTAGGAAGCAATGCTTTAGGAAATAATCATTGGTCACTTTTGCATGAAAACCTTTTTTGACAAGAACCTTAAAGGTGGGCATACATTGAGCCGATTTGGACCGATTTCGGCCGATTGCGATCAATCGGCCCGATAAATCGGACCAAATCGGTTCTTCATGACATGGGGTCGGGTCCGATGCGCGGTCCCGTGCATATCAGACCCGGCCCCAGGGGTCGGACCGGCGGGACATACGATGTTTAATAAATCAGTCGGCGCTGGACAGTCAGTCTCTCTCCACTGTCCAGCGCCGTAGCGGTGAGGAGCAGTGGGGGCGGGCGGCTGGGGAGGAAGCAGCGGGGCACAGCAGTGCGTTACCAGATCAGTGCTGGGGCGGGCGGCGGTGACAGTCTCCACTGTCTACTACAGCGCTGTAGCGGGCGGGCAGCGGCTATTACATCTTTAAAATAATGTGTCAAATGACTCTCCGGCATTTGATTGGCTGAGATAGAGCACTCTCAGCCAATCAGCGGCCGCGGAGGGAGGCCACTGATTGGCTTAGAGTACTCTATCTCAGCCAATCATTAGCCGGGCAGTCATTTGACATGTTATTTTAAAGTAGTAATTGCCCGCCCGCTACAGCACTATAGTAGACAGTGGAGACTGACTGTCACCGCCGCCCGCCCCAGCACTGATCTGGTAATGCGCTGCTGCGCCCCGCTGCTTCCTCCCCAGCCGCCCGCCCCCACTGCTCCTCACCGCCCTGCAGCTCCCTGTTATTTTTTCTACATGTGATAAATCGCATGCGATTTATCACATGTAAAAAATGGTCCATCAAAGTCCTAATCGTATGTGAGCCTCCCGGGGAGCTGCTGGGCGGCTCGGAGGAGAATTGGGTCCGACTTGTCCTTAGGACAAGTCGGCTCTATGTATGGGGGCTTAAAGTCTCCAGGGACAGGTGCTCAAAACAGTGGTAATACAATTGTGTGTTGTTATTGCATTTAGGGCCGCAGACGGGGGTGCTGTGGGTCCAGCTGTCCCGGGCCCCGGCCTCTGGAAGGGCCTAAGCAGCTCATTTTGCCCACAGCAACCCACCGATATGTGCTGCCTGTCCTCAGCAGGTCCCGAAGCACAGCCTGGCTTCTTCAATGCAGTTACATGAGCTCTGATTGGCTCACCCGCTGGAGCTGCATTTTAATTGGCTGCCTGCGTCCTTAATTGAAGAAACCAGGCTGTGCTCCGGGACCTGCTGAATCAGGCAGTAAGTGAGGGGGGGATGGGGGTTGGCGCACTGACAGCTCATCCACGGTGCGGTAGGGCAGACTGGCAATCCGTTCCAGGCAACAAAAAATCCTGGTGGCAGCCCTGATTGCACTTGTGCTAAGATCACTAAGTAGGTTTTAGGAGCACTTATAGAGAGACACTGCTGCAGCAGAGGGCAGTTTATCATGGAAACTGAGAGGCTGCTTACAGTCATGCAGTAAAGAAACTGCAGCAGGTAACAAATATGCACAGACACGTCCAGCGGTTACCTCACAGCCGACTTTGAATGTTGAGATCTCGCTTGTGCATGCTGCCATCCCCACTGTGCTGTCTCCTAGTCTGTCCCTGTCTAGAAACCGCAGGACCAGGGCTCCAGTAGCACACACCTCCTTGAAGAAGGCAAGTAGCTGAAACGCGTTGGAGACATAATTTAACATACTGAACCAAGAAAAAAGAAACGGGCTGAGATCATCCCCAGACGTAAGAACTAAGATCTGAAGACTTACACCGGCTGGAATGTGCACGAGATACCGTCAGCGTGGAGAGGGTAAGTAGGAGACAGAGAGGGACTAGAGAGGCAGGAGGTTTCCGGGGCGGTCAAGCGAGGCGGTGTTGACGGTGGCGTTGTTGCCCAATACACTGACCCCCGCTGCCCTAAGTCCCTGTAGCGAACGGGTGTCAGCGGCGTGTGACGTATTGAGTGCATTATCACTCGTGCGGCACCTCCGCCATCCCAAGTAGCAGCGGAGAAGACACCGGCACCCTAATCTGCACCAGTCCCCCCCTCCTCCGAAAATCCGCAGAAGAAGCCGTAAGATCTAAAGGGGTACCCGAAGACTTATTTGCACTACTATACAACTGTTTGACGGGACGCCGCAAACAGAGTATAGTCAAATAGACTGAGAGTTTTAACGCTGCAATCCAGCAGCAAAGATTGGACAATTTGAACTGTGCAAGCACACAGACCAGGAGATTTCAGACACAAATCGTGTGCAGAGGCCAAGGGCCAGTGCATGCAACGTGGCAAATTTTCTATACTGTGTGCATCACTGTATCAATGTAAAAACTTCCTTAGTAAATTTGGTTTAGAGTAAACACTGTGTCACATCCATTTATTCACTATTTCCATAATTATATAGTATCAAGTACATAAGATTGAGCGCAGCACTATCCCCAAAATATATACTAGAAACTGCAGGGACAGGCTAGGAGATGGCACAGTGGGGACAGCAGCGTGCAGCAGTGAGATCTCGGTATTCAAAGTCGGCTGTGAGGTAACCGCTGGACGTGTCTGTGCATATTTGTTACCTGCTGTTTCTTTACTGCAGGGGTCCTCAAACTATTTTGCTCTGGGACCCCATTAGACAATAAAAATAATTAAGGGACCCCAGCAAGTTACTGCAGAAGGTCATCACATCACATGTCAGTGATTCAAGGAGTCTCGAAAATCTGTTTTTTTGTCTGTTATTTTAGACTCCTTCCATCATTTACTGAGAGTAGAAAAGTTATCAGTCTGATGGTCAGCAACATTGGGTCACGACCCCACGCTGAGAAGGTTGGGACCCACTTTGGTGTCAGGGCCCACAGTTTGAGAACCACTGCTTTACTGTATGACTGTAAGCGGCCTCTCAGTTTCCATGATAAACTGCCCTCTGCTGCAGCAGCGTCTCCCTATAAGTGCTCCTTAAACCTACTTAGTGATCTTAGCACAAGTGCAATAACAACTCACAATTGTATTACCAATGTTTTGAGCACCTGTCCCTGGAGACTAAAGGTTCTTGTCAAACAAGGTTTTTATGCAAAAGTGACCAATGATTACTTCCTAAAGCATTGCTACCTAAAACATTAGTATCAATTAGGACTAATGAGGATCACACTGTTACCTTTACAACAACACCTCTCCCTAGCCCTGGAGTAGCCAACCCTAGTCCTCGAGAGCTACCAACAGTGCATGTTTTGCAGGTTTCCTCACAGAATCACAAGTGAGCTAATTAGCTCCATCTGTGTATCTTTTAAAATGTGTCAGTGATTAATGAGTGCAGCTGTGCAGCAGCTAGGTTGTCTGGAAAATGTGAACTGTTGGTAGCTCTCGAGGGTTAGGGTTGGCTACCACTGCCCTAGCCTAAACAGGCACAAAGGGCGGGATGTATTAATATACATCGCCACCCTTCACTGCGATGCCAGCGCATATGTACTAACATATGCGGCTGGCATCGCGGTGCGGTGATCACATCCCGCCTAATATGCCTCAGATTATTATTTAACATATGTCTATGGCACATTTTTGTAATTTTATAACAGGACAAGGAAGTCATTCATAACCTATTTTAAGGCATACCTAATAAAAATTAAATTTGAAATACTGCATTTAGAAGCATACACCAGTTTGTGATTCAAGGGTGCCCCCACCAAGAGTAATCTTTTTCCTCTCTTTTGCTCACTTGGAAACTAAAAAACAACAACTGAAAAGTCCAAAACCTTGTGTATTATGATATTAGGTATGTACTGTATAACTATTTTTTAATCTCCAAATTGTAGTCTAAAATATCTATATCATTATTATTGCATAATATTGTACAAACAATTATATTTTTACCTCCCAGAATCCACACCCCTGATGAAGTCGGTACGACGAACCACATTGGGTTTCTAGTTCATTTCTATAAAGCACTGACTGTATAGTGGAGTGTTATAATTTTGGGTACTTGTGTATTATCTGCCCGCGAAATCGGCCGATTTTTCGTGTTTTCTGGCCGATTTGCATGCTGTTCCATCATTGCACACCTTGCACACCCCAGATTTCCATCGTAGTGCATCGCATCACATGCAATATAGCGGCATGCGATGCATGCCATGCGATGCATGTGACGCGATTCAATTTTCAATTGTACAAGCACCCTGATGGGTGCTTACCATGTTAAATGCACCCCCATTGTCAACTCCACCCCCACTACCAACCCGAAGCGTGGCGAGCGCAGCGGTACGCGTCCTCTGATCTTTTCATACCTCCACTATCCACGTCGGCGCAGAGTTGACTTTAGACAGTGTGGCGAGCGGAGTGAGCCACCGAGCCCGAAGCGTGGCGAGCGCAGCGTGCCCCGTGAGGGGACGCAAAATACATGTAAAGTAATTTGCGTCCCCTCGCTGCGCTCGCCACACTATCTAAAATCAACTCCACGCCGACGTGGATAGTGGGGGTATGAAAAGGTCAGAGGAGGCGTACCGCCGCCCCTCGCGGGCTCGCTGCTCTCGCCACGCTTCGGGTTGGCGTTGATAATGGGGGTGTCGTTGACAATGGGGGTGCATTTAACATTGCGAATCGTATCGCATGCCACTTGCTGGCATGCAATGCTATGCAATATTTAATTGTACAATCAGGGGCATTTTCCCGAAAATCGCATCGCATACCATTGCATGGTACCTGGGGGTGTGCAAGGATGGAATAGCATGCAAATCGGCAGGAAGTGGCCGAAAATCGGCAAAAAATCGGGCGAAAATCGGACGCAAATCGGACGCTAAATCGCATAGCAGAACGAATCGGATAAAAATCGACCATAAATCGGATGTGATACATAATTTACATTAAATCGGGCGCCCTGATAATACACAAGTACCTAATTTTTCACTATTTTAGACTATGTTTTAATAAATATATTATATGAAAATTGTGTGAAATTTTTCAACTGAGAAGTCACACTCATCTAAGTGGTGGCGGTATACCATAGAGCGCGCTCTATTCCTTGCATATCTTCTTTCCCACTCCCCTACCAACAGGGAGGACTAATTGAGCTGCTGCCACCTTACTTCGCGCAAATAAAGGTAATTTCTACCATATATATATATATATATATATATATGTAGTAGTAGTACTAGTAGTACGTTTATTTATAAGGCGCCGCAAAGTGTCCGCAGCGCCGTACATAGCAAACAAAAAACAAATGACAAGGTAACGTACAGAGTGTGTTGAAAAATACAGTATAAATAGGGGTATAGAATCAGCATCAGCATCAGTTCAGAAGTAGGTGTCAAAATTGTCGAGGAGACTGAAGATGAAGTAGAGGAAGGGAAGAACAGGACAGGAGGACAGGTGAGGTAAAGAGGTAGGGTGAGTACGTGAGGCAGGAGGACCCTATTTAAAAGAGTTAACATACTAAAAATATAGGTCTCTGGTTGGTCCGGCACTCCTGCTGAGTCAGGTGCAGCTGCTCCGGTGCCCCCCGCAGGATAGGTCAATACAGTGGTGGGTAGGCAGTGGCACTCAGGAGTCTTGGATGGTGAAAAAAAGTTTTTTAATACTAAAACGCTGACATCTCAATTCCCAACGTTTCGGGGTCAAACTCGCCCCGTTTTCAAGGTGACGTTTTCACCTTGAAAACGGGGCGAGTTTGACCCTGAAACGTTGGGAATTGAGATGTCAGCGTTTTAGTATTAAAAAACTTTTTTTCACCATCCAAGACTCCTGAGTGCCACTGCCTACCCACCACTGTATATATATATATATATATATATATATATATATATATATATATATATATATATATATATATATATATATATATATATATATATATAATATATGTATGTATATATATCTAAATCTATATAATCTCTTGTTATATATAAATATATATCATCTGTATATATATATATATATATATATATATATATATATATTATATATATATATATATATATATATAAAAAAATATATATATATAGTGTCCATGTGTCACCGAAACACTGCCATCTGTTGGCAGAAAGTGAAACTACATCTAGCATTCAAAGCATTTGCTTTGAGCAGGTTTGCTTCGTGCACCCCATTCTCGGCAATGGACGTACGAGTGTGTGAGACGCTCACGTGTCCACATTCCATCCCCATCCGCCGGATCACCATCCGCCAGAAATCTGTGGATGGTGCGCCAACGGTCATATATATATATATATATATATATATATATATATATATATAGATTTATCATTCTCTATGGTACTGTGAAAATGTTAGGAACATGTATGTGTAGAGCAGAAGTAATTACTTTAAGATCCGGCATCATGATTGCTTTGTTAATGATGGAGTTATAATCCTCAGTGAATGGGTTTTTGGATGTTCCGATCTGCTGTAGAAAGGTCAGCTCAGAGAGATGGCTCCATTGAACAAATTTTCTGGAATAGTGTTTAAATTCATCCTGTAAAAGAGAGAAATGATAATGATCCAAATTAATATCTGAATTCACAGGTTTTCATTTATGTACATTATAGTATTTTAGAATACCAAGTAATAGAATTACTATCCATCAGTTTGTCAAAGGATTTAAAATTGTAACATTAGTTAATGCTAAAGCAGCCCCAGTTCAGCATTTATATAAGTTGCCAATTCACAATGCAGTTTCTAGACAACCAGCAGGGAAAACATTTTTAATGTCCACCTTCTCATGCAAGCCATAACCCCCAGCAATTGTTCCGTAGACCCCTCGGCGCCCAATCTTACCTAGCGCCTCCAAGCCACTGCAGGGGCTGCGGAGCTATTGTTACGCACCTGCATATATCATATATATTATTTCTAGAAGGTGATTTTTTTGGTGACAATGCCTTTTTTCCCTTTATTCTTAACCATAATCAGTAAATAAGTGTCATTTTAAAGATAAATTTCTCCGCTTCTGACAAATTGTTAATTTTCAATTCCACATTGTATTGTTTGTTTACAAATTGAAGTTAAAACTTGACTTTGGCACAGTAAGCTCTGCCCCTCCACCTTCCCCAGATCCACTCACTGTATGAAAAACAGAGCCCCGGAGCTCCTGGCAGCTGCAGCAGGACAAGTGCACCCATAATTCAGTACAACCCAGAAAACCAGCCTCCCTCGCCACATCCCTGCTTGCAAAGCCAAGGTTGAGGACTAAGTTAGGGCATACAAAGGCAGCGGAAAGAAAGACCCTTCCAGACCTCAGGTGCAGCAAGTAGTGGTGATAGCTGCAGAGGCCTTTATACACAGGCCCTGATACGTTCTTCCCTGTCTCTGCAGACAGGTTGCCCAGAGACCCGGACCCCTCTTCATGAAATATGTCCAAAATTGAGGGAAAAAGAAAAACACTACGAGGTGGTCCGTGTGAAAATTACCATCTCTTTTCCTCCCTTCATCCTTAAACAAAATCCATAAATGAGTTACCATTTTACCAAGATTAAGTTCTCTGCTTCTGCCAAATTGTTCATTTACAATTGTACATTGTATTATTTGTTTAAAAATCAAAGTTAAATATAGACTTTTGGCCCTAGAGTTGTTTCCCGGTACGGATCAGTGTTGCTTGGCTACAAATTAACCGGTCCTTCTTTCAGCATACCTCGCTATTAAATTAAGAGTATTTTATTTGCATGCTAAATTTTTGCACGCCCACATAGTCATATAATAAACAGTATCCGCACCTGCAAATGTTTTGGGAAAAATCAAACCCAGGATGCCTGGCTGGTACTTGACTTTACATGAAAGCTCACTAGCTGGTCTCTGTACATGCCATGGGGCATGTAACTTCATAAAGAACCTGCATCAGATGTCACACAAAGATTATAGTTGATGTCTGTTTTCCACTATAATTATGTTTAACAGTCAATATACTGTAAAATAGGCATCCATTTAATAGAACTGTATTGCATCTTAAAAAATATATTTATTTATTAACAGTTTCTTATATAGCGCACACATATTCCGCAGCGCTTTACAGAGAATATTTGAACATTCACATCAGTCCCTGCCCCAGTGGAGCTTACAATCTATATTACCTACCACATGTACATGCACACACAGACATTCTAGGGTTAATATGTGGGAGCCAATTAGCCTACCAGTATATTTTTGCAATGTGGTAGGAAACCGGAGTACCCGGAGGAAACCCACGCAAGTACAGGGAGAATATACAAACTCAGCACAGTTATTGCCATGGTGGGAATGGAACCCATGACCTCAGTGCTGTGAGGCAGTCATGCTAACCAATACACCATCCGTACTGCCCCAGAATATTATTTCTCATATAATTTATTGCATCACACCGCCCGGCCAGGTCAGCACTTGCCGGCGCCGCCAGCTAAGCGCTCAGAGACCCGCTGCCCGCCCCACTGCTCCCCCGGTCAGTCTGCATGCAGGTGGGCATCGTGATCGTACATGCTGACCGTCCGACCTCCCTGATCCTGTCCGATGCGCACGGGACCGCGCATCGGATCAGATATCACACACCTGCGATTTTGGGACGATGTCACCCGGTTATCAGCCCAAAGTGCCGAAATCGGATGAAATCGTCCCAAAATCGCATAGTGTATGGGGGCCTTAAGAGACGTTCTTAATATGTGTTGTCAGGAGCAGCCTTATTGTTGGAAACAACCCCTTCAATCATGTGAGACACGTTTTTCATTGTCACTGGTGGAACAAGCAATAGTCTGTAATTTAATTATACTACAAGGAAGCGGGTGTGAAGTTTATCAGTTTCCTAATACAAGTAATTCACTTATTCTAAATAGTTTAAACCAAATGCAATTTAATGAAATTGTGTCAGACAATATGTCCTTAGTTGCGGCACAACAAAGAAAATGCACGAGGGATTCAGAAACAATACCTGTGGGTTAGGGCTGAATAAGAAAATCACTACACAAGAACGGCATTGAAAGCTATAGGTTTCTTTTATCCTTTCTCTAAAAACAGTCTGTGCCTTTGAAACACTAGCCCCCACATACAGTACATTAATCACTACATCTCTTACATATTTGTTGTCTGTTATTTGTATGTTTGTTTGTCCGGTAAAAAAGAATAAAATGAAGAGTGATAAACAACTAACCAATCAGCTCCAACCTGTCATGTCACTATTTTAAAAATGCCAGGCAGGAGCTGATTGGCTGGTTGTTTAGCATTCTCCATTTTAGCACTTTTGAAGCTTAGTACATCTGGCCCAAAATGCGTCGCTACACCATAACTTTTATTCAGTTTTTCTATATAAATTAATCCCAATGCATTTTGATTGTTTTGTCTCCCTATACCAAGAAATGGTGCAGCTATACACCTGTACTGTATCAGCTAGACAGCCCCATATGCCCCGTGTATGCCATCAGACCCGAATTAAATCACAAGCTGACATAGGGCTATTTCACACGCTCCGGCTCCTGCCAGGCGGCGAAACCCTGCATGGCGAAAATCCGTGCCGCACATTCTAGTTAATAATGGACACAATTGTGTCCCAGGCAACAGCCCGGCCACCCGGTTGCAACCAGATCCCACCACTGGAAGGGACGGCTGCTGTATTGTTCCTTCATATATTTTGTATTACCCTGTCTTCAATCCCCCGACCCCTACATTTTTCATAAGGCATTTGTGATAGAAAAATAGTAATGTTTAATCCATCAGTGCAATTACCAATATGCATACCTATTTAATTTTCTACATATTTTAGAATTGGAAAGAATATCATAACACATACAGTATCCCATTCCATTTACTTCTCAGTGTAGCACAGAGAGGGTGACATTCTATGGGATGCGATTTTGCTTTTTTTTGCGGTAATTAGACCACAAAATGGCGATATCTCATTTTTCATTGAAATCGCAAATTTAATGTGATGCGCTAAGGGACTGAAATCGCATATTATGTGCGTTAAGGTATGCTGATAAAAATTGCGAGATTAATTCGCATTTTTATCGCATCCAGATGTTTTCGTATAGAAAAGTATACAACTCGCTTATTTAATGCTATGCGCATTTGCACATCGCATTTTTTAGGTGCCTAATTCTCGCACATATCAGACCAGGGTCTGTTTGGCGAATTAGGCAGAACCCTGCACAGATCGCAATGTTCTGTGCAGCGTTCTGCTGTAAAAAATAAAATAAAGGGTTAAAATAAAAAAAAACGAGCGCGGGGTCCCCCGCCCGAGTATAACCAGCCCCGGGCTCACTGAGCCGGTGCTGGTGACATAAAATCAGGGACCCCGACAAATAGGGGTCCCCTTGATTTCATGAAACCAGCACCAGGCTCAAGGTCCGGGGCTGGTTCCCAAAATACGGGGGACAAAGTGACTAGGGGTCCCCCGTATTTTAAGAACCAGCACCGGACACAACCAGCCAGCAGGGTAATGCCACAGCCGGGGGACACTTATTATATAAGCTCCCGCGGCCAAAGCATTAACCCCCTGGCTGGTCAACATGGGCAGGGGTCCTGGGGAAGTGGGGACCCCCCCAATGAAGGGGTCCCCCCCCTCCAGGACTTACCAGCCCATGCTGATAGTCCGGGGCTGTCCCCGATGCCCCTGGGCGGTGTGCATCGGGCTGATGGCTTGTGTAAAAAAAAGAAGTACAACTATTGTTTTATACTGGCGAACTATGAGTCCCAGCAAGCCTACCCCGCATGCTGGGACTTGGAGAACCACAAGTCCCAGCATGCGGGGCATTAAAGGGCCCGCTGGCACTTGTAGTTCAGCAGTACAAAAAATAGTTAACAAAATCATACTGACACACTGTAAAATAAAAGTTTAATACATACAAAACACACACACACTGATACTTACCTACCTTGAGCCCGTAGGTCGGTCCCTGGGTCCTGGGTCCGGGCTCCGGGGCTCCAGGGCAGAAGAGTCCGGTTCCGGGGCCTTGGTCCTGGTTCCGGGGCTGGTCCTGGGGTTCCGGGGCTCCTGGGCTGCAGAATCCGGGGTCCGGGATCCAAGGTAGTCCCCAGGGGTACCTAAGGAAGCAAATCCAACTCACCTGGTCCCCGGCGACGACCTCGGAATCCTCTCCGGTGACAGCGCTGCTCCAATCTGGTATCCGGCTCGCAGGACTTTGACAGGCGCTGAGATGTTTCCTCCTCGGCGTCTCTGCACAGAATGATTTCTTGGCCAATCAGGAGCTGAGAAAGTCGGCTCCTGATTGGCCAGAAATCATTCTAACTAGAGACGCCGAGGAGGAAACATCTCTGCTCTAGATGCGCTGAGATGTTACTTCCTCGGCGTCTATATTCAGAATGATTTCTGGCCAATCAGGAGCCGACTTTCTCGGCTCCTGATTGGCCAAGAAATCATTCTGTGCAGAGACGCCGAGGAGGAAACATCTCAGCGCCTGTCAAAGTCCTGTGAGCCGGATACCAGATTGGAGCAGCGCTGTCACCGGAGAGGATTCCGAGGTCGTCGCCGGAGACCAGGTGAGTTGGATTTGCTTCCTTAGGTACCCCTGGGGACTACCTTGGATCCCGGACCCCGGATTCTGCAGCCCAGGAGCCCCGGAACCCCAGGACCAGCCCCGGAACCAGGACCAAGGCCCCGGAACCAGACTCTTCTGCCCTGGAGCCCCGGAGCCCGGACCCAGGACCCAGGGACCGACCTACGGGCTCAAGGTAGGTAAGTATCAGTGTGTGTGTGTTTTGTATGTATTAAACTTTTATTTTACAGTGTGTCAGTGTGATTTTGTTAACTATTTTTTGTACTGCTGAACTACAAGTGCCAGCGGGCCCTTTAATGCCCCGCATGCTGGGACTTGTGGTTCTCCAAGTCCCAGCATGCGGGGTAGGCTTGCTGGGACTCATAGTTCGCCAGTATAAAACAATAGTTGTACTTCTTTTTTTTACACAAGCCATCAGCCCGATGCCCACCGCCCAGGGGCATCGGGGACAGCCCCAGACTATCAGCATGGGCTGGTAAGTCCTGGAGGGGGGGACCCCTTCATTGGGGGGGTCCCCACTTCCCCAGGACCCCTGCCCATGCTGACCAGCCAGGGGGTTAATGCTTTGGCCGCGGGAGCTTATATAATAAGTTTCCCCCGGCTGTGGCATTACCCTGCTGGCTGGTTGTGTCCGGTGCTGGTTCTTAAAATATGGGGGACCCCTAGTCACTTTGTCCCCCGTATTTTGGGAACCAGCGCCGGACCTTGAGCCTGGTGCTGGTTTCATGAAATCAAGGGGACCCCTTTTGTCGGGGACCCTGATTTTATGTCACCAGCACCGGCTCAGTGAGCCCGGGGCTGGTTATACTCAGACGGGGGACCCCGCGCTCGGTTTTTTTTTTAAACTTTGCGCTGTCCTGCAAATGTGCGATTTTCAGACATGAAAATCGCACATTTTCAGGACTAAATAGAGCGCACCACTGCGCCGAAAATCGCCCCTCTTCGCACTTTTCAGCCTCCAATGCGCATCACATTAAATATGCGCATTTTGACTGAAAAGTGCGATTTGTAAAAGTGCGATTTGCGGCGATGTGGTGCGCGAATAAAACATGCGCATTTAGCGCATCCCATAGAATCTCACCCAATATGTCTGTTGGCTATGCCTTTCTAGGGATGTTTTTCTGCCTATACCCCAATGATTTCACCTCCTATTGGTTAAATACTGACATTAATATAATTGGAATGTTCAAAGGACAGTTCTCCTTTTGAGATAGAAGTACTTCCGGGTTTATGACATACACATGCACTTACTGAAGCAAATACCCCAGGGGACACTGGAGGGGATCCAAATGGAATATGAAAATGAAGTCCACCAGGTCCACACACTAAAATGTATCATACATTTTCGGAGTTTTGACCGCATTTTCAGGTTTTCTCTCTCTCTCTCTCTCGCTCGTTAGCTCTTCAATGGCATCCTAGGTTCTGCTCTCCTAACAGTTGCAACTGTCACTCCTCAAACTGCTCTTTTATATTTTATTTTTAAATAAACTTTCCTGAAAATGGTGGAGACTTCCATGCCCTTTTGTGAAATTGCCTTATTTTAGTGGGATCTCACTAGTCACAAGAACCAAATGTAAAAAATTATTATGCAAAAGTAGGGTATTACCCGCAGCTGGGACAGGTTTTTAAAGGATATCGCCCAAATGCGGGGTATCACTTAACTAATATAAAAATGAGAATTGTGAATTTTGAACCGATTACTAGTTTTCTGAATAATGATATACCTACACAATTTTACTAACAGGGTTATTTAAAGTCAACACCCTTTCTATTGTTTAACAAAGATGTGGACTGCTGGTTCTCTCTTTTGCCAAATACACTTATTGTGATAAAGACAGCACTTACTTATATATGGCGACGCGTTCACAAGAGAGTTCCTGTGTAAATCCCTAGCAGACAATCATGATGTAAATAACACAATATACCAATTAAGTTTACGAGGGGAACTGTCTAGAAGTCTTGCCATACTTTAAGTTAATGCAACTATTGTATAGAATGGTTAATTTAAGTAAATAAGCTCCCTCTTTATGAAACAACAAAAGCACATACTATTGTTTGGTACACTAGTATCTGTATTTTGAGTTGAAACCAATATAACTGGTCTATCAAGTAAAAGCTGAGGTTGTTTCTAACCGGGGATTAAAGTGGTAGTGGTGGTGGAATGAGGGGGGGGGGGGGGCAGAAATGAGTTCCACCATTAATGTAATGGTGAGGTAGAACTATAGTGCAACCTACCTCCTTGGCTCTGCACATTAATTCTAACAGAAAAGCTTTATACAGTAGCTTGCAGGGGGCTTTGTATAACAATTATACAAACTCTATCACATATTAGCTTTTGTTTCTTTACTTTGTTTATTTATTTACGGTTTCGGTACTCTTTACTTAGCATGGCGGCCATCGCGGGCATTGAATGCACTAAAAAATCGGGTGCGACGCGACCGACGCGATGCCCGCGATTTCCCATAGGGAACAATGTTAAATGTCTCAATTGACTAAATTTTTCTGTTCAATGCCTCAATTGACCCGATTTTTCCATAGGAAACAATGTTAAATGGCCCACAGAGGCCAAATAGGCACCCTGAAGTGTGAAATGGCCCCCACAATTGTTAACGCCACCCCACGATCAACGTGAACCCGAAGCGTGGTGAGCGCAGCGAGCCGGCGAGGGGCGGCGGTACGCGTCCTACGACCTTTTCATACCCCCACTATCCACGTCGGCGTGGAGTTGAGAATAGAATAGTGTGGCGAGCGCAGCGAGCCACCGAGCCCGAAGCGTGGCGAGCGGACACGGATACCTGTGAAGCCCGCGAAGGGACGCGTTTACCTGTGAAGGTATCCGCGTCCCCTCGCGGGGCTCGCTGCGCTCGCCACGCTTCTATTCTCAACTCCACGCCGACGTGGATAGTGGGGGTATGAAAAGGTCGTAGGACGCGTAACGCCGCCCCTCGCGGGCTCGCTGCGCTCGCCACGCTTCGGGTTGACGTTGATCGTGGGGTGGCGTTAATAATTGTGGGGGCCATTTCACACTTCAGGGTGGCTATTTGGCCTCTGTGGGCCATTTAACATTGTTTCCTATGGAAAAATCGGGTCAATTGAGGCATTGAACATGAAAATCGGGTCAATTGAGACATTTAACATTGTTCCCTATGTCGCACCCGATTTTTAGTGCATTCAATGCCCGCGATGCCCGCGATTTTTTTACCTGCGATGCCCATGATCAAAATTGTGGGCGCCGTGCTAGGTAAAGAGTACCACGGTTTCTTATATAGCGCAGCATATTCCGTTGCACTTTACAATTGGAAACAACAGTGATTAGACAAACTGGGTAGAAACAAACCAACATAGAGGTAGGAGGGCCCTGCTCGCAAGTTTACAATCTATAGTTTATAAACTTGGATTAAAATTTTTACTTTGATAGTGCATTATTTAAATTTTGCAGAAAAAAGCACTTCTGCAAGATGTACATAATGTACAATCAAATAAAAAAATAAAACTCATGTTTAAAAAGAAAAGAGATAGGTTAGACAGAGGGGGGGGGGGAGATAGAGAAGGAGAGAGAGAAAAGAGAGGTGAGGTTGGCCAAGGGCGGATTGGCCTGCCGGGAAACCGGGCCTCTCTGTGCTGGGGCTGGCCGCGGCACCGTGCCCTAATTAAAGATGGCCGCGGCCAGCCTCGAGTTACCCAAAGTTAAAATGGCCACGGGAGGGCTAGTGCGCAGTCCGCGGTCCAGAGGAAGGATGGCTGCGCTGCTGCTACCCACGTGATCCATCCCAGCAGCAGCGCGCAGGACTGTTTCGCGCTGCTGCTGCTGGGATGGATCTGATGGGCGGCGGCAGCGGCAGGAGGAGGCAGCGTGCAACTCCTCCTGTGGATCTTTGCGGAGTTCGTGAGCGACGGCTCACGGCTCCGTCCATCCTCCTCCCTGAAACCTGGGACTGCGCTGATCTCTGATCCCCGACAGTCAGCGCGATGGCACAGTAAGTTTGTCAGTGTACTTACAGCCTGTCCCCCCAGCCTCTCTGAATTGTATTAATGTTAATACATGTTTAAGCAGCAGTCTTAGTTTTGCTTAAATTTGGGGAGATGTTATATATATATTTTAATACACATCTCCCCAAAATAAAGCAAAGCTTGTGCTGCTGCTTTAACATGTATTAACATTAATACAATTCAGAGAGGCTGGGGGGACAGGCTGTATGTGTGTGTGTATATATATATATATATATATATATATATATACGCCAAGGGGGGTAGACCGCACTCACACTTTAAAGTTACAACTTGGGGGTGTTCAACAAAGAGGTTAATATGTGTCATTATATCCCTCAAATATAGTCCAGATTCCCAGAGCACTTCCGTGTCAAGGATGTGAACACTCTCCTCTGAAATAACACTTCAAATGTTGATATCCATAGGGAAAAAAATTTTTAATCCAATAGTTTAACTTGCATCATGCCCCGACGTTTCGGTCCACATCAGACCTTTATCAAGGAGCCTACAATATAGTGTAAAACAAGACAATTCGCTGCAATATATATATATATACACATATACAGCCTGTCCCCCCAGCCTCTCTGAATTGTATTAATGTTAACACATATTAATGCAGCAGTACAAGCTTTGCTTTATTTTGGGGTAAACTTTTTGAAAATAGGACGCGCTGACGTCGTCAGAGGTGGCCGTAGCCGCAGGGCCAGTGCAAGGCACTGGAGCGCCCCAGGCGAGTCGGGGTGGGGGCGCCCCGGTGCCCCCGCCCCAGGTGAGTCGGGGTGGGGGCGCCCCGGTGCCGGGGGGGGTGGTGGTGGTGGGGTACCTGTGTAAAAAACTTGCGGCGCCGGCGTCCCTGCAGTGCTGGAGCGGGCAGGGGTGTCCGTGCCGCGGGGGTACCTGCGGCGCTGTCATTGTGTATGAAGCTGGCGGCGGCCGGTGGGGTCCCTGCGGTGAATAGAAAATAACTAGCGCTTCCCGCGCCGCCGCGCGCATAGCGCTAGTTATTTTCTATTCACTGCAGGGACCCCACCGGCCGCCGTGAGCTTTGTACACAATGACAGCGCCGCAGGTTCCCCCGTGGCACGGACACCCCTGCCCGCTCCAGCACTGCAGGGACGCCGGCACCGCAAGTTTTTTACACAGTTAGCTAACCCTCCATGCTGGGGGTGAGGGGCGAACTGCCACCCTCCAGGTGCCGGCGCCCTAGGCAAATGCCTAGAGCTGCCTAGTGGTGGCGCCGGCCCTGCGTAGCCGAGACGGCAGCACTGTCCAGCGACGCCGGTCCTCATTTGCATGGGTGATTAAAAGGAGAGGTGATAATCAGGGGAGACTTTAATCTACCTGATGTAAACTGGGAGCTGCCTGTTGCAAGTTCCACCAGAAGTAGGGACATGCTGAATTCCTTGCAAGGAGCATCCCTCCAGCAATTGGTGAGGGAGCCCACTCGTAAGGACGCAATATTAGACTTAATACTTACAAATGGTGACAGAATATCTGACATAAATGTGGGTGAAAATCTGGGATCCAGTGACCATCAAGCAGTATGGTTCAAAATAAAGACAGAGACTGACTCATCGCACACAAAAACAAAGGTGTTAGATTTTAGGAAGGCTGATTTTGTAGAGATGGATAAACTCTGTAAGGGATTCTTTGGCAGAGTGGAAGAACTTGGAAGGAGTGCAGGATAAGTGGGAAAAATTAAAAAGTGCAATTCTAAAAGCAACAGAACTTTGTGTCAAAAGAGTTAGGAAAAACACAAGAAAAAGAAAACCATTGTGGTTTGCAAAAGAAGTAGCAAGTATTGTGAAAGCAAAAAAGTTGGCCTTTAAGAAATTTAAGCAGACGCAGAAGAATGAGGACAAAGAGGTGTATCTTGTTAGACAGAAGGAGGCTAAGAAGGTAATCAGATGTGCAAAAGCACAGGCTGAAGAGAAAATGGCCCAGTCAGTCAGTCAGTGAGTTAGGTATATAAGTGAAAGGAGAAAAACAAAAAGTGGAATAATTAGACTGAAGACAGAGAGTGGAAGTTTTCTTGAGGGGAACAATGTAATAGCAGATAATATTAATAATTATTTCTGCTCAGTATTCACTGCTGAAAGAGAGGGGAAGGGGCCACAGTTAAGTTGCAAGTATAGTCAGAAAACTGAGGGAGAGACAAGAACATTTACAGAGGAGAAAGTCCTCACAGAACTCTCAAAACTGAAAGTGGATAAATCAATGGGGCCAGATGGGATACATCCAAGGATACTAAAAGAGCTTAAAGGGGAGCTGGTAAAACCAATAAAAGAATTATTCAACCAGTCACTAGCTACTGGAGTAATATCAGAGGACTGGAAAACAGCGAATGTAGTCCCACTGCACAAAAGTGGAAGCAAGGAAGAGGTAAGCAACTATCGACCAGTGAGCCTTACATCAGTAGTAGGGAAATTGATGGAAACACTCTTAAAACAAAGAGTTGTAGAATATCTCAAAACCAGCAATTTACAGGATCCAAAACAGCATGGCTTTACTGGCAGAAGATCATGTCAAACAAATCTTATTGACTTTTTTGATTGGATGACTAAAGTAATAGATCAAGGTGGGGCTGTAGCTTATCTAGACTTTAGTAAAGCTTTTGACACTGTCCCACATCGCAGACTGTTAAATAAACTTGAAAGCTTTTGATTGAATTCTAAGATAGTTGAATCGATAAGAGCGTGGTTGCAGGACAGAAAACAGAGAGTTATAGTAAATGGAGTACAGTCAAAGGAGGGAAAGGTTACAAGTGGAGTACCCCAGGGATCTGTACTTGGACCGGTGCTTTTTAATATCTTTATTGGTGATATTGCAAATGGAATTGAGGGTAAAATGTGCCTTTTGGTATGCAACAGGGTAGACACACAGACAGATAGTGGTAGATGCTCAATTAGTTCAGTAGCATTTCCCAGGTGCATGAGGGAGGGGTTAAATACTGGTTAAGTAAAACAAGACATTTTTTCCCTCAACACACTGAGCAATGCTAGTAACCAATCTAGAACACTACATGATAATAGAATTCAGAGATATTGGCTACATATACCTGCGCAGGTTGTATGATAAGCCCCCAAGCCGCGTCAAGGCTTCTCTGTATATTGGGGGTCCCTAGCGCTATATCTAGGTGCAGGGTGCGGCACCCCAAAAAACTATCATAAGCTGGGAAGCCCAGCGCTGGGCTTAATCATAACCAGCCCCGGGCTCAAAGAGCCGGTCCTCGTTTAATAAAATCACAGGTCAAAGCGAGTAGGGGTCCCTGGATTATATAAAACCAGCACTGGTCCTGGTTCCCAAAATACGGGGGACAAAACGAGTAGGGGTTCCTTGTATTTCAAGAACCAGCACCGGGCCCAACCAGCCAGCAGGGTAATGCCACAGCTGGGGAAGACTTTTTATACAAGTCTCCCCAGCCAAAGCATTCACCCCTGACCGGTCAGCATGGGCAGGGATCCTGGGGAAATTTACCGACCCAGGATCCTTCGGAGGGGGTCATCGGCTGATTAAATGTGTAAAATTAGATGAAACTCTTGTGTATTCTTGAGGAACTATAAATCCCCGAAAGCATGCACCACATGCAGGGACTTGGAGAACCAGAAGTCCCAGCATGCGGGGCATTAAAGGGCCCACTGAGACTTGTAGTTCCACAAGAATACAAATAGCTTTTTCTAAGTGTACACATTTAATCAGCCCGATGCCAACCACCCAAGGGGCATCAGGGACAGCCCCAGGCTTCAGCATGGACTGGTAAATTCTGGAGGGGGGACACCCCTTCATTGGAGGGGTCCCCACTACCCCAGGAACCTTGCCAATGCTGACCGGTCAGGGGGTTAGTGCTTTGGACTTGTGTAAAAAGACACCCCCCCCCCCCCCGCAGTGACATTACCTTGCTGGCTGGTTGAGCCCGGTGCTGGTTCTTGAAACACTACTCATTTTGTTCCCCATATTTTGGGAACCAGGACCGGCCCTTGAGCCTGGTGCTGGTTTTACGGTTTGGCCCGTGATTTTATGAAACCAGGACCCTTATGCTCAGGAAGGGGAACCCCATGCCGTTTTTTTTGTCACCTTTTTTTCTACAGAATCGCAAAAGTTTGAAAATGTGCACATTTTCTACATCACAAAACTTACTCGGGAAAAATCTTAATATGTATACTGTAGAGCAGAGAAGGGAAAGCTTGGGACATGATAGAAACTTTTAAATATATCAAGGGTTTTAGCAAGGCACAGGTGGGAGACATTCTTCACAGGAAGAGGAGCAACAGAACACGAGGACATGCACTGAAACTAGAGGGAGGAAGATTCAGGGGAAATTTGAGGGAAAATTACTTCACAGAAACAGTAGTAGATGTGGAATAGCCTACCATCAGAGGTGGTAGAGGCAAATACAGTAGTACAATTTAATCATGCAGAGATACACTATAGGGAGTGGCAATGTAAAAGAAACAGGTGAAACATCACCTGAGATAATACATTTTAGCCGTCTGGCAATGATGAAACTGAAGATAAAACTTAATTGCACATTGCCTGGGGTGCCCTACTGACCTAGAGGCCTCTATTATAGAGATGGCAGAGAAATACATTATACATGAACTGGATTTGCCAGTTTGGGCAGGCAGATGCCGGAGTCATTAATGGATGTTAAACCATGAAGAGGCAGAAACATCCAATCCCACCCCTACCTGCACTACATTCTTCCCTCCTCCACAGTAAAGGACTCATCAGTGTAACTCACAAACTTCTGCTTTAGGGCAATAGGGTATGTAGTGCAGTTGCTGAAGGATGAAATACAGAATGACAGAATCCCAACAACCAAATGCCGATGGACAAAATCCCAAAAGGAACACAGACAACAAAATACCAACAATAGAAACACTACAAGTACAATACACTGATGCAACCACTATGTCGACAGCCAAAATAATGACACAAATAATACCAAATACAGTTTTTCATGATTTTTTTTCCCTATAACCAACTTGTTCATACTTTACTATCCCAGTGGGCATAGAGGGAGAATATAATAGTGTGCCGAGCGCACTGTGCCCAAAGCATAGCGTGCGCAGTGAGCCATGCAAGGGGATGCTGTACACTAATATGGTGTCCATGTCAACATTACAACTGTTTTGGCATTTTTACATGTTCAGCATTATGATCATGTAGGTATACTGCGTGACGGCATTTCGTTTGTCAGGAATATCGATTATCAATATTTTCAGTGTCGGCCAAGTGATTGTTGGTATTTCAATCACACTGATCCTGGCAATGGGATGCAGCCCAGCACTGAAGATGATGGTATTCTTCCTTATGTCAGCAGCAACACTTGAGCTGCTCCATACCTTCCATCTAGTAACAACAGATGCTTTTGATGCCTCAATAAATTCTGCTTCTTGAAGGAATTGAAGTTCTTGAAGCTACACTGTTTGCTCATCCAGACAGGATATGAATACAGCAGGCAGGACAGAGAATGTCAGGAGAGCACATGGCCAAGCACAGGCGCAATAGCGGATCCACAATGATACTAAGAAGCTTGCATTGGCTTACTATGGGCACATACAGAAATTCCAGCAAGCAGCTAATGAGCTTTGCAAGATACATAAACTTGAGGCCTTATTAAGCATGGAACGCTAATTAGAGTATTCTCAAATCTAGCGATTATCAATCGGCTCCACAAGCGTACTATTCACATTGCGCATTCATGAGGTGATTCACAACTAAGAATGCGAACAGATCGTAATCATAATATAGCCATAGTGTGACAGGAAGCTGGCATTTTGGGGCAGAAATGTGCCTCAGAGCTACCCACATTTGCACAGATGGCAAAGTCTCTTTAATGTTTTGATATTAGTGAACTGATCTGTGAATGAACGGCGATTCATTCGCAAATTTGCACTGTCATTTTTTTCAGTCAACTGCTATTTCTCAGATGTGATCATAACTAAGGGCAAAATGTACTAAGCCTTGAAAAGTGATCAAATGGAGAGTGATTAACCACCAACCAATCAGCTCCTACCTTTCATTTTTCAAACACAGCCTGTGACACAGCAGTGAGGAGCTGATTGGCTGCTGGTATATCACTCTCTATTTTATCACTTTTCAAGCTTAGTACATATGGCCCCCTATGAAGCCCTTTTTTACATTTTCTAATCATGGTGTGCTACTTTTATTCAGGTGCATGTTTTTTAAGACACTGCATTGACCCATCTGGGTTCAGAAGAGTTTGGAGTAATTACCGTTGCCCTGAGCAGTACAACATCCGCTTCTTCCAGTGTACATGGGGTGCAGCAGGCCCAGACACTCCATTCAGGTTTCCAGTAAAACAAGAGCCAGAGCAATCCCAAGGAAAATATGTATCCTGCAATGCAAAGTCCTCTCTGCCACTGTACTGTTCTGTACCCAAATATTTCCTGTAAACATAAAAACATTAAGTCAGTAATTTCCTTATCAACATTACTGAAAATCCTGTGTAAACACACTGTCATTTGCACAGATTATCTGCAACAGTGTTAAAATGGTTGATGTTGATATGTTGCCTATACAATGTTGATAATAATGATGAACTAATAACATCAACATATCATTCCTGGGGGCCCAGCTGGCACTTACCTGGGGCTTCTGCCGACGCCGGTCATGTTACCACCATTCCTGGATTCGAAGAAGTGATGCTCTCAATTTCCCTCTAGTTCCTAAATTAGGGTTTGACTTTGGGGGGAGGTTAAGGTTAGGCTGCAGGGATGGGTAGGTTGAGGTTAGAAATCCTAACCCCAACCTACCCATCTATGCAGCCTAACCTTAACCTCCCCCCAAAGCCAAACCCGAACCCTCCCCTCCCCTCCTCAGTCTATCCTTAATGTCAACATTCTGGGGTAAACTTACTAAGACCGAATGATTATGAATGAGACAAACTCGGTTGAGAATCCCAATTCGATAATTTCGTAAACACAAAAATCATCTGAGTTTGCTCAAATATGAATGAAAATCATGGTAGAACATGATCTGTTTCCCAGGCCACACCTGGTGGAGTGGGGTCCCCCCAATAAAGTGGTTTCCCCTCCAAGGCACCCAATGGCAGGGCTGAACAATAATGCTGCAACGGCTACAGTAATGTTACAGCCTAAAATTAGAATTCTAATTAGAATTTAGATGTCTGGCTATCCCAGCTGTCCTTCAGCTTTTCAGATGCTTCTAGGATTTGACCGGTGTGACTATTGGCCCCCATACACTAGGGCGACTTGTCCTTAGGACAAGTCGCCCCCGACTTCCCCCTGAGCTTCCCAGGCTGTTCCCCGGGGGAACTTGATTAGATTGGCGCTTGATGTGCCATTTTTTACATGTGATAAATCGTCTCGATTTATCACATGTAAAAAACCCGGGGAGCAGGGGGGGGGGGGGGGGGGCTACAGAGCAGGGCTGCTGGTGGGAGCAGGGGGGGCTGGGGACGCTGCGGGGGACACAGGCGGCATAGAGCCGGGCAGAGGGAGCCGGGAGCTGTCAGTGCTAGAAAAAAAAGCCTATACAATGAATGGGCAGCCTGTGATTGGCTGAGCGCTCTCTCAGCCAATTGCTGACTGGCTGAGAGAGCGCTCAGCCAATCACAGGCCACCCATTCATTGTATGGGCTTTTTTTTTTATTCAGTACTGACAGCTCCCGGCTCCCCCTGCCCGGCTCTATGCCGCCTGTGTCCCCCGCAGCGTCCCCAGCCCCCCCTGCTCCCTCCACCGCCGCGCCGCCCCACTAGGTCCCAAGTCGGGTGGTCGGACGTGCAGCAGGTCCGACCACCTGACGCAGATCCGATGCGCATGGGACCGCGCATCGGATCTGAGGGGACATCAAAACTAGACGATTTTGGTCCGATTTCGGCCAGATCCGACTGATCTGGCCGAAATCTGACCAAAATCGGCTAGTGTATGGGGGCCTTATGTCTAGGGCCAGCTCTGCCACCAGAGTTTTTCTCTGACAGAACTAATGTCATATTTTCTGCACACAACACTTTCACCAATTTCCAATGGCAGCACTCAACACAGATTTTTGTTAGCACTTCCAGCAAATATCCACATTAAGGGCCTGATATAGAGTTGATCACTAATTAGAGAATTTGCAAATTGAGTAATTATGGAATGACTGCGCATGTGTACCTACGCATCACGGCATGAGTGCACCCGATTAGCGAATGAAAATGCATATGGATTGCAAATGCAAAGCGGCCAGAGCTTAACGGACCGGAAGCCGTGTTTGGAGGTGGCAACTGGCAGTTTTCTGGTACTGTAATGTCCGAAAAAATGCAGATGTTCCCAAGCATTTTAAAGGAGAGTCTGTGAGCCTGGACTCGATCAGCCTGTCTCAGTGGCAGATTAGTGGAAGGGAAGGAGCTACTCACATTTGCACAGACTGCAAAAACCTTTTTTAGAATTTCGAGTCTTTGCTGGTTAGCAATCCATTTGAGTAGATAGCTGCCACCCAGACAGAAAGAAAACCTGCCCTGTGCAAATCTGTGTCTGAATTGCGAAAAGATAGCTATTCACTCACCATCAAACGATTTTTACCCTACCGGTCATCTGCAACAGAGACAGACTGTTTAAGGCCAGGGCTGATGGCACAGACCCCCTTAAATGCCTGGGCACACCAGCGATTTTTTGGACACTCCCAGAAAACA
This sequence comes from Crinia signifera, assembly GCF_055691185.1. Classification (NCBI taxonomy): domain Eukaryota; kingdom Metazoa; phylum Chordata; class Amphibia; order Anura; family Myobatrachidae; genus Crinia; species Crinia signifera. The sequence continues at coordinate 231,423,384 of NC_139219.1, read as the reverse complement.
TCTGGATTCCATCCCAACTGCCGGCTTCCTGCAAGTCAAATTGTGAGGGGATATCAATGACAGTCAGGCTCGGACTGGCTCAGCGGGGAATTACCCGGTGGGCCCCTTTGTTTTATGACCCGGTGACCCGGACCAGCGTTGACAACTGTCCGGTAGCACAGAGCCAGACGCCAGGAGAGCTCTCGTCAGAGCCGCAGGTACTGTATGTGCTGAATCTGGAATGCCCCTGCAGTGCTGACTCTGGTTTTAGTTGGGCCCTTTATACCCCAGTCCGACACTGATGATAGTCCATACACTATTTCAGTCACTGGTTGGCCTTGCACATATGTGCTACAATTCGTCCGCATTTGCAGCCTCGATCTGCAAATTCGGACATCAGCAATCAACACTGAATCAGTCCCTAAAACAACTTTAATATACATGTGGATATTTGACTTTAAAAACACCTTTGGTGCCTAATCTTTTATGTTCACTTCCCCTCATGCCAGAAGCCAACCATGCCAATGACTGAGCGGATTACTGTTCATGTGGCCATACAGTAGTACAATTTGACCCTTTTCTACACAATTTCCGCCAATAAACTGTGGGAAAAGTGGCAAATCCTATGTAATTTACCAATTCCGATCTGATACCTGGTAATGCGCAAACCCTGTCCATCAGGGACATGGCAGGATACATATTTTTATCATTGACTTTTTTTCATTCATTATTTTATATTTCTTAAATTCAAATGTATTGTATATATCATACCAATATGCTATAATAAATGTTCAGGTACTTGTTTCCTATCTGGGCGCCCACGATTTTAATCGCGGGCATCGGGGGTAAAATCGGGGCCATCGCGGGCATCGCGGCCGATAAAAAATCGGGTGCGATGTGCCAGACGCGATGCCTGCGATTTTCCCAATAGAGAACAATGTTAAATGCCTCAATTTACCCACGATGACCGCGATTTACCATAGGAAACAATGTTAAATGGATCAATTTCCCCAAATTATCATAGGGAACAATGGGAAATGGGGCAAAAACACCCCTGAACATAAAACTGTCCCCCCAAAAGTAGTTGACGCCACCCCGCCATCAACGTGAACCCGAAGCGTGGCGAGCGCAGCGAGCCCGCGAGGGGCGGCGGTACGCGTCCTCCGACCTTTTCATGCCCTACTATCCACTAGGGCGTGGAGTGAGAATAGAATAGTGTGGCAAGCGCAGCGAGCCACCGAGCCCGAAGCGTGGCGAGCGCAGCGAGCCCCGCGAGGGGACGCGGATACCTTCACAGGTAAACGCGTCCCTTCGCGGGCTTCCCAGGTGTCCGCGTCGCCATGGACACCTGGGAAGCCCGCGAGGGGACGCGTATAACTGTGAAGGTATCCGCGGCCCCTCGCGGGGCTCGCTGCGCTCGCCACGCTTCGGGCTCGGTGGCTCGCTGCGCTCGACACACTATTCTATTCTCACTCCACGCCCTAGTGGATAGTAGGGCATGAAAAGGTCGGAGGACGCGTACCGCCGCCCCTCGCGGGCTCGCTGCGCTCGCCACGCTTCGGGTTCACGTTGATGGCGGGGTGGCGTCAACTACTTTCGGGGGGACATTTTTATGTTCAGGGGTGTTTTTGCCCCATTTCCCATTGTTCCCTATGATAATTTGGAGAAATTGATCCATTTAACATTGTTTCCTATGGTAAATCGCGGTCATCGCGGGTAAATTGAGGCATTTAACATTGTTCTCTATGGGAAAATCGCGGGCATCGCGTCGGTCGCATCGCATGTCATTATAATGACATGCGATGTACCCGCGATGCCCGCGATGGGCGCCCAGATAGGAAACAAGTACCAATGTTCATGTTTAATTTTACTAAGTATATACATGTTGTTTTATATGTAGTGCAGTATTAACCCTTCCTGTATCCACATGGCAGAATTCGCCCCATAACGAAAGGGTCTGAAATCAGACCCTTTGTTTTTAAAATATAGACGGCCTTTCAGTATATGTTGTTAAAGTTTTATATTTTTCACATATAATGTACATTTTTTACTTGTTCACACTTGCAAACCAATTTATTAGGCAATGTTCTTTTTATACAAACATACAGCTTTTACTGTTGTACTGTATGTCTTACCTTTTATAAAGAAACACAGAAGGCTGAATAAGCCTGAGGTGACATAAACCACTGAGGGTTCTCACAGGGTAAACTCTGCTGTTGGTCACATGCTATGCTAATGAGGATGGGCACAAGGCCTATCAGAGCAGGGAGAGGGTTTAGACAGGGTAGGAATGATCACGAGTTTAGAGTGATCACCCTCTGTCCAAGAAGCCCCACCCACCCTTCCCTATTTCTCTTCCTCTTCGGCGGCGGTAAAGAACGGTCATTCTTTAAGAACTCTGTATGTGTGTAGGTAGTGGGGGTGCACTCTCCCTCGACAACGATTGTCATGGGCCACGCTTCTGCCCGGGGGATGGCCGTCACCACCAGGCCTGGTGGCTGACCAGGGAGAGTGGTCATCCAGCGTTGTATGTATGCTTAAGTGATCTTTAACCCCACCTTTCCTATAATGACCGTTCTTTGGTGCCGCCACCATTCATAGTCTTAGTTAATTGTCAAATAAATTTGACATTCTGTTTTTGAAACGCCAGCACTTTGTGTCGTGTCTTTATTTTAGGTTAAGTTTTTGATAAGGTTTAAGTAAGTTTTTTATTTAAGTGTATCAACAGACAGGATGGGCCAGGGGGATACCCGATGGTGAGTTTATGGTTACATTAAAAAGTCTTAAATACCTTTTGAATACTATTACACACGTGCTTTTAATGTGTGTTGAAGTGCACAATTTTAAACAGATACACTGCATGAACCTAAATTAACCTGTTTTATTTTTAGAAACAACATATTTGCATTTGTTTACATCAGTAGTGAGGGAAGGTTGGCCACATCTGTTCTGTACTAGAACCACTAAAGAGAACACACTGGCCAGTATTCAATGCCTCTGATTCGCCGTATTTTCTGGGGAATCAGGCAATTCGCCGGGTTTTCAGCGAATTTTCTCTCACAATGCTGAAATGGAGAACTGCTTTCTCCATTGATTTTTGCCATGATTCTCCATTTCACATTCGTCATCTTTTTTAGGTGAACTGGAATGTGATCTTATAAAATAAAGCGTTTTTTTTTTTTTTTTTTTTGGTGTCAAAAAAATCAGATTTTTTTTCTTTAAAGGGGCATGCTATTTTTATTCATGTGCTTGCAGCACATGAATATATTTTTAATTATTATTATTTTTTTTTTTACTTTTTTTTTTTACACATTCGCCAGAAGGGGGCCGAGTCGGGAGCCGCTCATTAATATTCATATATTCACTGCACATTGATCCCGATCATTACATATGCACGATCGGGACCAGTGTGTAGCGGCTCCCTAGCACAGCCCCCTGCCAGCTCTGGGGGGCTCTCCCTGTGTCCCCCACAGCCCTCCTTCACCCCCACAATGTCCGGCGCAGGCAGGGAGGCTTCCATCTCCCTGCTTGCAGCTGTCCCCCAGCTCCACGGTGGCATTTGCCGGGGGGGTTAAAATTTGCCGCCAGGGGCAGAGAGCCCCTGACGCGTTGAATAGGGCGAACGGGCGGCTGCCCGGCGAAACGCCCTGCAGGGAGAATTGCGGCGAAAGTGCAGCGAATCCTACACAGGATTCGCTGCCGCCCGCGAGAATCCCCATTGAATACCTACCACTGTGTTGATCCATTCAATTTAATAGAAAAGAATATAAAAATTATACACATAACCATACATATAAAAATATATAAAAACAAAAGATATTCAGCATTGAGGTCTCAATAAATTTGATATTAGCGCTTTCTATCTTTAATTTATTCACACAGTCCCCTTAATTTGATGATTGATTGAAAAAAAAGTTAATTCTCCATAGTAATTTATTTGACTCCGTTTTTAAACATGACAGTTCAAGTGTCTTAAAGGATTTATTTATACTCCAATTGATCAGAGAACTCCGTTATTATAGTTACCAGAGCGTGGGGATGCGTATTACTTTACATGTATTCTGCGTCCCCTCGCGGGGCTCGCTGTGCTCGCCATGTTTCGGGCTCGGTGGCTCGCTACGCTCGCCACACTATATATTCACTATATAATCAACTCCACGCCGACGTGGATAGTGGGGGTATGAAAAGGTCGTAGGACGCGTACCGACGCCCCTCGCGGCCTCGCAGCGCTCGCCCTGCTTCGGGTTCACGTTCATAGTGGGGGTGGCGTGGGGGTGCATTTAACATTGTAAGCCCCCATTAGGGTGCTTATACAATTTAAAATTGCATCACATCGTATTGTATGGCATTGTATGCCATATACAATGCTATACAATTTTAACATTGTATGACATCGGGGGAAATCTCGTCGGATCGCATAACATCGCATGCCTTATGGTCTGCGATGCGATGGGCGCCGTGATACTACACAAGTACCCATTATTGTCACTTGAACCTGATGGTGGTGGTTTAAAACATAAGCGCACTCTTTTTTCATTGTTCTATCCACTCCCTTTCCCCCCACTAACAGGGGGGACATATAGAGTTGCTGCTATTACACTAAACAGTGCATTGAAAGGGTATTTTGTGTGTGTATATTTTGTGTGTGTATATACATTTATTATTACTTGCCGCCATACAGTATATATTATATATATATATATATATATATATATATATATATATATATATATATACTGTATGGCAGCAAGTAATAATAAATGTAAAGTCACAAGTAGTGTGACAAGTAGGTTTCAGGCTAATTGCCCTTTATCAAGACTTATAAACTTATAAAGACTTATCATTTATAATTTCTTGCCGCCGTGCAGTGAAAATCTTATGAGTGCCATCTGTTGCATCTTCAATATATTTTCCATTTGGATTTACCGGCACCGAAGTCTCTACATTTCGCTCGCTTTGTTAGCAATGCTTCGGGCACGGTGCCTCCCTGCGCTCGGCACACTATTTTATTCTCCCACCACGCCCTAGTGGATAGTAGGGCATGAAATACTGCCTGTCGGCACATGTCCGGTAAAAAACAGTGAAAAAAACCCTGTTGACCTCGCAACCTGTCGAACGAAATTTATTTTGACCTTGTTGGGATTTTAAATGTCGGTATTTTGACCTTGTCTGTATTTTGACCTTATCTGGATTTTAAATGTCGGGATTTTGACCGTCGGGATTTTGACCGTCGGTCAATGGTTGTCGCTATTTTGACCATCGGGATTTTGACTGCCGGGATTTTGACTGCATCCCCATGGTATTATGCACAACACATGGCAGCACCCCTGGAATTATACATGACACATGGCAGCATCCATCGAATGACATGGCATACATGGGGCACCCCTGGAATTATACACAACCCATGGCAGCACTGATGCAATTATACATGACACATGGCAGAACCCCTGGAATTATATGTCACACATCGCAGCACCCCTGAAATTATACACAACACATGGCAATAACCCTGGAATTATACACATGGCTCACTGCTGGAATTATACATGACACATGGCAGCACCCCTGGAATATACGACACACCTGGCTCACCTGTTTTGTTTGCATTTGTTTATATCAGAAGTGATGGAAGCTTGTGTGCAGTTTACAACGCGCAGCTACAAAATCAGGCATTATAATCAGGTCCACACCATTGCCCTTCATTATTATTTCTTTATTACGTTTCGTATATAGCGCACACTGGATAAGGTCGAATTATCGACCCGACTTAGGTTGACACCATTGGGTCGACAGGCAACTAGGTCAGGGTTTTAGGTCAACATGGATGAAGGTCGACAGATGTCTAGGTCGACATGGGACAAGGTCGACATGGTTTTAGGTTGACAAATGCGTTAGGTTGACATGGGTTAGGTCGACAGGTCGCCAGGTTGACATGGTTTTTTTCACTGTTTTTTTGAGCCAACATGTGCCGACAGGAGGTATTTCATGCCCTACCATCCACTAGGGAGAATAAAATAGCGTGCCGAGGGTAGCGAGGCACCGTGCCCAAAGCATAGCGAGCCAAGTGTAAAGGGTAGGCTGCATCACCAATTATGCGGACTGGGATCTCCATCCCATTGATAATATTGGATTTCTATAATAATAATAACAAAATTATTGGTACAAGTATAATCGCATGGGGCTTTCATAAGATGTTACCGGGGGTGTCAAATGCAGCCAGTGTGACCCAAAACATGGTGGGTAACTGACTGCCATCGTAGCTAGGCTGTGGGTACAGAGGGCTACCCTTGGCATGCAAGAGCAATTTGTCCATAAATAGGCTGCTATGACACATGAGTTGATTGTTAGGTGACACAGTGGCAGATGCACTAAAAGGAAAATGCATATCCCACGGCCGGCGCTGGCACTTTGCACACGCTCAGAGGGACTCCTGGGTCTCAGACCCAGAAGTCCAGCTCTGGAGACGCTTCACTTTTGCGTGAATAATCACATATAGTGCATACGTATATACTGTAAAGTGCATATACCTGCGATGTGGGGAGGCTCATGTTAACACTTGAATCAACAGCATTAAAGACTCGTGAACTTAGGGATGTCTGCCATGGCTGCTTCTGCAATGCTGTGAACAGTCCCTGCCCCTCGCTTTTGTTTCCTTTGTGACCTCATGTGACCTCATGTTTGTGAGCCTGAAAAAAAGTTAATTTATAATGACACCCATAGGTTTCACAGGGCTGACTTAGGTCCAGTGTTAAATTGAAGTGCAGTGTGAAAGGTGTCTGACCCAGGCTGTAGCAAGGATGGATGCTCAGCAGGTTGCACTGTGTATTGTGCATACCTGGCTGGGGGGCCGCCGGGTGGGGGAGGCAGGCTGCGGGGGTGGGGGGCTGGCACGTGCCATTGTCACTGTGGGTAGCTGCCCGGGCCCCTCCAGAGGCCGGGGCCCAGGACAACTGTACCCACAGCACCCCCCTGTTGGCGGCCCTGGTTTTATGGGTGTCCCCAGGAAAACACTGAGCATTCCCATCGATGTTCCCATGGGTACGCAGGCGGGCTGATGCACCCCCGGTCTTCGTTGTAGCCCTCAGTAATAAAAAAAGTTATATTTGTGAAGGCAGGAGAAATAATTCGATAGTCGGCAACTATGAAATGATTTCTCCTGCTAGCAGAGGCTTGCAAGGGGATTTGTTCTCGTATACATCCCCTCGCATGGTGATTTGGCGGCGTGATTTGGGGTGATTTGGCGGCGGGGGAGGGTTTGTGTTCTCACAGGGTGGCGGGGTGGCATCTCAGGTGCTCGTAAGCTGTTTACTGAGCCAACCTGAATGAGGGCCAATTTTCGCCAAACGTGTTTGTGTACCATATCCGGTATATCTATACATTGTGTTATAATTTCAATGCATATCAATAAACATTCATTTTTATTAAACAATATTCTGTTATGAGCGCCCCAGTAAAGACTCTTTTTTACTTTTATTTTTGCTGTACAATAAAGTAAAAAGATAGTAACTTTGTGTTTGAAAAAAACCATGTTGCAATGCAAGGGGGAAATACATTTCTTATTTATTCATTAATGAATTGCTTGATTGATTACATGCATGGCAGATACCGGGTGCTTTTTCATGTTCCTACAAACAGCATTGTTTTTACACTACAATTAAGATTTACATTATGACACGCCCCCTCATATCCATGGTCGATGCAAGGCACCGGAGCGCCCCAGGCGAGTAGGGGTGGGGGCGCCCCGGTGCCCAGGGGGTGTGGGGGGGTGGTACCTGTATTATAAAACTGGCGGCGTCGGCGTCCCTGCAGTGCTGGAGCCGGCAGGGGTGTCCGTGCCGCGGGGGTACCTGCGGTGCTGTCACTGTGTATAAAGCTGCTGTCGGCAGCGGGGTCCCTGCAGTGAATAGAGAATAACTAGCGCTATGCGGCGGCGCGGGAAGTGCTTCTGATTTTGAAAACACTTGCCGCACGCTGATTGGCTGAATCTCAGCCAATCAGCGTGCGGCAAGTGTTTTCAAACCCAGAAGCGCTTCCCGCGCCGCCGCATAGCACTAGTTATTCTCTATTCACTGCAGGAACCCCGCCGCCGCCACCGCTAGCAGCAGCTTTATACACAGTGACAGCGCCGCAGGGACCCCCGCGGCACGGACACCCCTGCACGCTCCAGCACCTGCCCGCTCCAGCACTGCAGGGACGCCAACGCCGCCAGCTATATGCACATGCTGGGGGTGAGGGGCGAACTGCCGCCCTCCAGGTGCCGGCGCCCTTGGCAAATGCCTAGAGCTGCCTAGTGGTGGCGCCGGCCCTGCTCATATCTAAATCTCTGCAAATGTTACATTTGCTCCACCCACAGTGTTTTACCAAGGTGCAGAGCTACTGTACTTCTTTTTGCCTTACTCCCAACTCTCCAGAATTATCTCCAGAAAGTGAATGTCCCCACAAAGGAAACTGTGATTATGAAGGGGGAAGAATCAGTTGAATTTCTGAACATGATGTTACAAGAACAAATTGTGCAGAAGTCGGTGCCCAATGTAACAATAGAGTATTTGCAGTGCTGTTTTGCACTTGTACAGTTTGTACATGAAGCAGTAATGGATTTTGTGGTAATTTTAGTAATAGCCATCATTAAGGAGGACTCAGGGCGAGACGTACTAAGCTTGAAAAGTGATAAAATGGAGAGTGATAAACAACCAGCCAATCAGCTACTACCTGACATTTTTCAAACACAGCCTGTGAGATCACAGTTAGGAGCTGATTGGCTGGCTGTTTATCACTCTCCATTTTATCACTTTTCAAGCTTAGTACATCTGGCCCTCAGTCACAATAAATGTATTACACCTAACATGTTGCATCAAGTTTAGAGCCAGGCAAATGTCTACTCTCTGCAAATACTTAAAATATGTTTTGTTTCAACTCAAACTAAAGTACAGTATACAGTAGAAATACGTTGTAATCAAACTTACAGTGTAGACATTAAATTACATTAGTTATTGCAGTATCTGCCTGAAACAAACAAAAAAAATTACTGTGAGTCAGGATTACCATCTCATTCTCCTCTCCTTCATTCAGCAGAGCCCTGTCAGCATCCTGCGTGTGTTTCCCCATAGTGCTGTCTGTGACACATGTGGCAGGACACTCTTCAGTGCAGTCTTCTCCTCTCTGGAGTCACAGTGCAGACACTCCCTGGCATTGCAAACCTCCTCAGAGCCTCTGATTACACACCTTCACAGGGGAGGATTAATTCTGTACGGGGTGTTACTTGAATTTAGTATTTGCTTAATGATCTTTGAATAGTACCTCATGTGTAACATTTGGCACTATGGGATGGGTATTCTCTGTCCACAGATAAATGTATGTCATTGTTCACAAAAATCACTATTGTGTGCATACGTATATGTACAAATATACCATTCTTATGTCAGTAGGAAGGTTGTTTGTGTTCCACAGTACAGTCCTGTAATCTAATTATGTATGTATACAATCAGTATAATAGACCTTTATGCTATAGATGCAATTAATTGTGTGCTATGTAGCCATGACTTACTGTATACAGTTTTGACCTGGCATTGATTGAAAGACATTTGTATAACAACTTCTTTAAACTCACTATGTAACCACAGCTTGGCTGAGGGATTTGGTGACCAAAAACATGTTGTCCCAGAACTGCACACATTTGGCACATGTAATTAGGACAGTCCATTTCATCTTGTGATTAAGCCATAAATTATGTTAAAGCCAGTTATATTGTATGGAAACAATATCTGTTGCCCTAGATGATTTATACACCTTTCACACTGACAAATATTTCCCGGGTTATTGCACATGAAGGCGCAACAACCTGGGAAATTGGGCAGTGGGAAAGGGTCCTAAAAGATTGTCCCGGGTCCAGTGTTTCGGGATTTCGTCCCACATGACCAGAGTTGGACCCGGAACGCTCACGGGTCCAGGGGCAGTGTGAACGGGTAACCCGGGTTGACGTGACCCAGGTCCCGTTCCCTGCTCTGTAAAGGTGCCGCTGGGAGATGCTGACATCTCCCATCACTTCCCCTGCCCCCACCTCCCCATTATGTCACATGCCTGGCTTTATGCTGGGTCGGGAGGCTAGTGTGAAAGTGCTTGCAAGACGGTAACACCTGGGATTTTGTACCTGGCTTGCGACCAGGCTTGCAAGCGCTTGTCAGTATGAAAGGAGTATAACTTTATTTAAATGTAACAGTTACTATGTTTAATAATGTATCGATAAGTATCTTCCAGAAAAAACCCTACTTAAAAACATTTATCATATGTGGTTGGAAATCAGTGTTTCGGTTCTAATTCCTCATAATGTTTTGCTTTTGGCAAAACCACCCTAAACTGTTTTGGTTCATATTTGGTTTTTGTTTTGATTAAAAAACAATTAAAACTGTATAATTATGAATACATATCAATAAAAACAGCTAAAACCACGTAATGTTTGCAATTCAAAATTTGGATTTAAAAGCTGAATTCCAAACCGCAGGAACGGATTTTGGTTCAGTTCAGATCCACAAAATGTGGGTGGATTATCATAGTATGGAAATACTGGAGAAAATCTTGACTAATTAATAAAATAATTCTGATAATTATAAGTGTGTGCCAGCGGCTCCAGACCAGCAACTGTAGCACAGTTCACAATTTAAACAGGGGAACCACACCCACTGCCACCAACTGCCATTCCAAACTAGTACCCCTTCACATCGCTAAGCCAGGTCGCTGATTATACATTATATATATATAAATACATTAGAGACGAAGGGCAAGTAAAATGGTGCAAGGCCTACATCACAAAACGTACCAGGAAAGACTAAAAGATCTTAATATGTATACTTTAGAGCAGAGAAGGGAAAGGGGGGACATGATAGAAACTTTCAAATATATCAAGGGTTTTAACAAGGTACAGATGGGAGACTTTCTTCACAGGAAGAGGAGCAACAGAACACGAGGACATGCACCGAAACTAGAGGGAGGAAGATTCAGGGGAAATTTGAGAAAGAATTACTTCACAGAAAGAGTAGTAGATAAGTGGAATAGCCTCCTATCAGAGGTGGTAGAGGCTAATACAGTAGTACAATGTAAACATGCTTGGGATAAGCATATTGATATCCTTACAAAAAAATAAGGATTAAATATGGTTAAAGGTAACATGTTTTAAAAAAGGAGCAGACTAGATGGGCCAAGTGGTTCTTATCTGCCGTCAAATTCTATGTTTCTATACACAGGGCGACCTGGGTTTAACCCTTCTTACAACCCATGTCAAATTGCCAGGTTGGTCGACCTGGGTTATAAACTGTGGTGCTTTCACATCGCACCTTGACCTGGGTCCATACATCACCAACCCGGCATTGACCCAGGTCTGAGGTGCGATGTGAAAGGGATTTAGCAGTTAGAGTGGCTCTACTATTTGAATTGTGAACTATGCTCCAGACCCTCCTCTGGAGTCACCACTGGTGTGTGCTGATGTTTTTGATTGTACAGTATATGACATGCATTAGTACTTTAATGTGAGGGATAGAGTTGGATGTTTGGAAATGTTACAATTTGTACTTTATTTAGAAATATTTCTACACAGCTCAAGTTCTCATTGGTGGTCCCCGATGGCCAAATTGCCCAGCACTCATCTTATTGTCTCATGTCTTGATAAAGGGTCAAGGACCCGAAACGTTGACTACAGTACCTACAGTTGTGGGCTTCATTACTTAATTTTACCTGCTGTTATGAGACGAGTGCAGTTGATTGTTGCAATTATATATATATACAGTATGTGTGTGTGTGTGTGTGTGTGTACAGAATATATACTGTAAAAGTAATAAAGAAAACATACATACCATAAAATGATAAAAAATATGAATAGGAAATAAATCCAGGAAATAATTTCAGGAGGTGATGAAGGCGAAACTGATACAGATGAGTGAAATGCGTTGAGGTACTCCTGTATTGGGACAGGAGTCAATCCTGTTGATGTCCTCTTGGCCTAGATAAATTCTATTTGCACTGATATATTCTGAGCAATAATTGAATGTACACTGTCGGCAGCACATGTTAGCTGCGAGAAGTAGTTCTGGACCGCTGTGCTGCTGTAGTTCAGATGTGGCTGTTAGCAGGGCTCAGCGCTGCTGACTATTTCAAATGCAGCGCTTTTGCTCGCGGCCAGGCAGCCAATCAGGAGCAGTCACTGCACTAGGACAATTGTTTTCCTCCCCACTAATATGTCTGTAAATTAGAATTTGTATATGTTTTTATTATTTATTTAGAGTACAAATAACACTTCAGAAATATTCTCCTGTTATCTTATTTTAGGGATTCTGGTCTATCACGTATATCAGCATTTCATTTGACATAAAAGTTTGTTAAGTCGTATTTTTTAAATGCTGGACTTCAGAAGTCTTCGTGTTTTTTTTTAAAAATAATATTATAGATCGAACAAATTATGTTTTACAACATATATGTTTTTATATTGTCTTAGATGAGCTGTATTGTAAATGGGTACTCTTTACCTAGCACGGCGCCCATGATTTTGATTGTGGGCATCGCAGGTAAAAAAATCGCGGGCATCGCGGCCATTGAATGCACTAAAAATCGGGTGCGACGCGACCGACGCCTGCGATTTCCCATAGGGATCAATGTTAAATTTCTCAATTGACCCGATTTTACTGTTCAATGCCTCAATTGACCCGATTTTTCCATAGGAATCAATGTTAAATGGCCCACAGAGGCCAAATAGGCACCCTAAAGTGTGAAATGGCCCCCACAATTGTTAACGCCACCTCACGATGAACGTGAACCCGAAGCGTAGCGAGCCCGCGAGGGGCGGCGGTACGCGTCCTACGACCTTTTCATACCCCCACTATCCACGTTGGCGTGGAGTTGAGAATAGAATAGTGTGGCGAGTGCAGCGAGCCACCGAGCCCGAAGCGTGGCGTGCGCAGCGAGCCCCGCGAGGGGACGCAGATACCTTCACAGGTAAACGCGTCCCTTCGCGGGCTTCACAGGTATCCGCGTGCGCTCGCCACGCTTCGGGCTCGGTGGCTCGCTGCGCTCGCCACACTATTCTATTCTCAACTCCACGCCGACGTGGATAGTGGGGGTATGAAAAGGTCGTAGGACGCGTACCGCCGCCCCTCGCGGGCGCGCTGCGCTCGCCACGCTTCGGGTTCACGTTGATCGTGGGGTGGCGTTAACAATTTGGGGGGCCATTTCACACTTTAGGGTGCCTATTTGGCCTCTGTGGGCCATTTAACATTGTTTCCTATGGAAAAATCGGGTCAATTGAGGCATTGAACAGAAAAATCGGGTCAATTGAGACATTTAACATTGTTCCCTATGGGAAATCGCGGGCATCGCGTCGGTCGCGTCGCACCCGATTTTTTAGTGCATTCAATGTCCCCGATGGCCGCGATGGGCGCCGTGCTAGGTAAAGAGTACCTGTAAATGTTCTTCAAATGAAAACATTTCAGTTAAAAATAAAAGTCTCCCGGAAGGTAATAAAACATGCTTTTTTAAATAAATATATAGTTTTATAAAAAATCTTAGAGTGTCATTATTTATATATATTTTAACATTAACATTTAACATTAAATTTGCGCTTATTACGTATTGGAAGATCCCAAAGCATTTTCTTTCCATCCAGGAGGTGGACCTTGCCTCTCAGTATGCTCCTGCTACTCCATAATTTGCTTACATTTGGCTAGGAGACAAAAAATAATCTCATGAATGCACAAGGATAAAGGATTTGTAACAAACAACCTTAAGGTACAAAAATGTTGAACATATCTGATGAAAAAGTTAGTAGTGTATCGATTCAACTTCATTATTTAGTTGTTCAGACATTCTTCAATTGGTAGGTGTAATTAAATATTTGGAGGGATAGTATTGCCAGCTTTATAGTAAGTCCCTCCATTATCCTGCTCTGCAGCTCCCCATTCCATAATTATCATTCTCTCAGCAGTTTCTATGCTCAGTGGCAGCCTTACTGAATTCACTTTCCCAGTCAAATGGCAGTGCCAACAGTCAGGGCAGCCGAGAGGGGCGGGTACTAATTACCTGGGCTTGCTGGAGCGGCCCTGGTTTGACCCCCCCTTCCCCCTTTGTTGCTCCCCGGCAGCAGCAGCAGCAGCACACACCTCAACAGCATGTGCTGTGCTGACAGTATTGCATTTAAGCTTATTTATTTATTTACAGTTTCTTATAGCAGCCCATCGCCAAGGGACCCCATTTCACTGCAAGTCTTAAGCTTGGTACACATATATACAATCCCTGTTTCTTGCAACCGTTCGGCCGACCGTACTCTCGTCGGACCTACCACAAACAACAGCCGATCACGCGTGTACACACCTGTACAATTTTACTTGCGACGTCCGATGTACTCCCGTCCAAACAGTCGCAATAAAAAGATTGTACCACCGTACACACTGTCTCGATTTGGACTATTGACACGTCATATGTGAGCAAAATTATCATAATGGGCTGGGTTAGGGCATAATTATAGCAAACCGCTATGTGCGCGAAAGTAGCAAACCCCTCTATATAGAACTTTAGTCGGCCGGCAGGGTGACTAAACTTCTATATAGATGGGTTATGCATCTACATTTTAGTCAGCCTTTTACCCATAACAAAAAAAAAAATGACGTGCCCCCCCCCCCCCCCCCCCACGGCTGTAACCAGCACCAGGCTGAAGAGCCGGGCTGGTATTAAAAAATCAGGAAACCCAACAAACAGGGCTTCGCTGATTTTTTAAAACCAGCCCCAGGCTCCAGGTCCGGGGCTGGTTCCCAAAATACAGGGGACAAAATGACTAGGGGTCCCCCATATTTTAAGAACCAGCCCCAGGCCAAACCAGCCAGCAGGGTAATGCCACAGCCAGAGGACACTTATTATATAAGGTCCCGCGGCCAAAGCATTCAGCCCTCTGACTGGTCAGCCTGGCCAGGGGTCCTGGGGGAGTGGGGACCCCCCCAATTAAGGGGTCCCCCCTCCAGGACTTACCTGACCAGGCTGAAGCCTGGTGCTGTCCCCGGTGGCCCTGTGCGGTGGCCACCGGGCTGATTCAGTGTAAAAAAAAATAGAATTCTGGGGGGCGTGGCCTGGCAGGCAATGGTGGAAGACGCACTTGCTGCGAGCTCCCAACACCCACAGCCTTGCACTTACAACAGCCACTAATTAGCCACATCAATCCTCTCCCCACTACATCGGGGGAGCCCCAGGCACTCTCCGTCCCCGTACAGGGCAGAGCCGGCGGAATCGGGGGAGACATTAGGTCTCCCTGCGGGTTGCGGCTTTTCCCTGCCTACAAGCCGGGACCTGGATTTGCGGCCCCGGCATCACATCAGCGCGGTACCTCTCTTGTCGTGGAACGGCTGGAGCTCTGCCCCGGCGGCTTCCCACTAGGGGAGCTTCTGTAACGCTCCCGGGCGGCAGCTCGACGCGGGTGAACACACTCCCCGGCCGCCGGCCAGTCAGCGGCGCCCGCCATCTTGCCTGGAGACAATCAGCAGCATTGGAGCCGGCGGGGAGACTGAAGCCAGCCGTCTCGCAAGGAGAGCCCTGTGAGTACCCCCGCACACCACACACAGGCTTCCCCCGGCCAAGGTGTCTCCTCTCCCCCCCTGAGTAGTCTGGAACCGGCTGGGTACTGTTTGAGTCCCTGGGGAGGGCGGAGGGGTCTGCCTGCACGCTGCACTGTCTCATCAGTGTGGGCAGACACCTTTAACAACCCCAAACCCTAACGATTTACTGACTTCAGTGGACTTGCATCAGCTACTTGGAGGCAGCCATAACATTAGCTGAACCTTCTTATACAATATATACCAGCCAGGCTGCCCTACAGTTGTCTATCCAGAGCTGCTGTGAATTTGAAGCTATATTACCAGCCCCGTTACTAACTACTACATCAGACCAGACTCCAAGCAGTCTTACATGCCTAAAAACCATTACTGTGCCTGTGGCGCCCTCTTGTGGCCTTTATTCATATAACTTCTCCATATAACTGCAAATGCTAAAGGAGATGTTCTGACACACTCCACGCTATTCACCTGGACATGTAACCAGCGCAGACTGACATCTATTATAAAAAAAAAAAAAAAAAAAACCCGCATCTGTCTGTTTCAGCCGCATAATTATTCACCTGCACTTAGATACTGGCGAGGCTCCTGTCCGTATTATGCCTGCTAAACGCGCTAAAACGCCAAAGCCTGTCCCCCAGGTATCCTTTTTTAAACCTTCCCCGGCAAGGTCCAAACCGGTAGACGAAGTAGGTGATCACCCACCCAAGAAAAACCTGCCTAACCCCTCGGGGATGGATGCATCGCCATCTAACAGCTCTACACAAGCCGCCAATATGTTGGAGGATAGTCAAGCTCTCACTGTAGGCTCTATGAAACTACTTCTATCACAATTTAAAAAGGATGTTTCCGAAGAGTTTAAAGCAACACTTAGAGACTGCCAGAAGTCAATTGATGACCTAGGCGAGCGAACCGTCCATATTGAATCCAAGATGGGGGAGGTTGTATCCTCTCATAACCACCTAATCTCCTCTCATGAGGCCCTCGAAGCGGAAGTTGCTGCCCTACGAGATAAAGTCTCAGACCTGGAGGACAGATCGAGGCGGAACAACATTAAAATGCGGGGAATTCCCGAATCGATCTCAAACAGTAGCCTAAACGATTTTGCTGTTAATATCTTCCAAAAGCTTCTCCCTAACAGATCCTCTACAGACTTCCTGATAGACAGGATCCATCGATTGCCCAAAGCTAAAGGTGCCCCCTCGGATGCCCCGCGAGATGTACTAATGCGGATACATTTCTTCCATGTGAAGGAAGCGATCCTCAAGGCTACCAGACCGTCTGAAGATTCATCAAGAATTTTAGATCAGCTCCAAATATATGGTGACTTATCCCAAGCTACCTTGGCCAAGAGGCGCTCCTTTTACCCCATAACCTCTGTTCTACGCAAAGAAAATATTCAGTACAGATGGGGGTTTCCCACAAAGTTGTTAATTAACCGAGAGGGCTCCACGATTGCTGTGTCGTCAGTCGACGAAGGAAAACGCTTCCTATCCACACTAATTCTAGCGAGTCCTTCAACTGTTCCGTCATCTGAGCGTGGACTCCAGCTGGACTGGTCTGCGTCAGGGTCGAACCAGTGATCCGGTTAAGCATAGAAATCGTTTATTTCTCTTAACACTGCTTATTTACAGTTTTAATGATATTGTTTAGATTTAAGTCGATATATTAAGCAGTCTTGAGAACCGTTTCTACTACCTTCACTATTGTAGTTGCTCATTTGCTCTACTTTTGTTGTTATCTGTAGGAATTTATTCCTAATAGGTTACTATTCAAAAATTTTGTCAGTCTTGCTATTGTTCGTTCAATGGCTATGTTATCTTAGTATGTTCTCTCAGTCCTAGAAAATTTATCTTCAGCTTTCTGTGTTCTGTCCCCCCGGGCTAGCGTGGGGGTTGATAGGACAAACTATTGGGAGTAATGGCCATTGATAATATTTACCCAGAGTTTTCTTTTTCTTAGTTAAGTAAGGTTACTGTTCCGGGTGTATGTATGTTACCACTACCCCCACGTCACCTCCGTGTGCCGTCATGATACGGCGCCCAACTTTACCCCCATTCGGGGGTCCACTCATTTCCTCCTTCACCCCTTCCCCTCTCCTTTCCCCTTCTCGTTTTCTTGTTTTCCCCCCAGACCCTAATTGGATACTCTTGCGCACTGTCTCTAATACAATATTTTTTTGTCTGTCTCTGTTTTGTCAAGCTGTCTTTCAAATAGACGATAATGGTTAATGTCATTTCCATAAACGCCAAAGGTCTCAACTCTCCCAACAAGAGGAGATTGGCCCTTAGATATTTCCATTAACATAAAATTCAAATCGCTGCTGTTCAAGAAACTCACTTTATAGACTCAGCTCCCCCGTTATTCTATGATAGGAACTACCCACACTGCTACATGGCTAATGGCCCATCTAAAAAAGCTGGAGTAGCGATTCTCATATCGCAGCACTGCGCTTTCTCTCTCTCATCCCAATACTCAGACCCTGAAGGTAGATACCTGGTCTTAACTGGGTCTCTTGAAAATAGAGATGTGACAATAGTGTCGTGCTATGCCCCGAACACTAAGCAACTCCAATTTTGTAGAAAACTTTGTGCCAAAATTCAGCAAATAGCCAGGGGAGCCTTGCTGCTCTTAGGGGACTTCAATTTGGTCCCAGACCCATCTTTGGACAGCTCGCGCAAATTATCCCGGTCTTCCAGCCAGCCCTGTGGCCCCTCTAAGGGACTTCGCCAGCTCCTAGCGGAATATGACCTCTTTGATGTATGGCGAGTCAAACACCCTTCAGTAAAGGACTATACCTTTTATTCCCATGTGCACGGCACTTATTCAAGAATCGATCTAGCCCTGTCAGATAGATGGTCCCTAGATTCCTTTAAGAAAATTAGTATTCTTCCCAGATCATGGTCAGACCACTCCCCTATTTATATTGAGTGGGAAATAATGGGTAGGACAACTGCTCCGGGCCCGTGGCGCCTGGGTCGCCAATGTCTCGTTCAGCCAGAGGCTCGACAGGCTATATGCTCGTCAATAGATTATTACTTACAGGAGAACTCCGCCGAGGATACTACAACCTTTACTCACTGGTGCGCCCTCAAGGCGGTAGCTAGAGGCTCTGCCATACAAATAGCAGCCAAGCTGAAAAGAGAATATGCAAGATCCTTAGCACAAGCCGAATCCGAGCTCTCCACCCTAGAGGCCGCCCACAAGTCCAACCCAGCAGATAAAGCCTTATGTAAGCGGTTGAATGCAGCAAGAGATAAGGTGAACAGCTTTTACCTAGCAGAAGTCCAGCGCAATGTATACAAACTTAACCAGAAATTCTACCAACTTGGTAATAGGGCAGGTAGGCTATTGGCGAGGAAACTGAGAGGTAAGAGAGCCAAGGAAAAAATCCACATGATCCATTCGGATCGGGGATTAAAAATATATGATCCAAACGAGATAGCCAACGCCTTTTCTGATTATTATTCTAAACTCTATAACCTGAAAGATGACCCGGCCACCTGCCAGCCCCAACAAGAGAAGATAGCTAACTTCCTGGATAGAATCAACCTTCCTAGCTTACCCCCAGAGTCCTATCTGTCCCTTAACGCCCCTTGGACGCTGAAAGAGGTCCAATCCAGTATCGATTCCCTCCCTTCCGATAAAGCCCCTGGGCCAGATGGATTTCCCTCCAACTTCTGTAAGACCTTCAAAGCCCAACTATCTCCGGTGCTACTCCAAGTCTTTAACGAGGCATCCTTGGCCAAAAGCTTTCCCCCCGAAATGTTAGAATCCCGTATCATTACTATCCCTAAACCGGGAAAACCTCCAACTTCAGTTCAGAATTACAGACCTATTGCACTTCTTAACTCTGACCTGAAACTATACGCCAAATTAGTAGCTAACCGTATTAGTCCTCTTCTCCCCTCCCTCATTAAAAACGACCAGGTTGGCTTTGTCATGGACAGACAAGCCCCCGATAATACTCGCAGGGAACTGGGGGTGATAGAATACTGCTCCTCAAAGAACATTCCCCTTTTAGTCCTATTGTTAGATGCCGAAAAGGCGTTCGATAGACTCCACTGGGGGTACATGAAAGCCACCTTGGAAAAATTTGGTTTTTATGGCCGGATGCTTGACTCCATTCTGGCCCTCTACTCGTCCCCTTCAGCTAGGGTGTTTGCAAATGGTTGTTCCTCTGCGGGGTTCAAGATTTCTAACGGCACCCGACAAGGATGCCCGCTTTCTCCTTTGATCTTTGCACTGGCGGTCGAGCCTCTGGCTGAACATATTAGACGCAATGTAGATATCAGGGGCCCGACAATAGGCAACTCTCCTCATAAAATCAGCCTCTTCGCTGATGATATTCTTGTGAATATCTTAGACCCTGAAGTTTCCCTGCCAGCTCTTCATGGAGTGCTACAGGAATATTCTGAAATTTCATTTTATAAGTTAAATACCAGTAAGACAGAAGCCCTCCCTCTAGGTTTTTCCCCTGAAGCCATCGACAGATTAAAAGCAGAATACAACTATTCGTGGCAAACTCGGTCACTTAAGTATCTGGGCATAAACTTAGCAACAGAACGACACCTGTTTGACTGTAACTACGGCCCTCTGTTGAGGGCATTCGCAGGGCTGACTGGAGACTGGATGATGCAGGATGTGTCTTGGCTGGGGAGAGTTGCTGCGGCCAAGATGGTCCTCTTGCCAAAATTGATGTATTTATTTCGCTCCATCCCGAGAGCCCCCCCAAAACAGTGGTTTAATAAATTCAATCAACTCTTAGCTAAATATATCTGGAGAGGGGCTAAACCTAGAATAGCAAAGAAAATATTAGCCCGGTCTAAAACGGAAGGGGGTGTGGCGTATCCAGACATTGAACTTTATTACGCCTCATGTGTGTTAAACCAAGCTAGGGATTGGTTCAATCTTAATGAGCCCAAACCTTGGGTCCTTTTGGAGAGCACACTCGCCCTCCCTACACCTGTTGCAGACCTGTTATGGCTCCCACCAAGCGAGTCTAGGAAACCCTCAGCCTTATGCAAATCCATCAAAGCAACCCTAGATGTTTGGTATAAAATGACGGCCTCCACAGCTAAAATAGCCCTTCCTGCTCCCTTTTTATCTCTTAAAGCCCTGAAATCCCTAATTCCCAATCTACCGCTACAGAGATGGATTAATCAAGGAGTTGAATCAGTGGGAGACCTGTATGTCGAGGATAATCTCGTTCCCTTTAGCTACCTTCAACAGAAATTTAATATCCCCAAACAGGATTTCTTCATTTACCTACAAATCAGAAGCTGGTTACACTCACACCTAGGCTCACCTTCCAGGAAGCCAAACTTTCCAGCCTTTCTTAAAACAAAGACCTGTGATTACTCACATAAAGGTGGCATAACATGGTGGTACTCATACTTAACCTCCCTGGATAGTAAGTCCAAATTGAAAACTCAATCCCTATGGGAGAGAGATTTGAACAAATCTTTTAATAAAGAGGACTGGGAGAATATTTTCAGATCCTGCTTTAAGATCTCCCGCTGCATTAACCACTCCGAAATGTTCTTTAAACTCATTCATAGGGCTTACTTTACCCCAGCCAGACTTCACAAGATCTGGCCTACGTCCTCTAACCTATGCTGGAGAAAATGCGGTAATATTGGGGACATTTTCCATATATTTTGGGCATGCCCACTGCTGAAGTCTCTCTGGGGGGAAGTGTTCCATCTCATGAGCTCAATCTCAAACCGACCCATTCTCCCTGACCCATCCATAGCGCTTCTTCATGTTTTCCCAGTACAACTCTCTGTTGCAGACAGATACATCCTAGGACATGTCCTAATAGCCACCAAGGCCTGTATAGCGAAAGGGTGGAAATCGGAGGCTGTACCATCCATAGAATGTATACAAAACAAGGTGCACAAACACTTTATGTATGAAACCTCCAATGCCAAATACTCCGCATCTGCAGACTCGCTATGCATGAAGTTACTCGGGTGGTCTGTCTTCCTGGAAAGGACGGACCACCCGAACATACACAGCAGCACCCCAGACCTATCAGTACTAAACCCCCAGTAGCTCCCTGTTATCTTGTCCAGTGATGTCTCCCAACCACAATAGATGCAGACTATAACATTGGTGTGGTATCCTAACTTGCCGATTTAAATGAGACAATGTAATGTACTATGTAACACTCTCCGTGTGCCTCCCCCCCCTTTTTTCTTTTGTTTTGTTCCTTTCTGTAACCCCCTGCTATATTGTTTATGTTTCTGAAAAATGTACAATAAAAACTTAATATTTAAAAAAAAAAAAAAAATAGAATTCTGTCTTTTCCTGTGGAACTATGAATATATTAATATATATACATACATACCGCCATTCTCCTTTTCTATACCTGCAAGGTATACCACTGTTCAGGCCACTCCCTAGGGTCGTCCCATCAGATAAATCTCATGGCACATCCAATTTGTGTCAGATAAATCACGTATTAATCACATGTGATTTATCAGATGCAAATTTGATGTAAAAAATGGCACATCAAGTGTCAAATTGTATGTAGGCGTCCTGGGAAGCTGCCAGATAAAGGCCCCCATACATTAGTCCGATTGTCCTAAGGACAAGTCGGACCTGATTTCCCCCTGCAGCTCCCCGGGAGGGGCACAGACGATTAGGCACTGATGTGCCAAGTTTTGCAAATGATACATCGCATGCGATGTATCATTTGCAACTCCCGGGGAGCTACAAGGTGGAGGGAGCAGGGGGGCAAGGGACATCCAGGTGGCGGGTGGAGGACGCTGCGGGGGACACAGGCGGCAGTAACGTAGAGGCGGGCAGGGGGAGCCGTCAGCGCTGGAGAAAAAAAAAGCCCATACAATGAATGGGCGGCCTGTGATTGTCTGAGCGCTCTCTCAGCCAATTGCTGACTGGCTGAGAGAGCGCTCAGCCAATGACAGTCTGCCCATTCATTGTATGGGCTTTTTTTTTTCTCCAGCGCTGACAGCTCCCGGCTCCCCCTGCCTGCCTCTACTTTACTGCCGCCTGTGTCCCCCGCAGCGTCCGCTGCCTCTGCGCTACTGGAAGCATCCCCCGCCCCCCCCCCCCTGCTCCCTCATCCGGACGGAGCATTGACAGCTCCCTGCTCTGGCTCCCCCTGCCCATCTCCCTCGCCAGCATCCGCCGCCTGTGTCCCCTGCCCGGCTGCACATAAGATTTAGCAAATCTTATGTGCAGCCGGTCCGTCCTCCCGACTCTGACCCGATGCGCACGGGACCACGCATTGGGTCGGACCGGGTGTCTATATCTGCGTTTTGGCCCAATTTCACTGCCCGATCCATCTGAATCGGGTGAAATCGGGACCAAATCACATAGTGTATGGGGGCCTTAAGTTTAAGGGAAATCAGATGCAATTTTACAGGTCAAATAAATCTTATAGTGTATGGGGTCCACATTGGCCCCATACACGATGAGATTCTATCTAGTGGAGCAAAAAAGTTTGGACAGCCACCAATTGTGTAAGTTGATTTGCTTAAAAAGATGAGAGAGGTCTGTAATTTCCATCATAGGTACACTTCAACTGTGAGAGACAGAGGGGGAAATTTGTAAAAAAATAGGTGTATTTGTATCCAGAAATACACTTATTTTTGACATTTACTATCCCAAAAATAGCACATCAATACGACTACGAATTGCCATATTTTCGGGATAGTAAATGTAAAAAATAAGTGTATTTCTGGATACAAATACACCTATCTATTTTTTTTACAAATTTCCTTTAGTAAATTTCCCCCAGAATGTGGAAAAAAATCAGGAAATCACATTGTATGATTTTTAAACAATTTTTTGTATATTCTTGCGGAAAATATATATTTAAATACCTTACAACCAGCAAAATTTCTGTCTCTAACAAACCTGTTACTTCTTCTTTAAGAAGCTCTTCTATCCTCCACTTGTTACCTGTATTAATGGAACCTGTTTGAACTGGTTATCTGTATAAAAGACACCTGTCCACACCCTCAAACAGTCAGCAAAGGTAGCCAGAAAAGAGAGGCTAATGAAGAGGAGATGATGGTGAAGGAGAGGTAAATGATGAAGGGAACTATTGGCTCACAAAAAAAAAAAAAAAAAAAAAAAGATAGACAGAGTTTTGAAGAATATTCTTAACTAATACTTTACATTTTAATTATGGACAATTCTAGAATATTTGTTTAACTTAAAGTACGAATTGGCGGAGAGGGACTCCATTAGTCTGGGATGTGAGAGCGTCTCACATGCACGTGTGTCCCAGTCAGTCGGCGGCTGTGCGGCGGGACCCTTCCCGTCTCCGCTTCAGGGCAGGGTTGGGGTGGTTTGGGGAGACAGTGGAAACTGGGGAGGTGGCGGACAGTGGCGGGGAGCTCCGTCGGAAAGGGACACGCAAGTGTCTCATGCGCGCGCGCCCCCTTCCAACAGCTGGCGGGGGTTGGCGATAGAATCGCCAGCCCCTGCAAGTGTGAGTGGGCCTCCATCTGTACCTGTTTTTTTTGTTCATTTAGATGGCTACTTTCTCTCTCATCTGTACATACAGCACAATCTCACCCTATATAGTGTGTCAGAACATTTGCAAAGTCTCTTATTATGGGCCTGAAAGCTACTGTAACTTAGCATCCATATACTGTACTTATAAGGAATAATGAGGAATGTTCAGAAGAATGTGTCATCCAACAATATCACGCATACTTTATTAGATACACATAGATATAGACTGTAAAATATTTATAAAACAACATACACTGAAATGTATCTCCTATGCATACAGCACTCTTCATTTCTTCTCTTTTTAAAAGAAAATACATGAATATATAAACTTCATCTAAAACAGTTTTTCAAACAATGGTCAAGAACAATTGCCTATTTGAACTGCTTAAACTTGTAAGATGTTTTAATGCCAGTCCATATTTTCATACAGTGTGTTATGTGTAATAACAGAAGAATGAGGCTTACACATACATTATACACTCTGTTTTCTATACATACTGTGCAAATTGATGTTTTTTTTTACCTTTTAAAACGGGTAGAGCTGCAGTGTGTCAAAGCTCCAGTGTGCATTAACCGTTCAACAAATACCAGTATTTGTTAGACGGTTAAAAAGCAGGGTCCTACCCGTTTCAGAGCCCGTTTTTTTGGCAGCGTGAACAGCTCTATTTCTATGGCTTGAAACGTGTTCCTTGGGGGTTAAACGGGTTGAATGTGTGAATGGTATTAAATGCTAGTTAAAATGGTTTTCACCTGCAGGCCCTTATTCAGATCTGATTGCAGTACAAAGTTGTTTGGAAAATGGGCAAAACCATGTGCACTGCAGGTGGGGCAGATGTAACATGTGCAGAGAAAGTAAAATTTGGGTCGGGTGTGTTGAAACTGAAATCTTAATTGCAGTGTAAAAATAATGCAGCCAGTATTTACCCTGCACAGAAACAAAATAACTTGCACAAATCTAACTCTCTGCACGTTACATCTGCCCCACCTGCAGTGCACATGGTTTTGCCCATTTTCCAAACAAATTTGTACTGCGATCAGATCTGAATAAAGGCTGCAATGTGAAAGGGGTTAAGTGGCTCAGACCTGTTTTAAATACCGTTTCAAAATACTGGGTCTTAAATGTTTAGGCAATGTGAAAGCAGCATGAATGTTCCTTTAAAATAAATGTGAAGCTTATGCTGATATCCATTTATTTAATAGAATCGTTTTCATATGCTGGATTGCTATAAACTTCTGTTTTCTCATTTGTATGTCTAATGACTGGCTTGGTGCGGTAGGTTTGGTTGATTGGTGGCCAGTTTTGATCCAGTTCCACAGCTCTTATAATTTTTCTGTACTGACTTCTTGACTTGTAGTTGAAACATTTCTTAAGCAGCAGCCAGAGCTTTCTGTTCTCTATGACCAATTCCTAAAATAAATAATTACTGTTAAATTTCACATCTAGATTGTGTTTTAGGGATACATTTAGTAAAGCTTCTAAAATGAAGTGGGTATGTTGCCCATAGCAACCAATTAGAATCTATGGAGGAAATTTACTAAGATGGGAGTTCTATTTCAAATTGGATGCTGCTATGGGCAACAAATCAGAACCTACTTCAAATAATTTAGCACCTTCTAGAAGATAATAAAGCGCCAGATGCACTAAACTTTAAAAGTGATAAAATGGAGAGTGATAAACAACCAACCAATCATTTCCTGACATTTTTCAAACACAGCCTGTGACATGGCAGTTGGGAACTGATTGGCTGACTATTTATCGCACTCCATTTTATCTCTTTTGATGCTTAGTGCGTCTGGCCTAGAATCTGATTGGTTGCCCACAGCAACATCCCATGTGAACTAGAACCATTTTAGTAAAGGGTATTGATCATTCGTCAGACAGCAACTAGGTCGACATGACTGAAGGTCGACATGCAGAAGGTCGACATGGTTTAGGTCATTAGCATTAGGTCAACAGTGAAGGTCGACAGTCAAAAGGTTGACATAAGGTTTTTCCCTTTTTTTTGTGTCGAATTTTGACACAGTCGACATGGACACTGAAGTCTAACACCGTGTCCCCTCGCATCGCTCGTTGCGCTTGCCCTGCTTCGGGCGCGGTGCCTCGCTATGTTCGGAACACTATTTGAATCTCCCACCACACCCTAGTGGATGGTAGGGTATGAAATACCGCAGGTTGGCACACGTCGGCTTAAAAAAAAAAGTGAAAAACCCCATGTCGCCCTTTTGAGCGTTGACCTTCCCCATGTCGACCAAATGCTTGTGTCGACCTAATGACCTGTCCACCGAACCCATGTCGACCTTCCCGCATGTCAACTTTTAGTCATGTCGACCTAATACTTGTAGACCTAGTGACCATATCCCTTAGTAAATTTCCCCCTACATATAATTTACTTTGAAGAAGAGGCATCCATCCACTTACGTGAGGCATCGAATGCCATACCTCGCAAGCAGTACCCCACCATCTTACCCGGCAGCTCTGGGGCGGCGGGATTGTATACAATAGATCATATGTAATCCTTTTTATGGCTGCGGGATCCAATGAATCTTTGGATCCAATCTGATGCACACGGGACAACGCATTGGCTTGGAATTGGAGGTTAAACACATGTGGTTTGGGACGTTTAATTAGATTTCTTGGCACGATGCCTCAGAAACAGATGAAAAGGGCCAAAAATCGCATTATTGGATGGGTGCCATAAGAGGGGAAATGATTAATATGTACTGTACAAGTACATAAAGGGTCAATTCAATGAATTAGCTGGTGATGTTTACCAGAAGGACTGTACACAGGACATACAGTTACCCTGTAAGGATAGAGGAGAGGAAGTTTCTCACCCAGGGTATGAAGGTTTTCTTTACAGTAATGCTGGGCAAACATCAGAACGATTTTGATGCAATTTGGACTGCTTGTATGAAAAAAAAAGCATGGTTTTAGTCCGATTACGATCTGATGCGCGTCCCTGCTGGTCATTTGGTCACTTTGGAGATTTTACCTGCTGCAGTGAGGATCTGTCAATCTGCCTTCAACTGAGCGCAGATCGTATGATCTAACAGATCATGCGACCATCGTACAATTTCAAGGAAATGGTCACACAGTGCTGTGCTGCCTGGACTCTGGTGAGGGGTTGGGGGGGTCATGCGTCGGTGCGGGGCACTGGGGGTTGCAATAAGAAGCCCACAGGCTTCTATGGGGTACCACCAGCTTTTCAGCTTTTGGGTTTTCCTGCATATCAAAATGCTGTAAAAACCACCAAACCAGGGTTTTTACTGCATTTTTCGCATAGCGCATCCCGCCACTAGTTACAGAAAATAGTATCCAGGAGTATAATCATTAATTATAATGTACTATAGTGAACTCAGATTAGACACCCACTTTGGGTCATTGGGGACTAAAATGAATAGGTGGTAAGCTCATCCGAGTTATTTACACCGCAGGAGATCTGTTATAGGTTTAACTCGATGGACTAACGTCTTTATTCAATGTCACAAACTGTTGCTATGTTACTACAGATGGAGCCCCTCTCTTTCATTGCCGGCACTCGCCAGAACGTACCCACTGGTTAACGCTGGTGGAGAGGGACTCCATTAGACTGTAACGTGTGAACGTCTCACACGCACGTGCATCCTTGTCAGTGGGCGGCGGGACCCTGCCCGTCTCCGCTTTAGGGAAACGGGCAGGGTTAGGGGGGTGCATGGAGGTGGGGGCGCTCGGTGGGGACCGGTGACGAGCTCCGTCAGAACGGGGCGTACGAGCATCTTGTGCGCGTACACCCCCTTCCTTCCGACGGCTGGTGGAGCCTGTCGGCTGGTGGGGGCCTGGTGATTCTATTGCCAGCCACTGCAAGCAGGAGAGGAGCTTCATCTTTTCTAGGATGCAATAGAGAAATGATAGTCGAATATGATTGGTTGCTATGGGCAACATCACCTCTTTTTATTTTGAGAAGCTTTAGTAAATTTACTCCTTTGTTTTTAAAATGTGAGAAGTAGCCAAAAAAATAAATCCTACCAACTGTTTTTACATGTCATTTACAGTAAGTACATTTATTCCGTTCTTTTTCCATATGAGATCTAGAAACATGATGGTAACGGGACTTTATAAAATAGCAAATATAGAGTGTATATTTATGCCCATAAAGTAATCTGACTCAAGGTTTAGTTATCTTAAGGTTCTCCCATCTCTGCACTAGTTACACATTCACCAGGGATACACCCCAATACACTTACATACAACCAGGTCAATCAGCACAAGAAAAGACTAACATTTTCTTGAATGTAAACTGACCCGGGCCTTCCAGTCTGGACCTTGTAGTCCCTTTGTAGAAGATAGATTTCAGGCAGCACTCTCGGATTTGCAAAACTTTAAATAAACATGGCCCGTCCTTAGGATCAAATAACATTCAAATAGTGTGGCATACAAATACTCTAAAAGAGACCCTATCCTGGTACATATATATATATATATATATATATATATATATATATATATATATATATAATGTCCACTGGTAGTCGGCACTCACTATAATAGTGAATCCAGGTGCACTTCCAACAAAGAAGGTAATCATCCAAAATAAAGAGGCACTCTGATGTAGTGAAAAATAAACGGCTGTATTGTAGCGCCAAGCGCTTTCGGGGTCCAAGAGCCCCTTCCTCAGGGCACAGCAACAACAACCAACCAAACCCACATACCCCAAATAAATACCCTTACCTGTCCTGAAGCCGTCCGATTTTCGCGCCAGACGCCGGCGTCCTGCCCGCCGGAAGTCGTCATCTCCGTACTTCCGGTGAGACGCTGTAGCAGTCAGCGGGGAGCGTTCATGCGTTCCACCCGCCTTCCTGTTTGCGTCCCACTGTCGCCATGGATACGATCAACCCGGCTGGGTCCCCGCCAGGCGCCTGTAAGGCACAACAAAGGCACGGCAGTTGTTATTACAGGCAGGTGCATTACATCTAACAATGCCACAATAAACATAAGTGCATGTGAAACAAAAAATACATAAAAATACATGTACATAATGGCAATAACGTACATGAAATCCAATGTGACTACAATCCAATATACAGAGACACCTGATGTCAAATGTCAGCGAGGATCACACATAATGGTCTGACCAGAGTAAGGAGTCAAATACGGGGTCCATAGACTTACCCTTCATGTTAAACTATTCCAATTTATTTTTTCATTGAGACCACCAGGATTGGTGGTCCCAAGTCTCAGAATCCATTGTGATTCCCTAATCAGCAATGTTTTTGCCCGATCCCCTCCCCTAAGAGTGGCAGGAACATGGTCAATCATAAAATATCGGAGGGAGTCTAGCGGGTGATTAGCGGCCTTAAAATGGCGGGCCACAGGTTGATCTACAACCCGACCCCTCAATGCCAGCCCAATAGAAGATCTATGTCCCCCCATGCGTTCTTTAAACTTACACGTGGTTTGGCCTACATAATACAGTCCGCAAGGACAAATTATTATGTAGACCACATGAGTAGAGTTACACCCCAGTACAAATCTGATGTCATAGATCTTATTATTATGAGGGTGCTTAAAATTTTTACAGGGGATAAAAAGTTTACACGTGGCGCAATCGCTACATTTATAACATCCTGGAGCTTTAAAATATGTATTGGGGCATCTCTTTTTGCCCATCTCAGTAATGTCTGTGCGCACAAGTCTATCCCTGAGATTACTACCACGGGAGAATGCCACTATGGGTCTCATGTTTTTGAACACCGGGAGGTCTTTGTCTGTGCTGACAATAGGCCATAGAGCCTTAGTGGCTCTCTGAATCACAGGATTAGAAGTGGAAAATTTACAAACCAGTGGGATTTTATTTTCTTCAGCCCTGGGCTTGGGGGTAAGGAGGTCATTCCTATTCAAACCCAAAACCTGATTCTTAGTTTCCTCAAGCAATGCTTTATCATAGCCCCTGTTCTCAAACTTTTGAACAACCTTATCCAGGCTTTCAGGGACCTTCTCCCTGTCACTGGTGATCCTAGCCGAACGGATCATCTGCGACAGGGGGAGTCCCCTTTTAAGGGCCTTGGGGTGAAAGCTGGTCGCCTCTAGAAGAGTGTTACGATCAGTAGGCTTGCTAAAAACACCAGTGTGAATGACCCCATCGACAATAGTCAAATCTACATCCAAAAAATTAGCCCTCTTCAAATCACATCATGTGGTCTACATAATAATTTGTCCTTGCGGACTGTATTATGTAGGCCAAACCACGTGTAAGTTTAAAGAACGCATGGGGGGACATAGATCTTCTATTGGGCTGGCATTGAGGGGTCGGGTTGTAGATCAACCTGTGGCCCGTCATTTTAGGCCGCTAATCACCCGCTAGACTCCCTCCGATATTTTATGATTGACCATGTTCCTGCCACTCTTCGGGGAGGGGATCGGGCAAAAACATTGCTGATTAGGGAATCACAATGGATTCTGAGACTTGGGACCACCAATCCTGGTGGTCTCAATGGAAAAATAAATTGGAATAGTTTAACATGAGGGGTAAGTCTATGGACCCCGTATTTGACTCCTTACTCTGGTCAGACCATTATGTGTGATCCTCGCTGACATTTGACATCAGGTGTCTCTGTATATTGGATTGTAGTCACATTGGATTTCCTGTACGTTATTGCCATTATGTACATGTATTTTTATGTATTTTTTGTTTCACATGCACTTATGTTTATTGTGGCATTGTTAGATGTAATGCACCTGCCTGTAATAACAACTGCCGTGCCTTTGTTGTGCCTTACAGGCGCCTGGCGGGGACCCAGCCGGGTTGATCGTATCCATGGCGACAGTGGGACGCAAACAGGAAGGCGGGTGGAACGCATGAACGCTCCCCGCTGACTGCTACAGCGTCTCACCGGAAGTACGGAGATGACGACTTCCGGCGGGCAGGACGCCGGCGTCTGGCGCGAAAATCGGACGGCTTCAGGACAGGTAAGGGTATTTATTTGGGGTATGTGGGTTTGGTTGGTTGTTGTTGCTGTGCCCTGAGGAAGGGGCTCTTGGACCCCGAAAGCGCTTGGCGCTACAATACAGCCGTTTATTTTTCACTACATCAGAGTGCCTCTTTATTTTGGATGATTATATATATAGTGGTGCTATTTAAACTATTTTTTTATATTGAATTTTAAAACTACAGTATATTTTTTTAGGATTGCCAGTTTGAAAATCGCTATATACTTTATATAGTTAATATTCACTAGTTATCAAGCTTTAGTAATCTCTCATCTTGACTTTTCCTGTGATGTTCTATATTGTATTATTACCCAAATCAACTCTGAACTGTTTATGCAAATATTTACATACTGTACAACTGGTAGAACTAGTTAATTAAAATATGAAAGACTAGTATTATATGGTTTCACTCTTTCATTTCTTCACTGAAATTCAATGGAAAAATAGTTAAGGAAGAATACAGATTCTGATTTTGTTGTAATATATGGTTTATAATGTTGTTTCTGTTTTTTATAATAGATTTCTTGAGCTGGGCTCTAGGGGCCCCTACTCTGTGCTTCTGATGGGGATTGCTCATTGCCTGGTGAATCCGACCTGGCCTACATGTTAATTACACCTTAATAATTCATCAAATGTCCAACAGCTACACAAGACTTACTTCTGCTAAGACTGAGATAACCACTGTGATGACCAGTGTGATCAAAAGGGTTATTCTCCAAGAAGTTGGTGTGCACACAATCTGCAAAGAAAAATTATACTTACATTAAATATATAGGGCCAGATTCTCTAACCTTCAAAAGTGATAAAATGGAGAGTGATAAACAGCCAGCCAATCAGCTCCTGCCTGCCATGTCCCAGACTGTGTTTGACAAATGTCAGGCTGGAGCTGATTGGCTGGGTGTTTATCACTCTCCATTTTATCACTTTTGAAGGTTAGAGAATCTGGCCCATAGTTTCCATATTTAATCGCACAAAATAGGGATCATCTTGTCCCCCACAATATTTTAGATTTCAGATAGTGTCATAAATAACAGGATCTTGTCCAATTTTAAATTAGGTACAAAATATGTCTATCAAAGTAATATTGTGAGTTAAAACTTTCCTGTACAAAACGTGTGTTTGTCCTGGCGTCTTTAATAAGTCTTTAGTCTGATTGACAAATCCAACACTTTATAGATGCTCTAGAGCTGGTGTAGCCAACCCTAGTCCTCGAGAGCTACCAACAGTGCATGTTTTGCAGGTCTCCTCACAGAATCACAAGTGAGCTAATTAGCTCCATCTGTGTATCTTTTAAAATGTGTCAGTGATTAATGAGTGCAGCTGTGCAGCAGCTAGGTTGTCTGGAAAATGTGAACTGTTGGTAGCTCTCGAGGGCTAGGGTTGGCTACCACTGCTCTAGAGTGATATCTGTGTTGCTCTAGAGTGATATCTGTGTTGTTGGGTGGACTAATGAGCCTGATTCAAGCTTCAGCTCTCCCATGAACAAGCCCAGGAACACAGGTACGTGATAAGTAGGATTGTCAGTGACTGATTGGTGATAGAAATTACAAGGAAGGTCCCTGGTGGGTCAACTCATCTGTGGGACAACTTTTGGCTGGGAGAGGGTAACAGACTGGTATTGGGGAGGCTGTTAGAGGGTAGAGGGTGGCATGATGTGGGTGTGTTAAGGGGTAGAAGTGGGAAGGCTGAAAAAGTGGGCGTGTACTTTTTGGATTTTTTTTTAGGTCACTTTAAATTCCCAATCTGACAATGTAGGATTGTCAGGGGAAAAAAGATTATGAGAATGATGAAGTGGGAAATAGCGGCGGTTCCCACCCTTGCTTTATATTCTAGTAACTCAAGACCCAGAGGCGGGCTGGGCCGGGGGGCAGGGTGCCATGTGCCCCCCGGGCAGCTCTATAAGGGACTGCTATGGGCCGCCTGCTTGTTCTCCTCCTTTCTCCTGTAGCCGCGGCTTTCACAACATGGCCACAGCTACAGTAATATGGCCGCCGGCCGTCTGCATGAGGAATGATTGCCCGGGCAGTGACTCGATGCCCGAGTGACGTCATGACGCCGACGCCACCCACGCAACTGCTGTGGACTCGCGGAGGAAGAGCGGGCGGACGATGGAGATTGAGCCAGGCTGTGGCAGCGGTGCGGGAAAGCTGGGAGCCGCAGCAATGGTTTTGCAGGACACACAGACCTGGATTCGGAGGACGGTGAAAAGTTCAAAGGCACGTGTTATTATTATGCGGGGGAGCAGGCCTGTGGTGTGCTGGTATTGCTATTTTACAGGGGGAGCAGCCTGTGGTGTCCTCCTGTTATGCAGGGGGAGCAGCCAGTGGTGTCATCCTGGTTTTAAATGCAGGGAAATCAGCCCTTTGTTGTCCTGGTATAATCATCAGGGGGAGCAGCTTGTGGTTTAC
Organism: Crinia signifera; assembly: GCF_055691185.1. Classification (NCBI taxonomy): domain Eukaryota; kingdom Metazoa; phylum Chordata; class Amphibia; order Anura; family Myobatrachidae; genus Crinia; species Crinia signifera. The sequence goes on along the minus strand of NC_139219.1, from coordinate 231,389,959 downwards.
TGGTATTGCTATTTTACAGGGGGAGCAGCCTGTGGTGTCCTCCTGTTTATATTATACAGTGGGAGCAGCCGGTGTGTGGTGTCCTAGTATTATTATTGTTATTTTACAGGGGGAGCAGCCTGAGGTGTCCTCCTGTTATGCAGGGGGAGGGGAGAAGCCAGTGGTGTCCTCCTGTTATTATGCAGGGGAATCAGGCCTGTGGTGTCCTGGTATTATTAATTATTATTTATTATTATTATTATTATACAGAGGAGCAGCCTGTGGTGTCCTGTTATCATACAGGAGGCGGGGCCTGTGATGTCTTATTATTATTATTGTAATACAAGTGGAGCAGCCTGTGGTATTATTATACAGGGTGAGCAGCCTGTGGTGGCCTATTCTTTTTATTATACAGGGGGAGAAGCCTCTGATATTATTATGCACCCCGTTTTCAAGGAGAGAGAACGTTCTCTCCTATCTTACTATTCCAATCGGTATAATCAACTCCAGTCCTAATCTTTTTTTTATTAATACGAAAAACCTCCATTTAACGCTGTTACTTATGGGCCAGTGCGCTGGACTTGCCCCCCAGGCTAAAAGTTGCCAGCCAGCCCCTGTCAAGACCCCTTATTAGTTTAGTTGCAAGTCTCTGAACCCGTTCCAGTAAATGTATTTTTAAGGTGCGGTGCCCAGAACTGAACACAGCACTCTAGGTGTGGCCTCACCAACGATTTATTAAGGGGCATTATCACACTGGCGTTTCCCTAATTCATTCCCCTTTTAATGAACGCCAGTGTCCTGTTTGCTTTTGCTGCAGCACTTGAGCAGTGTGCACTACTCAACCTGTCATCTATGATGACCCCAAAATCATTTTCCAATGCAGAGCTTTCCATTATGGGGAATCTAATGGGAAATAATGAGTATTAAAGTGGTTAAATGATTTAAGACAAGGCTGTTAGGTTAGGAAATATTATGGAGAGTTAGTCATTGAGTATAATGAAATATGCTTCATATGTTCTAAAACATATATCCATGATTTTTCAACAAGATATGTCAAATGTCTCTAATATGTAGTTAAAGTTTAAGGACATCTCAAGAGCCCCATCTTGTTTACCCTCCATGTTAACGGTCATGTGTAAGTCAATCAAGAGTATGAGTACCATTTATGTGCTTAACGTAAATAGTAGATGTAAAACTTACTACAGTACTTAGTCAATGTCAACATCTAGAACCAATAATTGCAAGCAATTAATTGTCATTTTAAGAAGAGATCATGTATTACTGACAAAATTATTACAAAGACATGTACACATTGCTGTCACTTGGTGACCTTTAACTCCCACATTGTATGGTTGGAGCTTTGTTACTGGGATAGCCAAGTTTATTAGTGTCTTAGTTTAGTAAATAGTGCACTTCACTTACCTCCAATACAGAGTATATACTCTCTATGTCAGCAAATAAAAGGAAAATGCAGACGCCAAGCTGGATCACCAGTACAGTACTAAATGTGTCTAGAGAGATAAGAGTGGGAACTGATTTCTATCTTGCAGATTAAAATCATATTTTTCAGATACACCACTGAATTTTTAGAAGATAACATTTTCAATGAATACTTACAGTTAGTAAATATAGGCTGTCGAAATGGCTTGCCTTTGGAGAATACAAATGCTACTATTATGCAATGAATAGTACTCAGAGGCCACAAGGTGGTTGTCTCGTAGCTCTTATGACTCATGTCCAGGTCAAGCCCGGAGTGCGCACTGGCTGTTGAATGTATGCTGTTGTTATTGGTTACACTGGCATTTAGAAGACTTTCATTTCCAAAGCTGCAAGTGCTGAAAAGCAATAGGTAGGGTTACTCCAGAATGCTACAGTAAGTAATGGTGCTTAACCAAGCCAGCCAGTCTCCACTAGGAAGGTATGGTACTGGGATACCGGATGACTGCCCGACAGGAGAGATCCCGATGGTCAGTATTCCATTGTTTGAATACCGACTGTCTGTGCTCCAACAGGGAGATCCCAACTCACAGGGGCTATTCTCAACCCTCATTGAGGGAGAATAGAACCTGCGGCGAGTGAATCGATCCACCAAGCCCGCAAGGGGCTTGTTTGCGCTCGCCCTCCTGTTGGAGCACCAGCAGTCGGGATTCTGATGTTGGGATACTGACCGTTGGGATCCCCCCTGTCGGAGTGCCATGCCACACCCATGGTACTGAGCTCAGTAACATAGTAACATGGTGAGGTTGAAAAAAGATGTAAGTCCATCAACTTCAACCTATTTTTTTTACAATAGACACAATGAAGTCATTATTTGTATCTATTAATTTCACTATTTTTTTATGTTTCTTATTCCTGCCTGGTCCACTATTATACATTATAATTAATATTTATATCCCTGGATACTTTTTACTGCTAAAAAATAGTCTAATTCCTTTTTAAATATATCAATAGTGCCTGCCATCACAACCTTTTCTGGCAGAGTATTCCATATTTTAGCTGCCCTTGCGGTAAAGAATACCCACCTTTGCAGGGTATGAAACCTCCTTTCCTCAAACCTAAGGGGGTGCCCTGGTGTCCTGTGCACAGTCCTCAAAGTTAACATGTCCCCTGACAGTTCTTTGTATTGAACCTTAGGACCTTATTCTGGTCCACACACAATGCTGTGAATTTTGCACTGTGGACTTAACACCGCCTACACCGCATTTATACAGCGATAAAATGTCACTCTCATCTCTAGTCTCTATGCCCTTTTTTATGCATGCTAGTACCTTAGCTGCCTTGGCTGCTGCTCCTTGATAGTGGGCACCACAGATAAGACTATTGTCAATGTGCACTCTGAAAACCTTCTGTTAAAATCCGATTCACCAACCTCAACCCCATTTATCTATATTGAACCTTATCTTCCATTATGCTGCCCAATCCTCCAGTTTATATAAGTCACTTTGTAGACTGGCGACATCCTGAAATGATTTTATCACCTTGTATAGTTTGGTGTCATCTTGATAAATGGACACCTAGGTCATTAATGCACATTTAAAGAGAAGTGGCCCTAGCACTGAGCCCTGAGGTACTGTATGATACTTAAAACATTAACTCATCATTTGAAAATTATCTTTTTTTTTTTTTTTTTACCGCAACCCTCGCTCCCTATTCTCGAGCCAATTCTTGACCCAGGTAAAGATGTTGCTTCCTAAACTCAGCTCGCCCATTTTGTGAATTATCCTATTGTGAGGAAAAGTAGCAAAGGCCTTTGCAAATTATATTCTGGTCAGACAGGCTCTTCCCTGTGAATTTATCCTTCATGGAAAGTTAACAATGGACGATCACAGTTAAGGGGTGTACACACGGAGAACTTTTCACAGGAGATTTTGACTAGATAGTCAAAATCTCCTAGAAGGTTAGCCAAAATCTCCCTATTTTTCTCCTGCTTAGTCAATATTGTATAGCAGACATTTTTTTTGACTAGATCATAGACTATCATTGCTTAGACAAAATGGCTAAGTCAAAATCTCCAGTGCATCTAGCCAAAATCTCTCCCAAAATTGCTTAGTCAAAATTGTTCATTAGTCAAAATCTTCCCATGTGTACACCCCTCTAGTCCTGAGCAAGGCCTGTCTGAGAAGTATAGTATCTCCTGCTCCATTGAGGGACCCGTGAAATCTGCTGTATGCAGGGAAGTGACATATAATATAATAATACACATTAAACTCAACAAAAGTGTAATCCTATGTGGCAATCTGCAATGTATGATGTTTCTTACCTGCCAGGGTGTGTAGAATACCAAGGCTGGTGCTGGACAACAATGAATCCATACACCTGTATGGCTGTAGTAACGAGAACATGAAGCACTACTGAGAGTAAGAGAGGGGGTGACATGAGCTGTGCTGGAGGTCTGTACGGTGCCAGTTTGGGGTATGCGTGGTTTAAACTCACTGGAAAATACAGAGAAAGAAATGTATGCAATTAGTATAAAAGTATTACCATGTGTCTTACTAGTATTTGTGACCCATTAATCGCTGGGCTGCAGGTTTATCTCTCTCTCTCTCTCTCTCTAATCCCTCATTTGGCTGCAATTGCATGCTGCATGTGTCGCCTAACTTGCAACCGCGAGTAAGGTGCGGCTGGGTACTCAGGAAGGCATGGTGAATGTATTTAAAATCATGCCCTATTGCCGCTGGCATGCACCATTTTTACTTGTCTTCTGCTATAACAGTAAGGGCAGGATGTATAAATATACATCGCCGCCCTTCGCCGCCTGTCCGCCGCGATGTTGCCGCATATGTACTAACATATGCGGCTGGCTTCGCGATGCGGTGACGGAGGCCCCCCGCGATACCTGGAATGTTGTGTGTGGGGAGTCTGTCACCTCCCTGCCCCTCCTGCATCCCTCACACCGGGGACAGCTAAGCAGGCTGTCTCCGGTGCCTCCTTCCCCCTGCAGCCGGAAGGAAGTCGGCTGCGTCACTAGGGGGAGAGATGTGTTACCTTCCGGGTCCAGGAGGACCTAGACCAGGTAATCCAGAGGGAGGGGGGTCGGCGGGTTTTTCGGCGGAGGCGGCGAAAAGAAGCCCATAGGCTTCTATAGGGTATCGCCACAACTCGGTGACGTGGCGGCCGGGTAATAGTACATCAGAAAATGCGGTAAAACAGGGGTTTTACCGCATTTTCCCGTTAGTACATCCCGCCCCTAATGAAGTAATATTTTTTCCATTTTCTACTGGTTTATAATCACATGTATACTGTAAATAACTAGGAAACAGATTAATTAACTTTAACTGTTTTTGTTTAAGACACAAATGACTGTATGCCTATGAGTGTTTGCTTCAAAAATGAACGTACAGGTAGCCTAAATTTTGTTTCAATTCTGGCACACAGCACCAAAATATCTATTTACGGCACTGCCCTGCTCCAAATAATTTATGATCTAATATTGGGCATACACTATACAATTATCAGTTGGATATCAGGGGTTGCCCAGACAATTGTACAGTGTATTACTGTTACTGGCTACTATCAGTCTGAAACTGTCCAGCATGTCTAAAAGATCTGATAAGTAGTTGGCTTTATTTGTCAATGTATTCACAGCCATGACCGAGCACCCAACATTTCCCTTGTTCCTTTATAGGGGAGGAATGGGGAAATGTCTAATCCCCAGGGAAGGAATGGCAGTCTGGCATCATGGCAGATGGCTTTCCATAGCATGGAACGGACGGACGGTGAACGGCTTTTACCGCGATGATGTGGAATCACCACTCATCACTGGGCCATACTCACTGGGTGGCTTTGAGCTGAAAGCCACTCAAAACACCAAGTTTGAGCTGCTTTCAGCTCAAAATCACCCAGTGTTTATGGGCCTTTAAAAAGCTTTTTATGCTATCATAAAAGTTGAACTGTAACTAACTAAACACACTTATCTGATCTCTAAGTGCCTTTTAGAACTACATTAACTTCTGTATTATGTCTGAGTCTGTAACTCTAAACATTGTATTATTGTTATACTGTTCTAAAAGTTAACTTAAACTAATATTTGCAAACACTTAACCCTAAAATCTCTGTACAAATTAACTCCTTAACTCCCCCCCCCCCCCCCCCCCCAAAAAAAAAAGTATTTTAGTATACAGGTCTATATTACATATATCTTATGTTTAATGATGATGTATTAGTCTATTATAAGTGCTACTTATAAGCACATAAAGTATTCGAAAAATGATCTGATATGCACCGAATACTGAAGGCACTGCCTTTTGTATTACTGAAAAAAAAGTGATTGCGTAGTGTAAACTTGTTTTGGAAAATATTATCGGTAATTGTTTTCTAGCACGGTGACCGTCGGGTCCCATCGCATACCTTAACTTAAGGTATGCGATGGGACCCGACTGACCAGATTTCGAGCTTTTTAACAGCTTTCCTGACGATGTAAAAATCAGGTTGATCGCATGCCATTATAATGGCATGCCATGCGACCGACGCGATTTTACATAGGAACCAATGTTAAATGGCCCCCCATACCCAATTTTTCATTGTATAGCCACCCAGATGGGTAATTTGTATGTCAAATGCCCCCCCATTGTTAACGCCACCCCACGATGAACGCCAACCCGAAGCATGGCGAGCGCAGCGGTACGCGTCCTACCTCCTCATTCCCTGCACTATCCACGTTGGCGTGGAGATGGTATTATATAGTGTGGCGAGCGCAGCGAGCCACCGAGCCCTAAGCGTGGCGAGCGCAGCGAGCCCCGCAAGGGGACGCGTAATACGTCTGAAGTAATGCGCGTCCCCTCGCTGGGCTCGCTGCGCTCGCCACGCTTCGGGCTCGGTGGCTCGCTGCGCTCGCTACACTATATAAAATCAACTCCACGCCAACGTGGATAGTGCGGGGAATGAAAAGGTCTGAGAACGCGCACCGCAGCGCTCGCCACACTTCGGGTTCACGTTGATCGTGGCGTTAACAATGGGGGGGGGGCATACAATGAAAAATGGGGTCTGGGGGGCATTTAACATTGGGGCCAATGTAAAATCGGGTCTCAGGGACCATTTAACATTTGTTCCAATGTAATAAATCGAGTCGGTCGGGTCAATCACATCGCATGCAATTGACCCGATTTTTGCAACATGATTGCATACAATTAAAATCGGTGGCGCCGTGCTAGGAAACAAGTACCATATTATCACTAACAAAAATAAATGCTTACCTCTAAATAACTAATGGGCCCTACACACATGCCGATGTGTGTAGGGCGACCTACTGTTGCTGTCAGCTCTGTGTGCTGAGCGAGCGGACCCTGCCGATTGCCGATATTGATGGACACTCTTCATCAATCTTGGATAGCGACGCACGGGGACGTGCATCGCTGTCACTATAGCCCCTACACACACACACCGATGTGGGGGCATTTTCTAAGCGACTTTGCCAAACTAAGCAAAGTCGCTTAGAAAATGCCTTAATATCGGCATGTATGTAGGCTGTATAAGGTATTAATTTAGTCATCCATGCTCAATTACGGATATGACTAAATCCTGGACTCTTTAGTGCATCTTGAAGACCAAGGTTAAAAATGCCTGTTCTTGAAGCTCTATAGAGGTTTTAAAACCTCCTGGTGTATGTTTAGCACCGGGGTAGCACGATAGAACCATATGAGCTGTACACACACAGCGATTTGCTGAGCGATGCTAAAGCGCTCAGCAAGACTCAGCACACAGCGATGTGTCAGCGCAATGTTCTGAGCGATCTGTCAGAAGAAAAAGTTTGACTAGGGTAAACATAGCTGCTACATCAGACCCAGAGTCAGGTTCTACAGGGGTTATTCTGGTTGATTTGCTCGGAAGCGTAATCTGATCCTTGCAAGTCAACTTACATAAATATCCATTTGCAGCATGCAGGGGAACACCCACATCATTCGACCATTGAATTATGTGGAACCTGTCCTGCACGCATATGTAAGGGTGCTCTGAGGCTCTGGTTAAACTGCATCAAACTTTCACTAGATTGCTTTTATTTGTATTCAGAAATTCTGATAAATAATGTTGTCACTAGATGGCATCACAGATCTGTTGTGCTGATAAATGACTTTGCCATGTGTAATTGCCTGCATCAGTACTTACTTATTTCAGAGGCAATATGCCATCTTTCTCACTTAATAATAAATATATTTTTGGAAAATTCTTGATGAACTTTTAGAATGAATGGCCCCATGTTATTGCATGAATAATGCCTATTGGAATGTGGTTGCTGATAATACATGCTGTGCTTTTACGCTGCTTTTAAAAACTCCTCTGACAATCCATTGTTTGCTTCGACATGTAGACATAAAAGACAGTGGCGGTTATTCTGGTTCACTCGCAAAGGCACAATTACCCTCTAACGGACAAAACCATATGCACTGCAGGTGGGGCTGATGTAACATGCAGAGAGAGTTAGATTTGGGTGGGGTGTACTGCAGTGTAATAATAAAGCAACCAGTACTTACCCTGCACAGAAACAATAAAACACCCAAATCTAACGCTCTCTGCGCATGTTTGATCAGCCCCACCTGAAGTGCATATGGTTTTGTCCATTAGAGAGTGATTGTGCCTTTGCAAGTGAACCAGAATAACCCCCATTGTACAAAACTTACACTTCCAATGGCAAATAATATTCTATGCTTCTTACTTGTTAAGCAGACTACAATGGTTACAGCCACATCTTGCACGAGGAGCTGGTAGTTGGACAAGATATTTATTTGCTACAGAAAGGGAAAATAAAATTTTATCAAGCAATTAAAGTCCTGGCATATGTATAGGTTATATATTCATTATCACATTCATTAAGTGTCATTAGTTATCAATTTATTTTGACCAATATTACTTTCATATTTATACAAGACAGAATTGTCCTATAATTATGCAGAAAAAGTATAATTAGTTTAAGTAGGGCTCTTCCCATTGCCCGTTCTGTAAGAATAGTAAAAAGAATGGAGCCATGCAATAGTGTAGAACGTTTGTAAATACAGCTTTACATGGGGAGTTGTGATAAGGCATTAACAGAAATAGTGCATATTTCACACCTTAGTGGCAGTCATCGTCCTCAGCAGGGTCACCGACAGGGGGGTCACACTGCCTGGTGCTGCCTGCCCTTGAATGTGACATATTTTGTCTTGACAAAGATCCCTGTGGTGGATCGAAACGTCGACTGCTGTGATGATTTAAAATAAATCTTTCATTCAACTTGCTCTTTTGCCTATGGTGAGTGCCTGCTTCAACCAACTAGACTATATTTGGGACTTTGATTCCTCTAGAGTGGAGCGCCGCCCAGCTGTCCTGTGACTAAATACAGTGCGGTTCCAGAATTCTAATAAATATATATATATATATATATATATATATATATATATATATATATATATATCTATCTCCAACAATAGGAAGGCACTCAGGAGAATGTAGTACTTTGGTGATGAAATCCGTGAAAAACTGCACTCTTATTTGCAAGTCAACATTTTGTGGAGCGCATTCAATTCCTCAGGATAGTCCCAAGAATGGGTTGCACAAGTGTGCCTCATTCTTGTTGAGTCGCACCATGAGCCGCTCAGGTGAAAGTGGCTACATCTGTGTATATATATATATATATATATTTGACCAAGGTTGAAACAAAAAACATAAGAAGCCTTCAGAAATTTGACCTACTGTATCTGCTGGGCCCCAGATATTGGGCTAGATCAGTTGCTGTATTACGATACTTTGCAAAACTGCAACTGCTGGTGCTAGGCTCTGGAGGGTCACAGGCCAAGGCTGTCCTGCTCTCCCTGTCCCTCACCGTGATGTGCCCACAGCATTTTACGGGCACACCGCTAAAGTGCAACTGCTTCACTACACTGGCTGTGCAGCGCAGCTGCAAATCCTGGTGCAGGCTGACCATGTTTCAGGTTACAGCAGCTGCATGTGACATCACACAGCCACCGTGGCCCTGCCCCAGGTGCTCTGAACACACCCGCTTTATCTGGACTGCTCTCATAAAACGATTGGTCGCCATCCTCCACCCTCAGATGTATGCTGCTGCCCCTTGCCAGGGATCGACCTGCGATCACAATTTCATGGTTCTCGCATTCGTAGAACTCCAGAAAGCACCAAATAGCGATTTTCATACTGTACCTCAGTGTTTGGGTCTGAATCAGGCCCATAAGTTGGTTCACTATGTGCAGGGTTTCTAATGAATGATCATTAAGAACAATATCATACATAGGGTAACATAAATGTGTCCCTTATAAAAAAAAACTGTTTAATAAGTAATAAACATATATATTAAATCTGTGAAACCATAGTGTAAGTAATCAAAGCAAAGCATACAATAAATTACCCAATAGAGCAGCAGCAGGCACACAAATTGGATCATGGCATAAAGAGTCATGTACTTAAAGACACAGAACGATGTGACCAAGGCAGCTCTTCCTTCTCTACACAGAAATACAAAAGAAACATGCAGTAAAATGAATTGCGTGCACACACAAACACACTGATCATTTTCATGGAAGCTGTTATTGCCTTTTTAGAATTGTGAATGTAATTAAAACTGCACTATATAGACAGGGCAGCCAAGACTTTCTGGTTGAGATATGGGAGCGCGCATCTTGAACGCATCTGGATCGCTTGGGATAAAACCCATACAATCTGCATGAGTTCCAGATGAGATTTTGACTATATAGTCAAAATCTCATCTGGATCTTATGCAGATTGTACAAGTGTGTACACAGCATAAATTGTATGCAGATAGTCTAAATTGTATGCAGATAGTCTAAATTGAAATCTCATCTGGATCTCATGCAGATTGTACAAGTGTGTACATTTGCTAAAGATTTAAAAAATGCAACAATTCAGATTCTAAAGGTGCCCACACACTAGAAAGATCTGCGATCGTAAGATGTGTGCATAAATTAGCCTTGAAATCTTTTTTCCGTCCTGGACAGAAGATTTCAGGCAAGCGCACATCTTTACCAAAGATTTTTCTTAAGATGCCGTGTGCGTTCCTATGGATCTTTTGTTAAATCTTCTGATCTTTTGTGCAGCACGTAAGATCAGAAGATTCAGCTAAAGATCCACGGGAGCGCGCATCGGACTAAAATCGGCCGATTTTCGACCGATTATCGGTAAACATCGGACGATATATCGGCCGATTTATCGGAAATCAGCCAATTGGCCCAAAAATCGTTCTAGTGTGTGGGCACCTTTAGGGGGGAAATTTACCAAGAATCCAGAATCCGGACGATGCTGTGTACGACTCCATACAACCAGCATCTGCCGTATTCTTGTGAAAATACAGTTCATAAATAGGGAAGATTTACTAATCTGCCACATTAACAGACTCGTATTTGCCTAATGGTATAGGTTGCCGCTGTATTCGTATTTTCCGGCCATATATACAGCAGCTAAATGCAAATACTAATAGAGTTGGCAGCCTGCATGGATCAATCATATATGTGAAGAGAGTTTGAGTGAAATCTGCACACAAGTGAATAAACCCAAAATGGTGGGGTTGGTTCCGCTATGTTTTATTGATTTAGCGGGGGTGCTATCCAATCAACTAGGTTTATGTAGTCAAAGGAAAAGAAAAGAGTAGTTGCAGCGGATGCACACCAGGAAAGATATAATTTTTGTTATTATCTTAGGAGTTTGCTCCAATTTAATATTCGAAAAGTGAGGGAAACCTATTAATCTTTAATAATAAATGGATTCAGGAATTACCCACTGTAGTAGCGAAATCAAAAAGAGGTTAAAAATATCGAACATACAACATACAAATACATGACAAGTGCATAAAAAATTGAAAGAATAAGTGCTAAATAGACTTAAAATGTAGGTAGAAGGGGCTGGTAAATGTGGTGCTGATTCTAGACTTGGGGTATTGGTTCCCAGGATATATTGCAAGAAATGTAATTTTAAAAAAAGGTAATCTGTCTCCGGTATCTATATGTCATTGCCTGTATTGGTTTGACTTGAGATCTGGCAGATAAACAATGCAATCTTTGCAGGACACTTATAAGCACTTGTTGGTACACTGATGATATAAATATATGTGGAGATTTAATCTATGTAAAATTCAGTTAACGTTATTATCACAGGAAGTGGCACATATTTTATATCTCCGATTATAAGGAGAGGAGGTACAACCGAAATGGAGAGTAACACCTTAAATGATACTTATACCACTATGTTGTGTCAGTGAATATATATTTTTCACACAATTTAAATTGTCTGAGTAAATTTCTCAGGTATGTGATAGTTTGTGTGCCACAGTTTACTTTCCTATGTAGTTTAAACTGAATGTATCACTTGAGTTACAATTTATACATGTTGTGTATACAGTGTCCACTGTATACCTGGCATTTAGCCTGAGCACACCACAGGTAATACTATTACACAGAGTGAATGAGGTGGCTGTGCTTATTGGAACTCTTGTGATTTCATACTGACCCCTAATGGTAGGGGGGGGGGGAATTATGAGCCAGCTAGTCCTTGTCATATCTAGACTGCTGGTCCTGCATATACGGTACCAATACTATAAGTGCGGGTGCAAGTACAAGTCTAGTCTATTGATAGTTATTAATACATTTGACAGCACCCATTTACAGCCCTCTATCTAACGCTACAAACATTGGGACATGTGTTTCGCATACAGAGCTTCTTCAAGCCAACCAACAGTCTCTCCTTTGGCTTATTTATTTAAATGGCCCGCCAATTGTTATTTACGTTATAATCATGTGGTTCGCTAGGAACCAATGCTTAATAGCTTGTCCGGCAATTGCTGATGTTTATTTCCGCCCTTACTATGGTGTCCCCCATGGTGACGTCATTGCGCTAGTCACGTGATCGGCGTGCCGCGTCATACGCCGTGTCATGTGGTCCGTCTGGACCAATCCTGCGGCATTGTGTATTAAATCCGGAAGTAACATCTTGAGTGTGCTAGCCCTGTCTCGAGCATCTATAATAACACCTGGATTGTTATTGCCCTAAAGTCCGTTATGTACAATGTCAAATCACCAAGATTGACTGGTGGGGCTAATCGAGTGTTATTCTTTTGATGTGTTCCATATTAGGCCTCGGGACTATGTGGCCAATATATTGTCAGTAGTTCTCATCTAAGTTATGCTTTATCTCAGGGGGGGGGGGGGGGGGGGCTATACTGTGTATAGATAATACTATGGATGGAAATATTCAATCTGAGCATGTCATCCCGTGGATTATAGCCCTGTATTGAGCATATATAATAATATCTCGGGTTTATAGTACCCTATTGTCCATTATATACAATATTACATCGCAGTGTTGGTGGCTGGGGCTAGTCTGTTAATGCCCCTGTTCATATATACCACACTGTGTTTGAAAGCTATATGATATTCCCTGTTGTCCTAATGTAGTTTATGCCCTATCCCTGGATATTGTTTATAAAAATCGAAATGACACCATCGAATTTTAAAATTACTATCATGGCTTGTGAAACATCGCAATTCGGTGTCCATACCTAGACAGTGGAGTCATAACCACAGTCCAGGGTGTATTAGGCAGTGCCTGTGGTGAGTCATCACATCTACAGTCTAACTTAAATTGGAGAGTGTGTGGAAGAAGTGACAATCTGCTATGCGTATCTGAGTTTGGGTGAGTGAGTGTGTGTGTGTGTGTTTCAGTGGCAAACGTAGAATTTTTAGAGGGAAGTTTACAAATGTAAACAAAAATCTCCCACTCTGCATTGGAGTAATAATGGGAATCTGGGGGAATGGTAAAAGCCCTAAATATTGGTCTTTTATACTTTGGATACTGTATGGAATACAGTATTAATATTTAACAGCAGAGATGTTCTATAGTATAGGTTGTTTCAAACATTTAAATAAAATAAGTGCTCAGAAAAAGGTTAACCATATCACAATAAATAAATACACAAACATAATAGAACCAGTACTGTACTTTCTAAGCTCACAATATCCCACTTCATGGTGAGGCTCCTATCTCTTCCTCCTGGCAGCTGCTCTCCATTGCGATATTTGAGGGCTCAGATCCACACATACAGTGAATGTGGTATCAGAAGCTGGTACACTAGGCATGTGCAGCTCTGCTCTGTCCCTTACACTGCATGATGAGGTGACAGCTCTATTGATAATATTATATACCAGTGCTATGGTTGTCATATTTTGAGGCACTTGCCAAGAGGAGGCGGGTTTCTAGGAAACCAGAAATCCCCCCGGCGTTTGCCTATGTGTTTCAGTTCAGAAGGGTGGGAGAGTGCTTTGCTGTGGAGTGGGCACTGGAGCGAATGGGGCGCGGGGAAATGTATTGCTGTGGAGTGATCACTGAATGGATTGGGGGGGGGGGGGGGTGCATCTCTTTTTAATTGAGCTGTCTTTGAACTATAGTCAGTTGTTTAAACAGAGACTGTAGAGTAAAGATAGGTCACCAGCACTTGGAACAGCCATGCGAAGGGAAATCAACCAGGAGACAAGACCCACAGCATGGTAGCTAAGGGTAATGGTCTTGTTTATTATGTAGTCCCTATTGTGACTAAGATGAGGGTTGTTGCTCTTGGAGACAGCATACTTTGTGAGGCCATGCCTTTTGTAGTGAAGCCACTCCCCTTGTAATGAGGCCATGCCGCTTTTATGAGCATGCAAATACTACTGGTGCCAGTAATTTTTCTTCTTTTCCCCATCATTATGCCCATGTAATTATTTTCTGGATCCAGCCCTGCCTGATAATTACACATTATATTGGACCATTCATTCTATTCAGATGTGCAGTTATAGCATTTTCTCCCCTGTAGGCAGTAGTCAGCCTTAGGGCTATTTCACACACTCCGGCTCCTGCCGGGTGACAAAAACCCGTACGGCCAGGAAGCCGTGCAGCACACAGCAGTTTAGAATGGAGGGGATGGCCACAGCCCAGTAGCCGGGACGGGAAGGGACTTCCAGTGGTGGGATCCGGCTGCAACCGGGCCGCGGCCGTCCCGTGTGAATGGACACAGTGTCCATTAACAACTACTGTGCACGGCACAGCTTTTGGCCGTAAGGGATTTCGCCGCCCGGCAGGAGCCGGAGCGTGTGAAATAGCCCTTAGACAGCCATTGCCATGAATCAGTGCAGGTAAATGTAAATAAAGTACTGTAATGTTATAATTTACAGATAGTACATCTTGCTTTACAAGTTATGCTGTGTTCCAAAACACAGCTGTAAACATGTTTTATAAGATATCCCATAATTCTATTCTATAATGAATGTAAATCAATCTATAACTTACTTGATCAGTTGCGGGATACAACTTATGTTTGGAGTTCGTGAAGTGAATGGTGAGGCAACAGATGCTTCTTGCTCTGAGAGAGATATCCCAGCATGTGCTACTTTCAAAGCCTGGAAAAAAAAGATTTATAAAAAGGTTACTACAGTATTAGTTGGAGTATTAAAGCTGCCCATACACGGTCTGTTTAACGGATCCGTTTGGGACTTAAATAGCACGCAATGCGATCCGATGCGATGTGTAGCTAGCACAAAAAGTATGTGCAGCACATATTTTTTGTACCGTACTATGTGATGCGTGGGAGCGGGCATCTCATAGTACAGAACGGAGCCGGTCCACAACGGATCGTGTATGGGCAGCTTAAGAGCTAGTTATAAACAGGATCATATGATAAGGGTAGTTGTAGTAGCAAGGACCAATAGAGAGAAAAGGAGAGAATTGTCACTGTGTGGTGCACCAATATTTCTAAAATTTAACTTTTATTAGTTAATTAAAAATTGCGGGTACTTTTGTATTAGCACAGCGCCCACTACGCAACTTTCTTAGTGGGCAATTCTGCATAGTGAAATCGCATCGTATCGCATGGCCATTTTCGTGGCATGCGATGAATGCGATGCGATCGCACTAGTTAATTTATTCACTACACCCTGATCACATAGTATCGCATCGCATTACACTCAAAATCGAATGCGATCAATCAAATGATTTCTGCAGTGCTCACAAATCTAAGTCAGTCACTGCTGACTTAGATCTGCGGCATCCTGCTCTGAGATCAGGGCAGGCAGCTGACATCCATTTTTTTGTGCATTGCAATTGACCACAAACTCCCCAGTGTATATGTATATGGGATGCCACAAAACCCTGCAAGTAGGACTGTAAATGGTGGCATGCTGTGCCACTTTGGTGCTTGTTGCGCCATTTGCATGAGCCCCAAATGGGCTCAATGTTCTGTGTGTGAACACCTGTGTCCGGGTAGTTGTGACAGGTACAGCCATTTCTGACACTTCTCCTACAGCTCTCAGTGATGCAGCCATTCCTGTCAGTAATTCACCTCAGACTGAATCTGACAGGGAGTGGGAATATTACCTCTGACTGACTACGCAATTTATGTTACCTACGCTAATTCTGAAAGCACAGTTACGCTAAATGCGTAACAGCCACCAATATACAAGTACCATATTAACTACTGAAATCGCATCGCACAGCACTATAACGGGACACGCGATGCAATGTGATGCAATTTCAGTACGCTAGCGTACGTACAGTATGCTAATGGGCACCGTGCTAATACACAAGTACCAAAATGGGAAATATAAAATCACACGTACATACATAAATGGAACAAAAACACAATACTAAAATGAATAAAATGCTGATGTGGACGTTTCCGTGCACTAATATTTGTTTTATAATAACTTGATTAGTCATTTGTTTAGCATCTCATGATTGTACATGTATCGATAGTGAAAATTCTGTGCTTTCCAGCAGGGTCACCGATACATGTAATATAGTATGGGATAATCCCTTCTTTTAATTTGACTGTCATAAGCCTGTCTTAATTATACAGACATTCCTCACTTACCGACCGGGTTCCGTTCCTACGACCCGGTCGTTAAGCGAATTGGTCGTTAAACGAGCCTATTTAAAACCCATGGTAACAAGTAAAGGGGCTAAATAAAGAAATACCTGTACTGTACACTTCTAAATACTGTAAAGAAATACTGTACACTTCTAAATAAAGAAATAAAGAAGACTAATTGTTTACTTTGCATAACTTCTTTTACTTTGCATTTGTTTTTGCAAACAGTGATGTATGCACTTTTTAAAACATAACTTGCTTTACTGTACTTTGCTTTTAACATTAATTTGTTTAATTTGCAGGTTTTATATTGCAAGTTGTTTTACTTTGCATAACAAAACTTGCTTTAATTTGCATGCTTTTTTAGATCACATAACTTGCATAGAGAAAATAAATGAAAACAAAGGGAAAACACACAAAGAAAAATCAGACTACAGTGCAATGCCATCATCATTGGAGTCATCAGCAGGGTTAGCCGCAGTTGTTGAGGGCCCAGGTAGGGGAGAAGATGGCAAGGAAATTTCAGAACTTGTAGGGGGAGTGCTACTGGGTGTAGCTTTTGAGAAGAATCCCGTCAGCGTGGTCTGCTTTTTCTTTGCCTTCTTTTCTTCATAAATTTCACGATAGCAATGTAAAAGTTCGTTCCTTTGGCGTTCCACTTTTGTGAACCTTTCAATATTAGGGTCCATACCCTCAAGCTGTAACATAGCCACATTCACATTTGAGAACACACCAGCTAACCCCTTTACAGTGAACTTCTTTTCTACTTCTTCTGCTCTTTCCTCTTCTTCTCCTTCTTTCTCTTCCAAGTGCTGCTGTGCTTCCAATTCTATTAGATCTTCGTTTGTTAACTCTCCCTCAACATATTCCACTAATTCTTCAATATCTTCCACTTCCACATCTAAATTAAGCTTGTTAGCTAGCTCCACAGTGTTTTGATTTATGACATCGACAAGCTCATCTGTGTCCAACTCTTCGACATTATTCATGAAAGATTTTAGACATTTCTTCCATATGCCTTGCATACAATTTTCTGTCACTTCTTTCCAAGCTGTTTCAATGTTCTATGCAGTGTAAAATGTTGTAGGCCTTCCAAAATTCACGAAGAGTTACTTCATCATTTTCTGTTGCTGATACAAGTTTGGAAAAAGTGGTGTGCAAATAGTATGCCTTAAACGTGGCTATAGCCCCTTGGTCCATTGGCTGTAGGATAGCAGTTGTGTTTTAGGCAGAAACATAACCTTTACATTTGGGTTTACATCATCAAGATGTTGAGGGTGTCCTGGGCAATTATCAAGCAGGAGGATAATATGAAAGGGAACGCCCTTCTGCAGACAATATTGCTTGACCAGGGGTATGAAGCAGTTGATGAACCAATCTTCAAATAAAGCTTGTGTCATCCATGCCTTGCTATTTGCACGGTAGTAAACAGGCAGCATGTGCTTGCTAATCTGCTTCAATGCATGTGGGTTCAGGGAGCGATAGATGACCAAAGGCTTTAATTTGAAACCAGCGACATTTCCTCCCAACAATAAAGTGACTCTGTCCTTAAAAGCCTTGAAGCCGGGCATTGTTTTAGCTTCTGTGTGTATGTAGGACCTTTCAGGCATTTTTTTCCAAAAAAGGCCAGTTTCATCCACATTAAAGATTTGTTCTGGACAGTAGCTGCTTGCCTTGATGAATTCATCAAATTCATCTACAAATTTTTCTGCTGCTTCTACATCAGCACTTGCAGCCTCACCGCTGATACTGCGATTTATGCAGGTTGAATCTGCGACGGAACCTTTGAAACCACCCATTGCTTGCTGTAAATTTACCTGTTGATTCTTCCCCTTCACGCACCTTCAAAGTCTGGAAGATACTGCGTGCCTTGGCTTGAATTATTGAAAGGCTCAGTGGCATTCTTTTTTGTATGTGGTCATCAAACCAGATATACCAGTAATTTCTCCATTTCATGAATGAGGCCTTTCCGCTGCCTAGTTATTATGGCTTTATAGCCTGTTGATGCTTTCACAGCCTCCTTCACTCTATCCTTATCCTTCAAGATTGTTGAAATGGTTGAATGTGCCAGCTCCAACTCACTTGCAATCTCTTTCACTTTCTTTCCAGCTTCATGATCGTTTATGATCTTCATTTTCAGCTGAAGATCAATAGCCCTCCTTTTCTTGCCACTTTCTCCTGTCATATTCTTCCTCTTCTCTGCCATGTCAAAATGACGCTGAGACGCTGTACGTACTGTACGCCGCGGGTCGCTAAACAGTCTGGGCGGGTCGTAACTGCGAGTGGATAGGCGCGCGGGTCGTAAATCCGAGCGGGCAGGGTTGTAAGTCCGAGGAGTCGCAGCGCGGATGCTAAAAAAAAAAACGGGTCGTAAGTCCGGGCGGTCGGTAAACAGGTAGGTTGTTAAGTGAGGAATGTCTGTACTGTAGGTCTCTTCAGACTCAGCCTGACATCTGTATAGATTTCAGCTAGTGAAATGTAACAAGTTTGTTCTGCTAGATTAGTAGTCCGTAGAAGTGTATCACTGAATTAACAACATTTGTTGCAACATTGAAGGCTCTATTGAGGAATATATGAGCAGTCCCACTGAAAGTAGGGGGGAAAGGAGGTTTTCTTTATTAAAAAATCCCATGTTGAGTAAGAAGTATAGCAGTATTAGATGGGTGCTCTGTCCACACATCTGTATATCTTTGCCCCCATCCATCCATACACCCATCTGTCATCTGTCCATCTATGTCCACCCCCATTCCATGCTGTAGTAAGGTAGTTGTCTCTTTCGTTCTCTCTCTCTCTCTCTCTCTCTCTCTCTCTCTCCCCATCTCTCTCTCTCTCCCCATCTCTCTCCCTGACAGTCTCTCTCTCTCTGACACTGTCTCTCCTTCACACTCTTCCTGACACACTATCTCTGGCACTGTCTCTCCTTCTCTCTCCCTAACAATGTCTCTCCCTCTGATACATGTCTCTCACTTCCCCTCTCTGACACTATCTGTCTCTCACTCTGTATATTTCTCTCTCTTGATCTCTCTGACATTATCTCTCTCTCCCTCCCCCAGACACTTGCGGAATTTACTAAGAACGTCTGTATATGGGCAATCCCCGTACGGATGGGCCATATACAGATGGCCATATATGGGCCGAAAATATGAATGGAGAATACGTCAAATTTACGAAGATGCTATATTCTACACTTTCATATTTTCCTATGTTGTAGCCATTCGTATTTGGCAGCCATATTTACGGCTGCCAAATACGTACGATGCGGCATCTGCTGCCCTGTGTAAAAAAAAAAAAGAATAAATTAATAATTAAAAAAAAACATTGTGAAGTCCAGCTACAACGGCTCATTGAACCGGTCCTGGTTATAGAAATTATATATATATATGTGTGTGTATATATGTACATATACACACATAGCACCAGGAGAAGCACAATCAAAATTTTAAGAGCTATGTGTGCAAATGCTAGGAGCTTAGGAAATAAAATCCCTGAACTAATTACAATAATGACAAGGGATGAACTGGATATTGTGGCTATTACAGAGTCATGGTGCAATGAAAATCATGACTGGGAAATAGCTATACCAGGATATACTTTATTTAGGAAGGACAGGTCGGGAAGAATCAGAGGAGGGGTTGTAATATATGTGAAAAAAAGCAAAAAGAAACAGGGGAGAAGATGATTCTTTGTATAGGGGTGATCTACAGACCACCAGGTCAGGAAGAGAAACTACACAAGAGCCTATTGCAGGACATCAATAAAATGGCATTAAAAGGAGAGGTAATAATCATGGGAGACTTTAATCTACCTGATGTAAACTGGGAGGTGTCTGTTGCAAGTTCTACCAGAAGTAGGGACATTCTGAATTCCTTCCAAGGAGCATCCCTCCAGCAATTGGTGAGGGAGCCCACTCGTAAGGACACAATATTAGACTTACTACTTACAAATGGTGACAGAGTATCTGACATAAATGTGGGTGAAAACCTGGGATCCAGTGACCATCAAGCAGTATGGTTCAGAATAAAGACAGAGTCCAACTCACCGCATACAAAAACAGGAACTTGGAATGAGTGTAAGAGAAATGGGAAAAGATTAAAAGTGCAATACTAAAAGCAACAGAACTTTGCATCAAAAGAGTTCGGAAAAGCACAAGGAAAAGGAAGCCATTGGGGTTTGTGAAAGAAGTAGCAAGTATTGTGAAAGCAAAAAAGTTGGCCTTTAAAACATTTAAGCAGACGCAGAATAATAAAGACAAAGATGTTTTAGATCTTATTAGACAGAAGGAGGCTAAGAAGGTAATCAGGTGTGCAAAAGCACAGGCTGAGGAGAAAATGGTCCAGTCAGTGGGTAAAGGGGGAAAAACTTTTTTAGGTATATAAGTGAAAGGAGAAAAACAAAAAGTGGAGTAATAAGACTAAAGACAGAGAGTGAAAGTATTCTCACAGTTAAGTCGCAAGTATAGTCAGAAGAATTAGGGAGAAGCAAGTAAATTTACAGAGGAGAAAGTCCTAACAGAACTCTCAAAACTGAAAGTGGATAAATCGATGGGGCCAGATGGGATACCTCCAAGCAGTGCCGAATTTCCCATTAGGAACGTGAGGCACGTGCCTAGGGGCGGCACATGTTTGGGGGCGGCAATTGTATGCATGTGATAGTACTGTCAGCCTGAAATGTACCAGTAACTGGAAAATATCCACTGCACTGTACCATATTCCATCTTGAATAGACTGTAAATGAATAGGACATGCAGATACTGCATGTCTGATATTAAATTGGCAATCATTAAATGAGGGCTTATAACTAATCAATTAAAATAATACAATTGGGCAGGGGGGCAGCCATTAATGTGCCTACGGGCGCCCTCACCCCTAAATCCGCCCCTGCCTCCAAGGATACTAAAGGAGCTTAAAGGGGAGATGGTAAAACCATTAACAGAATTATTCAACCAGTCACTAGCTACTGGAGTAATCCCAGAGGACTGGAAAACAGTGAATGTAGTCCCACTGCACAAAAGTGGAAGCAAGGAAGAGTTAAGCAATTCTCGACCAGTGAGCCTTACATCAGTAGTAGGGAAATTGATGGAAACACTCTTAAAACATATTGTAGAATATCTCAAAATCAGGAACTTACAGGATCCGAAACAGCATGGGTTTACTTTTTGAATGGGTGACTAAAGTAATAGATCAAGGTGGGGCTGTAGATGTAGAGGGATCAGTACTAAATTCCAGTGGTCGGAATCCCGGCGTTCAAAATCCAGACGCTAGAATCCTGACCACCGAAATCCAGACAAGGGGGGGACGTGGATCGCCCCCCTTGCGGGCTCGCTGCGCTCACCACACAGTGGGCCCCATGCCTCGCTATGCTCAGCACACTAATTTATTCTCCCTCTATGGGTGTCGTGGACACCCATAGAGGGAGAAATTGTCGGGATTTTGGCGGTCGGGATTCCGGCGTCGGGATTTTGAACGCTGGGATTCCGACTGCCGGGATTCTAACTGCATCCTGATGTAGCTTAGCTAGACTTTAGTAAGGCTTTTGACACTGCCCTACATCGCAGACTGTTAAATAAATTTGAAAGCTTGGGATTGGATTCTAAGATGGTTGAATGGATCTTGATCAATGATCTTGGTTGCAGGATAGAAAACAGAGTTATAGTAAATGGAGTACAGTCAAAGGAGGGAAATGTTACAAGTGGAGTAACCCAGGGATCTGTACTTGGGCCTTTGTTTTTTAAATATATTTATTGGTGATATTACAAATGGAATTGAGGGTAAAATGTGACTTTTTGCAGATGACACAAAGGTATGTAACAGGGTAGACACACAGCAGGAGGGGTAAAACAAAGGACTGATGATTAGAAGAATGGTCAAGAGTATGGCAACTACAGTTTAATGCCAAAAAATGCAAAATCATGCACTTGGGTCTCAAAAATCCAAAGACTAAATATAGTATAAATGGCACTATAATGGAAACTACTGAGGAAGAGAGGGATCTAGGTGTCACTATTTCAGGGGACTTAAAGCATGCTTGTGATAGGCATATTGAAATCCTTACAAATAAGTAAGGATCAAATATGGTTTGAGATAACATGTTTAAAAAAAGGGCAGACTAGATGGGCCAAGTGGTTCTTATTTGCCGCAAAAATTCTATGTCTCTATGTTTATGTTTCACATACACAAATTACAATGTTAGCAGTGCCTATAATTGAATCCACTCAAGTGAGTTGCTTCTGCCTTACTGGCTGTGGCCAGAGTTCCTCCAGGATGGCAGCTTCTATTTAGGGCAGTGGTTCCCAACCCTGGTCCTCAAGTACCCCCAACAGTGCACGTTTTCCAGGTCACCCAGCAGGTGCACAGATTATTCAGGCACATTTTAAAAGATCTACAGGTGGAGCTAATTGTATCACTTTTGATTCTGTGTGGAGACCTGGAAAACATGTACTGTTGGGGGTACCTGAGGACCAGGGTTGGGAAGCACTGATTTAGGGGCTACCTGAGGCAGCTCTCTTTTTTTTGCCAGCACATTGCAGGATTTGGAGTTGGCTGGTAATGAGGATGAAAGCCGGGGGCAGCTAGCATCTGACAATTCACCTTTTGGCGGCCAGCAGCACACTGCACCAACTCCCTGACAGCCCCATCCGGTTCCCCACTACAACCAGTGCGCCGCAGCCAGTCAGTCAGTGAGAGACACTGACCCAGCACTGCCTCAGTACATGTAGAGTGAGGAAGGGAGCCACATCTCAACCAGTCTAGCATAAGTCCGAGTTCAGACCCGCAATCAGAGCTGACCGGCTACTACTGCCTGCCCTGTACAACAATAACAGCACAACAGGTGGTTTGGGTATGACAGCCACCTAACGCTGAAGCACTGAAAGCTAAACCTGCAGAGCAGGACAGCTCTGATCATGGTTGGGCTGCAGCCAGTCCAGAGACAAAGAAAAACTATTTGGTCTGTCAGGGGGGGTTTCTGGGTACTCAAACAAAAACCTATGTGCGCCACTGTGATGCACAAAGTACCAATGTTAAGGACTTTGCAAATGCACAGTGCAACATTAGACTGTCAGTGATTGACAGTCTGATGCTGTTTGGGGGCCGGCAGGGGTAGCAATTGCCTTTGATTGTGAAGGAGTTTTTTTGCTGCTGTATATGAAGGGGGGAGGGGAAGCCAGGATCTCTTATAGAGAGGAGGGGGCCTATGTGTATTGTGCAAGCTCTGAACCGGCTCCCTCATCTCTCGTGGTGCAGTACACTCTGGCTTGGCATTGTGCGAAAGTCAGCTGCTCATGCACAGGTGGCAATTTTCCCAATGATATTTGCAGCTCTGCACCCAGCACCAGGCTGTTGGAGTATTAAGCATAATATGGGTGTAGATTCTGTGGTGCTTGGGCTCCCCTGGACCCAGGGTCCCATGTGCACCGAACACCTTGCACCCATTATACAGTAGGTACATACAGAGCTAGTGCTGCTTCCCGTTAAGGCCTCCAACCACATATGAATTACTCTTCATGTCATCTTAAACTTGTGCTTTAGCACAGTAGTAGATAAAAATGAGAAACTAGAAAGGATGGTGTAAGGATTAGCATTACTGCCTCACAGCGCTGAGGTCATGGGTTCGATCCCCACCATGACCCTAACTGTGCGGAGTTTGTATATTCTCCCAGTACTTGCATGAGTTTCCTCCGGGTACTCCGCTTTCCTCCC
The DNA here is from genome assembly GCF_055691185.1 of Crinia signifera. Classification (NCBI taxonomy): domain Eukaryota; kingdom Metazoa; phylum Chordata; class Amphibia; order Anura; family Myobatrachidae; genus Crinia; species Crinia signifera. Next base: position 231,365,953 of record NC_139219.1, on the reverse strand, counting down.
ACCATCCAAAAATATACTGGTAGGCTAATTGGCTCCCAAAATTAACCCTAGAATGTCTGTGTGTGCATGTACATGTGGTAGGGAACATAAAGTGATAAAACGGAGGGTGATAAACAACCAGCCAATCAGCTCCTACCTGTTATTTTTCAAACCCAGCCTGTAACATGACAGGTAAGAGCTGATTGGCTGGTTGTTTATCACTTTCCGTTTTATCACTTTTTGAGCTTGATACATCTGGCCCATAGATTGTAAGCTCCTCTGGGGCAGGGACTGATGTGAATGTTCCAATATTCTCTGTAAAGCGCTGCGGAATATATATGCGCTATATAAGAAACTGTAAATAAATAAATATCTATGCTTACACCGCAATCATTGGCTCCGTCACCACACATGCACACGTAGTAACTGTGGGGACAAATAAAAAGGAAATTAGAAACCTTGTTAATTTGCTATGTACTTATACAATCTAATACTACATATTAATGCTGTGTTCACATATTGCCAGAAAAACCTAAACCACTATAAAACATACTCAAGTTTTTGGAATTCCTCTATGAGACTGGATTTTTGTCCAGGTGACATTCTAGCAAAGACGGCCCCATTCACCAGGAGCTGCAATAAAGCACATTTGAATTGTTATTTTTTTTTTTTTTTTTAGACAATAGACAATTATTTATTTCTTAGCGTATATTCTATTTCAGAGATTATATAATAAATAAATCAACCCTTTTTCTACTGTTAACAAAATATGAAATACCTTATCTGTAACATTCAGTACTTCTGCAAACTGCTAACATTTGAAGTGTAAAGAATCACCCAACATCCTTCTGTCGTGTAATGATTCCTCTATGACGGTAATTTTCCACCTTCTTCAACTCGTGGCACACCGAACGAAAACACACACACACACACACACACACACACACACACACCGACCCCCACAGGGAAAAAAAAAAACCCATTGGCTCCAACAAAAATATAACATTAGCCCTCACATAACAAAACCCCAATCATTCACACTGTCCTCCATAGAATGCAAAAACAAAACACATTGGCCCCAAGATGAACACAGTACATAATCTGTACCAGGCTTATCTACTTGCAGAACACACAACCTTATGCCCAGTACTATTTTTCTGGAAAAATAGGTTCAGGAACTCCTGGTCTGCGGGTGGATCAATTAAATAAAAAAAACATATATAATAGAGAGAGGGAGGGAGAGATAGATGTATATATTGTATTTAGAAACAAAGGCACTCACAGGTGACTTTAAAATAAAACTTATCTTATAAAAAGTGCATTTTCAGTTCCTGATGATGTCATATTTAATTAGAGGTTCAGGAACTGAGTTCCTGCTGGTTCCTGCTGAAAAATAGCACTGCTTATGCCAATGACAACTGTTTTCAATGTGGAGTGTCCCAGGATTTAGAGTTAAATTGCATCTCTGGCTCCGGCGGCACACTTGGGAACTGCTCACAGCACACTAGTGTGCCATTGAAAAAAACTGCTCTATGCCAACTGCAATGGATATCAGCACTTGGGTTGTGCCACACTGCATGACTACCATGGAATTATTGTGGGAGGGCTTTTTCGGTTAATTAATACGGAAATTACAACCAAGCTAAGAGGTGCAAATGATATTTGTGACAGTCCAGCGTAGGCAAACATCAGTACTAGGGAATCATAAAGGCACCATTTCAAACTTACACCCCCACCCATTTAGTTTTGGTTATTATGGTGTCCTGAATAGAAAAAAAGCAAGGGAATCCATGGGTATGTTTTGAAATAAACTTTCATGTTGCATGTGTACCTTAGCTTAGGGACAACAACATATTTGAAACCACTAAACTATTTTAATGAAGTGTGAGAGGGTGCCCGGGTGTGGTGGAGGGATCGGGTGTTACATACCCCGGTCCCGAAGCTGCAGCTCCGACGCGCGACATGATGGCACATCGGCAGGAAGCAGAAACGGAAGAGTTTGCACCTAAAAGGATTCAAGCTCCTCAACTCAGAACACAGCATTTTGAATGGTGTGCAAATCGCAAGCCAATTGGGGTTCAGGGATTGACGGCCAATCAGGTGGGAGAGCTCAGTTTGGTGATGAAAATGGAGCGGAGAAAAGCGCTGCAAGAGCCAGAAGGGACCGAAGCCCCCAGAGCAGTGCCAGGAGCAGCAGAAGCATCCCCTTCCGCTATGGGTGATCAAGGAATGGCAACAGGTTCCGAAGACCCGGTGCCACCAGAAGAAAGAAGCTGAGGACCGGAGGGTGCTGCAGCACATGGGAAGCGAAAGAGCTAATTAAGCTCCCCAATGCAGCCTCTACTAGCATGCCAGGTGAGTGGCTGTGGGCAGCCATGACATACCTTTAACCTCGCTATACCACCAGGTGATCGGGCCTAAGGCCTGCTGGCACATTCATACCATTACGGCCTGTGCGCAACATAGTCGGGCACCTCAGCCCATAGCTAAATAATTGTTGGGCCCTTGGGGTCATATAGGTTGGGCACTAGGCCTGTGAATAATATATTCCCAGGCCCTCTGCCTGCGGCTTACCAGTCATCACGAGGCCTGTGCCCATACCAGACCTCCCTAGGCCTGTGCCTATACCAGGCCTCCTGAGTCCTGTGCCCATACCAGTCCTCTTTGGGCCTGTGACCACACCAGGTCTCCTTAGGCCTGTGCCTGCAATTACCAGGTGCACAGACTGTCTCCACAAGTTAAACAGTTGTGCGCAAACCCTGCAGGGTCCTGGCACCGGGAACAGTGGGCCAAGCTGCAGCTCTTCCCGGGTCCAGGATTGAATAGGGTAAAGAGAAGAGAAACAGTTGTTTTCTCCACAAGCTCACCCGTAAGAATTTGTGGGGCTGTACCACGTGTACTTACACCTCCTTTTACTGGGATAAACAGCTGTCTACCCAGGTATCACACCCGCACTAACGTTTTCAGACTGAAGTTGGCGTGCACAATACATCATAGGGAATCAGCTTCACATACACAAGTATTATTCAATTTGGTGATGTAATTTCTTGTTACTGTGGCATCATTACTTAAGTGGTCATCTGTTTGTTAGTTTAAGATTGTGTTTGGCTGTAATTGGGTGTGTCAGCCTAGTTAATTATTGATTTCTAATAGGGACAGTTTGTTGGTTAGTCCCGGTAACGTTTTGTAGAGAGGCTGTCCTGTTTTCTTCCTAAAGGAGTTGTAGAACACCCATCAAAGCGGCAAGAGTCCAAGTGTGAGTATACTTCATGGTTGTCTGTCCTTCCACTGAGTGCCGGTCTGGGGGACTGCACATAGACGTGTGGGTCCCCTAATTATACACCTCAGTGCGTGAGTGCTACATAGGTGAAAACTGGGTGACTGAGGCTCTGTGCCAATGATGGCCATTCAACCAACCGGTGAAGGTCGCGGTCACCCGCAGTTTCCTCTCCGATCTCTGGGTCTTCAGAGTGGACTCTTGCTAATTCTGTTTTTGTTCTCGGCAGCGTGGTTGAGGAATATCTGGTCGCCTGAAGGAAACCCCATTGTCGCACGGCACAGGAACAGCAAGGGGCGAGTACAGCCTAAGGGCCTACTTTGTACATACTACAGAAGGGCCAAATAATTCTATCATACAATATTTGATAATATAAAAGTGCCTTAATAATTTTGCTAATGTTAAGAAGGACATTTTAGGCACTTGTACAGTACATAGGAAGAAGCATCAATAAAGTTTAAAATCCATATTCCATACATGAAGTGCATGTTATGCAAGGATTTGGCTAGTGGCTCAATTAATTGTGTGATATATAAACTGTCTCTAATACTTATTTTGTTTTTGTGCAGGGTAAATACTGGCTGTTTTATTTTTTATGCTGAAATTTAGATTTAATTTTGAACACACCCCACCCAAATCTAACTCTCTCTGCACATGTTACATTTGCCCCACCTGCAGTGCACATGGTTTTGCCTATTAGAAAAAGGTTTGGCTTTTGAGTTCCTACGGAAAAAAATGGTGCTGATACACGTCAGATATTGAGCGAAATCCATGCGATTTCGATAAATCACTGACAAATCTCATGGATTGCATTCCATCGCATGTGTCACCCCATGTGATTCGCGGGTCCGCTGGTCGAATCATGGCATATAGATGTTTATTTCCAACAAAAACTGAACTTGATTGTTAATAAATAATGTATTTATTACATTTCCAGACAGTAATACCATAGAGTATATTATTTTGCAACAAACTAACTTACTTTTGGCAGCAAACTCTGGAAATGCTGAAGGACAACCTGAAACGTCTTGCCGCTCATTGCAAAATGATAATCACCTTGTGCTTCCTCTAAAACTGTTCGACCTTCAACGTCAATATTTACTGACACCTGCAACAGAAGATGTGTATGGAATAATGGTGGTTATGTCTTTTTATCCAAAATACAGCAAATGTATAAATATCCATTGTTTTCATAGGAAATCGATGCACAGTAATGTTTTTCAACAGAAATGATAAGAAAACAAGGTAAAATTGAACATAAATGCCCAGTTAGCTTTCAGACTTAATAAAGGAATCTTACTTTCATCTCATCTGTACTTTGTTCAGGCTCTTCAACTTCATTCCAAGAAATTTTGGCAGATCTTACTCCAGTGGGTTCTTCAGCTTCTACTAGAATAATCTTAGTGCTCTCCGGGACTAGACTCGATGACCTGGCTACAGTTATGGCTGTTTGTAAGTTATCTCCTGTGGAGCAAGTAACATCATATTGTTGTGACCCAGATAAAAATATGAGATTCTCAGTTACTACAGTATATGTCAGATGTTATATGTCAGAAATAAAACAGTTCCTGCTAGAACCAGAGATTAATATAATGATATAGTAGGAGGACATCCGCGCCCGCACACCGCCAACTACCGCAGACATAATTATCGCATATGCACTAACATATGCGATAATTATGGCAAAAGACATCTCTTGCATTAAGAGCTGTTCTTTGTGTTGTGGCCGGTGATGCGCAGTGGGTCCCGGCTGCTCCCAAGAGGCTTCCCCCTCCCTCCCTTACCCGGCTGGATGATGCTGCAGGGTGGGCTCTCCACTGTAAATCGTCTTCCGGGTGCAGGGAGGAGGAGGTCACTGGTACGGGCAGCATAGCGCTGTGGGTCGGCAGCAGTCTGTACAGGGCAGCGGGGATCTGTTTGCGGTGGCCGTGGGTCACGGTAGGAGCTCATAGGCTTCTATGGGGTATTGCCAGCTTTTTCTGGCAATGCCCCCATCATGGTAACTCGGCGGTGCATCTTTATTGCGACCCACAATGTGGTAAAAACCCTGATAACAGGGTTTTTCCCGCATTTTTTGTTTAGAGAATCCTGCCCATAGGGAGTTTAGGGCCTGATTCTGGTTGCTTTGCAAAAGCAAACTCCTTCTTTAATGGACAAAACCAACTGCAGGTGGGGCAGATGTAACATGTGCAGAGAGAGTTAAATTTGAGTGAGTTATTTTGTTTCTGTGCAAAATTAATACTGGCTGCTTTATTTTTACACTGAAATATAACAAGAAGGTGTATAGAGGCACTCACTACAAAGAAATAACTGTTACTGTTGCCATCCGTGAAATGGAGATGCCCAAGCAGACACTTGAACCAGTGGCGTAACTATGAATTGGGCACCCCCCCGCTGTTAATGGGGGACACCCCCCGAAGCACCCCCCGCCCGCAGCCTTACCTGTCTTGCTGGTCCCGTCCCGGCTCCCTTGCTGGCTTCATTCTTCTGCTAGTGAGACGGACCAACACAAAATGTCCGCCCCCATACAGCAGACAGTTTCAGAGAACTGTCTGCTATATGGGGCGGACATTTTATTGTGGTCCGTCTCACTAGCAGAAGAATGACCACCACTGAAGTCAGGTAAGGCGGCGGATTGGCGGGCGGCAGATGGGCAGACGGGAGGGGGCTAACTATAGCACCACAGCCCCCGGCGCCCACACATGCATAGCGCCCCCCCGCGGCCGCGGGGGCTGCGGTGCTATAGTTCCACCTCTGCCTCCAACAATATTGCACTGTCTGGTGGCACTCAGAAATAAATACACAGAAACAAGCCACTTGTAGCCAACGTTTCAATGGGGTTCTTCCATTGATGAAAATGGGAGAACCCCATTGAAACGTTGGCTACAAGTGGCTTGTTTCTGCATATTTATTTCTGAGTGCTGCCGGACAATGCAATACATTGAAATATAGATATCAGTTTAAAGAACAAACTCCACCCAAATGCACGTTACATCAGCCACACCTGCAGTGCTCATGGTTTTGTCCGTTAAAGATGGAGTTTCCTTCTGCAAACCAATCAGAATTAGGTCCTTAATCTCATACAAGCTAATATACAAATGTTCACCGTTTAGACAGACCTTTAAACAGAATTGTAAGACATACAATAGTTTTAAACTTGTAGATCAGCAGCCATTATTGAAAGTGAAAATGTATAATACAATCATGACAGCTCCTCTTATGGATCATGGATAGATACATGTGTAAAAAAAGTATATATGTGTATATGTATGTATGTTATGTATATTATGTTTAAAATAAAGAGACTGTGACATCTATGGTCCTGCTAGGAGAGGGAGTCAACCACAGAAGTGATATTGACAGCTTTCAATGAACTGATTCAGACTTGCAGGGGAGGAGAGGTGCCCCTTTGGGAGCAGGAGCCTGGCGGCAGATTACTCCATTGCCTCCCAGAGTTACGCCTCTGGATGGATAGATACATGTGTAAGAAAGTAGAAATTTCTGATAAATAAACTGAATAGCCCATGCCCATTAGAGATCCAATCTTGACATGTATATTATAAATATTATTTTTTTTTATTTGCGGTTACATGTCCAGGTTATTGATGAAAATGATAAAGGCTGTTTTTTTTTATGGTAAAAGAACATTCAAGCGTACAACTAAAAATATGGCCACGGTTATGTTCAGAATTTTGCATCTATCCAAAGTCCCAAATTTATGTTTAATGCTAAATCAAGCCCAGGAACAATACTGCATTGAGTAAGTGCTACGTATTCATTTGCAAAGTTCTGGCATATAAAAAGCCTTGAAGCTACCTGTGACCATGACAGTCCTGATGTTGGCAGCACTAAGCTCTTGCAGAACAGGTTTGGTTTCTGGTTTCATTCTGTTTTCTAATATAAGCAAGCCAAGAAATTCCAGACCTGATTCAACATCCTCCCTAAGGAAAAAAATGATATGAACAAATTTAGTAATACTTGTCTGACACCATATTTCTGTCCTGGTAATTTCGCTATAGTTTAGCCACTATAATTATACCAAGCTAGCAGTTAATTATAATTTATGGGTGGAATAATGGGTGGATTACAGTAAATTGATCTAGTCTATAAAGGGTTTGTCTCATTCATCAAGATGTAAATAATAAATATGTAAGTGATTCAGTTTAAGCCATCACATTCAACATAACTATTGCAAAGTTCCCGTAACCCTGTGAATATTATTATGCAAATCAGTTCTTCAGTAAATCAGCTACAGCAATATCCACCTTATTTTACTGACACCTTTATTTCCTCTGTGAAAACCGATACTCCAGGATCGATGTATCGAGCAATGAGAGGAGTGGAATAATGGACAAATATGAATCTACCTATCTTTTTATAAAATGTACTTGATACATGTTTTCTCAAAGCTGACTGGTTGCCATGGGCAACATCATTGTTTCACTGCTTGATAAATCAACCGCTTTATCGATTTTTATTTTTGGCACATTTTGTTTTCTGTTGACTCCTTGTGAAATTGTGTATTGAGGCCTGTGGTACGGTACCTGATAAAGTTGGCATCTGCGGTCATCTTCCGATCCTCTAGAGTTTTATAGGCCAGTCCAATAACTCGATAACCTTTCATGGTGTAAAACTGAAGCTCCTGTGAAAAGCCTTTTGGAACTATGTAAAAGAGAACGATGGTTACTTTTATTTTCCGGAGACTGATGTATTTTTTGTTGTCATTTATAGCTGGTGCATTGCAAATGATCAAGCCTTACTTCCATCGTACGATAATGTTGAGTTGAGCAATTGGCCCAATTTTTTGTATACTGTATGTTGCACTTGCACATATCTATAATGTTAAATATAGTATAGCCTATATATACTCACCTGGCCGAATAGTTTCGGCATTAGTTTCAACTCTGAAACTTGTACAAGATTGATGGCATGCGCCAATGTTTGTCTTTTGAAAGACAAACCATGCCATGTACAGTATCTCCATACTACACTTACTTGTGAATGCCCGTGTCTCACTTCTGCAAATGGATACAAATTTGAAATGGGCTCATCGTATGATAAGACAATTTGTGCCCAATTTGTAACCAGTCAAATTTGTGGCACAAAGTGACTTAAATCTGTTCTTAAATTAGGTCCTAATTCTTAATTATTGCTGCAATCCCATTATGTATGTAATGTGCAAAGACAAAACACTACATTTTTTTCATTGTTATTGTCTTTTCCATGCTATGTACTGTACTTTACTGTATTAAAGCTGCGCTGTCACCTTGGAAAATATTTTTCTGAAATGTCCCCTTCCCAGACCTGTTTCCCTGTGCAGTTGTCTGGAAATTCCTCTCTTTTTTTTTCCGCATCCCTATAAACTGTAAGTTATTTCGGGATGTGATTATTTGGTTCTCCAGTTCATACTCCCCTCTGCTCTGATTTAAAAGTTGGCAAGCCTTTAATGATTTGCTTTAGTGTATATATGGATATTTTACTCTTACGTAGTAAAGCATTCATTGTACTGCTTATAACCTACAGCAGGGTTTCTCAAACCTCCATTCTCAGGACCCCACACAGTTCACGTTTTGCAGGTCACCCGGCAGGTGCATATGTGTATTCATTAATCATTGACACATTTTAAAAGATCCACAGGTGGAGCTAATTATATCACTTGCGATTCTGTGAGGAGACCAGCAAAACATGCACTGTGTGGGGTCTTGAGGATGGAGTTTGAGAACCTGTGGCCTGCAGTATATACCAGTGGTTTCCAAACTGTGTACTGTGGCACCCCGGGTTGCCTTGGGGAATTGGGAGAGATATTTTGGATTGGTGGTCCAGGACCAATTCAAATTATGGTCAATGTAACAGACAAAATCAGTGCCAGTGGCTACCAATCATAATATATTTGGACAAACAGAAGCAAATCCTGTCCCTCACCACATAATTAAACCCAAGGATAACATATACTGTAAACACAATTTAAGAAACTTTTAGCCTAGGGCTGTAGGGCTTTTGTGAAAAAAATTCTGACAATTTATGGTACTATTTGGGGATGAGGTTGATTTACCGACAGTCATTAGGTCGACCACTATTGGTAGAAAGGTCAACACAATAAAAAGTTCAACATGTATTGGATAGACAGACAAATACTCAACACATGCAAACTGTCGACATGGGAAAAGTCTACATGAAAAAGGTCAACATGAGCCTAAAGCATGGGTCCATATCAACATTTGTTGACATGGACACTATTAAACAATAAAAAAAAACTCATGTCAACTTTTTTGCTTGTGTCAACCTTTTGTCTATGTCAACCTAATTCAAGTTGCCATTTTTGGTGTGTCGCCCAATTGTGGTCGCCCTAATGACTGTCAACCTTTATACTGTCAACAAGTCGACCCCCTCATTTGGGAACCTCTGGTATATACCATTTTTGATATACGGAATGTAAAGGTATATAAAGACTACTTTAATAGTTTGGAAATATGTTCCCAGTTGATCTACCTAGTATGAATCATTGGAATGCATTAGAAAGAAATGTTTTAAAACACCTTTTAAGTAATGTAATAAAAATGAGGCCTTTTGTATAGTACAAAGAGTTCTCTCCTGTGGTACAAATAAGGAAATGACCTCAATTGTTCTACCACTTGCAACATCCTCACATAAAAGTGTCCTCATAAAATAATGTATACTTCTATGACCACAATCTTATAAGTGAAGTGCCAAGTTTTTTGCAGGAATTTACATTCTCATCCTAACGAGGCCATGACATGGGCACTGGGGGAGGGCAGCTTACCAGTGGCGTAACAAAAAAATCTGCGGCCCCTCCCACCCCAGTTAAGAAACAAGACCCCCCCCTCCAACCCAAGTTAAGAGACCAGAAACTGCAGGAACCCCGCCAACTTAATACTCAGCGCCGCAGGGACCTCTATGACCGCAGGTACCCCCGCACCACACGGATCACCCTGCCGGCTCCTGGCAGCTCCCTGCTGCACCCACAAGGAGGGGGGAGCTGGGGGAGTAACAATAGCGCCCATAGACCCCCCCGGCAACTCCCCACCGTCGCGGGGCTGCGGCGCTATAGATAAGCCACTGCAGCTGACATCACCGGATGTCAGCTGCCCGCCCACTTCCTTCTGAACGTGCATGCATATGTAAGGGTGCTTCAGATCACCCTTACATATGCATGCACGTTCCACATTATTCGATGGTAGTAGTAGTAGTAGTACGTTTATTTATAAGGCGCCACAAAGTGTCCGCAGCGCCGTACATAGCAAACAAAAAAAAAAAAAAATTACAAGGTAACGTACAGGGTGTGTAGAAAGATACAGTATAAATAGGGGTATAGCTGGTAGAACTAAAATCAGCATCAGTTCAGAAGTAGGTGTCAAAATAGTCAAGGAGACCGAAGATGAAGTAGAGGAAGGGAAGAACAGGACAGGAGCACAGGTGAGGTAATGAGGTAGGGTGAGTACGTGAGGAAGGAGGGCCCTGCTCATAAGAGTTAACATACTAAAAATAGGTGGGTGGACGAACGAAATACAATAGGATAAGTAGGAACGGAGGGGAACGGAGGCAGGATAGGAGGATCAAAAGAGGTTAGGAGGAGGGATAGGCTAGTCGAAAAAAGTGGGTTTTGAGGGAGCGCTTGAAGGAGGTAAGGGAATCAGATAGCCTGATGGGTGGCGGGAGGTTGTTCCAGTGCAGGGGGGCAGCGCGAGAGAAATCTTGGACACGGGAGTGGGAGGAGGTGATTAGGTGAGAGGTCAGTCGGCGGTCAGCAATGGAGCGAAGAGGACGGGAGGGAGTGTGGATAGAGATCAGTGAAGAGAGGTAGGGAGCTGTGGAGGAGGAGAGAGCCTTGTAGGTGGTGGTGAGGAGTTTAAAGAGAACTCGGAAAGGAATGGGGAGCCAGTGAAGAGATAAACAGAGGGGGGAGGCGGAGGTAGAGCGGCGGGAGAGGAAGATGAGCCTAGCAGCAGCGTTAAGAATGGATTGGAGAGGTGCGAGGCGGGTGAGAGGTAGCCCAGAGAGAAGGATGTTGCAGTAGTCAAGGCGGGAGATGACAAGAGAGTGAATGAGAATTTTGGTCGCGTCAGTGGAGAGGAATGGTCTGATGCGTGAGATGTTGCGTAGGTGAAAGCGGCAAGACTGTGAGAGAGCACGAATGTGGGGGGTGAAAGAGAGGGAGGAGTCAATGATGACACCGAGGCAGCGCGTTTGGTCGGTGGACGTGATCTCGGTTTCACCAATGCTGATGGAGATAGTGGGAGAAGAGGGGATGTTCGGGGGATGGAAGATTAGAAGTTCAGTTTTAGCCATGTTTAGTTTCAGGAAGCGTTGGGTCATCCAGGCTGAGATGGCCGTGAGGCATTCGGAGACCTTGGACAGAAGTGATGGGGATAAGTCAGGGGAGGAGAGATAGATTAGGGTATCATCAGCATAAAGGTGGTAATGAAAACCATAGGAGCTGATGAGGGTGCCCAGAGAGGTGGTGTAGAGGGAGAAGAGGAGAGGGCCAAGGACTGACCCTTGGGGAACACCGACTGGCTGGGGGGTAGTAGGAGAGGAGGAGCTCGGAGTGGAGACGGAGAAGGAGCGATCGGAGAGGTATGAGGTGAACCAGGAGAAGACCGTGCCAGTGATGCCAAAGGAGCGGAGGGTGTTGAGCAGGAGAGGGTGGTCAACAGTGTCAAAGGCAGCCGACAGATCAAGCTGGATGAGGATAGAGAAGAGGCCTTTGGATTTAGCCGATAGTAGATCGTTAGTGACTTTGGTCAGGTCACCGATAAGCATCCCTATATGCATCCCTACTGTAAACCTAGCATATAGATTCATCCGCAGCACAGATAAGACCATCATCATCAACCTGGATTGTGTAAATACATCATTTAAACTTTGTAACTCACATAGTTCCAAATGTACTAAGCTTGAAAAGTTATCAAATGGAGAGTCATAAACCACCAGCCAATCAGCTTCTAACTGCCATTTCACAGGCTGTGTTTAAAAATTTGACATGGAGGAGCTGATTGGTTGAAGGTTTATCACTCTCCATTTTATCACTTTCCAGGCTTAGTACATTTCACCCATAGAGCTACTGTATGTGGAACAAAACAAGATCCATTTACAAGGAGTGTCCTCATTGTACTAGAAATAATCAATGGTTTATGGCCGATGTCAAATAGTTTTGCCATGGATGGGGGAGAACCAGATCAGTTGCACTTTTACCATCAATGGCAAACAGCGATGGCAAAGGCAACGATGGCCATCCCTAGCGAGAAGGAGAAGAGACGCGGATCCAGTGCCAGATGCAGCATGGGAGGTGACACGCAGGGCCGTTGTAAGGCTTCTCAGCACCCTAGGCAAAACTTCAACCTACTCCCACCCCAAAAAAAAATCATGTGGTTTCCCCTTCCCACTGGGAAGGTGGGAAAGTCCCCTGCTTTTCCTGAAGGCACTCTGCACCCTCCCCTTTGCCACTCACAACAGAGTACAAGGGATGTGAGCATGGTCGTGCACAGGGGCAAGATTCTGGAGGAGCAGCATTTCCCTGATCGATGGGCTCTGAAGATTTACAGCCCAGTGATTAGTTCTGAATTGGGCCCATGGTGTGAAGTGGTTCTCATGGATCAATGTGCACAGATGAGAGAAACAGGGGATGCCAAAATCAGTCAAATTCAGACATTGAAAAAAGTGTAACTTTGTATTTATAAAGAAAACTCAGAAGTAAATACAAATCTTTGAGTTTTAAATACTGAGGACATATATTGGATGAATACAGTATATCTTTTTCTGGAGAATAAATACCGTTCGCAGCATCAAATTGCCAGACAGCTGATTTTTTTTCTTTTCATTTTACTGCAAGCACCTTACTTTTTTGACAGAAAGGAAAACAACTTTCACGGTTTTCACATAATACTGTTGCAAATTTTTATGTTACAAATGCATGTTGTCTACTCAAGTGGACACATGTTTAACTTCGGTACTTGTGTAGTTTCACAGCGCCACCGCGCGCACAGTGAAACTTTGAAACTTGGCAGTCTGCCAGACTCTGTGTTTACTGTGCGCGTGCCGCTCTAGCTGTTCTCAGCGCAGCGCGTGGCTGCTTTCCTTATGTAAGCTACGTTATCAGCATAGCGCTGGGCAGCAGCAGTGCACTCAGCGCTGACAGGTCACTGTGGTACTTGTAGTTCCACAGTGAAATAGGCAGTCCTGCGCACCGCTGACAACCCGGCAATTTAGACTCCTCCGGCAATTTAGAAGTCTAGATTTAGACGTCTAAATCCAGACTCCCTGCAAACCGCTAAGATGGGGGCATCTAAATTTAGACGGTAAAGCGTCTAAATTTAGTAGGGTTTAGGGGTACACTATAAAACCTGTTCACAATGACACTAGTCGACGTAACAGCTGTCGACCTTGTTAATTCCACTATCCACGCCAACCCGAAGCGTGGCGAGCGGCGGCGGTACGCGTCCTACGACCTTTTCATACCCCCACTATCCACGTCGGCATGGAGTTGATTTTATAAAGTGTGGGAGCGCAGCGAGCCACCGAGCCCGAAGCGCAGGCGAGCGGACGCGGATACCTGTGAAGCCCGCGAGGGGACGCGGATACCTGTGAAGCCCACAAGGGGACGCGGATACCTGTGAAGGTATCTGCGTCCCCTAGCGGGGCTCGCTGCGCTCGCCACGCTTCGGGCTCAGTGACTCGCTGCGCTCGCCACACTTTATAAAATCAACTCCACGCCGACGTGGATAGTGGGGGTATGAAAAGGTCGTAGGACGCGTACCGCTCGCCACGCTTCGGGTTGGCGTGTATAGTGGAATTAACAAGGTCGACAGCTGTTACGTCGACTAGTGTCATTGTGAACAGGTTTAATAGTGTACCCCTAGACCCTACTAAATTTAGACGCTTTACCGTCTAAATTTAGATGCCCCCATCTTAGCGGTTTGCAGGGAGTCTGGATTTAGACGTCTAAATCTAGACTTCTAAATTGCCGGAGGAGTCTAAATTGCCGGGTTGTCAGCCGTCTAAATCTAGACTTCTAAATTGCCGGAGTAGTCTAAATTGCCGGGTTGTCAGCGGTGCGCAGGACTTTCTATTTCACTGTGGAACTACAAGTACCACAGTGACCTGTCAGCGCTGGGTGCACTGCTGCTGCCCAGCGCTATGCTGATAACGTAGCTTACATAAGGAAAGCAGCCACGCGCTGCGCTGAGAACAGCTAGAGTGGCACACGCACAGTAAACACAGAGTCTGGCAGACTGCCAAGTTTCAAAGTTTCACTGTGCGCGCGGTGGCGCCGTGAAACTACACAAGTACCTTAACTTCTTTAGTTTATAATTTAAAACTTTTTGGGTTTTTATAAGCTTAGAAGTTTAATAATAAACAGTTTTACAAAATAAGGTTTATAATTCATGCATGAAAACTTGAAAGAAAATTGTATTTTTATCTTGAAAAGGAAATATAATGTAAACTTTCTGTAAGCTGTCGGATGACAATGTGTTATCTGAGAGATAACGTTCGCATGTACATTTTATTTAGTTTATAACACAGGTTCTCAAACTTGGTCCTAAGGACCCCACACAGTGCATGTTTTGCAGGTCTCCTCACAGAGAATCACAAGCTAATAATTAGCTCTGTCTGTGGATCTTTAAAAATGTGTCATTGAGTAATGAATACACCTGTGCGGGATCCTGAGGACCGAGTTTGAGAACCCCTGGCCTATAAGGTGCATTTACGGTTCTATTCTTTGTTTCATGTCAGTTATCTTTCTTTACCATAAATGGAACAATAATTACAGGGTGAGATGTAATAGGATGAGAGAATCAGAAAGTGAGAGATTTGATAAGAAATCTCCAGTTTTTTTTAAAAGCTGCAATCATTTACACTGCAAAATCAAACTGGTTTTGCAGAGTAAATGATTGCCGCTTTAAAAAACCTGGAGATTTCTTACCAAATCTCTCACTTTCTGAATGTCTCATCTTATAAAATCTCACCCATAGTGTCTCATCTTATAAAATCTCACCCATAGTATCTGTAAGTGTGTTGGAAAAAAAACAAATGATGGTTCTCACTTAAATTTTGACTTTGAACATTTGTCAGTTTTTTCAAGCTGGTATGTATGAGTTTAGTTTCAGTGAGAAGCATTCTTAATGCTTTTATGGAACAATCCGCTTCAGGAAATACCACAATTTCATACTTTATATGGAACTTGGGTACTTATGTAATATCTGGGCTCCCGTTTTTCTTATGAGACCGCGTCCCCTGCGCTTGCCACGCTTCGGGCACAGTGGCTCGCCACACTATATAAAATCAACTCCATGCGTAGTTGGATAGTAGGGGTATGAAAAAATGGGGTGCATTTAACATGGGAGCCCAGATAATACATAAGTACCGGAACTTGTTTATCCCAATAGAGGTGCGCAGGAAAATAAGCTCTGATGTAATTCTAAGGGATGTTAATGGCTGAACATGACAACATTGCTGTTTCATACAAAATTGTATTAAACAATTCAATTATATCTGGAAAGCAAATTATAATTAAATATTTAAAATACATTTATTAACAGAAGCAACAAACCTTACCACTTTCCTCTCTGCAAAATGTGATCACCATCTCTGGCGCTCCTTTCATATACATAACTAGCTTATCCTGACCAATCTCTTGAGTGATGACAGACATGCGCTGCAGGCTGGAAGAGAATGGAAACTGGTGGATGATGGCAATTCCTTCAATTGGACCCTAGATGGGTAAAACAACTGGTGAGTGTTAATCAGCACAAATGCATTATGGGTAAGAGGACATTCTATTACGTAGACTAGTGCACTATTAACCTTATGTGCATCTCATATTAGCTGTATCTATTGGGTTATGTACAGGCTTCAATTAATGTTATCTTTATCTGAATAATCTGCATTTAAAAGGGAAAAGTGTTAGTATAGTAAAAGTATTATATGTTGTCCATTGAAATAACCCAAATCCAGCAAAGAGTATTCTATTTGACATCACGTGGGGAATTTAATAGGATGAGAGATTCAGAAAATGAGAGATGTGTTAAATATCCAGGATTTTTTTAAAGCAGCAATCATTTACATTGCAAAACCAGTTTGATTTTAAAATGTAAATGATTGCCGCTTTAAAAAAAAAAACCTGGAGAATTCTTACCAAATCTCTCGCCAACTCCCGAAACCAGCAAGTTATATGAAATGTTCATAAAATAAATTGTAATACTTTCAGAGCCTGATTCAGACATTCTCTCTAGGCTGCATATATTCACCGCCATGCCAAGCGAATCCCCGCACTAGCATGTGTACGCTTCCACTTCCACTCGCATGCAGTCTCAAGGAGGAGAAATCGGTTGAACGATTTCTCTAGCCTTTGCGCTGAAAAGTAAGTCTATACTTACTTTTCAGATGCCCGCTATCCACCATATTGCGGCCGGGCGCTGATGTCATGTGACGTCAGCCGCCTTCTTCAAGCGGACATGGACACGCCGCCGATCAAAGGGGTACACCCAGCATTTTTAAGGGTGCACCCATAAAATGCTGAGCCATCCCCTGCGTCTGCCCCCTGTCCACCCACTCTGGAGCGAACGCCCCAGCGAGTGTGAAACACGCCAAAGGCATTAGCTCCCGGGCTTGGACATGCGCAGGCACATGCGCAAAGCCCCAACTTGGGGATGGGGGGTGAATTCTGAATCTCCCCCTGAGTGGGGAAATTCAGAAGCTCAGTTCTACTGCCTAGAACAATGGGGTAGTCTCACCGTTCTGCAGCCTTGTCCTGGTTTCACAATCAAATTGGATGTTGAAATGTCATCATTTTCTGAAATCAACTGCTTGAGTTCCTAAAAACAGATACATTACAGATTAATTAATGCACAACAGTGAATACACTTAAAGGTTAAATAGGGTGAAAAGAGGTTGTGTAATTAGATCATAATATATGCATAAATTGTTAACAGGTGAGTGCTTTACACATCCTAAAACAGGATATAAATTTAGGTTACAACAGCGGATGGCTTGTGAAAGCAAGTTTGTCACTTATGTGACAGTATGCCGTGCTAACAATTATACATCGGTAAAACCATTATGATACTTAGGTTGATATCCGACTGGAGAAATAGCGTCCGCCACCTATACCCCCCTTAAGGAGCTTATGCAGCTCCTCAATCCACTTTTAGAGATTAAAGCACACCACCTATGGCGAAACATTTTTTTTTTTTTGAAGCAGGTCACACCATCTATGCCATTATATCAGATCAAACACTTTAAAAGGAGCAGTGACCGACACCTCAATTTAATATCTTTTTATAAGGGACTACTTGCATATAGGACCATTGCATACAGTATACTGCCTTGTGTTTTTGTGATTAATTTATTATATTTGTTTTTTGTTATTATGTTTAACATTAACTTTGTATATGTTTTTGTCTATTCCATAATTTGTGATACTATTAGTATCCATCTTGATGATGGTCTATATAGAGTTAGAGCTTTTCTAGTACCAATTGCATGATCCTGGTGCCCAGACCTTATTATGTACTAGTGTGATTTTGGGTGCCTGTCAGGCTTGATGCAGTAGCTCTACTGTTGTGATATACTTTATTGATCTATCAGGTTATATTTGCTCAGTGTTTTATAGACTCTTTGCATTTAGTTACATTCACCCACTTTCATGGATGTCAGGAGTAAGGAGGTGTATTCCATCTACTGCTTCCACTTATTCTAGTTGCTTAGAAACTGGCACTTTCTCCAGCCCCACCTTTCTACCTCAGTTGCTGGAGGTATGGTGGTGCATTCCAATACCAACCTCTGTGCATTCCGGAAGCTAGACACCCTGTGACTTCATCTTTGCTGTGTGTGATCGGGTGTGGAAGACACCATGTGCACTAAGCACCACTGCAAAGCCATTGAGGTGGTGTAATAACTATTGGAGATTTCCCTGCCTGATGCAGTTTATGATCTGAAACTGCATTAATTATCGCTTGGGTGGCCGATGTACTTTGGTCCAGGAGGAGGAAGTGTGTTCCATGACTGCTTCCTGCATTCCACAGCTTGGATGAGGATGATGAGTATAAAATTAATCACTTTAATTGTGTGGTCTTCACACAGGTGAGTCTACTTGCATTGGTTTTGGCGGGCACGCGAATCCCTATAAAGGCTGTATTTGTTTAATATGATTTTGTGCTCTTGAGGAAGATGGTCATTCCACCGAAACAGCTGTGACTTTTCTGCTCCGTCTCCTGTGAATGTGCACAGCATCTATTCATGGGAGGCAGAGGGACATGGGGCATGGCCACAGCTGCTCACACACAGCTGGCCATGCTTCCACAGTGTCAAAAACAGGGCTTTGCGATTTTGGACATCCTGCAAAGCCATGCCCTTTTTACATGAAGCCACACCCATTATCGGGACTGTGCACGGCGGGCCGTGGCAAAAGTCCCGACTGGGGACCTCTCAAAGTTGTGATAAATGAATATATCATGTTAGGTGGAATATATGCACCAGTGTTTCATATGAAAATGTACTGTACAGTATAAGCCATGGGTGGGCAACAGGCGGCCCGCGGGCCGCATGCGGCCCGTGAACCGCTCGCGCCTGGCCCGGCCACTCCCGAGTCCAGCACAATGACAAGCGGATCCCCACAATATTGATAATAGGAATGGTGGGTCCCGCCGCTGCCGATGCATGACCGGCGACGCTCCATCCCCGCACAGCATTACTGGGAGTGTGGGAGGGGATGCGGTCACGCGGCCGCCGCACCATCCAATGGCGGGGAGGCGGCTGCCGCGTGACCGCGTCCCCTCCCACATACTCCCAGTAATGCTGAGCGGGGATTTCGCGGTCATGCATCTGCGGTGGCGGGACTAAGTCAGCAGCAACGCAGGCACTTAAAGTCAGGATTCTCCTTGCCTGACTACCCTCTGGCTGGCTAAGCAGACTCCACCACTCTAAAAGTAAGCGCTGCTGCAGTCAATGTTCAATGAGTAAATATATTATACAGTATCTCTTATGACTGGCACTCACCTTCTATTTGTGCAGAGGGTTTTAATCAGGCAGCATAATGATTTGTAATTTCATTATGCTGCCTGATTAAAACCCTCTGCACAAATACAAGCCTGTTGAGAGACTCCTAACCTGCATTATTTGTATATATATATATATATATATATATATATATATATATATATATATATACACACACACACACACACACGGTTGTGTAGGTAGGGTTTCTACTGCACTGGGGCACATAATGCTGTTAAGATGGCCCTGCCAACCTGTGCTGCCACAGCCACCACTGAAGCGAGCCGAGATATTTCCTCCCTCCTCCTGTGATGTGAGTGACATGCTGAGATGCTAGGAGGCAGGTGGGGCGGAGCTTCTTGTGCAGTGGGGTCGGAGGCAGCTGTGTTAAGGTGGAATTGCTGCTGGGTCCTGGGGGGGAGGGAATGCAAAATAGAGGTAGAAGCTACCTCAGTTTTACATCCCATCTCCCCCAGGACCCTGACAGCAGCATATACAGATGGAGCCATCCTCATCTAGCCCTCCCTGGAGAGCCATGGTGAGACAAGGCCTCTTGTTCTCTGCAGCAATACAATACATAGAACCATACAGTTGGAGAAGGGGATTAGCAGAGAAATCTGATTACTCACTTAATCTTATTAAAGGGCGAGATGAGGATGGCTCCATCTGTATACAAGATATTTTGGGTGCGGCCCTCGAATATTCACTGGAAGTGTAAAGCGGCCCCCCAGCCAAAATAGTTGCCCACCCCTGGTATAAACCCTTCTTACCCACTGAGTAGCTTCAAACATCTTTAAATCCAAAGGATCTCCCTGCAGTATTCCATCAATGGCAACCAATGAGTGGCAGCTGGTTAAAGCTCCGAGCAATGGACCCCATGGTAAAGCATTATCTGATCGGAAGCTGTGCACCTCCTGGAAGCTAACAGGATAAGATTGTGAATTAACAGAGCTCATGCAGCTTCTCAGGCCAATGACAAAATCTATTTGCTAACATATAGTGAATCTATTCTGGCATGCTTGCATGTATTATCTTCTAAAACTAGCATTTGCAATAAATACAAATACCTGATTACATTCAAAATAATATTCAGACTATATACTGTAGGAATCATACCAATTTCCTTGGGAAGGTAACACACCCCACAGATCCAGTCCATCTTCTGTTAGAGTCCCAGTCTGCAACAAAAATAAGTACTACATATGTACTCTGTTCTGGTCATAGGGCCTAATTCAGACCCGATCGCACGGCTATGAATTCGCAGGCTGGGCGATTATCGATAGACTGCACAAGCATATGGCCCACAGTATGTATGCGCAAGGCCATCCTGTAATAAAATCCTGCTACTTTTTTATTGCTGGCCGTACGCAAGTTGATTGACCGATCCAACTGTTTCTATTGCAGCCGCCGAGTAAGTCCTGGGTTACGTTTCCAGAAATTCAGATTTGACTTTAAAAAAAGAGGAATCTGAAAGCCTTCAATGCAGCCAAGTGCTGCTATTTCCGCCGGTGGAAATAGCGGCACAGATTGAATACTACCATGGTCTATTCACAATGATGGTATTTTTCTGATCTGACTTTGGTGTTATTAAATGTTTGTTATGTATAAAGTAAGTGGATAGTTACAATATTATTAATAGTGTATATTAAATGCAGTGAGTGGGTTTGAGAAATTATTCTGTAGCTGTAGTTATAGACATATTTGCCTACCCTCCTGCATTCTGCAGGAGACTCCCTGAAATAGCAGCAATCTCCCCTCTCCCTCATTAGTCTAGCAATCTCCCTCATGTCACCTAGCCCACTTTATGTAGCTGTTATATTTTTGGGAAAACAAGGAATGAGAGATAGATACATTTACACTGAATCATCAGCACCATTTCCCATCATTGTTAATAAAACACAATGATCCCTATGGATGCATGCATGTCTTGTGGCCATTTATACGGAGCCACGTGTAAAACAAAATAGATGAACAATCCCTGACACATATCAGTGACTTATAACACTTACTTACGGCTTTGGTGCTCATCTACATTTGGCTATAAGTAATTTAAAAAGTGTCCTCTCAGATGTAGCAGTACACACCCATGCTTCGAGGTGCCGTGTTCACAATCTCTCCATATATGGAATTAGACATACCCTTTGGGTGGAGCATGACACCCCCCCTCTATACTACCAACCATAATCTACCTGAAACTAGTTTTCAAAAGTAGGCAAGTATGGCTATAGAACTAGGTATTATGCTTGGAAGATAGAGGAATTCTTACCTTGTCAAAACAAATAATGTTCAGGCGCCCACAGACATTTATTCTTTGAGGACTGACACAGAAAATCCCATTTTTCTTTAGTCTGCGCTGAGCATACATAATACCTGTAGATAAGGCAGCTGAAAGCGCTGGGGGAACAGCTGTAGTGATAATAATCAGGGCCTTTATCACAACTTCAGTAGGAGATTCCTAAATGTAAAAAGATAGGTATAAAAAATAATAGTAATATTAAGTCATGTTACAACTTTACAATGCTTTTGTGCAAAGGTATGTACAGTAAATACTATGCAAGTGGAGAGAAACATAACACATTACCAGTGTGAAGCTTACTTAATATACTGTAGGAATGATATAAGTTTGAAAGAAGGGAAAGATGACTCTATGGGTGAAATGTATAGAAATATAGAATTTGACGGCAGATAAGAACCACTTGGCCCATCTAGTCTGCCCCTTTTTTTAAACGTGTTACCTCAAACCATATTTGATCCTTATTTTTTTGTAAGGATATCAATATGCTTGTCCCAAGCATGTTTAAATTGTACTACTGTATTTGTGTCTAACACCTCTGATGGTAGGCTATTCCACTTATCTACTACTCTTTCTGTGAAGTAATTCTTCCTCACATTTCCCCTGAATCTTCCTCCCTCTAGTTTCAGTGCATGTCCTTGTGTTATGTTGCTCCTCTTCCTGTGAAGAATGTCTCCCACCTGTACCTTGTTAAAACCCTTGATATATTTTAAAGTTTCTATCATGTCCCCCCTTTCCCTTCTCTGCTCTAAAGTATACATATTAAGATCTTTTAGTCTTTCCTGGTACGTTTTGTGATGTAGGCCATCATTTTAGTTGCTCTTCTTTGTACAATCTCTAATGTATTTATATCCTTCTGGAGATATGGCCTCCAGAACTGAACACAATACTCTAGGTGAGGTCGTACCAATGACCTATACAGTGGCATTATTACTTCTTTCTTTCTACTGCTGATACCTCTCCCTATGCAACCAAGCATCTGACTTGCCTTCTTCATTGCCTTGTTACATTGCCTACCTGCTTTTAAGTCCCCTGAAATAGTGACACCTAGATCCCTCTCTTCCTCAGTAGTTTCCATTATAGTGCCATTTATACTATATTTAGTCTTTGGATTTCTGAGACCCAAGTGCATGATTTAGCATTTTTTGGCATTAAACTGTAGTTGCCATTCTCTTGACCATTTTTCTAATCTACCTAGATCCTCAATCATTTGTTTTACCCCTCCTGGTGTGTCTACCCTGTTGCATACCTTTTGTGTCATCTGCAAAAAGGCACATTTTACCCTCAATTCCATTTGCAATATCACCAATAAAGATATTAAAGAGCACCGGTCCAAGTACAGATCCCTGGGGTACTCCACTTGTAACCTTTCCCTCCTTTGACTGTATTCCGTTTACTACAACTCTCTGTTTTCTGTCCTGCAACCACGCTCTTATCCATTCAACTATCTTAGAATCCAATCCCAAGCTTTCAAGTTTATTTAACAGTCTGCGATGTGGGACAGTGTCAAAAGCTTTACTAAAGTCTAGATAAGCTACATCTACAGCCCCACCTTGATCTATTACTTTAGTCACCCAGTCAAAAAAGTCAATAAGTATCCCATCTGGCCCCATTGATTTATCCACTTTCAGTTTTGCGAGTTCTGTGAGGACTTTCTCCTCTGTAAATGTACTTGTCTCTCCCTCAGTTTTCTGACTATACTTGCAACTTAACTGTGGCCCCTTCCCCTCTCTTTCAGCAGTGAATACTGAGCAGAAATAATTATTAATATTATCTGCTATTACATTGTCCCCCTCAAGAAAACTTCCACTCTCTGTCTTCAGTCTAAATATTCCACTTTTTGTTTTTCTCCTTTCACTTATATACCTAAAAAAAGTTTTCCCCCCTTTACCCATAGGATGAGAGATTCAGAAAGATCCAGTTTTTTTAAAGCCGCAATCATTTACACTGCACAATCAAACTGGGGGCCAAATGTAATAGGGTGAGAGTATCAGAAAGGGCGAGATTTTGGGAAAGTTTTCCCATGTTTTTTAAAGGAGCAATCAATTACATGGCAAAATCAACCTGGTTTTGCAGTGTGTCGAAGTGTGGCGAGCGCAGCGAGCCCTGCGAGGGGACGCGGATTACTTTACATATTGGCCATGTCTGCCTTCATTTAATTTTGTGATTAATTTACCCATCCTCCTATTCCCAGGAAGGCATTTGGCATGGTTGCCTCTCTTGGGGTCTACCCATACATTACATACCACTGTTATCTGGTTGTGTCAACAAGATGTTCAGCCTGCCTGGGCTCTCTGGTCACTCTACTTCCAATATCACATTCCTAATCTTATAAAACTAAAAACAACTTGTATAGAACATTAAGCTATTGCAGTAATATTTCAATGCTTTTGTCATTTTACGATCATTGTTTGGTATAAGGCAAACACCTGCAAATCGGGGCAAAGGGTAGGCCTTACATCAGGGCTGGGCAACACCGGCCTTCCAGATGTTAATTAACTACACATCCCAGGATGCTTTGCATTAGTTTTGCTATGTGGCCATGCTGAAACTGATGCAAGGCATGCTGGGATGTGTAGTTCATCAACATCTGGAGGGCCGGTGTTGCCCAGCCCTGCCTTACATGCACCCTTAGCGAGGGGTCTGTACAACAAGCAATGTCTGCTGCAGTATTAGGACATTAAGGAAACCAATATAATATAACATAGATTTATTGATGAGTTGCTGGATAAATATGTATGTCGACATATTTCTGTTTTATCATATTCAAAGATATATTTACCATTAAATTGATATTATGTGTCTTACCCCTTGCATGACAAAAACAGCCACTGTGTAGATTGTCCCAATTATTGCAACGCTTGCTAGAACCATCAGAAATCTGAAAGCATCTCTGTATAATTTAAAATTCATTGGCTTTGGGTACAAGATGGATCTGACTAGATCACCCTTAGCGGTATTAAAGCCTGTTGATTTAACAATAATACATTATAGTTCAATAACATGACAATGTAGAATATTTGGCAATAAACACAATTATAATATTTTCCTTACAGGAAAAAAACAAAAACATTAACACCCATGGGGACTGACCCATTAAGGGAATTAGAAAGATAAGTGTGTGTGTGGGTTTACATATATATGTGTGTGTGTGTGTCATGCTGGATCAGCTGTGATGCAACATGCTGCATGGGGACAGGGGCAGAGGAACATATGAGAAGGGGAGATGATAGGTTCACAAAGGGAGGCAGGAGGCGGAGGCATTTGTGCAGAGTAGAATCAGAGGCACTCATGGGAAGAGAGGGCAAAGGCAAGCTTGCCCAGGCAGAGGCACTTATGTGGAGGGGGTCAGGGGTTCAATTCAAGAGGCAGTGCTCAGGAGCATTCATGAGGACAGGGACAGAGACATTCATGAGGACAGGGACTCCCTCCCCATTCATGATATGGGGAGGGAGATGATAGGTGCACATGGGGAGGTAGTTGGTAGAAGTACTCATGTAGAGGGGGCAGAGGCATGCTTGGTGAGAGAGAAAGCAATAGTACATACAGTATGAGGAAGGGAGATGATAGGTGAACATGGTAAGGTAGTAGTCAGAAGCACCCATGGGATAGAGTGGTCAGAGGCAGGCTTGTTGAGGCAAGGAGTAGAAGTACATATGGGGCTGAGATAGGATAGGTACACATGGGAAGGCATGGGGCAGAGAAACTAATGGGAGGGGGGGGTCATAGCAATGCTTGGTGAGGCAGTGTGCAGAGGTAAATATGGTAAGGGGAGAGAATATGGTAAGGGCTCCCCACTTAGGAGGCAGCAGTGGCATGCGGTGGGGGGAGGCAGGTAAGGCACAGCCTCTCCTGTCATACAAACATATATGCCAGAGTTTTGAGTTTATAAAATATGTCAAAAATACAAAGAATATATATATATATATATATATTTTATTTTTATTATTCGATTTAATTTTTATAGGCAAAGGAGTAAAAAGTCTATGGCAGGTGAAGCAGTGCCTCACCTGGCTACCTTTTCTTGACATCTCTTATCAAAAGTCATCAAATCTCCAGCAGTGTATACTGCTGCACATGTGTATAATGCTGGCATGTACCCCTGGGCTCATATATTGTGTGCAAATCTGGCTTTGGTACCTGCCAGGGACTCCTTAACCAATTACCTCACCGCACGTCTCCGGAAGGCAGAGGCACACATCTGGAGGCAAGGGGCAGAGGCACTCAAGGGAAATATTGCCTATATTACATGTGTAGGAGGAGCATTACGAAGTTGGGGCAAGGACATATGTGAAGGATGAGCTGTGATAATTTTCTGATCTTGAAGCCTTGTATAAGAGCACAGCTACTACTATTGGCCATTGTGTGCATTGTAGATTACTGTCATTCTTCTCTTACTAATATATTGTCACTCTTACTTAAGTCACCAGTGCTCAGCAAAATACTTCTGTATCGTAGGCACAAAAAAGTGTATAAATAACTACAGCGTTTTCAATAATAAAGTGCTAACCCATACATTATGACATCAATTTAAAATATACAGGTGGAGCCCTCCTCATTTATCCTGTTAATTGGATTAAGTGAGTAATAGGATTACTATGCTAATCCCCTACTGTATTGTTCTATGTATTGTATTGCTGCTGAGAAAAATAGGATAGCCATGGCTAGCCATTGTGATCCACGACCTAAGGAACAATGTTGACAGGGGCTCCAACTGTATAGCAGTGTACAACAGAGCAATTATAATAAAGTAGATTAAGAATCAGATTAGTTAACCACTACGGTTTACGTCCACAGAAACAGTGTCAGACTGGGGCATGAAGGGCCCACCTGGGAATGTTGTTATAGGGGTATGGCCAGTCTCTAGCGGGGTGTGGCCAGCTATAACCTTTAAAGTAAATAGTACAGTAAATTCTGCTTGTGCATGCATGCTAATGTACCACATTAGTAACAACAGTGCTCAGTAGAAGATATACCATAGTCCTTTGCAGTATAATGTAACATTTGTATAATGTAGAATTCATGTGCAGTCTAGAACCTGATCCCTATATTTGGAGCTGGGGCCCCAAGGCAGTGGGGCCCACCGGGGGTTTCCCCTGTACCCCTGTGGGCCAGTCTGACACTGCATAGAAATGACTGACTTTGTACACCTGTACTCCACACGTGTAACTACCTGCTGTAGAGCCACAGATATAATGCATACAGATTAATATTTATAGGAGCTTATCTTTGTATCCGTTTTCCAAGAGTGCTTCAGAAGGTGGAGTCATTCTCTGATTATGTACTTTATAAATTACAGTAACCTGTATTCACATTATTTTTGGGTTTGTAGACATAGACAGTATCATTAAAGTATTAGCCTATAATGGCACCACTCCTTGACCTTGCTGATTATTCATAGTTGCAGTATTTTAACATAAATTATTTTATTGGTATAATACAAAGTTAAACATACTAGAAGAGCAGTATATTAGACAAAAACTGTAGTTTCTTAATTTTAAATAAAATTATATTGTTCAAAATGTAAATTATAGTTAGTACTTTTCGCCTGTATATATATATAATATTGTGTACAAATGATGTTAAAATATTTGAACTGACCAGTTCTCAGGATAATTGCCTTCACGTGTCCGTGCCCTGCTGACTTTGTCTGAATGACTTCGGTACCACAAAACAGGATATGCCTTTTAAAGTCTTCACCGCTGTGTGTCTTCCAGGGCATGGTATGGTCATTATGAGGTAGGGGTGTCTTAGACACAGGGATACTTTCACCTGTTAAATCCATGAAAATAAACATTCTTACACCTAAAGAGCAACTAATGCAATTTATCAATTACAATTATAGTCCTCACTAAAATGACAAACACTTTAGGAGAATGCAATTTCAAAACTAATTGGTTATTTACTATAGCAAGAGATTACCAATTTTATAAAAAAACTATAATAAAATGAATGGTAACCTTATTTCTCCATAGTAAAGTATTGGTTATCTGGAGCAGTATGTACTGTAGTACCTGTGAGCATGCTTTCATTTACAATACATCCTCCACTGAGCAGTATGGCATCACATGGAAGGAACAACCTCTTTCCTGTTAGGACAATGACATCACCTGGCACCAGGCAGCGGGACTCTACCTCCTTGCACTCTGCAAAGAGATTCATTTCCGAAAAAGTCATCAAGTACTATAGGTAATAGTATTGTATAACCTTTTTTTAGTTTGATGCATTATTTTTAGTATCATCGTCATCGTCATCATCATCATCGTCGTGTCAGGTCAGTGTTTAACTTGTAAGAGACAGAGGGGGGAATTTACTAAGATGGGAATTAGATTTCACATGTGCTGTTGCTATGGGCAACCAATCAGATCCTGTCTACTATCTTCTAGAGGGTGCTAAATAAATAAGAAGTAGATTCTGATTGGTTGCCCATAGCAACATCACATGTGAAGTCTAATTCCCATCTTAGTAAATTTCCCCCAGAAAGTCATAATATGGCTCAGTGAAAAGCGAAAGAGATGACTTTTTGGAGAGAGACTTCCTGAGACTGCTGTGTGTGAGGGGACATCCTGTGCTCTGCAAGAAGCAAGGAGGCCAGAGAATCTCTACCCAGGGGCATAATTAGATGTTTGTAAGGGCCCCTATGTACCTCTCAATGGTGAAAAATGTAAAAAAAAAACATTCTACTTTGACAGGCAAGAAGGGACCCTCTTAGTTTTGGACCCCAAAGCAGCTGCACCCCCTCCCCTGTACCTTTGGCAGTTACGCCCTTGACTGTCCCTTCCTGGACTTCCCTGCCAGTGGCAGTTACAGAGGCTGGACCCCAGCACAGTCCAAAAATCAAAGAGGGGGGGTCACATCAACTACCAGTGAGTCCAGGATAGTGATGTTTGGAGTGGCATTCGGTGTGGCTCCTCTTTATGAATATTGGACTGTGTTGAAGCCCCACCTCTGCAACTTCCACTGGTAAGGAAGTCCAGAAACAGAGCATTTTGTACCTAATGGAATGGGCCATGTTGGCGGGTATGACATTGTACCATTTGTATCTTATTTAGCCATTATTCCTAACATGCTCACATTCTACATACTGTAACTATATTTAATGTAGCATTAAGTTACCTCTGTTTTTTTGGAGTATGGTCACTTTGACACTGTTGTTGGATTCCACCAGATTATGAAGCTTAACAGATTCCTTTAAATAAAAGTTGACTTGTTATATTTACTTTATGAAATATAGAATTGAATTCTGTAATTTACAATTGTTCATGATAAATATTTCTTCAAGTATGAAACAGAGAAGCAGATGTCCAGGGGATATGTCTATCCCCCTCTAGTTGTATGTTGATTGAGTCCTCACTACTTATATCCAAGCTGTAATGTGTATTGAACTGTGCGCTCTTTATTTGTACTGTATTCTTGTTATTTATTCAATGTTATGCCAAGCTTTGTCTCCTTGTATTGTTCCTTTGTACGGCGCTGCGAAACACTTGTGGCGCCTTATAAATAAAATTATAATAATAATAATAATAATGTCTAACAGTAAAATAACTATGTCGTACATATACAGCATATGCTGTATTTTGGTGTGACTATAGATCAAATCACACAATCACATGGGCTTCTTACCAGTGAGCCTCTCTCTGTGCTTAGGTCAGATTTTCTCTAATGGTGAGTTATTGATTGTACACCATTGGGATACAAAAGATGGATTGAAAATAATTCTGAGGCATTTGTAGGCAAGCAAATAAGGGTTGTGTGCAAATAAATGGGATGCCTTAAGATGTAATTGAAGTGATAGAAAAACTTAAAATTAAATTAATAAAGATTAATTTAAAAAATATAAAAAATATAAATGCGGCAATGCGGCATTTGTTGGGGCGTGGTCGCATTTCTGCAATTATTTTTCAATCGCATCACAAGTAGAGACTCGTCATGCTGGGGGAGCTGGATTTCAGTAAGTACATGTGGGACTATCTGATTTACAGTATAACAATAATAGATTCTGCATTATCTGTGCACATGGTTAATATATGTTACATACCTTTCTTAGGTCATGTACTGTAAAAATGATGGATATGAGTGTCATTATAATAACAGCTATGGAATATTCTACGAATCCTACAGCCAACCACACTGCCAGACTACAAGCTTCAAATGCATAGAAGGGATTTAAGACCTAAACAAAAACAAAACCAAGAAGAAACTCAAGTAACCATTTACTGTATATAAAACAGCAAATGTTGGCAAATAGCAAAATATTTTAATACTGGAGTCTGTTTACTAAACCTTTGATAGAGATAAAGTGGAGTAATGTAAATTACCAGCTCACAAGCTCCCAATTGTAAGTTTTCAAGCACAAGCTGTGACAGGGCAGTTAGGATCCGATTGGCTGGTACTTTATCTACACCTACTTTATCTTCAACTAAAGCTTTGTAAATAGATCCACTATTCCTTTTTACAAGTTTTAATAGGTAACTTAGAAATAAAGATTTTCTAAAGTGAGTACTGCAACACAATTCTGGGAGAGGGTAGGTTACCATGCTATTTTGTATTGGTGATAGCAGCTTACAGTATATGAGTTGTAAACACCTTATTTTCTCAAATAAAGGGGTAGACCTAGTGCCAATTTTTATACTGTATAGCTTTCTGCAGTCTATCATTAATATTATCACATTTATACAATGGCATATCTCCTAAAATTGTAAGGATCATTGATACAAGTGGACAATATACTAAATCAGTGGTTCCCAACCCTAGTCCTCAAGTACCCCCAACAGTGCACGTTTTCCAGGTCTCCACACAGGATCACAGTTGACATAATTAGCTCCACCTGTGGATCTTTTAAAATGTGTCTGAATAATGAGTTCACTTGCTGGGTGACCCAGTGGTGTAGCTACGTGCCAGGGTGCCCGGAGCAAGGGCATGTTTCACGCCCCCCCCCCCCATATTTATTTATACGTGCACCTGCGTATATTAATATATATATATATATATATATTACACGCAGGTGCATGTATAAATATGGGGGGGGGGGCGTGAAGAATGTGTTCCCAATATTGAGTACTGGTGTGTTTTTTTTAATATGGTGTGTGTGTATATATATATATATATATATATATATATATATATATATATATATATATATATATATATACATATATACCATAATATGGTGTATATATATATATATATATATATATATATATATATATATATAATATATACCATAATTAAAAAAACACACCAGTACTCAATACTGGTGTTGGAAACACAATAATTAGCTCTGGTAAGCAAAGGCACACACTTTTAACATGACAACATGACAATTTAGTAGCACTTACTGTTAAAAGAAGGGATGCAAACAGTTAAGTGTCTGCTCCCTACACATTCCTTTCTGTGTGTACAGCAGCAGCATGAAGAGGGAGAAACACACTAGCAGGTAACAGTTTTTTTTTACAGCCTGTGAGGACGGACTCCTCCGGAGTTTCAGGCTGTCAGTGTGAGCAGGCATGAACTGCTGGGAAGGAGGGAGGGACGGGACTGTAGCATCAGGGTGCCGGCTTTAACACAGGCAGTGCAGGCACAGCTGTGGGGATGTCCTCCCTGCACTGAGGAGCGTCTGCGAGCAGCGGCTCTGTAAAAGCGTCCCTGGCCACTGCTGCGCTTCTGTACAGGAAAGTCTCCTGTGTGACGCGCCAGCAAGTGTCCTGTGCCCGGGGACGGAAGTAACAATGGAGTGTGTGTGGGGATCCCGGGACCCGGCGCACAAGGCGTGTGTCCTGTGCCCCGGGGTCGGAAGTGGTGGCGGGGGTCGCCCTGTGTTCCTGCGCCGGGAACTCGGCGCAGCAAGAAATAAAGTGGGCGGGGGAGCCGGCGAGCATGGCGGGGGAGCTGGTGGCAGAGTGCACAGCTCCGGCGCCAGGTGACATCTCTGCGCCCGGAGCGTGTGCTCCACCGGCTCCACCCTAGCTACGCCTCTGGGGTGACCTGGAAAACGTGCACTGTTGGGGGTACTTGAGGACCAGGGTTGGGAACCACTTTACTAAATTGTGCTAGTCCCAACATCTGCATCACATTTGAAAATAGCAGCTTAGTTAAGTAAATTATCATGGCTGCTAGGTCTGCATCAAATCCATCCTTGCTAGGGGTGTGGCCAGAATGTTGAGGGCACCATAGTGACATTTTAAAGTGGACCATGTCCCAGCGAGACACCTCTCAACAACAGGTGTTCATTTTAGGCAATAGTGCCCTAGTTTATTTTATGAACCATAGTAGTGCCATAGTTCACACTATAGACCTTACTAAGGTCAGATAGCACATGGAGGCCTGGGAGTCATTCCAATCAGTGGTTATCACAACTGTAATATGGCGACCATGTTGTATTCATGCCCTGTGAATAACACAATGTATTTCTCACTTCCACTGAAAGAAAACAATGGCAAAACATCCCACATTTTTCCAGACGGACAATTATTTTGTGTGTGAACATCTCTATGAATACTCTGTGGCATAACAGCACCTTTATCCAGTAACTTTCACCTAAAACTTACTTCTTTGAACAACAACTTCCAAATTGGTTCAATATCAACTTCAATACTGTTTGGTCCACAAATAGATCTTCTAAAGAGAAATAAATGACACAATGATATGTTAGCAGTAACAATACTATATATATATATATATATATATATATATATATATATATATATATATATATATATATATATATATATATATATATATATATATATATATATATATATATATATATATATATATATAGGAGCAATCCAATACTGTCGGCACTCCAATGAAAATAAAGCAATATAATCTGGTATATTTTTTTGTTGCTGTAGGAGGGTCTGCAGAAGGGGTTTGTCCCCCCGAAACGTCACTCGCTGTTTCACCTGTTGTTTGTATAATAATACAATTTTTCTTAGGCTGAAAATTCTCTGAGTGCCGTTATTGTCCTATACCTTAGGACTTTGGAATATATATATATATATATATATATATATATATATATATATATATATATGTATATCTGTAAATCATCCAAGACATCTAGAAACATAAAAAACCTGAATCATGTTTTCTAAATTGTAGTGATCAGTCTAGTTATTAAGACACAGGACAATGTAACATGACAATGAAAATATGTTTCCCCAAATATTTTGTTTATTTTCTTTTTGGGTTTTGGTTCATATGGTGGGCATGGGATGCGGATGTAAGTAATATAGTGGGTACACACAGTGCGATTTACACAATTTTTCTATTCGATTTTGCTTGTAGAAGCAAAATCTAATCAAAATTGAATAGGCATCGAATGTTTTTCAACATTCAATGCAGATTAAATTTCAATACTTGCTCCCATGTAGTGTAAATCAAATAGAAAAGAAGACTTCCCAGGCAATACTATATAGTACAAATCTGTACTACATAGTCAAAATCGAATGTGAACACTATAACCAACCCAGACTTAGACCCAGACCCAGATTGAATAGCGGTTGAATAGAAAGTGAAATCTCACCGTGTGTACGCACCATTATCTTTTCATAGCTTATTAAACATGTATTTTATTTTGTTAAGTATAGTACAGGGTATGGGAATGTGGGAATAGATATACATACTGAAATTCTTCTCATAAATATTTTGTAATCAAGTAAAAAGTCTATATACCACACATCGGATAATAGAAACCCCCTTTAGTCAGTTTTCTGAAGAAACCTGCTTGAATAGTAACATGGTAATAAAGGATGAAAAAAGACGTTAGTCCAACAAGTTCAACCTATCTAACGTGTAACTACTGACTTGAGTAAGTCATATCTACAGTATATGAGCTATTCCATCAAATTGCTATGTGTAAACACTGATTTAAAGGTAATAAAACATGCACATATCTGTGATGCATGAAGTAATATAGACAAGCAATGCTGTCTGGCATACAGTTGTGATCAAATGAAATGCTGGACATACCCACTGTTTGTAGCCAAGTCAGTCAAACCATCAAGTGAATGTGACCAACAGTGGTTATAAATGTTCTGAAAGTGGCTAGTGTTGAACACTGACATCGCTTTTTATCAATAACTAAAATACCTGGCGAGAAATTTTAAGACTCCTGTTTGGAATATAGGAGTTCTCTCTTTCACATTACATGCCTCTTGCTGATCGGTGTGATTATAAATCAATAATCCCTACACTTTACATCCAGGGGTGGGGGGAAGATCACCCACAGCCCAGATTTCTTAAAATCAAGGTTACCCAAATTTGCAATTGATGGCACTTCTTAGCACTTTTTGGGCCTGATTCAGAGTTGATCGCAGAGTTGATCAGCGAATTAGCAGATCAAGCGATTATTACTTGACTGCGCATGCATATGAACGATATTGCGCATGCATGCGCCCAAATAGCGACAGAGACTGAGTATTGTCGTGAACGCAATGTGGTCAGTGGTTAACACTGGAATCTGGTGTATGGGGGTAGACACCTGCCGTTTTCAAGAATTATCTTAAAAAATGCAGGTGTGCCCAGGCATTTAAAGGGAGGGTCTGGGACAGGTTTACTCACATTTGCACATACTGGAAAAATATTTCAATGGTTTGTGAATTGCGTGTGGATTTGCAGGTGGATAGTGATCTGAAATATTTTTGCTAATTTTTTCCCATCTTTACATGGGTCAGGTTTTGTTTCTGTCTGGGTGGTAGCTATCTCCTTGCAGTTATCTGCAACTTTCCAGATCAGCAATCAACTCTAAAATCAGGGCCTTTGTCTGGTCAGCTTTCAAATATTGTACTGATCTACAGAAAACATTAGACAAAGTAGGTTTTTATCTTTTAAATGGAAAGCCATGCTTATTTTTAAAACAAGATGGTGAAAATGATCAAAAAACGAAATATATAATTTTCAAGTGCACATTTTATTCTAAGTAAAATATAGGTTAAATTCCTAGGTCTTAATGATACAGCCCTCTCAGAGGCGTAACTACAAATTTTGAGCCCCCCCGCCGCAAATTTTTTGGGCGCCCCCACTCCCCCTCCCCTCGCCGCTGTCTCTGCTGGTACCTGCCTGCGGTGCCCGGTGCCGTCAAGGTCCCATCTCTCCCAGCGCTGGCTAGTGGCTCCTGCTGCTATAATGAAAAGTCTCTTAGAAAATGGCTGCCCCCATACTGCAGACAGAAAACTGTCTGCAGTATGGGGGCAGCCATTTTCTAAGTGTCCGTTTTCATTATCGCAGCAGGAGCCACTAGCCAGCGCTGGGAGAGACGGGAGTCGGGACCGTGACGGCACCGGGCACGGCAGGCAGGTACCGGCAGAGACAGCAGCGGGTAACTATAGCCCCGCAGACCCCCGGCGCCCAAACTTTCTCTGCGCCTCCCCGCCACCGCGGGGGCTGCGGAGCTATAGTTACGCCACTGAGCCCTCTCCTGGTTCTCATCTTACCTATCTGATCGCTCTTTCAGTGTTTCTGAATTCCACCTCCTCTTCACTACCTCTGTCAGCCATTCCGCAAGGCTCAGTTTTAGATCCTCTACTTTTCTTAATCTATACCTCATCTCTTGGAATACTAATCAGCTCTTTTCAGTATCACCTGTTTGCAGATGATACTCAAATCTATCAATTTACCCCAGAGTCACCAGTGGTTTTGGGCCGAGTCTTTGAATGCCTCTCTGCCATTTTATCTTGGATGACTTCTCGCATTAATTATTGCAATAGTCTCCTTACTGGTCTTCCCAAGAACAGACTCTCACCACTGCAATCTATTTTGAATGCTGCTGCGAGGCTGATCTTCCTAGCAAGATGTTAATTGTCTGCTGATCCGCTCTTCCAGTCCCTTCATTGGTTTCCAGTATTTTACCGTATTTAGTATAAAATACTTCTGCTCACATATAAAGCTATTAACCATACTACTCCAACGTATATCTCTTTACTTATCGCAAAATATCTCCCATCTCGACCACTCCGCTCTGCACAAGATCTGTGTCTATCTTCTGCACAGATTAATAGCTCCCATTCGCTATTACAGGACTTTCATAGAGCTGCCCCCACCCTATGGAATGCCCTTCCACGCACAAAAAGACTCTCTACTAGCCTCCAAACTTTCAAACGTTCCCTGAAAACTCACCTCTTCAGGCAAGCCTATCATATTTAAGTTCTACACGCATAACCCTCTGAGGCACATATGTATTATATAGCTTCCCTTCTGAACTTGTAACTTGGTGGGACTGCTATGCTATTACTGGTGCCTGTCCTTGTGTTTCCCTCCTATGTCCCTATAGATTGTAAGCTTGCAAGCAGGGCCCTCCTACCTCCATGTCTTTCTGTTGTTACCCAGTTTGTTCTATCACTGTCTACTATTGTAAAGCACAACTGAATCTGCTGCGTTATATAATAAACTGTAAATAAATCAAATAAATAAATAAATAGGTGCATATTCCTCCCTTTTGCTAATTTGTATGGTTTTTTCGAATAACCAACACAGAGAGCTCAATATTTACCATATAGGCCTCCTCCGCATAGCGACTGCCTTCATTTAAGTACAGATATTCCCTTCCTCTCTACAAGTTGATGGCATACGGTTACAAGTTGTGTGTAACATCTGCTTGGGTAAGCACTGTATGGAGTTTGTTCTGCTGTCTGCTCTGCTGGGTACAGTACATCTATAAACCTCTATGGGACAGCTTTTAGCCCTAGCTCAGTGGTCGTGAAACCTTTTTGCATCACAGCACCCTAGAGTTCAGAATTCTTCACATGGCACCCCTAGGCCAAAAGTTTCTTATTGAGAAATTTAGAATCAAATATTAAATAAAGTAAATTGTGTTTATATGTCATCCTTAGAGTCAGTTATGTGGTTTGGGACCAAACTTCTGATTGTCCATATAGCCTATGAGTGTAAGCCACAAGCACTGGTTTCTCTAATACATTGCCAATAGAATTTTGAATTGCTCTTGGAACACCAACCCAGGGCACACCTCCTAGTGCTCTGAGGTACCTTAGGGTGGCATGGCACACAGTTTGGGAACCACTGCCCTAGCCATAATACTTAAAATGCAATACTAATCACCCATTAACTGATTCCTCTAACCCAAATATAATCTAAACCTTTTTATTAACTATAAATAAACAAGCTATTCATAAATTTAAAAATCTATAATATTGCAATTTCCAACACATACATACAATACACAAATAATAAAAATGTGTGCGTACCTTATGTTTTGCTCCTCACTTGTTAACCCAGAAGAAAATTTTGTGTGAACCTCATAACAGGTTAGGTTGTCCTCAAGAACCCTGAAACGGAGGTTACAAGATTTATAAACATGAAACACTTTGAGATAAATTGTGTCACTAATGAACAAATCTGCACTCACCCTGATCTCCGAAACTGTTGCTCTTCTTGGTCCCAAACATAACAGATTTTTTGCACTCGTATCAATTTAACCTATGAATGTCAGCAGGAAATAACTTTTAGTCTTTAATATATTTTCTATTATTTTTATTATTATTATTATTATTATTATTAATATTATTATATTTATTATCACAATATATTCCATACTGTTACTAGGTCACCCTGACACGTTTCCACCAATAATATCACTTAACACATAAGCACCACTACTCATCCACAGTTACTGTACTTCATTCAGAATTGTCCTGATGAAGAGGTACCGACCCCTTTGTACCACTGTTATCTAGGTGTCACTGCAAAGCACAGAGTGAATCTATTGGTTGTAGTAGAAGAGCACTGATGATGATGCACTTGCAGCAGGATTTTCTGTCAGAAAAGCTGTGCAGAAGCTTGGAGCCGGTGTGTAGATCACCAACTGAAGGCATAGAAAGAGTGCTGCTTGTAGTGTTAGTGCAGTAAATATAAATGGTGGGGATATCCGCGTATGAACCCTGCTGAAATAAACAGCAAAGGTTCTTTTTTTTAATACATTATTTGAAAATTCTCAATAGTACAATTCAAGGAGACAAGCTTTGAATATCAAATAAGGTGCCCCACACAAATTTGTGGTTGTATGAATGTAACGCATACAATGGAAATAAAACAAAAATATTGTAATCATAAACATTGCGTAGGCATATATGTCACATGACATTACCAGGCACATTCGATTTTAAATAGGCATCTCCATTTGAAACATATATATTTTTTTATTATTATTATTATTATTATTATTATTATGCAAATAACATATATTAAAGAAAAAGGTACTTGTGAGTTATCTGGGCGCCCGATTTTTGGATTGTATGCCTTAAGTTAAGGCATACAATCAGATGCGATGCGATGCGATATCGCATCGCATCGCATCGCATCGCATGCGACCATCGGATGCGATGACCCGATTTTTCCATAGGAATCAATGTTAAAATGATTCCTATGGAAAAAGGGGTCCTTTTCATACCCCTACTATCCAAGTGGGCATGGAGTTGGATATAAACCTGTGGCGAGCGTAGCGAGCCACCGAGCCCGAAGCGTGGCGAGCGAAGCGAGCCCCGCGAGGGGACGGTATTCTGTGTCCCCTCGCGGGGCTCGCTACGCTCGCCACGCTTCGGGCTCGGTGGCTCGCTACGCTCGCCACAGGTTTATATCCAACTCCATGCCCACTTGGATAGTAGGGGTATGAAAAGGACCCCTTTTTTCCATTGAATTCCATGTTAAAATGGACTCAGTCCATTTTAACATTGATTCCTATGGAAAAATCGGGTCATCGCATCGCATCGCATCGCATCCGATGGTCGCATGCGATGCGATGCGATGTGCCCGATGCGACCCGATTTTGAAATCGGGCGCCCAGATAACTCACAAGTACCAAGAAAAACTATAGCAAGGGACTCAGACAGACTGACAATACACAAGGAAAGAACGTTGGAAAAACCAGGGTTAATGGGTGATATCCCGCTAATAGTACATCATAGCATGGTACATCAAAGTCATAGATCGCGGGGCCAGACTCTGAAAAAACAGGTGTAACAAATCTCATGCATTATGTAGTTGTCTTATCAGGAACCATGAGGTTTTTACAGATGCAATATTTATGTTTGGGTGTCGGAAGGTAGAGTTTCAATATATGGGCCCGATTTTTTATAAAATTGTGCCACCCCTGTTCCTATATCAGGTAAGGTGGTCGGCCTTTCCATATGTGTTGCGTAGCATAGTTTAAGTTTCTAAAATTGATGGGGCTGTGCGTTTAAGCCAATGCCTTAGAATCAGTTTTTTTTCGCCACCCCATCATCATTATCAGAATAGGCAAAATAACTTTTTTGCGGCCGTCTAGGTCCCAGTCACTAAAAATGGAGAGCAAGCATACAGTGGGTTTCTTGGATACATTTTAACTGGAAAATATTGTTAATAAGATAAATAAGTTCATTCCAATATGTCGATATCTTGCCACACTGCCAAAAGTTATGAAAAAAGTAGCTTTATGATGGCCACATTTGACACAGATATCAGGTTCCCCTGGAATAATGTGGGCTCTCTGAATAGGCACCACGTAGGCCCTGTACAATGTCAAATGTACCTCCTGAAGGGAGGCAGAGTGCAGATTTTTTAACATTGGTTGGCAACGTTTAAGACAGCACCCCCCTCCGGGAGGGTTGGCATATCAACGGCCCAAGCCATCATTGACCTGGCCCATTTTTTGTCGCTAAAGGTGACGTGAGCTTCTGTGTGGTAATAATGTAGCCTATAAGTCTGAGTGTGTGTCATAGACATTAGGGTAGCTATTGGATCTGTGTCCGCATCAGCAGGCATAGTCGGCGGTAAGGATTGGATTAGGTGTCTGTCTGATTTGTAGGAACATATTGAATTGAGCATGTGTTGACTCAGATTTCTCTTTCAGGTCTGCAAAGAACAGAAGGTGACCACCCGAGTCATATACATCTCTAATGGCAGATATACTCTTCTCCTTCCATAATAAGAAGGGCTTATTGTCAATTCCCAGAGAGAATTGAAGGTTTCCCCAAAAAGTAATGAAGTGAGAGACCAAAGGGGATCTCTGGAGGTTCTTGTTAGTGAATACCCAGGCATTGTATTCATCCCTGAATAAAACATTGTTAAGTATTTCTGGATTAATCATTCCTTTGGCAGTGTGTAATAAGGCTGCAAGGGAATAAGGGCCAAAAAAAATTGTCTTCCAAGGATCGGTTCACGAAGACAGAGCATCTCCAGAACCAATCCGTTATAAATCTAAAGCTGACAGCTCTACTTAAAGTAAGTCCCTCTGAAATGCCCAGGCCCCTTTGGATCGGGGAAGTTGAAGTTTAACAGCTCAGAGAAATTTAGTAAATACAAAGTTAATGATGGAGCAATCATGTCTGGAAAGGGTCATAGGGATCATTAAGTAGGAAATGCAATACTTGATGACTGCGGCAGGCCCCACCAGCGAGAGGGGCAGGGTAGTTCATTTATACAGAAGGGTAGATATTTCTGCTATTACCGGTCTAAAATTGGCTGAATAAAGTTCTGACAGGGATGGGGGGATATGTATACCCAAATACCTCAATGAACGGGATACCATAGGGAATTGAAATAGAGGTGATTCAGAGGGGATGGGCCCAGGGTTACCAGTGAGGAACATTAGCTTAGACTTGGAATAATTGACCTTAAATCCTGCAAAGTACCCAAAAGAGTTAATCATGGATACTGTTGCAGGGATAGATTTAGTCAGGTTAGAAGCAAATAGCAACATATTGTCGGCAAAAATGACTAGCTTGGCCTCCTCCCCAGCAAAGGTTCTTAGAATGTGCTGGTAACATGTGGATAGAGGAGTCAGTTTCTGTGTTCAGCACTGCCATTAGAAATTAAGATGCCTAGTACACTTATAACAGACAGACCAGTCAGTCCTTACCCCTACCCCTGGGCCTGTTGGACATAATGTTCCAAAGTCAAACAGAGGAGGTACATGCTATGATTATGTATATATTAGCAATCACCCTCCTGTGTCCAGGAAGGATCAAAGAACCAGCACTCCACGATAAAGGTCCAACAAAGTTTAATTGAAGCATACACAAGCACGGCCCAACAGCCATTTCAACTGCTCAACACAGTTTTCCTCAGGGCTATAGCCTTAATGCAGTAATCAATAGCAGCACTCGAAATAAGAAAATGAACCCTGCGGCTGGTTGCCAACATTTAAATGTGTATTCACTTTTACGTCAGGGTGCAGATTACCTCTGGTACTATGCACCCTGATGAAAATGTGTCTACACATTGATACATTGGTAACTAGCTGCATGGTTCATGTTCCTATTTTGAGTGCCACCAGTAACTACTTTTGTATTCGGACCTTTGAATTTGTCCTGGGAACATATAGAGGTCACCGAGTTGCAGTTTTTTTTATATATAATTTATGCTATATGTGAGCATTTGTTGCATGGACAATCACTGTCCGATTACTTTAGACAGAAGTTAATTCCCCGCGGATTTCGAGTCCGGAACGTGCCGACCATCGGGCGCACCAGCACTGAGTTTTGCCGGCGCTGGGTTGCTGTACTAAATAAGTGCAGTTTGGACTTAATGATTCTTGTTATTGAATATGCGGGTAAAGAGTTAAAAGCAACAAAAGACAAAATTACTATTCTTCATAATGAACACCAAACTTTGATGGCGGACCGTGCTCATGATAAACTGTGGGTCAAACTTAACCAGCAAATCGACACCTATAAGGCTGAGTTATTGAAATTTAAAAAGACCAAACTGTCTGCAGTCCAACAGGACTATGAATATAATAACGTGTATCGTTGGCTTACCGGGACCGATAAGCCATTTCAACAAGGCGGGCCTGGAAGGAGAAATCGTACCTGGCATAACCGTCGTGACAGACCTACCCACGAGCCATCTACTTCGCAGAGTGACAGCGATTTCGTGGTCCCCGATTCTGATGATGCATCCAGCGGTAAGCGTCCCCCTTTAGGGAGAACCACCAGAGGAAAAGGTGCAAAAACCAAAACACCCGACGTGGCGGCCAGTGCGAAAGGCTCTACAAGAGCACGCGGCAAAGGAAAGAGTTAGTGTTCAACTTATCTACCAGAACTATCTCTCCCGACGAACTTTCTGTTCTTAACAAGGGACTCTCGTTCATACCGACAAACAAGCATAATGATTTCGATTGGCAACTAGATTGCCACAAGCTGGCACGGAATATGAGGCTTAAAGAACATTTCCAGGACATCAGACCGACAGGTAATAAAGACTCTGTGACTGACTTATTTGTGAGAAAACAAAAGATTTCTTCATTTGACCCTATCAGTCATAATGCCTCTTTAAAGACTTTTAATAGACTCTTGGGGGACACTATGGTTAAATATACTACAGCTAACGTTGTGAACCATTACAATTTATCTAAGAATGAGCAACGTGCTCTTCATGATTTAAGTGTGGATAAAAGTATCACTATACGCCCTGCCGACAAGGGGGGCGGCATAGTGATACAGAATCTAGATGATTATTGTGCCGAAGTTTATCGGCAATTAGCTGATATTAAAGTTTATCGCAAATTACCTAATGACCCCTCGATTGTCTTTCAAACTGAATTATTTAAAATCCTTGATGATGCATGTAAGGGGGGCCTGATTAATGAGAAGTGTTGCCTTGCTTTGAAAGTTTTACATCCTACCGTGCCTGTCTTATATACACTTCCAAAGGTCCACAAACGGTTAGTGGACCCCCCTGGTCGACCAATAATATCGGCCAGGGGTAGTTTGTATCAACCTACATCACAGTTACTTGATATGTTGTTACAGCCACATATTGTGATTCAGGAATCGTATCTCCTGGATACTACCAGTTTTTTGAATAGATTGAATGGGGTTGGTGACATTCCAGTTGACACATTATTATGTGTAATGGATGTCACCAGCCTCTATACATCTATCCCACATGATCAGGGCTTAATTGCCATGAAAAACTTTTTGTGCAATAAGGTGAACGATTTTGGGTTCGATGTTTCATTATTTCTGTCACTATTGGAGCTGATATTGACACGCAATTACTTTGCTTTTGATGGTAAAATGTACCTGCAGACATCCGGGTGTGCGATGGGGGCAGCCGTCGCTCCGGCGTATGCCAATGTTTATATGTTCGAACTTGAACAACAAATGTTCTTTAAACACAGGTTTTGCCCTTATATCCGGATGTTCTGCAGGTACATAGATGACCTCTTTGTTTTATGGGCCGGGGGATTGGAGAAGTTCGAGGTCATGATGAAAGAGATTAATGATTTAGATACACCTATTAAATTTACTTATACATCGAGTACTAGTGAAATTGCGTTTCTAGATGTCAGGGTCTCAATATCTGATGGGCATTTGACAACTACTGTCTTTTCTAAAAGCACTGACAGGAATACTTTATTAACATCGAATAGTCATCATCCACCATCATTGAAAAGGGGTTTACCCTATTCGCAGATGATACGAGTGGCACGTATCTGCAGCGATTGGGTTACCCTACCAATGGAGTTGGACAAAGTGATTGATAAATTTCATGAAAGGGGTTACCCCTTGAAATCATTGTTGCAATCCAAGTCTAAAGTCTTGATGTTAAATAGAGAGACACTTTTGAAATCTTCAGACAGAAAACATGATGATATTTTCCCCATCATCACCACCTATGACACATCGAGCGCAGTTCTGCCTATAGCCACTAGAACTCTTTGGCCCATCGTATCCACAGATACAAGTTTAAAATGCTTCCATAATGTCAAACCTTTGACATGTTACAAAAGAGGAAGAAATTTACGTGACA
This sequence comes from Crinia signifera, assembly GCF_055691185.1. Classification (NCBI taxonomy): domain Eukaryota; kingdom Metazoa; phylum Chordata; class Amphibia; order Anura; family Myobatrachidae; genus Crinia; species Crinia signifera. The sequence continues at coordinate 231,322,643 of NC_139219.1, read as the reverse complement.
TGTTAGTTCATGCAGATATCAGCGGATTTAAAACTGATTCTGCTATAACTAAGAAAAAACCTGGGTGTTACAAATGCCCTAATTGCGTAACCTGTGGTTACTTGATTGCAGCCAAGAGTTTTAACCATCCACATTCTGGTTTTAAATTTAAAATCAGACATGTTCTTTCCTGTGACTCACGTTACGTGGTATACATTATTATTTGTCCTTGTGTTACCATATATAATTTTGTTTGCATAGAAATTGAATATTATTTTGATACTATAAAGTAATGTAGCTATAAATTGAATATGTATATCATTTAAATGTTTACAGAATGTAGCAATATTTGTATTTAGGTAGTCTGTGCTGTAAGGAGTAAGCAATGTATACACTATGGGCCAGACCCAGCCATCTGGAGAATGTAGCTGCTAGTACATCATCCAAGTTACTTTGCAGGACAGACAGGACACTATTGTGTATTTTGACAACAAGAGTGTAAAATAGATTGATGCACAGGGAGAGACCAGAACAGGAGATCTCGCAAAGGAGATTACCACTAGAGTCCAGACAAGCAGGAGACCCTGTCACCATTAGCATCCATAAATTCAATAACGTCATGAGAACAGGGAACGTCAATCCATGTATTTGTGATATAAGGAGAGAGATAGAGTAGACATTCACTCTCACACACACAGACACTCACAGACACACGGACAGTCGGCAAGAAACCCATTCAGAGAGTCAGGAGGAGAGATGTGAGAGAAGCAAGAGAAAGAATGGAATAAATAAGCAATGGGCAGGAGGTGAGGTGAATCATAGGTAGCTATACCCATGTAACTTGTAAGTATGTCATTTTATGTTAGTTTTGTAGCAATCTAAGTTTGTCAATTGTTTAATGTAATATAAGCAAGGAGGCGTATATAAATATATATATAATAGCATATACATCAATTACTGTGTTAAAATTATTCTGTATGGTTTGTTTTGCCTATAAATAAAATCCTCCAATTGGAGCTAAAATTACAAGTCTCGAACTCTCATATTTGGGGAATCAAATTATGACAAGTACTCTGCATATTGTATTGTAAGGTCTATTAGAATATAATTGCAGATGTTAAATATATGTGTTATATCAATACAAGATATAATAAATATATTTTATATAATATTTTAATCTCAATAACCATTATTGGGATAAGAGAGATATATGATCCCTAAAATAAAACTCTACAATGGCGACCACGAAGGGACTTGTGAATTTTGGTATCTGATTGTATGATTATAATATTTATAAGGAGTAGCAGATGCGTGAAGCTGGCTACCTAACCTACAGAATCACAGTGAGGATGTATCTAGGAAAACGTAATACTATTGTGTATTTTTATCTTGCATTGTTTGTAGACCTAGAATAACGTATTGGTGAAACAGAACTGATATTCCATTGTTACCATTATCTGGGAGTGCACGCTTAGATATTGATAATATGGCATTATTCAGAAACATTTTTAACTAATACTACATTTACTAGGCTCAGCACAAGGGCTGGTTAGCCTGCTGACACATTGCAAGATCACAGTGGGGTATGTTACTAAATAGGCACTTGATAATTGTAAAGGCCTAGAATAAATAAACAGTGGAAATGAGCATTTCCAAATAAATTAAAATTAGTACCAGATATTAGAGTTAACTTTGAGAATCCGGACACTCTCATTGGGAGGATATCTTGTGTACAAAAGTATAAATACAGCATTGTAAAATAAGTGCAATGTTGAAAATGAAAAGAGTTGCTGTAGCATTTAGGAAAATGCACAGAGCAGCGACTTTAGAAGTTAAGCAGGAATGTAAAGAGAAATCAGGTTCACGTCTTAAGAGCGCATGCCTGAAAATGAATGCAAATGTGAATTCCTTCTTGAAATCCCTAAAGGTTAAGAAGTGTACTCAGAAGAATTCTGAGACAAAAGTAAATTTTCTGGCAGATTGTAAACAAACTGTCCAGATCTCTCATGAAGGGATCACTGAAGCACCCAGCAAAGGTGTTAGGAGCAGGGATGAGACCACAGAGGGGCTCATTCACAAACAGACTACAAAGTCTGAAATGGTCACAGATGCTAATCAGGGCTCTGTAATAGTGGAAGAAAGTAATACTGTACAGGATGTACCTATACTCAAAGCACACATTACTACAAATAAGGCAGGAGCAATGAGAGATGTCCCCTGCACTGTTTTGATTAAGGGGGATGATCAGTACAATAAGGAGAGTGATTCTGCAAAATACACTCTCACAGCCCCCATTGTGACAAAAGAAATTGTGTTGCCCTCAGGGAACAGGGAACTGACAATAACCTTGTATACACACACTCCAATTGTAGGTAAAGTTGTCACAGAATTAAATGAGCAAATGTATTCAGCCACAAATATGTCTGAGCTGAGCAATGGCATGAATTTGAGCATGCATGATCACACAAAAGGTTCCACCATCTCTGTAACCCCCACACAGCAGTTAGAGACATCTAGTGGTGGAGCAAATGTCCACAGTCTCTTAGAGAGACCACATGCAGAGTGTCAATCTGTGAACACCACACAGAAGTACAGGAATGCTAAAAAGCATCACCAGGATGAGAATGTTTATATGTCTTGGAGTCCTAACCATTTTATTTTAGGTTTGGTCAAACATGAAGCCCCCGAGTCATACCAAGCATATTTAACCAGTTTTTCGCCACACAAGTATATTTTTCAGAAGCTCCAAGTTTCCAGACTGAAGAAACTCACAGGACCACCAAAAGCAAATCGAGAAAAGATGCATCCTGGCAATGACAACAGGGAGTATTGTTCATTGACTTTTAGATTAAATGTAATCATTGAGTGGTGTAAGGAACTGCCACATGTTTAAATGGATACAAGATCCAGATTAAATGTAACCTGCATCATACCTGCAGCAAAGTTTATGTTGTCAGTAACACCTCCTATTACATAGAGGAGAGAAATGGCACAGACCAGAAAACATGGCCAGCAATGTTGGACCAGTAGATAGCACAAAAGATATAGCAGCATTGTCACACCAGTTTGTAAATAGCAATAATAGTAATTGTATTTCTTTTTGTTTCAATTTTAGGTTACAAGTTCTACACAGCAGCTTCAATACTAATGGACGCAAAGTTTTAAAGAAAGCCCCAAGTCACAACAACAACCTCTATTAAACCTTTTATTGCTGCAATTATGCAAAGAGCCAGTACCTTGCACAGCTTGTGTTTGTCATCCAAGGAGAATCCACAGTAGCTCTAAAAAAACTGTCACACGGACAAAAATCAAAGGACTTTTTTTTTATTAGTTTCTTTTTCTTTCTTCAGTCCTTCAGAGAAGGAAAAGGTTTAAATACAGCAACTATTATTTGTTTTCTGGACACATGGACAAAATCCCCTTTTCTCTTCTTCAGGAGAAGTTCATTAACCCCCTCACTACAGCAATCATTGTTTGTTTGTTTGTCAGGACACATGCACATTCCATTTACAGTGTGCATTATTCTAACCACCAAGTATGCAGAATCCTTTTGTACATACATTTTTTTAATCGCCGATCAATTCACACATATGATCTTCATTCTTATGTAATTGTATATACCTTGTAAATATTTGTTTTCTTTTTCTTCTTATTCTTCTTCTTATTATATGCTGATCATATATATACGCTTCCTTCTTAAAAAGCTTCAAACTAATTTAAATATCAGACAAAGAATGGTATGCCTTACATCAAATTGCAAAAGAGAAACGTTTTGTTAGTTGTTGAGATGGACCAATCTCTTAATACAGACTTAACCAAGTCTAAGAGAATGAATAATAGCATAGATGGAATATTGTAGTTATTGTATATGCACATGGCTGCATATCACACAATACTGGATGGAATTCGATATAGTCAAACCCATTCTTAACAGATATTTTATATTTGTTTGAAGCAAAATCATAGTCATTTGTTGTATTGATAGGATGTTTTCATAGATACGTTAAATCAAAATATGTATTGATAGGATGTTGTCATAGGTATGTCAAATCAAAATATCATTGTTAGTTATAGGATTTAGCTGGTGTATGGTTATTTTAGTTTAAGATAAGATAGTATATAGGACAGGATAGGTAAGAGATCAGAGACTGAATGGTAAATTATTATTCAGTGAGGAAATTTAGTATAAATGGAGTGGATCCTTTAGAATCTACCCCAGACATTTACCTGCCAATGCCTGAAGATAAATGTTCTTATCAACAAGTAAAGCAAAAATACTTGGTTAAAGTTTCAACTGCTGTATTCAACGTCACAACTGTTTTGTTCAACACAACGAGGTTGGGGTTAAAGAGAGACATGGACACTTATCATGATTGCAGCGCGATAATCTTAAAGGACGCACAAGGACACTTGTCACGATCACAACGATAATCTTAAAGGACGCACAAGGACACTTGTCACGATCACAGCGATAATCGTAAAGGACATACAAAGCAAACTCGCTAAGGACTGCATTAATGAGGCTTATCAAAGGCCTTGTGTTTTTCAAAACTGTGGTGAAGAAATTTATCAAGACCACAGCACTCCAAGGGCCACACACATTCCCTCTATACATGTAAAGCAACATGTCAAGCAAGTCAACAGCCTCTATGAAGAATTCTACTTCTACGTCCACCATACTGCAAATGTAAAGTGTCTCCAAGAACTGCAACCCACACAGGTGACAGCCCTCAGCCAGGAAATCACTGTGAGCAACAGTTCAAGGAAAGTGTCCTCACTCATCGACCAAACAAGATCTACAAGGCAAGCTGTGGCGTGGCATATAACTGTCTGTAGCAATGAAAATATTTTCCTCATGAATACTGAATATAAATAACCTCTGTCCCTGGTCAAATTTAGTTATTATAGGGTAAAATAGGTTAATTAAATGAAGGATATTTCATACCAATGGTTAATGTATGGTTAGGAGAGTTGGGAAAAGAATGTTTGAAAATATATATGAAGCAATTATGGTAATTTACTGTGTGACCAATCAAAATAATTTCTCATGGTCACAAGCGGGGGACTGTTACCATATATAATTTTGTTTGCATAGAAATTGAATATTATTTTGATACTATAAAGTAATGTAGCTATAAATTGAATATGTATATCATTTAAATGTTTACAGAATGTAGCAATATTTGTATTTAGGTAGTCTGTGCTGTAAGGAGTAAGCAATGTATACACTATGGGCCAGACCCAGCCATCTGGAGAATGTAGCTGCTAGTACATCATCCAAGTTACTTTGCAGGACAGACAGGACACTATTGTGTATTTTGACAACAAGAGTGTAAAATAGATTGATGCACAGGGAGAGACCAGAACAGGAGATCTCGCAAAGGAGATTACCACTAGAGTCCAGACAAGCAGGAGACCCTGTCACCATTAGCATCCATAAATTCAATAACGTCATGAGAACAGGGAACGTCAATCCATGTATTTGTGATATAAGGAGAGAGATAGAGTAGACATTCACTCTCACACACACAGACACTCACAGACACACGGACAGTCGGCAAGAAACCCATTCAGAGAGTCAGGAGGAGAGATGTGAGAGAAGCAAGAGAAAGAATGGAATAAATAAGCAATGGGCAGGAGGTGAGGTGAATCATAGGTAGCTATACCCATGTAACTTGTAAGTATGTCATTTTATGTTAGTTTTGTAGCAATCTAAGTTTGTCAATTGTTTAATGTAATATAAGCAAGGAGGCGTATATAAATATATATATAATAGCATATACATCAATTACTGTGTTAAAATTATTCTGTATGGTTTGTTTTGCCTATAAATAAAATCCTCCAATTGGAGCTAAAATTACAAGTCTCGAACTCTCATATTTGGGGAATCAAATTATGACAAGTACTCTGCATATTGTATTGTAAGGTCTATTAGAATATAATTGCAGATGTTAAATATATGTGTTATATCAATACAAGATATAATAAATATATTTTATATAATATTTTAATCTCAATAACCATTATTGGGATAAGAGAGATATATGATCCCTAAAATAAAACTCTACACTTGTGGACTATATTACGTGGGAAAGACATCCAGAAAGTTTAAGGAGCGGATGGCTCTCCACCGCTCTTCTATTAAAGCGGCTTTATTAGGCAAACCTTGCGATCAACCTGTTGCTGTACATTTTAAACAGCACAATCATCAAATATGCACTCTGAGATATATGATTATTGACCAGATACCTGATAGCATACGTGGTGGTGATCGCAATAAAAAATTATTAAAGTTGGAAGCAATGTGGATCCATAAATTGGATACTGTTTGTCCTAGGGGTTTGAACGAGAGGATCATGTGGAACACATTGATGTGAAGAGATGGATACACACATGGCGATATTGGTCAGAAGGGTTAAAATGTACGTTTATCTTTATTCTGTATTTTTATTCTTGTTGTTTTAGTTTGGGCACATTGTCATGGTGTGTTCATTTTTATATTCATGTATTTTAAATGTATATGTATTTTTTTATTATGTATGTATTGTTTTTGCTGTGTAACCAGGTGTTCCTTGCAGGCTAACACACATCCCCCGCTCCTGACTCGCAGATCTGTTACTCGTTGCTTAGCAACAACCAGCTGGTAGTTGACGCTGATGTCATCTCATGTCGCCACTCCAGCTGGAGGCAGTTCTGTGATTAGAGGCGTGGTGGAGGGTGGATGCAAGCAGGAGCACAGGTACATAAGGTGAGCTGGCAACAGCTTAGAGTTGTGTGTACTTTTCCTCCTGACGACGGGGCAGCAAGCCTTGAAACGTTGAGGTATTAAAAACCACCATTTACAAGTCCTCCAGTGCCGTGCTTGGTCTCTTCTTGATGTTGGGATTCTACCGTCTATATATATATATATATATATATATATACACTCTTACAATCATTCATAAGAACATGCAATATGATGTTATTCTTATTATTAGAAAGAAGACATACCGTAAATCAAACACACTACACTATATATTACCTTTAGATCGGTCTTCTGGATGGCTTTGCTAATGATAGATTTGCTGTCAGCAATCACAGGCTGAGCAGATGTTGTTTTCATCGATATATTCAAGCCTTGGAGTTGAATCGATATCACATTTTTCCTAAAATATTGCTCAAATTCATCCTGCACATTAAAAATATGGAGTTGGATACTTGCCAAACAGAATTTCGTATTCTTAGTGACTTGTGCACCTTTTCCCACTGGACTTGTGCACCTTGTGCAACAGAAATCATTTCAATACAAAATTTAATTGGTTCAGAATATATTTCAAAATGTGTTAATGAAGAAGCATTTGCTGTGTAAACACATTTTACAATTAATCTCAGAAAAAACTTGTTGCACACTTCACTTACAGTTCAATTAATGAATGAATGTAATACTTACTGTGGTTTTAAGCAATATAGTGTCAGCTTCCTGCAAAGTGCATGGAATACAATGTGCCCATACATGCCACTCTGGCTTCCAGTAGAAGAGCAGCCAAAGGAAGCCACAGGAGAACACATATCCAGCGAGACAGGCTGCCCTTTTGTAGAATTGTGCCTTATAGCCAAATGTTTCCTGAAGGAAAGAAAAACATATTTGTCATCACATTGTAACAGGATGCTTACTACGGATAAGTCTGCTGCAGGTAGGATCTGAAGAACGACCATACTCCCGGGTGCGGGTCGCCATCGGATCGGACCCGCTCACGGTGCACATCGTGAGAGGGACGTGCCCCCCGCGTCATTGTGAGCAGGTCGGAAGAAACACTGACGACTCGCTCACTATGTGCATCGTGAGTGTGTTGTCCTGGTGTGTACCCCACATAAGGTTATCAATAAATCAACCAACACAACATCTTTGATTCAGAATTGTGTAAAAGAAATATAGCTCTTATGTTCACTGGTCAGTTGTTTTTGTTATTAAAGTGTGATCAAATATTTATTTTAGTCTCCATCTTCGGGGGGTTTAACTGTTTGCAGCACCTGTCTTACCACGGCCTGCACTACGGCACCATTCCACCCACATTAGTGGTTGCAATGAACTAGTACAAAAAGTTCCCTAAAAAGGGAAAAAGCACTTTGACATACAGTACAATACTTGTTAGATGCGCTGTGCTGGACAGTGTACAATTGCTACAGTGTATATAGAACAAGGGTTAGAGTTGCACATTAGACATAAATAATATTCCAACTTAGCTTAAATATTATTTCAAACAAGCTATGCTAATTAGATGATCTGCAACTTTGAAATACTGTAAAACAAGTAACATTTCAACTTTTTGGTACTACTTAGATTTAACTGTTTGCAGAGAATGTAAAACATGTAAAGTAAATTACTGAATGCTCCATGAAAGTTGTATTGAAGTAAACAAAGAAGAGAAGGAATATGAGAGCTCAGGCTGATCTCTAAACTAATTTATGGCATACATAAGGTTCATGTTTATGTTAATCTATTCTTAACAACTTCATAAGAAAGGAGGAGTTTAAAATGCACCCTATTATCATTGTGTTGGGGGATAAGAAATGTGCTGTTTAATTGTTCTGTTTGCACTTTCTTTTTTTGTGTTTTTGTACCAAGGTATAAAATAGTATGTATAAATTCTTACAAATTGTCACAAACATCTGAAAGACGATTAATTAGTATAGATAATAAACAAATACAGGTCATACTGTACTTTGACATCACCAAATAGAATAAAAAAGAGTGTGATGCAAGAAGTGGATATGATTTGAGTTATTGCTATGCATATCGTAGATAGACAACAGAGACCTGCTGAATAAAAACGACATAATAACATACTTTATCCTAATGTAGCTAATGTATGTTACATGTTATGAGAAAGCATGTGCATTTAAATTTGTATTGATATATATATATATATACACCAATCCCAAAAGCAGGCACTCCACAACCAGTTTTTCAAAACTTTGTATTGAAAAACCAAGTATTTTCGGGGATAAACCCCGTCCTCAGGGTACAAATCAATAACAAATATAACACTGTGGCTCACAGTGTTATATTTGTTATTGATTTTTACCCTGAGGACGGGGTTTATCCCCGAAAGTACTCGGTTTTTCAATACAAATTTTTGCAAAAATGGTTGTGGAGTGCCTGTTTTGGGATTGGTATACAATGGACTTGTACTACACCTGACCTAGAATAACGTCACCGGAAGTCCAGTGCACCCAGGAGAACGGACGGACGATGCCTGAGCCCTTGCACTGTGAGTATTTAAGTTTGTTTTTTTGTTTGCCCACATTATGTGTCCTGAAGACGTGCCCAGCCCGAAACAGCGAAGACCCCAATAAAAAGTTTTATGCACTACAAGTCGTGGAGTGATGCCCTTCTTCACTTTGCTATATATATATATATATATATATATATATATATATATATATATATACGATCGTCTGCGGCACTGGGGACTGGCAAATAACTCACACAACAACCAGCTTAGTAGTTGATGTTTCAGCCTTTATCAAGGCTTTTTTCAAAACAGCTTACATGTCAAAACAGCGTGTACACTCACCTTATATGGGTTTTGACATGTAAGCTGTTTTGAAAAAAGCCTTGATAAAGGCTGAAACATCAACTACTAAGCTGGTTGTTGTGTGAGTTATTTGCCAGTCCCCAGTGCCGCAGACGATCGTATATGTATATCTATTTGTCCGGCGCGCTGGACTCTGCTGATGGCACGGGGCCATAACCACTTAAGGAGCTGAGTGCCGACTACCCGTCTATTTATATATATATACACAGTAAGTGGCATCATCATCGACCGCACTACAGAGCAGGTTTACCAGTAGTAAATGAGATGTGATATTATGAAGAATGGATCCGACTGCTAAATTACACAGTGCCCAAGATTACAAAAAAGTGAAAATCCAATATATATATTCTCAACATATACAATGACATCCAAAATAACCGCATCTACATTGCCACTTTCATGAACAGATCATAGACAATTTTCTCACCATCTCATTTTCTTCTCCTTGATTAAGTAAGGCATGATGCTTTCTATCAATATTTCTCTCCATCAACAAAGTTATGTTCTGAGTGTCCAGTATATAGCCAATACTAAGCTGGATAAATGACAGCAGGTAACTGTTCTGTACCTGTCCTTATATTCAGGTATGGACTGTCTCAGCCATCCATTCACAATAAGGCTTATGTAGCCTCTGTACCAAGGGCATGCCCCTTTCATGACAATGCTCAATTTTGATATATTGCTTCACAGTTTGGAAATATGTATATTGACATATTGCATTTATATCCTTTCATGTAATTTCCTTATTTGTGTAAATCATCATGAGGGCATCTGTTTATGTTAAGTGTGCAATCAAACAATATATGTCCTATATAAATCTTTGTAAGACAGCATCCTGTCCTCAGCCTGCTGCCATCAGTTAATTTATAGCTGATCTAGAAAGCTGATTAGCTGGAACATTTATGAAGAGCCACCATTCATTCACTGGAGTAGACCCAAGCAAAATAAAAAAACTTGAATGGATAATTAACCTGAAGTATAAGATGACTTATATAAAGAGCCAGCCATTTTATTTCACGTAAGAAATTAAATACATGTTCAGAATGTCTGCAATGCTTATGTCTATAGGTTCAAAAGGTCCACATGACTTACCGGTCGCCCGCTGAGGAGACCAGGTTAATTTTACAGTGTTCATCTATCAATCAGAAAATAGAAGACCTAAATATACCTTGATGTGCAAATAGAGCACTAGTTGAAGGTCAGTTAGTAGGGACCTACCATAAACTACTAGACAAAGGGATACCAAACAGAGGAACCGGTATACTTGACCATTGTTTCCGGCGAAAAGAAAGAGGATACAGCGCCTATGATTGTCCATTTTGTATTGCATTTGTTTTAAGATTGAAGGAGTCTTTTGGAGGATCAAGGGCTGCAGTATTTTGGGCGCAGTCATTATTCTTTTATTTTTGTATTGTTAGTAGTAATTGTATGTGTTGACATATACAGTGTCATCATGTAAACATGTTGACAACAATATTGTGGATGATGACATGTTGTCTGTTGACACTCTACAAATTTCGACATGCTGTCTGGAACCCCTCACACCTAACTCTGCTCTTCAATTGGTACAAAGTTTGCTAATATTTTATTGATGCACAAAAGATTGCAGATTCTGAGCATGCGGCCCACAAATAGGAGCCCATGATATGATACACTAGCTTCACCTCCTTTTATTTATGCAAAGCGTTTTCGACCGTCTCTTATTTTTCTCTTCTCATGTTCTTGCTATTGCCTCCTATCTAATTTTGAATTGTGTGTTTACTGTCGCAATGGTTTGCTGTCTTGCTTCTTTTTGTATTTGTTTTGTGTGTTGATGACTGTAGAGTCCTTCTGATTATGTGGTGCCTCATAAATAAATGTTGCTGATGATATACAGTAACAATAGCATCAACCAGCCTGATGCTCTATTGGTTGGCTTTGTAAATGTGATTGCTGAGAAATTGTTAATTTAGAAGCCCATCTTCCATGGGAGTATTATAGTTATGCCTGCTCAGCCCCACTCAATGTTTCAATAAATACATTTATTTAGCAACACAATGTATTAGTCCAATACACACATACAAGCAAATAACATGATCAAGTAACCAATGTGACATCCACGCAGACATTCCATGCTGTGCTATGCAGTTTATTAGGTATCATACTACATGCATGGAAAGCAGAAGACAGGAGGCAGGAAGTGTAGCATTGACACCAGGATGATATACTCATCATAGAAAAAGTATTTTTCCTCTTGGAAAAGTTTACAGTTAAAAGTATTTCTTATCTCTACTAATTTGCACCTCATAGTAATACCAATAGACAGTTCCAGGCTGCTGTCAGAAGTCAGTTTCCAATAAGACTGGTAAATGCCATGTGAAGAACATGCCCTTTTATTAATTAATTTATTAACAGTTTCTTATATAGCGCACACATATTCCGCAGCGCTTTACTGAGAATATTAACAGTCACATCAGTCCCTGCTCCAGTGGAGCTTACAATCTATATTCCCTACCACATGTTCACGCACACACAGACATTCTAGGGTTAATTTTGTTGGGAGCCAATAAACCTACCAGTATATTTTTGGATTGTGGGAGGAAACCGGAGTACCCGGAGGAAACACATGCAAGCACCGGCAGAATATACAAACTCCACACAGTTAGAGCCATGGTGGGGATCAAACCCATGCGTAACAATGCTTAGATTATGAAGAGTGGAAGGTTGTTTACAAGCATAGACTCTATGCTGAGTGTTTCATCTTACAGCCTTCACCAGGACGATATCCTGCCATTATTGTGTGATTTTCTTTCCATTATTTCTGTATATATTAATTATATAGTTGACCTGTACTATGTTATTAAACATGAATGAAAAAATGCAAATGGTGATCCTCCAATTTCAATGAAGTTTGATATTAAAAAATGAGAACTTTTTTAAAAAAATGAATCACACACACAGGTGAGCCACACATTTCAAACCAGATCCTGAAAAAGCAGACGATTGTAGCATAAAAGAAAAGTTGTTCTTCATATGGGCGCTATCCAGTGTGAACCATGACAATGATGTATATGCAATTATAAAACATAATGGGATATGACTTCCCCGAACACATTTTTATTTTAATGCCATAAATATACAGTTTGCAAATCAGTATATAAAACACACTATTTGATTCTAAAAGTAAATAAGAAATTCAGGTATTTTCATCATACCTATTTCAATGCAGAGCCACAGGGATATGCTTTTAAGAATGATATAAAGAATGAATTACAGAGCCACAGGAATATATAATGGTATAAAAAATACAAGACTGATACAAGTCGAATGTGAAATAATTCAATGGGTGATAGTGTAACATCCACGCTGGTTAGATCAATTGATAACTTGGAGGGATAGGAATACAATATGCAACCATGACCTTGCAAAGATAAGCTAACATTGTTATTTATTTATTAACAGTCTCTTATATAGCGCACACATATTCCGCAGCGCTTTACAGAGTATAGTTCAACATTCACATCAGTCCCTTCCCCAGTGGAGCTTACAATCTATATTCCCTACCATATGTACACGCACACATGAAATTCTAGGGTTAATTTTTTTGGAAGCCAATTGATCTACCAGTATTTTTTGGGATTGTAGGAGGAAACAGGAGCACCCGGAGTAAACCCACGCAAGCACTGGGAGAATATACAAACTCCACACAGTTAGGGCCATAGTGGGTATTGAACCCATGCCTTCAGCGCAGTGAGGCACTAATGCTAACCCTTACACCGCCCGTGATAACCATACACAGTGCATAGTTTGAGTAAATATATGCAAAAATAATATTCACATTAAGGAATGGAGGTGTAAGAACAACAGGTGGTTGTAGCAGAGTATCTCCAGATATAAGTAACAAGACATTGGTTTGCCCAGCACACTGAATAGTATTAGTAACCAATCTTGAACATTACATGATAATATAATTCAGAGATATTAGTGTGCTGGGGGAACCAATGTCTTGTTACTTACTCAGTATTAACCCCTCCCTTGCATGCACCTGAATAGTATTACTGAACTAATTTGAGCATCTACCACTATCTGTATGTATATCTCCAGATATATAAATCCAGATTATATCGGATAAGGTTGCCAAATTGTTTTGAGATGCAAATTCTCTGCTCAATGTGTAACTACACATACCAGCATGCTTTGCCACAGTTTTGCTATTAGAGAATGCTAAAACTATTGCAAAGCATGCTGGGATGTGTAGTTTCAAAACATCTGGAGGGCCAACGTTGGACATGCCTGGTTTAGATGATCCCAGTGTCAGTCAAAACTTCTGCTGATCATTGGGTTCGATGAGTTGCCATTAGGAAATACACCCCCAAAACTGCAGTCTCTTACTCCTAATAACTACTATACCATAGTATTGTTTTCCTGTTAATCATAAAAGAAAGAAAATGTTGTTAATGTTTATATAATCAAAGGATGTTGTATTTGGAAATCACAGAATCCTCTTAGTGCAGTTACTGTGATATATTTTGCTGCTATATGGATCAATTTGTCTATACACACACACACACACACACACACACGGGCGGATTGGGACTGCAATCCAGCCCGGGAGAAGAACTCGTGCAGCAGCCTGGGGGAGGGGGGGGGGGGGGGAGGGAGGGGGTGTGCCGGCGACGGCAGTCCGGGGGGGGGGGGGGCAGGTTGGGGTGCTGGCGGTGGGGGGGGGGAATTGTAGGAGGAGACAGGAGAGAATACGCCGGAGTACACAGGAGTACAGGGAGAATATACAAACTCTGCACAGTTAGGGCCATGGTGGGGATTGAACCCACGACCTCAGTACTGTGAGGCAGTAATGCTAGCCATTACACCATCCGTACTACCTTTATGTGCACTGCGCAAATTTTAAAGTTCCAACATTGCATATAGCGTGTAAATAAGGATATTTTGGGCATTACTTAAAAAAGGCAAATGCAGTATTAACATATGCACCTATATTTGCTTCATATCATATTCATAACCTGTGGAAATTTGGATGTAAACCTTCAAATTAAAGTCCATATATAGTAGACACATTTTAGTGACCCCATGCTTTACAATGTGTATTGTGGCATATGGCACTGATAATACCAAAGATTTGAGTCTTGGTTGGAGCTCTCAGAAAATAATTTCAATATTCCAGCCATGCAACTGTGTGTAATACTCTTCAATAGTGACACAGTAATGAATGGAGAACGCAAATTACATTTATATTTCCAAACATATGTTAAACAATACTATATGTATTTTAAATATTAATGTTGATGGTTTTATATATGGATGACTCCATACTGTATCAAGTACAAGTGACTAGGATGACCATGTGCAATTAGACATCAACAATTACTCGGTATCTAAAACCAAGATAAAAAAAGATTTAATTTTCTAGTTATTATTTGTTAAATGTGACATTTCCAAGTATCAAAGCTATAAATATCGGTTCCCATCAGTACAAACAATGGAAGCCTATCAGATCTTCCCAACAAGAGAGCTTTCAAAAAGAACTTGGCATCTTACCTTTGAAAAGGAAGTTTCCCCTTTATTGCCTTTCTTGTGCACACATTTGTCATTGTGAGCAAGACAAAAATGGCAAAAGTTGCTGGTATCATTCTTGTATTGCTGGAAGGCAAGAGGACCTTATTGGTGCATTTCCAAATTATCGGAAACTTATAATAGTTTGATAAAGCAATTGCTGCGTTTTATTATCTCCAAAGTAAGTGTGTAACTCTGCTTCATTCTTACTATAAAAAATAACAATGTTTTGTCTTTTAGCTGGAAGTCCTTTACTGTAACGTCAGTCTCCTATTCTCCTCTGTGCTCAAGTTGTAGTACAGGTAATTTTAAAATGACAGATCTTATCACTTCTGTTGCACGTTGCAGAGTTGACGTATGAATTACAACAGTACACAATGGGCGGTATTCAATGAGGCTGATTCGCCAGGTTTTTATGGCGATTTTGTGCTGTAAGGCGCTGTAAGGCAAATTTTTGACTAAAACGGTGAATCACCCTATTCAATGACCAGATGGCGAATACATTTCAAGTTTTTTTTCGCCATGATTCACCGAGTAGCAATCGCTATCTTTATATGGTGAAGTGGAATGTGAACTTTTTAAATAAATAAGGTTTTTTGTTTTTTACATTTGGTGTCAAAAAATCAGAAATTTTATTCTGAGGAGGGGCATGCTATATTTATTAATGTGCTGTAAAAATTATTATTATTTTTTTATTTACACAGACCAGCCAGCAGGGGGCCGGAGCCGAGCCGCTCATTAGATATTCATACATTCACTTCACCCGATCATTACATATGCATGATCGGGTGTAGTGGATATACCCGGTCCCCTGCTGGCACCCCCGGGGGGCAGCCTGTGCTGCCTGTGCTGCCTGGCACCCGGGGAGCCCACTTCCCCCCCACAAACGTTCTGGGGCAGGCAGGGAGACTTCCATCTCCCTGCCTGCCGCCGTCCTCAGGCTCCCTGTGGCATTCTCCCCATTGAATACTGGATCCGGCGAGGCTCCGGAACGCGGCGAGCAGTGGCGAATATGCAGCGAATCCTAAACAGGATTCGCTGCACATCGCCAAAATGCTCATTGAATACCGCCTAATGAGTAGAGCAAATAGTGTAATTGCATTATTTGACAAGTGCAAATGTTAAATTGTCTGCATTGTGACCCCTTTGTCAGTAAATCCATTATTGTTTTGTTTTGAAATTTATTCAGATAGATTACTGTGTTCTTAAAGCCTGAGTATTACAAATGGATCAGGTTATTCTGTTTTACTGTGTATTTTGTAATTTAGATATTAATCTGTATTAGTCATTATTTTTCCCTTAAAAAAAAAGCATTTATTGATTTCACAACACGAAGGTGCATTTTACTACTGACCACTGCCGTTGCCTCTAAAAACCACCATAACATAATAAATTTACAGGGGCAAGCTATCGGTATACAGACTCTGCACAACTTGTCCTAAAGATAAGTAAGAAGCAAGAGCATAGGAGGGATGTAGTCAGTAGCGCACGCAGGGGGGGTTTCTGAGTACCCAGAAACCCCCCCAGGAGTCTAAGGGCCCTCAGCTGAAAGCTGAGGGTCCCCTCTTTCCATGGGTACAAGAATTGTAAAAATCGGCCCTTGGGAACCGGAGATATCTGACTTCAAAGCAGTGGTCCCCATCCAAACCTGTTAATTGTTATTCCCAGTCAGATATTTCAGGTTCTGTCTGACTTAGAGTTTTTTTTGAGGATATATTCCAAAAGCTGGGACTCTTCCCCTGTGAGGGACACTAGTAGCTTGTCTCTACTTTTCCCAGAACCAGAGATATCAGCCTTCCAGCAGCTCCACACACCTGGTATGTAGTATTATATACTCGTGGGCAGATTGCTCTGCCTCCTGAACTCTGATCACCTAGTTCCCAATACCATTTGGTAGGTGGGATTCTCTAGTTTTTAATTCCATTAAAATCTAAGAAATCTATTTCCGGGAACTGGAGATATCTGCAGTCAAGCAAGCTGTCATCCCACCAGAAAATTATGAATAATGAGCCCACTCAACTATACACCCATCCTCTTCATATTAAACCTCCTCTACCACCCTGGAAGTTATGTATCAGGGCCCCTTTATTCAGCCCAATGCCCCCTTCTCCCACCCAATCTCCCACCATCTGTGCATTAAAGTGGTTATTAGTGGAAATTACTGATCCAGGCCCTACATGCTGAGCGGTTGATATAATACCCCCTACCACCCGCAGGACATCAAACCTTCCCCCACCCCTACCACTGGAGGATCGGTAGGGGCCCCAGTACATTGCTATGCCCCGGGGTCTTGCACTGCTGTTGACACCCCTGTATGTATGTATGTGTGTGTATATATATATATATATATATATCTTTTTTTTTATTATTATTATTATTATTTATATACATTTGGTCTATCTATAATACTTTAACTGACCCGGCATATACTGGGTCACCTAAGCGTCAATCTCCGTGCTTTGCTCCGCCCCTCTGGAAACCCCCTTCTGAAAATCCTGCGTTTGCCACTGGAAGTAGACAAATTACAAGAACAACATAAGGTGGGCTCGGCAGTAGTGGGGTAGACTGGTGGATCCAGAAGAAAAGGTAAGGGGGGCACCATGATAGGGGAAGGAGGCAGGGTGGCTAGTGGTGATAAGTATAGGAATGGCATAGCTATAAAGGAGCATGACCACATAGTCTAGAGAGCCACACCCCTCAATTTCATCACACTGGCACATGGGCTACATAAAATAAAAGACCATGAACCTTACTTGCTTGTCATGCCATGGGTTTTGTCTCCTAGGGGAACCCTCTTATGGCTAACTATGTGATGTGTAGTCCATAAGCTACAATGGGCTGTGGTAGCTATGGACATACATTCAGAAGCAATCCTGAAGTTGGTAAATCTGGCATCGCCCACAGACATTTATGGGGTTACAGCTTCAGGAGGGAATGAAGGGATCTGCCTTTTATTTATTGGAGATATCTGCTGTGGTCCCTCTGTGATGAACTAAGGGGATATTAAATATTTGTGATTAACTCCCCAAAAACTGTGTTTTTTGGGAATTGGGCTGCAAAGATTGAGTGATAAATGTGTCCCCACAATAGTACCCACAATTCAAATTACAGATGGAGATGGAGCACCTCTCAGCCAGTGCTGGGGCTCGCCAGAATTCCCCCACTGGTGAGCCGGCGCTCCATCTGACTGGGACGTGCGAGCGTCCCACAAGCATGCGCATCCCAGTTTCCTGGCAGTGGAAGACGGGAACCCTGTCCGTCTCCGACAGGCAGGGTTAAGGGGGGGGTGGGGAGGTGGGATTGGGTGGCGGGGACTGGCGGCGAAGCAGTGGGGACCGGCGAGGAGCTCCGTAGTAAGGGGATTGGTGGGGCCTGGCGAATCTACCACCAGCCCCTGCAAGGAAGAGAGATGCTCCATCTGTACACCACACAGTAGTGTCGCTTATACACAATATGCCACACAGAAGCAGTGCCCCTTCCACAATATGCTCACATAGAATTCTGCAAAGTAATGTACAACATGTTAGCACTATATAAAATAAAGTGTAATAAATAGTACAAATCCTCTTATAAATGTGAGCACTTATTTATGAAAAAGATATACTGAACATTGTTTTAATTTTTGTCAACTGCAACACGTGTATTGTTAACGATGCTGAAATCATTCAGTGTTACCATGCCAAGGGAACTGCTAGAGGCATTTTTGGTTCATTGCGGCAGAATTTGTTTCCAATAGAGATGATACAATGTGTCTCTTCCAACTTATCTGAATGAGTTACCTGGATGTCCTTAATTCTTAATATATTTGTTCAAATTTAACTTTTATTAAGGTGATGGATATAGCGTGCAGAGATCAGCAATATAGACAAAACCAAATTCAACAAAGAAAAACTGCTTTAGTATTTAAAAAATATAACTTAGAATGGCCACAGTGATGTGTTCAGGGTAGGTAGGGGAGGCAGAGCCTCACCTATCATATTCCAGTGAACTTCAAAGTCTAGAATAATACAAAAATATATTTTTAAATCAAAATTTTCAGTATTATGTTTATCATATTTGTATTATTCTAATTAAAACTCACTGCCAAATCTTATATGTGTGTCTGGATCTGATACTAGCTAGGGCCTCCCCAGCCATTGACCTCAAAGCATGCCACTGGACTGCAACAATTCAACAACTAGATTTAGAAAATAGATAAATAACTTGAAGTAAATAATATATTCATAATAAACACAATATATAAATGTTATGTAACCCAATCACTTTGTCTCTCCATGCAAGATAAATCAATTCACTACAGTCAAGAAAACAACAAATGCACAAATTGTATGTAACCAGAGACTACTGTACAATGATTAAAATCAAATCAAATTGGAAGGTCAACAGGGAGAATACGTAGCTCATTCCTGGGGGTTCTTTCAATACACTTCTGGAGCCATAGTATAACATAATTTGTAAGGGAGTCAATAGCTCTCCAGTGTGTCAATGAAATTGAGAACATAATTTACCACACACTCCACACTCTCCATACAGTACACTCTATTGGGAAAAGAAAAACTAGGACAGACCTCTGATTCCCTCTAGTTACCCTCTTATTTAGGGTAGTATACTCAAAATGATTACCTCTGACATAAAGGGGACTAGATTAACTATGATACTGTAGAATCAGCATACCTTTTAACTTGAGGCAAAGAGCAGCAAACAATCTGCCATTCTCATAGACAATGAAAGAGGTTAGCACTGACGACTTGGCTTCATACAGTAGGCAATTATCAGACTGTAACCTATCTTGTAATTCTTAGATGGGAAAATGCGTGCTGTGACTAATGCTTAAAAACACTTCCATGTACAGTATACACTAGAGTCCTTTGACAGGACTGGGACAAGGTCCATAGCAGGGTTCCCAAAAGCTGATAAGGGAAGCATGTACAGTAATCCAAAACTTAAAGCCTGATTGAACAGCCACATAAATGATGAAACAAATGTGAACTTATTTATTTATTTATTTACAGTTTCTTATATAGTGCAGCAGATTCCATTGCACTTTACAATTGTAAACAGTGATAAAACAAACTGGGTAACAACAGACAGACTTGGAGGTAAGAGGGCCCTGCTGCAAACTTACAATCTTTAGGGATATAGGAGGGAAACACAAGGACAGGCACCAGTAATATACCAGTAGCATAGCAGTCCCACCAAGTTGCAAGTCCAGAAGAAAAGCTATAAAATACATAAGTGCCTCAGAGGGTTATGCTTGTGGTACTTAAATATGATAGGCTTGTCTGAACTTATAAATCTGTATAGAAGGAACCGGGTAGAAGGAGGATCTGTTCAGTGGCTGTGGTATGTAAGCTGTGGTATAAAATATTATAGTCACAGACCCCACACTCCAAACATGTAAGTGATAAAATGTCATGACATCATGAACTCAGTTTGTCTCAGAAAATGGGAGCTGAATAAATACAGTGGTGCTTGAAAGTTTGTGAACCCTTCACAATTTTCTACATTTCTGCTGAAAATTGGCCTAAAAATACCTCAGATTTTAACACAAATCCTAAAAGTACATAAAGAGAATCAAATAAGGCACATGAGACAAAAAATGTTGTGCTCCAACCAATCAGCTCCTTCTTGTGTTTGAAAAATGACAGAATCTTATTGGTTGTAGCACTATTTATGATTAGCAGCAAGTTATAATGTAATTTAAACAAGAAAGAGTTTAAAACTTTGAAAATTTTAAAAGAGGATAAATCGTTGATTTTTAAACCTGCCGATAAGGGAGGAGGTGTAGTAGTGATGAAAAAAGAAATCTATATGTAACAAAATTGATAAACAATTAACCACAGGAAATACAAAGAACTAAAAAGTGATCCAACAGCGCGTATTAGTAAGGCCCTGTTGGAATTAACTACTCAAGCTCTTACAAGATATGTCATCACAAAAAAAAGAGCTTGAATTTTTAAACATTAAAGAACCTTCTGTACCATCACTCCCAAAGTCCACAAAGATCCAAATAAACCCCCAGGGAGGCCTATTGTTTCAGGCTGTAATAGCCTCACTAGTAACCTCTCTGCATATGTGGACTATTTTTTACAACCACTCGTGTCCATTATGAAAGCATACTTGAAGGACACCAGTAATTTACTTAGAAATCAAATCAGTTACGAATTGCAAGAATGAGATATTTTATGCAGTGCCGACATAAGTACACTTTATTCGATCATTGAAAAAGACCAAGGCATTCAAGCTGCCTCCTTTTTTCTTAATGCATCCTCATTAAATACTG
The DNA here is from genome assembly GCF_055691185.1 of Crinia signifera. Classification (NCBI taxonomy): domain Eukaryota; kingdom Metazoa; phylum Chordata; class Amphibia; order Anura; family Myobatrachidae; genus Crinia; species Crinia signifera. The sequence continues at coordinate 231,301,253 of NC_139219.1, read as the reverse complement.
AGTCTTAGAAAGTATCAATTTTAATTTATCCAACAATTATTTTTACCATGATGGTAATTTTTATTTGCAGTGTATGGGTACCACTATGGGCACCGGATTCGCCTCCAGCTACGCTAATTTGTTTATGTCCTATTGGTATCACCTTAGGATTTGGCAGGGTGGCGTGTTGAGGGAAGGTCTGGTGCTCTGGCATCGTTTTATTGATGATGTTTTCTTTATTTGGAGAGATGGTCAGGAGAGTCTTTTAACCTTCTGCAACGATCTTAATATTAATGAATTTGCTATTAATTTAACTTTTAACACCAGTTTGTAGAAACTTCATTTTAAGACCTTACAATTTATATTGAAAATGGTAAAGTAAATACCAAAACCTTTCGAAAACCGACAGATTCCAATGGATACATTGAAACAACTAGCCAACACCATAGAAATTGGCTGAAGGGGATTCCATACAGCCAGTTTACCAGAGTAAAAAGGAATTGTTCAAATCCGGAGGTTTGCCATCAACAAATTAATGAAGTATCAGATAGATTAACAGCCAAAGGATACTCCTCTGAGATTTTACATACAGCCAAAACAAGAATTAAGACCATAGAAAGGAGCGATCTATTGAAAGAAAACACATCTGAAGATACAACTAATAATGGATTTCAATGGGCCTTTATTTCACAGTATAATCAACTTCACTCAAATATTGAAGGGATATTTAATAAGAACTGGCACCTTATCAAACAAGATCCAATATTGGGTAAAATATTACCGGAGAGGCCAGTTTTCATTTATAGAAAAGCACCCTCACTTAGAAACCATTTGGTGAAAAGTACAACTGATGTCGGCCCTAGACAAAGTATAAGAACCAAAGGTTTCCATCGATGTGGGGAGTGTCTCATGTGTAGATCTGTAAAAGTAACACAACGGAAAATGATCGAATTTGAAGTTAAAAATAAAAAAATTCTAAATTAATGAGTTTATTACATGCCACTCTAAAAATATAATTTATTTATTAGAATGTTCATGCCACCTTTTTTATTTTGGCAGGACAAGTCGTCAATTAAAAACACGCCTTGTGGAGCATGTATATAATATCCGGAAAGGACTTGTTACTCATACTTTATCCAATCATTTTAAAAATTGTCACCAATTGAATGAGTGTTTCCTTATAATTTCTGGGGTATCCAACTTATTTCCCCAAGATGGCATTCAAGAGACCTGGATAAACGTTTATCACAGACAGAAATTAAATTAATTCACCTTCTAAACACCCTCGTTCCCGAGAGTTTAAATGGAGAGTTCGAATTAAAACATTTTTCTGTCTTAAAAGCTTTCTTTACCTTTTTGCTGCTATTTAGTTTTTTTATTACCATTTTAAACCCATTAAAATCTATTTTGATTGAATTGTTTTAACCCCTTCCCGACATTTGACGTACATTTACGTCATGGTCGGGAAGTACTTCCCGACACATGGCATAAATGTACGTCATGGTTTCTAACTGTCACTGCGTCTATAGACGCGGTGACAGTTAAGAGATGTCTGCTGTCCCTGACAGCAGACATCCCCCCTCGCCGCCCAGGGGGGGCAGGGGTGCCCCCCCCGGTCGGCGATCGCTGTGATTGGCTGTTCAAATCTGAACAGTCAATCACAGCGTTTCCTGTGTTACCGGCGGCTAAGCCGCTCGGTAACACAGAAAACGGTGGTGATCGGTGCAGCACCGATCACCACCGAGCGGCAGCACCCCCCTCCCACCCGCCGGGCACTCACCCGGCAGCAGCAGCAGCTCCAGCGGCTCCACCGCTACGTCCGGAGCGCACGCTGCGCTCCCCTCCTCCCCCCTCCCCCCCGCAGCAGCAGCAGCAGCAGCAGCAGCATCATGCTGCTGCTGGAAAAGTGAAAAATAAAATAAAATAAAAAATAATGGGCAAATGTGTATATATATATATATATATATATATATATATATATATATATATATATATATATGTGTGTATGTATATATATGTATATATATATATATATATATACACACATATATATATATATATATATATATATATATATATATGTGTGTGTGTGTGTGTGTGTGTGCGTATACCGCACCGATCACCAACGATCGCCAGCCCCCCCCCCCCTCCCACCCGGCAGCCCCCCTCCCTCCCACCCACCCGGCTGCCGCAGCGCCAGCACCCCTCCCACCCCCCCGCCAGCCGCAGCGCCAGCCCCCCTCCCAAAGCTGGTGACCAAAATGGGGTCACTTGTGGGGGGGTTCCACTGTATTGGTGCTTCGGGGGTCTTGCTAATGCGACATAGCACCCGCCATTCATTCCACCACCAAAAATCACTCCTTCCCTTCTGAGTCCTGCCATGCACCCAACTGGTATTTTTTGGTCACATGTGAGGCATTGCCGTACCCGGGAGAAATTGGGGCACAGATTTTGGGGTGCTTTGTCTCCTTCATTCCTTGTGAAAATTAAAAATTTTGAGCCAGAACTGCATTTTTGTGTAAAAAATTAAATTTTTTTACACAAAAATGCAGATCTGGCTCAAAATTTTTCATTTTCACAAGGAATGAAGGAGACAAAGCACCCCAAAATCTGTGCCCCAATTTCTCCCGAGTACGGCAATGCCTCACATGTGACCAAAAAATACCAGTTGGGTGCATGGCAGGACTCAGAAGGGAAGGAGTGATTTTTGGATTTTGCAGCACAGATTCTGGTTGAATGACCCCTGAAGCACCTATACAGTGGAACCCCCCCACAAGGGACCCCATTTTGCAAACTACACCCTTCAGGGAATTCATCAGGGGGTATAGTGTACATTTCAAACCCCCAGGGGTTTCACCAACTTTGATACAACTGGGCAGTGAAAATGAAAAATTACATTTTTTTACACAAAAATGCAGTTCTGGCTCCAAATTTTTCATTTTCATAAGGTACGAAGGAGAAAAAGCACCCCAAAATCTGTGCCCCAATTTCTCCCGAGTACGGCAATGCTTCATGTGTGACCAAAAAATGGCAGGACTCAGAAGGGAAGGAGTGATATTTGGATTTTGCAGCTCAGATTCTGGTGGAATTTTGGTGGGTGCTATGTCGCTTTAGCAAGACCCCCGAAGCACCAATACAGTGGAACCCCCCCACAAGTGACCCCATTTTGCAAACTACACCCCTCAGGGAATTCATCTAGGGGTATAGCGTACATTTCAAACCCCCAGGGGTTTCACCAATTTTGATACAACTGGGCTGTGCAAATGAAAAATTACATTTTTTACACAAAAATGCAGATCTGGCTCAAAATTTTTCATTTTCACAAGGAATGAAGGAGAAAAAGCACCCCAAAATCTGTGCCCCAATTTCTCCCGAGTACGGCAATGCCTCACATGTGACCAAAAAATACCAGTTGGGTGCATGGCAGGACTCAGAAGGGAAGGAGTGATTTTTGGATTTTGCAGCACAGATTCTGGTTGAATGACCCCTGAAGCACCTATACAGTGGAACCCCCCCACAAGTGACCCCATTTTGCAAACTACACCCTTCAGGGAATTCATCAGGGGGTATAGTGTACATTTCAAACCCCCAGGGGTTTAACCAATTTTGATACAACTGAGCTGTGAAAATGAAAAATTAATTTTTTTCATTTTCACAGCCCAGTTGTATCAAAATTGGTGAAACCCCTGGGGGTTTGAAATGTACACTATACCCCTAGATGAATTCCATGAGGGGTGTAGTTTGCAAAATGGGGTCACTTGTGGGGGGGTTCCTAACTTTTAGCATCTTATGGTGCCTAGAAACCTACATGGTGCCTAAAAAATAATCTCATAAAAAGGAGGCTCCAAAATCAAGTAGGTGCTCCTTCTATTATGAAGCCTGTGGTTTGGTCACCGTGCACACTAGGGCCACATATAGGATATTTATGAAAACAAAAGAATTGGGGGAATCAATTTTTAGTCACATTTCTCTAGTAAAATCTACTGTATTCGTTAGAAAAATGTATTAAAATTGAAACTCTGCAAAAAAAAAGAAATTTTGAAATTTCACCTACACTTTGTTTTAATTCCTGTGAAAACCTAAAGGGTTAACAAACTTCCAAAATGCTGTTTTGAATACTGTGAGGGGTGCAGTTTTTGAAATGGCATCATTTATGGGGGTGTCTCACATACAAGTCCCTCAAAGTCACATCAGAACTGAACTGGTCCCTAAAAAAATCAGTGTTTGAAATTTTCTTGAAAATTTGAGAATTTGCTATTCATATTGTAAGCCTCCTAGTGTCCCAAAAAATTAAAAGGAAGTTGAAATAATGATGTAAACATAAAGTAGACATATGGTCTATGTTAGTTATTCACTATTTTGAGTGGTAAGATTATTTGTCTCACAAGCAGAAAATTTAACATTTTGCAAATCGCAAAATTTTCCATTTTTTTCCGACATTTTGGTATTTTTCACAAAAAAACACAGACTGTATCGACGAAAATTTACCACTAACTTGAAGTACAATGTGTCACGAGAAAACAATCTCAAAATCACTGGGATAAGTAAAAGCAAAAAAAAGTTATCCCCACTTAAGTGAGACATGTCAGATTTGAAAAAAATGGCTCTGTCAGGAACGCAAAAACTAGCTCTGTCAGGAAGGGGTTAAAAGAGGGTTTTGGGTAACCCCTGACCATCTCTCGTCCCTTTTTTTATATTTACATAATTTTTTATGTTATTTGATATTTGTGCATGTTATGTTAAGTTAAATGGAAAATGATCAATTGTATGTTTTATATCCATATCCGTTTCTCACTATATGATTAATATGATTATTTCGTTATTTTTCATGTTTTTAAATCTTTTTAGTAAGTTCACATTGATTGTGAATGCTTTGAAGTTGTGGAACGCATACATAGCCGTGAATGGAATGCACGGCCATGTTAGTTCCGTTTTATGGTGGAAATAGATAGTACATGGAACACACCCTTAAAGGGTGGAACGCACGGCCATGTTACTTCCGCCGAGGGGCGGAAGTTTTATTAGGTAATTAAGACTGCTATAAAAGAGGAGTCGGGCATTACATTAAACACGCTACTGAAGAAGGATCAGTTGAAATGCATTTGGCGTGTTTTGCCTTTTAGTGACTTTGTTGCCTTAGTGGGAACCTTTTGGATGGCCTTGGGACCTTTTGGACGACTTCACCAGTATCCGGAACTGCACTGCTATCACCTTTTGGACATTCCTACTGCCTGCTGTTTGCCCCGGGCTATTTCTTACATGCTTGTTTCATCTTATCAATTGTAAGTGCACATCTTTATTAAATTCACCTGTTTTAAAAGTTATGCACTATCTGCAAATTCTTTGTCATTTCATATTCACCCTTTGACGTTTGGAGGACGTTTTATATATTGGAGGAACAATCTTGGAAATTTCACCCCAGTGGTGAATACCATTGGTGACTATTTCATATTAAATATATGATATCCACCAGTGTTATTTAAGTATTTGTAAAATCTGCCTTGTAAAGTGTGGGAAGTTTATGTTGCCCTAAATTTGGACTGTTGCTATTTTACTGTTCCATATAAATTTCCTAAATAGAAGCTAAAAGTGGTCATCCCATTGAGCAAGAATGAATGTGAGATGAGGAAAGACACCTTCTAAATCAAATTCACTGTACCCATAAAGGAAAGGCATAAAGAGCACCCTTATTAAAACAGCTTCCATCCCATGAACCACTGGAACAATATTACAAGCATATCACTTGTAAGTGTTTTTGCCAATATGTACTTCCAAATAGGTAAATTGTTTCTGCGTCCACTGGAGTGGGACAGTGCAACCCAGAGGTATGCAATGCAGTTTGGTGTAAATACATTAACATGGACTTCTCTACATTAATAGTAATACCAAAATGTAAGCACCACATTGCCATATAAAAATGATACATTTTTGTACTATAAGAAACAGTGGATCTGAAAGGTGACATTAAATAACAGAGTATAGTGTGTTAATTACTGATGGTTCCCCATATGCATAACCACCATGTTCCCTTAATCATTACTATGATTAAGTAACAAAGATTTATAAGGATTTTAACAAATTGATAAATCTCTGAGAGCTAGAAAACTTAAAAATCGGGCCAGGTAACAGCAGGGCCTGATTAGATTCCAGGTGCTCTAGGCTAATACACATGTAGCTCCCCTTGTGATACTGCTGGAAGTGGTTGCCAGATGGAGGCAGTAGGTAAGTGAAGAAATGGGTGACAGGGGGAGGAAGGGGGGATTGGTGAGGCTGTGGGTGACAGGTAGAGATAGGTGACTTGGACTGATAGTTAGAGACAAAGTGGCACTGAGAAAGTGACAGGGAAAAGCAGTGGGTGACAGGGAGAAGGTGATAGGGAAATGCAATTAGTAACTGGAGAGGAGGTGGGTCACAGGTAGAACCAAATGGTTGATGGGAAGAGGTGATGCCTTGGAGAAGCAAAGGGTGACAGAAGAGAGATGGTGGTGGGGGGTAGTGATACAGGGGGAGATGCAGAGGGTGACAGGAAGAGATAGTGGCAGTGGATAACAGGAGAGGGTGAAAGTGGGTGATGCTAGGGAATTGGTGACAGGGGTTGACACCATATATGTCCAGCCCCTAAAAAAAGAATCCCCAACCTTCAAAATACACCACCAATGTTCTTGCAAGTGGCCATAAATACATTATAACCTCAGCCCAGGTAACTACCAATAATGCATAAATACACCCTCTCCATGGCTCTAGCAGCAGTGTTCTACTCGTGCACCTGGTAACAACTACCCCTTTCACCCAACTGGTTGCTTCACACCCAGAAGTTTGTCAGGGCTGAAGGGACCTTCCCTGCCTGCTGGTTCTTACAGTAGCCAAAGTTTGAGGTTAATACCTGGGTCAGAGAGGCTGCTCTCTGCAGATGGGGCTGCCTCATTACCTGAGCAGCTTTTGTCTAGGGCTCTGATATCCCAATTCAACTTACACCACACAGTAGTGCCCCATCTTCACATTATACCTTATACTGTAGCTTATACCTTATAGTAATGTCCCTTATTTTCATTACAGTATTACATCTTAAATTAGATTCCCTTTTTCACATTACCCTACACAGTGCATTGCAGAGGGATCAGTAGAGTGTGCACAATGAAAGAGTGTGCATAGAAGATATCTGTAGGTAAGAGAAGCAGCATGCTGTGTCCTGCCAGCAGAGGCAATCTAAGGAGTATCCGTGTTCCCTCCTGCTTCTGTCAGCAGAAGTAGCGGTGTGCCATTCTCCTGCCAGGCACTACCACCCACCTCAGACTGTTTTTCAATGGTGTCCTGCACCATTGTGCATATTGCAGCTATGCTCCTGCTCAGTGGCGTAACTATGAATTTTGCTCGCCCCTGCCAGAATAGTTTCTGGCACCCCCCCTTTCCTCTTCATAATGCCCCTTACACATTATGCCCCACCATAATGCCACTTACACTACTGTATATGCCAGACAGTGGGTGACACTCCAAAGATGACAGGCAGTAAGTTTCCATGGGGAGAAGCAGCATAACCCTCCCCACATCCCATAGCAAATACCACACTGACCCTCCCCAGTGCTTTACTAATAGAGAATGGTGCTTACCCGCATGCTTCAAATTGTGTGGCATTGTACCCGGTCTTGTTTCTGTTGGTCTATACATCTTATGATAGCAGCTGACAGGAGGCAGGTAGGCATTGATACACATGAGGAGATAGCAGAGGTACAGATGGGAAAAGCAACAGAGGAACACATGAGGATGGTACAGAGGAACACATGGTGGAAAAGGCATCAGAGGTAGAGATATCATAGGGAGCAGAGCCATGGGAGGGGGGGGTACACAGATAGAGGTGATATACAGTATATAGGAGAGTGAACAGTGGCACAGATGGCAAAAGGGGACAAAGGCATAGAATGGGCAGGAGCAGGGGCACATATGGGGTGGGCAGGAGTGGGGGAACACATGGGGTAAGCAGGAGCAGGGGCACACATGGTGTGAGCAGGAGCACACATGGGATGGGAGAGGTCACAATTGAGGTAGACAGGAGCAGGGGCACATACCACATATAAGGTAGGCACATAGCACATATAAGGTAGACAGGAGCAGGGGCACACAGGGGGAGGGCAGGGGCACACATGGTGTGAGCAGGAGCACACATGGGAAGGGCAAGGGAACAAATGAGGTAGGCAGGAGCAGGGGCACACATGGGCTGGGCAGGGCACATATGAGGTAGGCAGGAGTAGGGGGAGGCAGTGGCGTAAGTTCATAAGGGGATCCCGGAGGCGGTTTAGATGGTGGTGCCCCCTAACCCCTACCAACCAACATTTTTTTTAATAATATCTATCTATCTATCTATATATATATATATATATATATATATATATATATATATATAGATATCTATATCTATATAGATATCTATAGATACACACACACACACACACATATATATATATATTCTGAGGTATGTACCTATTAGAACGTTTTGAAAGTACTACAAGTGTTCTATCCAGTAATGGATATTAAACAGATTATTAATGTTGATATCCACTTTTAGGTGTGGGAATTAAAACCTTGATACCTACTTGCAGCATTGGCTCAAACTCTAAAATATAAAAAGTAGTCCTTTGTGGGAGGTATGTTCTAATCATGTTATAATTTAAATCAATTAATTAATTTATTAACAGTTTATTAAATATATATATCCTCCTATAGGTTGGTCAGGTTGGCGAATTTGCCGGAATTGGCCACCCTGATCCAGATCAATAAGATCCATCTATTTGGAGGGTCACTCCCTTATTAAAATCCATTAAACACATTGGTTGCACATATACGGTATGTATCTAATATAGTACACTCCTTGGGATGATCGTGAATGATCATCCACAAGGAGCAGACCAGTTACACATATACAGTATGTTTTGTAGGTCCAGCCACATGATCTGAATAAAGACGGATCATATAAGTCTAAAAAATCATCTTCTAAATAAGGGACAAGTACTACAGGTATATTTATTCATTAAATAATTAAAAATGAAATTTTCATATAAATATACACGAAGAATAATAATTAAAACCTTTTATTTACAGTAGTAATTTACCTTTAGAAGATTCAGCGTGAATAAATCTTCCAAAATTCCGTACCAATTAAAAAACATCTCTTATTGCTGAAAAGGTATGCCATTATATATATTGTTATACGCCTATAGGTATCTTTATAAATTCCATTCCGGATTGATCAACTATATTTTTTTAGCTAGATTTTTTTGCTAAATTTACATTGCTGATGAATCGACTCATTTTAGTTAAATATGACAGACTCTCAATCATTTTGTCTCCCGTTTATCTGTTCTGTATCCATTCTGTTCGCCATCTCTGTCTCAAATATATATATATTTGTTTATGTTAAGCTACATAAAGATATGTATAAGTTATCAATGTCTTTCCTATTATACTTACAATTATGTTCTACTCTTGTAGATTTATGTCTAACCCCTGATGAAGTCCCATAAAGGGACGAAACGCGTTGGGTTCTTTGTTTGATCGCTATTCCGAGAAAAGTCTTCCAAGTGTATTACCTTTTATATATTTTTAATAAATGTTTTTTATTTCAATGAAGTCCTGGTGGATGTTAATTCTACATTGAGTGGAAAGATATTACAAATTGTATTGATAAAATTGTATATGGGCGCTTAATAACACTATTGGGTTGTGTATTGGATTGTGTGGATCCCTGTAGTAGGGGATCTAGTGTTAATAGCGACCACCTCATATCTAGCGCAAGTACCTGGTGATATTGTATTGATATATATGTATATATACACACACATATGTGTGTGTGTGTATATATATATATATATATATATATATATATATATATATACATATACATATGTGTATGTATACACATATATAGATAATGCATAGCCTAAAACAAAAGTCAGCAAGTCTTACTGTTAATTTGGCTGCTGTGATAAGCGGGATCCGTGCTTGAGGGATCCTTCCTGCCTTCTTCCTCCGGGCAGCCTGCGCACCAACCAATCAGGGTGCCGCAGGCTGCAGTTTCACACATCATTGGACAGCTGAGTCGTCGCTCAGCTGTCCAGACTAGCTCTGCAGCAGGCACCTGACGTGAGCTGTCAGAGTGTGCGCTACTGCAATAGGGTAGGGAGGGCAGCGGAGCGGCGCGGATCAGACACAGCATCTGATCTGAGTGGCAGCTGCAGTAGTCGCGTGGCGCAGGGGGGGGTCCGGGGTTTCTTGCTGCGGTGGCCGGGGTTAGTGCTCTCTGTGCCCCCCCTGATGGCTAACGCCCGGCGGCAAATGTCTCCATTGCCTCCGGGAGTTACACCACTGGGGGGAGGGCAGGGGCACACATGGTGTGAGAAGGAGCACACATGGGATGGGCACAAATGAGGTAGGCAGGAGCAGGGGCACACATGGGGTGGGCAGGGGCACACATGGTTTGGGCAGGAGCAGGGGCACACATGGGGTGAGCAGGAGCACACATGGGGTGGGTAGGGTCACACATGGGGTAGGTAGGAGAAGGGACATATATGAGATGAGAGGGTCACACATGGGGTAGGTAGGAGCAGGGACACACATTGGCTGGGCAGGAGCAGCGGCAAAGCTATGGAACCTAGTTATAAGTTCGGTACTTGTGTAATATCTGGGCACCCGATTTTTTCATTGCATCGCATCGCATTGCATGCAATATAGTGGCATACAATTCATGCCACTTTTTTCATTGTAAAGACCCAATTTTTAATTGTATAGTCACCCATGCGTGATTTCATACCCCCACTATCCAACTACGCATGGAGTTGATTTTATATAGTGTGGCGAGCGCAGCGAGGGGACGCAGAATACATGTAAAGTTATCCACGTCCCCTCGCGGGGCTCGCTGCGCTCTCCATGCTTCGGGCTCGCTGGCTCGCTGCGCTCGCCACACTACATATAATCAACTCCATGCGTAGTTGGATAGTGGGGGTATGAAATCACCCATGGGTGACTATACAATTAAAAATCTGGTCTTTACAATGACAAATCGAATCGCATCGCATGCCTTAAGTAGTGGCATGCAATGATAAAATCGGGTGCCCAGATAATACACAAGTATCATACGTTCATACTCACTGAGTCACTCAGAACGGAGGAGCTGTAGCAGCCAGGAGATCTGGGGGCAGAGAAACATGTACAGGAGGAATGCAGAGAGAAAGAAAGCTGCTGCTAGGGGTCTTTAGTAAACCTCCTGCGACCCCTGAGTCGGGGAGGGGGCGCAAGCACTGATAATAACAGCCCCCTGAGTTGCTTCCTGTGAGAAGCAGGTTACATGCTGCATCAGCGGGGCTCCTGCGTCAGGCACTGGGCGGGATGTATTAATATACATCGCCGCCCTTCGCCGGCTGTCCGCCGTGATGCCAGCACATATGTACTAACAAATGCGGCTGGCATCGCGGTGCGGTAACGGAGCCCCCCCCGCGATACCTGTCTTGTTGTGTGCGGGGGGGGGGTCTCTGTCACCTCCCAGCCGGCTCCTGATGCCTACACGCCAGGGACAGCTAAGCAGGCTGTCCCCGGCGCCTCCTCCTCCCCCCTGCAGCCGGAAGGACGTCCGGCTGCGTTGATAGGGGGAGGAAGGGCTTACCTTCCGGGGTCCAGGAGGACCTGCAAGAAGGTAAGCCCGGGGTAGGGGGAGGGGGGTCGGCGAGGCGGCGGGGTTGCGGTGACGCGGCAGGCGGCGAAAAGAAGCCCATAGGCCACCTTTGGGTGGCGATACCCTGCGGCTGGGCAATAGTACATAGGAAAATGCGGTAAAACGGGTGTTTTACTGCATTTTCCCTTTAGTACATCCCGCCCACTGTGCTCATTGTAACCCTCAGCTGTGAGTGCACCAGTGTGCTTCCAGCCACTCTGACTACTACACTCGCAGCCTGCCGGTGAGGAGAGAGAAGACAGGACCATGCTGGCTACAGTGCTCTGCTCCCTTCTGCACTGCTTTACCTTTCTGCTCCTGTTTTGACAGGAGAAGTAAGCAGTGGGGAGAGCAAGTAGCCCTGCCGTTGGCTCAGAGTGCAGGTCTCATTTATTACCATCGCTCCCCGTAGACCCCATCGGCACTGGCTCCCCCAAGCCACTGCAGAGTCTGCAGGACCCTAGTTACGCCACTGCTACTGCTCCTCTTGCTCTGGCCCCTCAACACTCCTTCTCCAATGCCCCTGATGGTGCTGCTGCATCCCTATCCCTTTCCATAGTGACTTTTGCGGCTTGCCAATGGTCTTATTGATGTTGAAGGTCATGACTGGTTGCACAGCCATGATGTGCTGCTCAAATAAAAAAATATTCTCCTACATAATAGGAGGGACAAGTGCCTTAATGTCCCCCTGAATCTGCCACTGGACGCAAGCTGGCACACTAGGGGAATCCTGGAACTAGCAATTGCATAGTATATGCATAGTATATGTCCTGTTAATCCACCATCAGACACAAGACCAGACATAGCAGCACCCACCTCGGAATCAGTCTGTAGACTCATCTGGTGTTTAACAAATTCTGCAATATCTTGGCACAACAAAAATAATGAGCAAAAATAATAAGAAAAAATTAATTAAGCACGTTTAACCTTTTGGTTAGAGCTTACTCAACACAATAATTAAAAACCCTACAAACATGTCATTGTATTTCCAAACAGGATCCAAATCCAAAATAAACTATGACTGTGATGACCTACTTTTATACAAATTTCCACACAAACCGTAAAACAAATTATTAGTCTACTGTTGGCTGGTTTATTTTTATTTGGACACATTTAAAGTATATTAAAAAAAATATTGTCATGTGTAAAATAAATTGTATGGAATGCTGGAGTTTTAATTATTTTATTCTGGGATAGACAGTGAAACTACTATATATATATATATATATATATATATATATATATATACCGTATATACTCGAGTATAAGTCGACCCGAATATAAGCCGAGGCACCTAATTTTACAACAAAAAAACTGGGAAAACATATTGACTCAAGTGGGACCCTCACTCGAGTATAAGCCGAGGGGGGGCTTTTTTAGCATAAAAAATGTTCTGAAAAAGTAGGCTTATACTCGAGTATATATGGTATATATATATATATATATATATATATATATATATATCGCTTTCTGTCTTCTCTTATAGAGATTATTGACATGCACTCAGCACTGCTGATTGCGATCTTCTAGCTAAACAACTGCATAAAAATACACTTTTACTTTGCCATTAGGAAAATATACATTAAGCTTAATATTGTATATCTTTATTTATGCAATTTTAATTATGCGTCCTTACATATAAGTAGGTACATGGCATGCTCACCTATTGGTCCTTAAAGATGCCAATGCATCCACGCACATTTAAAAATGCAGATGTGGAAACAGAAAAAACATTGTTTCAAAGTGAAATAGTCACCTTAGAAAAGTTCACTTTATTCACTTAAATACTTTACTGTTACTGTTTCTCTTCTTTACTGTATTAAAATAAAAGATCTAACTTGGTATTTTTATTTATTTATTTACAGTTTCTTATATAGCGCAGCAGATTCTGTTGCGCTTTAGAAGTGTAGACAGTGATAAAACAAACTGGGTAACAACAGACAGACTTGGAGGTTAGAGGGCCCTGCTGCAAGCTTGCAATCTATAGGGGCATAGGAGGGAAACACACAGACAGGTATGGTATGTCTCAGTTCTTTTGCTTCTTAATTGTTCAACAGAACATACAAATGCATTTTTTAAATAAAGTTGCAAATCATTGCAAGTATGTGGGATATGCAATCAGTTTCCAGATGCACAATAAATGTTATATATACAACAAAGTGAACATTACATTTTCATTCAGAGTATTTGTCAGAGGATTATTTGGAAAGTTGCATGCACTCAACCCACTTGGTGATGCTGCTGAATCAAGCTGAATGGTACATGCTGGATGAAGGAATCCACTGCAGCTTTTGGTGATTCAAATAAATTCCTTGCATCTTGTGCTTCATTTGTGGGAACATGTAGAAGTCGCTGGTGGCCAGCTCTGAACTGTACGGTGAACGACCAAGCTCCTGGATGCACTCATATGCCAGTAAATCCCCCACTTTCCTGGACTTGTGGACCAATGGATTGTTGTTATTTAGTAGGAAACCATTAGCACACATTAAATGACCACTTAAACCTTAACATATTTTTAACCTAGATCTGTTGGGCTATGTAGGATAGATTATCGCTCCTTATTCTATGAAATATGACTTATCCATTTAATGCATCCGATAATTGCTAGAGTTAACACAGATCATACACTGTTTTTGTTACATGCACTCTATTGTTTATGTTTGACAGCCTCTCATGAAAGCTGGGTTGCCATGTCAACAGGGGGACATGACAGCACTGTGGGAGTGACTGGGCGCTGACCCAGAAGTTCTTGCAGAGCAGCCAGTGGGGGTCATGGAGGTTACGGTGTGGGGGAGCAGTTGTTTGGCTACTTAAGGTGAGCAATGTTTGTTTTAAGATTATGTTAACAACTGATGAAGGGCCAATAAAGCCCAAAAGCTTGTTCTTGCAAAAAAAAAAAAAAATCTTGAGTCATTGTTGAACAAATATATATATTATACCACATCTTTCTTGAGTTCAATATTAGCAGTGGGGACAGGTGACCAAGGGTAAGGAGGGTCCCAGAGGTAAAGGTGGACCAGACCCCAAGATTTCTGTTCCTGGCCCTACTAATAGATAGGCTGCTGACAATGGGTGATATAAACCCATGTCTATTCTACAGACAAATTCTACAACAATTCTTATTTTATTAGTATTTAATGTACTTATTATATGAGAGCATGATTCTTTACTCCTTCAGCTGATAGGGTTTCTATTCCTAACTATAGTTGGGACTAACTGTTATAATAAATCTATCTACATTCACTTGATTGTACAAGGGAATTGTATTGTATTGCAACAGAGAGTTATAATCCTTTCTTGTGGTAATATGTGGATGTGAATGTAACAAATCCTTTAAAAAGGTAACAAGATAATTAATACCTCCTTTTTTACTAGCAAATTATACTGAGGTTTTTGCGTGGGGACGCGCACCGACTCGTTTTTTGTAGTGTGAACAAGTCATTGAAAAAAAAAAAAAACATGGGTAGAGAGACCAGGGAATTTTACCCTAGTAGCTACCAGGGTCGGACACAGGAATGACATGTGTCTCAGTGCAGTGTAAATGCACATTACACAGGTTTTTATAGGTAACACTCGGAGGCCGTTTATTGGTTCTTCAGGGTCACCTGATGAAAAAAAAGCTATTTCTTGTTGACATTCATAGGTTTTTACAAAGCTTATCTGGGTTTAGTGGAAATGGCTCCAACACGGGTATAACACAGGTCTATGTGTAGTGGAAAAGATCTGTGTTGAAAAACCTCTGTTCAACATGGGTTTCAGATGGAAAGGGGGTATTAATGTAGCAATGTAATGCTGTCACTTGCAGTTTTAACCTAATTCAGATGGCAGTCAGGGCTGGCTTTACCATAAAGCAGCTTTAGGCAACTGCCTAGGGCACTGGGTTTGGAAGGGCTTTGCCACCGAGTCTGGCTATCACAAAATTAAGGATGTCGATAAAGAAGATCAGGAACAAAGTGAAAGCAAGCAAACAATCAGAGCACCCTTCATCAGCGCTACAATATACATAAAAAACAGAGTACAATAATTCCCTTATAATTTATAGCCAGGGAAGACTTCCTCAGATATCAGACGTAGTTTAAAA
Source organism: Crinia signifera (assembly GCF_055691185.1). Classification (NCBI taxonomy): domain Eukaryota; kingdom Metazoa; phylum Chordata; class Amphibia; order Anura; family Myobatrachidae; genus Crinia; species Crinia signifera. Next base: position 231,285,495 of record NC_139219.1, on the reverse strand, counting down.
TCCATATGTAAAAGAAAGCATGGTCATAGCATAATAAAGTTTAATGACATATGAATCTTAAAACATACAATTTATAAAAGGTCCAAATGTTATACAGAATAGCACACAAACATAAAATATCCCAGATGGTAGACAGATAGCTGAAAAACTTTTACCGGAGATGGTGGAACTGAGTGGTTAAAAACAGTTCAAATAGAGATTGAAAGACACAGGATAGCAGCCTGGGCAGCCAGCAACTGGAAGCAATCTCCTGGTATGGTAATCTGCGGTCTATCTCTCCATCAGGGAACTCCAACGCATTTCAACCAAGTCTGGTCTTTTTCAAGGCTCCTAAAGGAGCTCTCTGTTTTTTATGTATATTGAAGCGCTGGTGAAGGGTGCGCTGATTGCTTGCTTGCTTTCAAGATATTCTTGTTGTCCTTAATTCAGGTGGCATATATGGATGCTGTTCTTTTCATATGGTAATAAGTTGATCTACAGTAAATATAACAAATCCTCTCATAGGAAGGTAATGAAGTATGGCAATATAAATCTGTCAGCTGCAGGGTTTGAGTTAATTCCTCACAGTAGTCAGAAAGCAGCTGCTAATATATGGACACTGTTACTAAATACAATGGGCCTTATTCTGATTGACTCGCAAGTCGAAATTCGCAGCCTTGCACGTCCATCAGACTCGGCACTCCATCTGCAGTGCTGGTCACGCCACCCCCAGTACACGTTGTGCCCCCCCACACGGCTGCGAATGGATGTTTTACATAATCATCCATTCGCATCCGGGGAGAAATCATTCGATGGTCGCCGACCATCGAATGATTTCTCCCATGCACGCAGTTCAGAGTGACTAATATAGTCACTGTAAACTGGGGGCACCCTGTGCAAGGACAGGGTGGGCAGCTGACATCTGGTGATTGGGTAAAATATAATCAAAGCGCTGGGATAAAAAGCAACTGGGATAAAACAAACAAAAGAGTAGATTAAAGTAAAGAAAAATAGATAAAAGGAAGACAAGTATGCAATACCTAAAAAAATAATAATAAAAGTTAAACAATGGTTTTGATGTTTAAGCTCTCTTTTGAGAATGTGGCAAAGTCTTTTTAGTTGAGTGTCTCCGAGACCTGTATGCACAGAGGATTGCTAACTAGCCCTAGGTACAGTACCGTAACGAGATGCGGCTTCTTCTCGACGTCTGGAGTCCCGTGCGGCGGCTTCCGGCTTCAGCGCTCGTGCTTCTGGTGACGGTCCTTTCTCACTTACGGAGAAAGCAAAGCCGCATCACCGGAAGCACGAGCGCTGAAGCTGGAAGCCGCCGCACGGGACTCCAGACGTGGAGAAGAAGCCGCATCCCGTTACGGTACTGTAGCTAGGGCTACTTAGCAATCCTCTGTGCATACAGGTCTCGGAGACACTCACTAAAAAGACTTTGCCACATTCTCAAAAGAGAGCTTAAGCATCAAAGCCGTTGTTTAACTTTTATTATTATTTTTTTAGGTATTGCATACTTGTCTTCCTTTTATCTATTTTTCTTCACTTTAATCTACTCTTTTGTTTGTTTTATCCCAGTTGCTTTTTATCCCAGCGCTTTGATTTATATTTTACCCAATTGTCATTTTACCCTATCAGAGCTGCTCCCCCCCAGAAAAAATAATTGGCGCAAAACAGCAATTCTTTTCTAACTAATTGACATCTGGTGATGTCAGCTGCCCGCTCCCCTCATGTCCATTACCATGAGAATGCCCAGCGTTCTCATGGGAACGCCCATGGAACGCCAGGCGTTCCCATATGGTAATAGGGCAGCCCAGTGCCCCCCACCCTTCACCGCCCCCACCCACACCGTCCAGGGTGCGTGCACCTGGCAAACTTTCAGTTAACCGTGGGTGCACACACCCTGTGTCTGCACATGTGCAGAAACGTGCCTGCGCATGCGCAGACACTATACATCGGTCCTCCGTGCGAACGCCCTATTATTCATCACCTGTGCTATACACAGTTCACGTTATGGTTATCCTATTTTCTTCAGGGTTCACATACAGATTGAATACACATTTCGACACAGGCAGGGCCGGCGCTACCCACTCAGCAGCTCCTGCAAAGCAGGGAGGCGCCATGCTGTAAAGACGCTGTCTCCCTCCCTGCTCTGCTAAAGCTGCCTCAGCCCTCACTGTCACTGCCTCCTGCACGCTGCCCGCAGAACCTGTCTGACAGCGGGCGGGCGGCATTATAAAGAGCTGCTCCGTGCACCGCGCACACACTGTCCTCCTCCTGTGACCTGCCCCCTCTTCCTCGCGGACACTTGCGCTGAGGCATGAAGCACTGTCTGTGAATGCCTGGATGACATGTCATGTCCGGATCCATCCCCTACCCATTGCTCCCTGCGCCTGTCAGCTGTCAAACAAATGACAAACAGGCAGCAGCGCCGCCTCCCCTTCCTTCCCTCTTCTCAGTGTGCTTGTCAGTGCCACTGCCAGTCCTCAACACTCCGCCCCCTCTATCTCCTCTCCTCTTCTTCCATCTCTTCCTTCTCTCCCCTCCTTTCCCCCTCAGTCACGAGAGGGGTGTAATAATGTCCTCCGCGTCATGCCTACGCAGATAAAGGAGGAGGGACTGCACAAGAGTTAAACAGCAGGTCCTATTCAATGTCGGGCTCATTCTCGCCCGAACCAGAACAAGCTGTCGGGCTCGTTCTACCGAGAATGGCTGGGAAGGGACGAGCTTCCCAGCCGCAACTTGCGGCCACGCCCACTTCTCGCTCCCCGGCAGGCGGGACATTGAATCCCGCCTGCATGTTCTCGGTCGAGCTGACCGAGAACGGGACTGGGTCACAAGCTCGACTGCCGTGGCCCTTACACCGAATACCCTCCTCAAAGTCATTAGTCAGAATTTGAGCACATATATTTCCAGCAATTAACTTGTATTCACATGGGGAAATTTACTAAGCTCTCATGTTTCAGCCGTGTTTGACAGAGTAATATTTAGAATTTTACTAAGCTCCCATGTTTGTCTAATTTGGGTTTTCTGATGGTATACTCATTTATTATTATTTATTTATTAAGTTTCTTATATAGCGCACACATATTACACAGCACTTTACAGATAATATTTGAACATTCCCTGCCCCGTTCAGTTTACAATCTATATTCTCTACCACATGTACATGGACACTCATTCATTCTAGGGTTAATTTTTGTTATGTGCCAAATAACCTACCAGTATATTTTTGGAATTTGGGAGGAAACTGGAGTACCCCGTGGAAACCCACACAAGTACAGGGATAATATACAAACTCCACACTGTTAGGGCCATGGTGGGAATCTAACCCATGACCTCAGTGATGTAAAGCAGTAATGCTAACCATTATACCATCCGTTCTGCCCATTACACCATCCGTACTGCCCAATTTATATTCCTATAGAACTGTATTCTAGCACCATGCTACATTTGTCAAATTCTGCTGGACATGGCTGGGTTTTATTCTGCTTTGTATATTCCAAGTGCTGCCGCATTCAAATGAATAGGTTTGATCACAGAAGTTACTTCCAACCATGGGTGATTGGCAGAAAATGTCATATGTACTGCTTCCCTCTCACACACTTTTCCACATAATACATGCAGTGAAGGTTTTTTTCTTTTACTAAGATGTATGCTTTTGAAGTCAAGTTGTTAGATATACTGTAGGGCGGTATTCAATCCAGGATCAATATAAAGTCAATTCTGAATAATATTTTTGTTATATGAAAATTTTAAGGAAAGAAGAGGGGGATACATATGGATTACATATGGATGACATAGGGTTGACCGGGGCAGGGATTCCGGTGTTCAAAAAAGTAACACCAGCAACCCATAGGAGGGAATCCTGTAAATATACTTATCTTCCCCCCAACTTTGATCCTTCCTCCCTGCAGCCTAACCCTAATCCTCCCCCTGTAGCCTAAGCCTAACCCTCCCTGCTATTATCTAATCCTAATCCCCATATCCCGCTCTCTAGCCCTAACCTCCCCTTCTACAGGGCTCACCAAATCCCAGGGGCCAGGTCGCCATGGCAACCAGATTCTGCTTCCTGGCGACCAGATTTTTTTTGCAGAGTAGGGGCAGAATGATTGTGGGCAGATCAGCGGCAGCGTATGCATCGGTGCCCGACCCCTTCCTCTCCACCTCTTGCTGCCCCCCCTCTTGCCCCCCCCCCCAGTGAATGGCGTTCAGGGTGACCTCGTCCCACAGGGCTCTTACTACAGCTGCTGCCATCATTGCCATCTCTCCATGGTTTGCGGATCCACCCGTGATTAGTCTGTTCCTCCTGCTGGCAAATTTAAACTGTGCTCTGTGCAGTGGGAGTCATTGCTGACACAGTTGCTGCTGTCTGATCCGCGGGTGCTGCTATCGGGATCATAGTTAAGAGGGAGGGCCCAGCCTGCACTGCCACCCTCAGCGACCCGCTGGAGCAAGGTGAGTGGTGCAGACCTGTAATGGACGACCGAAAGTGTGTGAAATTCTTAAGGACCAGGCATGTGCAGCCTGAGACATTAGAACTTTCAACTTAATTTAAATTTCTCATTTATAAATGTCCTGTTTTGTCCTGGCACAGTCTTGGTCTTATTGATTTGTAAAAGTCATATATCGTTCTCCCGTTGTAGGCATTAGACACTGTCATTCTGCTCCGCATCAGAGTGTCCTTTTTATATCTGCGTGTTCACTATCATGGTTCCAGTACTTTAATGAATACATGAAGCTTTGGACATTCATTTATCCATCTTGATGTCCATCAGCATGATGAGGAATATTTTACTATAACCAGACCATAAATCTGGAAATATAATAAGTCTGATTAAACAAATTATAATAAAGCTTTACATTTCTACCTATGTATACCATGCCTCTTATAGATTGTATGACAACATACCATTTGGCTTTGAATTTATTCATGTTCATTGATATCCAAATACTAATCAACAAGTACATTGAATCCTATCCCCGGAACTATATTTGCCAATAAATTAGAAAATGTATTGTTGAATTCTAGAATCATGACCAGCAATCACATAGAGCCAAAAATAGCAAAGGTGGTAGCTGTAAGCAATGGCTCTCACGCAGCAAGATCCTCGGAAGTGTTGCTTAATGCTCTGTCACTCCAGGTGCCAGGTGTGATACTGTCCTACTTCAGGGTGGCCTACTTTTGAAAATAAGTTTCAGGGAGATTTCAGGCTGCGGAGGGGGGCGTGTCATATTCCACCCAAAGGGCGTGTATTGACACCTATGGGCTTGTCTGTTTCCACCTTAACTGTACCCTTTTCTCCCTGTGTGATCCTGACTGTGCCCTGTGCCCCCCCACCCTGACTGTGCCTTGTATGACCCTGACTGTGTTCTGTGCCCTGCCTGACTGTGCCCTGTGTCACCCTGACTTTTTGATTCCCCTCACCCTTACCCCTCCACGCATATTCCTAAAAAGTATTCCAGCTTCATATAAATGTCTCATATCCCTCTTCCCTCTCCCCACTGCTTCTTGGAGATCCCCCCACCCCTCCACTCCTCACCACCAGGGTTTCAGGTTTCCATGCTGCAGCTTCATAAAAATTGATCCTCTACCCCTGCTTCATTATTGTTAATTTCCCCCCCTCCTCACTGCTTCCCAAAAAATGTATGAAGCAGTGGGGAGAGGAACCATTTTTATGAAGCAGAATCGTGGGCATCCATGGGGAGAATTTTTATAAAGCTGAACTGCTGGGGCAGTGTGGAGGCCTGAGTGAGGAAGCTTTTTAAATCAGCGAGGAGCGAAGGGAGTGAAGGCATTTTTAATAATCAATGAAGCACAAGCTCAGAATCCAGTCTCCACGACCATCCACCAATAAATCAACCTCACCTGCTGCCGCTGCTTCCGCTCCCTGTGCTGCGCTGCCTGTCACTGTATAGTGCAGCTATTTCCTACTGTACTATACACTGCAGTACAGTCACCATGGCATTTACCAACAAATGTCTCCTGCAGAGTCGCAGACGTTCCCGCTGGCTGTGCTGCGCTGCCTGCCTCGCCCTGTGTAGCTGCTGCGGACAGCGCTCCCCACAGAGCCCCGCGGCGGCCGGCATTTAATTGGACAGCCGCGATGTCATGACGGGGTACGTCATGATGTCGCGCTTACAGAATCCACCGTCCCCCGGTACTTTGGGACTTGCGCATGCGCATTGTGCATTACTCGGTAGATCTTAAAAAAAAAACAACGGGAGGATCAGGCCAATTTCCGTGAGACCGGGAGGAATCATCAGCAAGCGGGAGACTCCCGCAAATGCGGGAGGGTAGGCAACTATAACAGAAAGTGTTGATGCACTGCGCTGCTATTAATAAATGTAAAGGACCGTCTGCTGAACAGAAAAGATGAAGCCGGACACACTGATTTATGAAAATATCAAAAAGCATACAATTTATTACATCAAAATTAATATAATAAAAATAATTACAACAAATGGCTTAAAATAGAGCTAAATATTCAGCAACACTGTGGTATTAGTATCAATGGAGTCTCCAATTATAAATAATATATATTAACCAAAGATGGGTTAGCAGCAGTAAAGTGACAAATCTAGGGAGCAATAGTATAATCCGTAATTGCCTCGATGTATAGGGCAGTTTAATGAGCCGGTAATTGAGTATAAAGCCAGTCCATTAGCATGTAAGGTAACACGCAAAAAGTTATTAGGGCTGTAAGGTTAGTCACCGGTACAAAGCAAAGTGTTAGCTTTTATCCTTGATACTCACGGAGCGTGATGCGCCGTAGCGCTGGAGGCTCACTATGCAGCTGTGAATAGTTACCGGCGTCACTGGTGTATACTGTACCGTCTAACTGTGAATTGATGAAATATCTCCACAGACAGTGATGTCAGACGGGGGACTCCAGGTAACAATACGCCGCACGGCTGGTGGCTGATGTAGTTGCTGCTCATGCAGGTAACAGCCGGCGGCCTCCCTCGCTCAGCTTGTTTGGTGGAGCGGATGGTGCACAGGGAGAAGCCCGGTTGGATGCGGTCACTGCTGTAGGGGGAACTTTTTCCAAGCTGCTGCCGTGATGGTGTGGCAGGGTTTTTGTAGAGGCGTTTGATGCATGTGAGGATACGCCGGCTTGGAACAAATTGGAGACTCCACAGGACTGTGATTAGCGTCAACGCGTTTCGTACCCAAAATGCACTGGGAACTTTTTCAAGACAGGGTAGGCAACTATGTCCTACTTAGGAATTTTCCTGTGCCTCTGCTATTTAATTATATGGGTATTTCATTTGCAGCTCTAAGCACCAGTTTCAAAAGTGCCCTCAATTCAGAGAATTGTGCATGAGAACTGTAACTGATCTCATTACCACGTGTTTCTTAATCAGTATCTGAGGGTTCATTACCTGTTACCTATAGACAACATGAAAATATACCACTCCAAGGATATAATTCAGACCTGATTGCTGCTGTGCAAATTTGCAGAGGTCTGGGGTCAGATAGTTGCTGCCCAGTGTGAAATCCCGCCCTGTGCAAGTCTGCAAATGACTTTTGAAAATATTGACGATCGCCAGCATTTTAAATTCATAACATGGGATTCTATGGAGCCGCGCAGATCCAATCAGGTGTGGAGCTTACCCGGAGCCCACTCTTGATTGACTGAAGGAGGGTTAGGTGAATCCCTCATTGTCGGGGAGGAACTGCAAGTGTAAACACACTTGTGGTTCCTCAGTCCGATGTATACAGGCTACTTGGTTTATTTTTTCAATCGTGGATGCCTACATGGACCAAAGAGGCTCCAAACTACACTGGAGGAGAGGGCGAGTAAAAATGTATTTTCACAGGTACCCCCAAGGATTCTACTGGAGAGGAGGACAGGCCTACAGGGGACCCTATAGATAAGTATGTATGTGTGAATGTAGTATGTATTATAGTTATACTTTATTAGTGTGTGTGTGTTTTATTTCGGAATTGGTTATGTTGTCGAACTACAGGAACCAGCGTGCCCATGAATTCTCCAAGACCCTGCACGCAGGGGAGGATTGCTGGGACTTATAGTTCCACAACATAACTGAATACTTTCTTTCTATTTTGTACACTTTAACTCCATCAGCCTGCCACCCACAGCCCCGGGTTTCAGCCTGGGCCTGGTTACCCCTGAAGGGGGTTGGGGGGGCTTTATTGGGGGGAGTTATGTAGGCAGAGATAGATTTCAGCTGCACACAAGTAGCAAAGATTTGCAGGAGCTGAGGATGATACCCTGGTGTAGCAAAGGGTTCCATCAGCTGAGGAATGCATACTGGTAGCAAGAAGTCACAGGATCCGAGAAATGTGCATTTTTTAGCAGAGAATCATAGAAGCTCAACTGCACAATTGTTATTCTAGTTTTGTTAAACTAGCAAAGATAAGTTTAAATGTGAAGACAAGGCTGAATCTTTTAAACTATCTCCACAGTTTTGTGGGCAGAACAAGCAAGGATACTAATGTCAAGGTTTAAAACAGTAGACAGGGGCATTGTCCAGATTCGTAGCCAGTAGAGTTGTCAAACTAATTAAGATTATATACAGAGGGCTATGGATTAAAGGGTGGGCAGCAGTTAGGTTCGGAGTGTGCAGGTCAACCCCCAATTTTTAACAAGCACAACGTCCACGTTTGAAGTAAACTGACTGCTCACATATAGTGGATGAAACCATTCTGTGTCTCCAAACATTTTTTTTATCCTACAAGATCACCAAAGGGACTTTGGGAGTGTGGGCTGGTCCATGTGATGGGAACATTTGGGATGGATAGGATATCTTTATGGGGCCCCTTGGGACCTGCTGGGCCCTCTGCAGGTGCCTAGGTTGCCTTGTGGAAAATCCGCCTCTGACTGTATTTACACTATCACATTTTGTTTATTTCTCTATTTTTTTTTAATGTTCAGTCGTGTACATTTATTATGATGAAACGTCATAGCAGGAAACATTTATTTTTGTCACTAAGTACCAATTTAACAGCATAATTAAGGTGGGTATTCAATCCCGGGTCACAACTGTCAGGACATCACGTTCTCGGCCTGCTTGATTGATATTCGGCAGGCAGAATTCAACGTCTACCCTGGCGAGCGCCGAAAAGGGGGCGCATATGCGAGAAACGGCCGTGGATTGTAGCGATAGGGCCGCGAGCTCCACAACCCACAGCTTTTCTGCTGAGATGCCTCTTCAGTGCTGTCGGGAAAGACATAATTGGATAGACACCGGCCACTATTTCCCCCGTCGGAAATAACAGCGGAGGATTGAATGATGCTCATCAAAATTCCCCTTCATGCTGTTAAAGCTACAACAAAAATACATTGCGTTTGGATCCTTTTGTCACATGGCAAAACTTAGCTCTGGCCAGGACACCAATAAATTCTATAGATGGATTGATAAGGCAGGAAGAATGTGACATATGGCTAACATGCCAAAAACAAGCAAACCAAGAACAATACGTACTATGATTTGAAGCAAAGGAATGGAAAAGATTTATTCCAATATAGATATTGCCAAAATATTCTAATATATTATGCAAATCTATATAATGCTGCACCCTCTGAATAATCAATGCCAGCCTCTGAAATGGAGCTGCTTAAGGTGAACATCAAAGAAGAAAAAACTTCAAGAATGGCAAATGCACAATCAAATAATACCCAGGTTCTTGTGGCCTACCTCTCACCCGCCTCGCACCTCTCCAATCCATTCTTAACGCTGCTGCTAGGCTCATCTTCCTCTCCCGCCGCTCTACCTCCGCCTCCCCCCTCTGTTTATCTCTTCACTGGCTCCCCATTCCTTTCCGAGTTCTCTTTAAACTCCTCACCACCACCTACAAGGCTCTCTCCTCCTCCACAGCTCCCTACCTCTCTTCACTGATCTCTATCCACACTCCCTCCCGTCCTCTTCGCTCCATCGCTGACCGCCGACTGACCTCTCACCTAATCACCTCCTCCCACTCCCGTGTCCAAGATTTCTCTCGCGCTGCCCCCCTGCACTGGAACAACCTCCCGCCACCCATCAGGCTATCTGATTCCCTTACCTCCTTCAAGCGCTCCCTCAAAACCCACTTTTTTCGACTAGCCTATCCCTCCTCCTAACCTCTTTTGATCCTCCTATCCTGCCTCCGTTCCCCTCCGTTCCTACTTATCCTATTGTATTTCGTTCGTCCACCCACCTATTTTTAGTATGTTAACTCTTATGAGCAGGGCCCTCCTTCCTCACGTACTCACCCTACCTCATTACCTCACCTGTGCTCCTGTCCTGTTCTTCCCTTCCTCTACTTCATCTTCAGTCTCCTTGACTATTTTGACACCTACTTCTGAACTGATGCTGATTTTAGTTCTACCAGCTATACCCCTATTTATACTGTATCTTTCTACACACCCTGTACGTTACCTTGTAATTTTTTTTTTTGTTTGCTATGTACGGCGCTGCGGACACTTTGTGGCGCCTTATAAATAAACGTACTACTACTACTACTACTACTATATAGGCATTGCAAAAATATTTGACCAATAGAAAATAATTCTTAAAGTGACCATAGGGGCCTGATTCAGACCTGTTCACTAGGATGCGTATGTATAGCTACATTCCTCCAGGCTGCTCAGCTCCTTCTCCAGTCTCCCCTGTGTCTGCAGCAGCCACTTTCTTTTCCAGTCTTAGCAGTGACAACAGAAATGGTGTCCACAATAAAGACCCGAATCACTGCGTGGCCGCAGGTATACTCTGTGAGCAGCAACATGGCAGCAGCTCCTTGATGCTGCCAGCAGAGAGCCTCCCAGGTGCCTGTTTGGTGCGCTGCCTTTCATATGTTTTGACAGACGCAGGCAGCTTTGCAGGCATTGCTAAGTAGGTAGCACTGGTCCTGGGGGATGCATTCAGCATCCTATTGGTTAAGAGAGCACTGTTTACTATGCAGATGCCGGCAACCGACTACCATCGGTACACTGGCACCAGTATCTCAACATCAACGAGGATATTGGTGCCAGAATCCCAACTGCTGGGATGCTGAAGGTAAATGTACCGGGGAGAACTAACGTCACCCAGGGAGAATTAGGATTAGGCTGCAGGGAGAGGGAGTGGTTAGGTTTAGATGTCAGGCCTTGAGGTAGGGTTAGGCACTAGGTTACGGTCAGGCTATGGGGGAGAAGGGTTAAGGGTTAGGCTGCTAGGAGAGTGGTTTGGGGGGGGGGAAGGTGGAGGACTTACAGTATACTGGGTAAATCTGTTTGTGGACTTGATTTCTGTTTAAGATTGATGTAACAAAATTAACTTTTAACCATCGCTAAGCTTGACTTGTTCATTTGCCGATAATAGTATTTATCTCAAGGCAGTGTGAGTTTTGTACTGTTGAAGCGGGCAGCAGGTGACATTTAATTATTTTAGGATATTTTAAAATATATATTTCCAATGGAAACAGGCACAATCTCCCAATGTCAGATGTATTGTTTAACCTTGCATTTGTCCCAGTAATTCGTAGTCTCCCTGCTTGGAATATAACATGGTTGCCTACCTGACCCTCTCCATGAGGGAGAAAATGCCCTGTTCCTGGACTTCCCTGGTATTGTATGATTGCCATCACCTGTGGTGAAACACCTTTCTTATCAATTACCTAGCTCACCACCAGAGGCGTAGCGACGGCGGAGCCGGTGGAGCACTCGCTCCAGACGCAGGAAGATAGCATGGCGCCGGAGCTGTGCTGGCACCGGTACCGCCAGCTCGCTCGCCCGTTGCCCCCTCGCCCGTTCCCCTGCTCCCCTGCCCGCTCAGTGTCCGGGTCCGGGAGACGGAGAGAGACGTCCACTGCTGATATGTAATATTCACTTCTCACCCTGGACCGCTAGCCAATGGGCGCTTGCGGTCCAGCAGCCAATCAACTGGTGGCTGCTGGACCACGAGCGCCTATTGGCTAGCGGTCCAGCGCGGAAGATATGAATTTTACATAGCAGCAGTGCACGTCTCTCTCCGTCTCCTGGACACAGCGGGGAGCGAGGAGTGGGGGACAGGACACAGGACAGGACGCACACTGGCAGGGGGGAGGTGAGCGGCTGGCTATGTAGGTGTACTCCCCCCTCCCTCCCTACTGCATTTGCAACTGCACCCACCCTCCTGCAATCACTCACCCTCCTGCAGTCACCCACCCTCCTGCAGTCTCCCACCCTCCTGCAGTCAAACCCACCTGCAGCCGCCCACCTTCAGTCACCCACCCGCAGTCAAACCCACCCTCCTGCAGTCAAACCCACCTGCAGTCACCCAGCCACCCACCCTCCTGCAGTCACCCAGCCACTAATCCTCCTGCAGTCACCCACCCTCCCACCCTACTGCAGTCACCCACCCTCCTGCAGTCAAACTGCAGTCACCCACCCTCCTTACTGCGACTGCACCCACCCTGCTGCAATACTGCATCCACCCACCCTGCTGCACACTACTGCAGTCCACCCTACTGCAATACTGCATCCACCCACCCTGCTGCACACTACTGCAGTCCACCCTGCTGCAAACTACTGCACCCACCCTCTTACACCCACCCTGCTGCACACTACTGCACCCACCCTCCCACACCCTACTGCCATCACCCCTCCACTCTGCTGCACCCTATTGTTCCCACCCTGCTGCACCCTACTGCACCCACCCTGCTGCACCCACCCACCCTGCTGCACACTACCGCTCCCACCCTCCCTCCCGCACACTACCGCTCCCACCCTCCCTCCCTGCTGCACACTACCGCTCCCTCCCTCCCTGCTGCACACTACTGGCGGTGCATTGAATTGAAAATAGCGGCGGGGAGTGGGCCGCTGCACAGTTCTGTCCCCCTTGGCATTGAGCAAATTCAGTCCCCCTTGGCATTGAGCATGAAGCCCCTTGGCATCGAGCATGAAGCCCCTTGGCATTGAGCATGTAGGTAAGTGGCACTTTTGTGTTAAATGTGTAATGGGCATTATGGTGGGTTATATAGTATGTAATGGGCATTGCGGAGTGTTATATAGTATGTCATGGGCATTGCGGAGTGTTATATAGTATGTCTTGGGCATTGCGGAGTGTTATATAGTATGTCTTGGGCATTGCGGAGTGTTATATAGTATGTCTTGGGCATTGCGGAGTGTTGTATAGTATGTAATGGGCATTGCGGAGTGTTATATGGTAGGTCGTGGGCATTACGGTGTGTTATATAGTATGTCATGGGCATTGCGGAGTGTTATACAGTATGTCATGGGCATTGCGGTGTTATATAGTATGCAATGGGCATCATGTGTGGGCTTTTGTGTAATTGGAATTACAAAGTTCACTAAAATATGTACGGTGTGTGGTATAATGTTGGTCCGTGTCCACTTTTCACTGCGCAGGAGCCTCACCTACTACAAATTGGGGGGGGCGCGAAACATGCCCTTGCTCCGGGCGCCGTGGCACCTAGCTACACCACTGCTCACCACAGGTGATGGCAATCATACATTACCAGGGAAGTCCAGGAGCAGAGCATTTTCTCCCTCATGGAGAGGGTCAGGTAGTCATCCATGGAATATATATATAATCGAGGTTATTTACAGAGGTCAGTCCAATATAAAATATACAGTCTGTGTAGATGACCTTATTAGTCTACATACTGTATATAAACCTAAGCAAAGTTTGGACCTCATATTTGACAAGTTCAGATGCTTTGTTTGCCTATCAGTATTCTCTATTAAATTTAAATGGCATCAGTCCCATAAGCTCTACAGGATAAATACAAAATAATTAAGTTAGTTCAAACCAAATGAAACAAATGGCAAAGTCTAAAACATTCTTAGGCAGGGCATCCATAATACATATAATAACATTCCCCAAACACTTACACACTGCAAGTACTCCCAATACCTTTCTTTTAAAATACAAATTAGCATTCAATATGGCCTTTAGATAATTCTTATGGCACAACAAGGTTATACCAATATAAGATCATCATATACCAGACACCAACCTGCTGTATTTCTCACAATGCAAAACTGGCATTCCGTCAAGCCTCTCCTAATGGCAAACTTATCTGTCAGAAAATATAGAAAAATTGGAAGCTTATTCAAAACTATTCCCTATTTTTGGCATTCATTAATAACAAATACCTTCAAAATGATGATGCATTTCACCCATTCAACCTGTGGGTGGCAGTAGGTATTAACTTAATGCATAAGTGGACTGGTACAAGAGGAAAGTGAGCCTTAATGTTCAGGATAAGGGGCCATGCTAGCCAAAACTTCAACCTACTGCCCCCTACCTGCCGTACCCCACACCAACACCAATGCCCACTTTCAAGCCTCAAGTGTGGACGTGACTTCACAGAAGCTCCAGAGGCACCCCCTGCATTATTTACTGTACAACATGGATGTATCCTTCATAGACATCCTTAATTTTGCGATTGGCAGACTACCCCCCCCCCCCAGATCCTGCTGCCCATAGCAACTGCCCTCAGAATACATTTTCTTGACATTAACTGTTTTATATACATTCACTACATACCTATGAAGACATGAGACATAAACCAAGGACAAACATACCAAAACAATAACATTTGACTGGATAGGTACATGAATCCCATTTTTTAACAAATTATGCTTTTCATTTAAAGAACAGTCTGCAATGTAAATTGTTTTGTTACTGGGGGTCTGCATTTCCCCCCACCATTAATTAGCTTGTTGAGCAATTTGTTCAACCACCAGCCCCTCCCACTGTACCAGCTGACCCAAACTTTCCTTTAAAATTGGAAATATTTAGAAAAGCCTGCTCAAAGGCTTGCCTGCCATCTAAGCCTGCATTTTAAGCATGAGTTTGATTGGAGTTTGGACTGGATTTGGACTTACACCTACAAATTGCATCATTTTATTTTTATTTTTCACCAATTACCATCTCTCCCAGCCTCTAAGCTGATGAAAGCTTTGTATTACTTTTTTTGTTTACTGTTTCTTTACCATGATTTGTACCATGTACCTGTAAAGCGCAACGGAATCTGCTCTACTATATAAGAAACTGTAAATAAATAAATAAATAAATAAATAAATGTACCTTCACCCCCACTGCATGCAAAACCTGTATGCTGTACCATCGCTGCAACAAGTTGGCAGGGTGTGCCAGCTATGGAAGAAAAGTGCTATAAATTAAATTATTATTTCTATTGCTGCCTTTGAGCAGCATGATTAAGATGGCACCACAAATGGCTGCCTAGGAACTGTCCTACTCAGCCATATGTATCCGTGTCCCTCCTGTCTTGCACACTGCATAGCAACCTAAAACTGTACTGTCCCTGCTTAACTGTTACCTACCTTGCTGTTTGCAATGACCAGTGGTGCTGCTGTTGGCTGCCTAGGCACTTTGCAGCTCGGCGGGTATGTGTTCCATGTGTGATAACTGTACTGTCTCTGCTTATATTGTTACCTACCTGGCTGTTGCAATGACCAGTGACGCCGCTGTTGGCTGCCTAGGCGCTGTGCAGCTCAGCGAACATATGTTCCCTGCATCTACAATCCCCAGGGAACATCGGGCGTATACCTGTATGTGTTATGTATATCTGTACTGTCACTTTTTAACTGTTACCTAAACGGCTGTTGCACAGCAATCCAAATCAAATTCCTAGTATACGCATGTATACCTGGCCAGTAAAGCTGATTCTGATTCTGACTGTACAGTTAGACCTAACCAGATTGCTAATGAATGGGGTAAATCTCTTAACTCTCCACATAAGCCATTAAAGCTTGTTGCTTTTTGGGGTTTATTTCAATATCTGTTTAAAATGTTGACCTTCAATAATGACTTTAAACAGGAAGGTTGGGTTTACTCTACAGCCAGAATAGAGTGCAAAAATGGACTGCGATGGTTTTATCTTCAGTAACAGACTTATGGGTGCATGTGACTTCACAGAAGCTCCAGAGGCACCACCTGCATTATATACTGTACAACACAGATTTGTTGTCTAATGTACATGCTATAATGTCTCTTATGGATAGCTCCTATTGTTTATTATTATACATATTTTGCTAAATAAAACCAGCCCAATTACTTTGGATTGTGGTATAATAGGTGTCACCTATCAATTTAGGTTCACCCTTTTAATCCAACTATAATAACATTTCAAACACTCGATTGTTTCAATGATCATATCAACTCACAATTCCTGTCCTTTGTGGCTAAGACCAGTCGATTGTTTCAATGATCATATCAACTCACAATTCCTGTCCTTTGTGGCTAAGACCAGTACTTGTTTAATTCTTCGATCATTTTTAAAATATGTTTTCATTGGCAGCCCAATACATTGGAGAAGGTCCAGTAATATAATAATTGCTCAATGGTTTCATGCATGCTAAGTGCTTAGGCATACACCCTTCTTTCTGCTGTCTATCCAAATAGCTGTGGCTGCAATACAATTTTTAAGGTGTCCTGAAATAACCTTAGATATCCCATTTCAAAATGCAAATTAATATTTAGAAATCTTCCCCAACATTTTCTTAATGTTCATAGTATTAGATTGAGAGGTAAATTTAATAATTCATGAATTTGGCACGTATCTCCAATAAGGGAACATATTGTCTATTGGGTAAGTCATTCCTGTCATGATTAAGCAGCTCAGGCACTTACCCATCCAGACCATGTTGCCATTCAAGGTACAGTCACCCATCGGCTAGGCGCCACCATCTTGCCAGATCACATCACAACACTGACCAATTCCCTCTGTTGCCATTGTCATTGGGGAATTCAATTAATTACCCCCAGATGGCGTACAAGAGATTTAGATAAGAGGTTGGCACAGACAGAAATGAAATGGATCCACCGGCTGAACACCCTCGTACCCGAGGGGTTAAACGGGGAATTTGAATTGAAACATTTTCTGTCTTAGTCCAACCCATCATTTGCTGCTATTTATTATTCTTGCTGTTTTAATCATTATCTCTTGTGCTGCTAAAAACATCTTTATTATTGTGCAATATTATAAGCTGCTATATTTTTTAATGCTGCAAAATTTTTAAAATGATGTTTTAGCGATTCTCTGACCATCTCTTCATGTTTTATGAAATTACACTTTGGGCGGTATTCAATGTGAATACCGGCGAGGTGCAGCGAATCCTGTTTAGGATTCGCTGCACATTCGCCACGTTCCGGAGCCTCGCCGGCTCCGGTATTCAACGAGTCAGGGGCTCGCTGCCCCTGACCGGCGAATATGAGCTCCTGCGGCGAACGCTGCAGGGAGCCTGAGGACGGTGGCAGGCAGGGAGATGGAAGTCTCTCTGCCTGCCCCAGAGCGTATGTGGGGGGGAGGTGGGCTCCCCGGGTGCCAGGCAGCACAGGCTGCCCCCCAGGGGTGCCAGCAGGGGACCGGGTATATTCACTACACCCGATCGTGCATATGTAACGATCGGGTGCAGTGAATATATGAATATCTAATGAGCGGCTCGGCTCCGGCGCCCCCTGCTGGCTGCTGTGTAAAAAAATAATAATAATTAATTAAATATATATTCATGTGCTTACAGCACATGAATAAAAATAGCATGCCCCTCCTCAGAATAAAATTCCTGAATTTTTGACACCAAATGTAAAAAACAAAACACTTTATTTTAAAAGTTCACATTCCACTTCTCCATAAAAAGATAGCGATTGCTACTCGGTGAATCATGTCGAAAAAAACCTTCAAATGTATTCGCCATCTGGTCATTGAATAGGGTGATTCACCGTTTTAGTCAAAAATTCGCCAAACAGCACAAATTCGCCATAAAAACATGGCGAATCAGGCTCATTGAATACCGCCCTTTGTATGAATTGCTGTATATATATTTTTTTAACATATCTTAATGTTCCTTGTTTTATGGTAAATTATTAGTCATTCTACCGTTTGGCTTGTATTAAAAACTCATGAGGAGTTGTAATGCACTGACACTTTCCTACTGTGCTGGAGCATACGTTGGAACGCACCAGCAATCAGTGGTGGACCGCACAGCCATATTCAGCAGAGCGAAAGGCGGAAGTGCCTCTCTCCTAATGCTTTTTGAGGGCCGCAGCGCGTGTGGAACGCACCAGTTAGCTACAGGTGGAACGCACAGCCATTTTAAATACGCCGAAAGGCGGAAGTATGTTTAGTTGTTTTTGCCCTAATTGCATACCCTATATAAGGAACTCCCAGCATGACATTAGACATGGTCCGAAATGCATTTGGCGTGTCTTGCTTTTTAATCATTCGCTACAAACGGACTTGACTGTGGTATCCCTAAGTTCCAGCTTCTCCCAGTATCCGGACCTGGTGTGAGTCTGTACCCTGGAACAATCTGTTGGACCGCAGTATTGCCTTGAGCGATTTTAATCTATATGCTTGCATTGAGCATTTAAATTGTAAGTGCACTTCTTTATTAAATTCGGTACTCTTTACCTAGCACGGCGCCCATCGCGGCCATCGCGGGAATTGAATGCACTAAAAAATCGGGTGCGACGCGACCGACGCGATGCCCGCGATTTCCCATAGGGAACAATGTTAAATGTCTCAATTGACCCGATTTTTCTGTTCAATGCCTCAATTGACCCGATTTTTCCATAGGAAACAATGTTAAATGGCCCACAGAGGCCAAATAGGCACCCTAAAGTGTGAAATGGCCCCCCAAATTGTTAACGCCACCCCACGATCAACGTGAACCCGAAGCATGGCGAGCGTACCGAGCCCGCGAGGGGCGGCGGTACGCGTCCTACGACCTTTTCATACCCCCACTATCCACGTCGGCGTGGAGTTGAGAATAGAATAGTGTGGCGAGCGCAGCGAGCCACCGAGCCCGAAGCGTGGTGAGCGCAGCGCGCCCCGCGAGGGGACGCGGATACCTGTGGAGCCCGCAAAGGGACGCGTTTACCTGTGAAGGTATCCGTGTCCCCTCGCGGGGCTCACTGCGCTCGCCACGCTTCGGGCTCGGTGCCTCGCTACGCTCGCCACACTATTCTATTCTCAACTCCACGCCGACGTGGATAGTGGGGGTATGAAAAGGTCGTAGGACGCGTACCGCCACCCCTCGCGGGCTCGCTGCGCTCACCACGCTTCGGGTTCACGTTGATCGTGGGGTGGCGTTAACAATTGAGGGGGCCATTTCACACTTTAGGGTGCCTATTTGGCCTCTGTGGGCCATTTAACATTGATTCCTATGGAAAAATCGGGTCAATTGAGGCATTGAACAGTAAAATCGGGTCAATTGAGAAATTTAACATTGATCCCTATGGGAAATCGCGGGCATCGCGTCGGTCGCATCGCACCCGATTTTTAGTGCATTCAATGCCCGCGATGCCCGCGATTTTTTTAACTGCGATGCCCACGATCAAAATCGTGGGCGCCGTGCTAGGTAAAGAGTACCTTAAATTCAATTGTTTAAAAGTTATGCACTATATTTTTCTTCATTGTGTCATTTCATATTATGTGCCATTATTGAGGACGTGACTATTGGAGGATTCAACAAGCAATAATCCTACCTTTTATGGAACCTTCATTTGGTGACATTAATTCTTTGTGATAACTCACACGGACTGAGTTTTTTGAGAACACCACTAGCGCTAATTCTGCAGTTTCACTTTTTCTCTGTTCTATGTTCTATGTAAGGTGATTATTGAATGTCACCTTAACTGTAGATAAGCTGCATGTGTGTTATGCGCACCTGATCACAAAATATTTCTCACTGTACATTGTCAGCCAATCAGCAGACACAAGGGGGCATAAAGGTCTGATGCCAGTGCAACACAATCCTTCAGCTTGTCTGCAGCAATGTCTGGAGCTCCCATCAGCTCTTCTGAATCAGATCCCGGTAAATCCAGTTACTCCTCTGGACAGAGAATGATAAACATCCAGCCAATCAACTTCTAACTGCCATGTCACTGGCTGTGTTTGAAAAATGTCAGGCAGGAGCTGATTGGTTGGTTATTTATCACTCTCCATTTTATCACTTTTTGAAGCTTAGTGCATATGGCACTTAGTCCGCTCAGTATGGTTACTCCTCTAGAATTATATTTCTTCAGTTTTTAGCTCAAGTCCACTTAGTCCAGTTACACCTCTAGAACTAAATTCTTCAGTCTTCTGCTCCAGTCCGCCAAGTCCGGTTACTTCTCTGGAATTACATTCTTCAGTCTACAACTCCAGTCCATCAGTCTATGGAATTATTATTCTTCACTCTTTAGTCACGTCAGAGTTTTAGGACTTACATTTTTTCTCTTGAGTTTTTTCTTGTCATCAACAGTCCATTTAGGGAAGCCAATCCTTGGGCATCTTTTAAATCCTGGAATTGAAAAATGCTCAATCCTGGGATTCCCGGGATATCGGGATTGGCTTCCCTAATTGAAAAAAAAACTACCCCGGCCACCTCACATATTTTTTTCCATGTATGAGTGCAGCCGGGAGCTAGGTGGAATCCCAGCGTTTTGGGGGCCAAATACCGTTATCCCTCTGATCCCTATACCGAGATTGTCCACCCTCAGTCTGTTACAGTGCCAGTCCAGTTATCGAACCCAGACAGGATGCCACGTACTGCATGTTGGGCATTGCAAAAGTCCATACTTCCCTGCGGGAGTTCATGGTGAATACTCCCGGTGTGTTAGATTGTAAGCCCCTGTTCTGGGTCACAACAATCTCTTTACTGGTTCTTTGTACTCCCTCTGCTTATGCACAAACAATATACTGTATAAATCCTGCTAAACTGCAAATCACGAGTTCCAACCCGGTGAGTACTCAAGACTCCTAGACCCACAACAAACCATCTTCAGTGACAATTTTATTATTCTGCATATTACTATGCGAGGGTCCTGTCTTCTTTTTGACACTGATTGCTGTCTTGGTCAGCGCCCTTTCAGTTGCATGCTCATGGAGTGCGGCACCTGGTTGATACAGTCATGATTGCTGGTGGCTCTTTTGGTTTTTCTGCAGTGACTGTTTTGACTTTCATGTTCTATTTCACTGTCTCTCCTAATTTCATCTGTACCAAACCACTGCTGGTAGCTGCACAAAAATATCAGTAAGTGGGTCATAATTGTTTTAATTTTGCTACTGTATATTATGCAATGTTGTAGCCATATACATTTTCACTATCACCAGAAAGGTTTGGCCAAATCTGTTATGGTTTTGGTAGCGAACCCACAGCCGTAACCGCTGTTTAGGACTGCCACGGCGAGTCCTGATCTGTCTCTGTTGTCTAATCACAAGGATAGCTAGTTCCTGTGGGGCCAGATGTTCACCTATATTAGCCAAGTTTTTGGGGGCAAATTAAGTCTACCCCAACTTTGGTGCCAACAGGTCTTACGAGTGACAAAGTACCAGCGATCTATATGTAAGAGACAAAAGGTGAACTAACTGGGGGACCTAACTGAACAATTAAACCAAAATGGAATGGCAGCTTGCCGTGAATATCTAAAAGCGCCAGTGGTCTAGTTGCAAAACCACCGGCGACTGAGTTGCATACACAATAATAACAACAGCACACCACAAAATGGTACAAACAACACAGAGAAACACAGAGAACCGCCGTTAAGGGTTAAGTACACTAACGGGTACGTACCTTAAGGATTAAGTACCCTAACGGCACCATACGAAGGTAAAGCACAAAGCTGCAGCCCTCTCAGGTAGCACCAGAGTGATAGTATACAAATGACTGGGCCAGTAATGGCAGATATGATAAAACCAGAAAATACAGAAAGTAAACCATCCTAGATATTCTAGAAAATACCCAGTCATTGGTTGTACTGGCCATAATTTCTACATATGTAATGCAGCTAACCACTACTCATCCCCTTCTGGAGTGGTATTAAAAACCTTGTCACTTATGTAACTGGCTTTAAGTTCCTGGATGCTACATATCCATAACATAAACTGATCAGACATATACTGTTGGACCGGATTCAGAGCAAAAGCAAAATCTTTCTCAAATGGACAAAACCATGTGCACTGCAGGTGGGGCAAATGTAACATGTGCACTCATATACAATATAATACATGACTAGTATTATACATAACTCCTCCAAAGGATTTTTTTAATGTTGTACCCCTGGACTTCCCATTTCACCATTCCTCCTGCATCCCTTTTCCCATTTTCAGTCCTGTATTCTATGTCATGACCTTTCCCACATTATACCTAACCTGTTGTCCTGTTTGTTGTTGGATTGAGACTGTGGTCAACCCCTTCTCTCCCCCTTCTTTCCTCTCTTCTAGTAGGAGGCTACCCTGAACCCTTTTCTATCTTTCTTGCCTATTCTTTCCACTATTTTTTCTCTTTCTGATATAACACTTTTATATCAGAAAGAGAATGGAGAATTACGGTGCTGGTACTTTACATTGTATTGTCTTTTCTTCCCTGAATACAATTTTACATACATAATCCATTTTGTACATAAGCTAATACACACACTTGGATATGCTAACTACAAATCATCTATTCACTGATCATAAGAACTAGTAACAGAGAGCCTGATTCAGAGATACACAACATTGCATCACTGCTGGGACTGTGGATGCAGTAGCAATGTGAAAATATGCTTATTAAGACGTCTAAAGAAAAAATACGCCCACTGCTGGCCCTGCAGATTCGAGTGCTGCTTCCAAAGATGCAACATTGGATCACCATTGGGACCAAAAACGCCTAGCGAAGCCAATCCCCGGGCATTTTTTCAGTCCCAGAAATCAGGATTAAAAAACCCTCAATCCGGTTATGTGTTTAGGGTAGGCAGTATACCATGTGACATTTGTTTGGACTCGCTGATAAGGCTTTGGATGGGTTTAAGGGGCATATTTATTTATGCATAATTTGCATTTATTATATGAATGTCCTAAATATTTGTTGCCCACATTATCAATGTAAATGTTATATTTTTATGGTAATGTTCTAACATCCTATTGCCAGGAGTTGGGCTTCAATAAAAGCCCTTCCTGGCAAAGAACTGGAAACAGTGTGATAGCATAATGTTATCACACTGCTTCTTGCTTCAGGCCCATAGCAGCCAATGCAGATGCGGGGCTGATAGCTTGTGCATGAGCTTGGTAAATCTGGCAGCAGTCCCACATTGAAACCTAAAGGTGTCCATACATGGTACAATTGCCATGTGCAATGAAATGCGCGCTCCTGTGCACATCCCATTGCACAGCTCAAAAAGTATGTGCTGCAATCTAGTCCATAACAAATTATTATACCGTGTATGAGCACCCAGTCTGCCAAATACTCTATACACTGCCCAAGGTCCATAAGTCCCTTGTTGACCTGCCAGGTTGGGGCTCGGTCCTTCAACCACTTGGGCAACTGGTTGATTTTTATTTGCAAGGGTGTGTTAGTAAAATTGACAGCTACATACGTGACATGGGTCACTTTCTGGAGGGGTTGAAAGCCCTTGGTGAGATTCCAGATAATTGTTTTTTGGCAACTATGGACGTTAATTCCAAAGGGAAAGGGAGACTGCGCTAATTTAATATACTATGATAGACTCTCTCATGCCATGGATGAGTTCAAACAATCATACACAATGAAGACTGTTTATATTTCAAAAGTAAAAAATTCTTCCGCTGGTAGTTACATAGTTACATAGTTACATAGTAGGTAAGGCTGAAAAAAGACTTGCGTCCATCTAGTTCAACCTGGTATAGATATCCAAAGCTGATTTGATAGGTTCTGGTATTTTACAGACAAATTATATTTCTTATTTGTACCCATGGATGTTTTTCTCCAGTAAATGTTTGTCCAACTTTGCCTTGAACGCATTTAATGAGCTAGCCGTTACCACCTCTCTGGGAAGAGAGTTCCAGAGTTTGACTGTTCTGACCGTAAAGAAATTCTTTCTACTAGCTGAATGAAATCTTTTTTCTTCTAATCTATACTCATGCCCTCGCGTCCTAGATTCCTTTCTAGTAGAAAATAGGGTGTGTGACAGTTCCTTATATTGGCCCTTGATATACTTGTACATGTTGAGCATGTCCCCCCTTAAACGTCTCTTTTCTAATGTAAATAGTCCCAAATTGCTTAATCTCTCCCCGTAGCTTAAATTCTCCATTCCCCTAATAAGCTTTGTTGCTCGCCTTTGGACTTTTTCTAATTCTATGATGTCCTTTTTATAGTGTGGGGCCCAGAACTGTACTCCATACTCTAGGTGAGGTCTCACAGTTGGCGTGGAGTGTCCCGCTGGGAGGAGAGAAGGGGAGAGCAGCGTGTTGGTCTGTGCGATGGTGGCGGCAGTCGGGTCTCTCACACCCGCTGCTGCTTGCTGATGGACAGACGCTGACGGCAGTACGCCGTGTCTCTACCTCCTGGCGTTCTCCAGAAGCTGGGTGCTGCGGCTTGAAGTCAGCGTGATATGGTGGGAAGTGATCACCATCGCACAGACCCGCACGCTGCTCTCCCCTTCTCTCCTCCCAGCGGGACACTTCACGCCAACTACCAGCGGGATAATCAAACGCCGTTGTCACCATCGGAACACTAAAGCTGGCCATACATCAGAAAGATCGATCTTAAGATCGTTTGCACTCATGATTGTGTACAATTTCCCTTGAAATCCCCAGCAGTCCTTGGTGGTTTTTGGACACACAATCTACACACAATCCATCATACAATCAGTCATACAATCCATCTGCTGCATGATTGTGTACACAAGATGTGCACACAATCTGCATACAATACATCATACAATCAGTCATACAATCCATCTTATGATTGATTGTATGATTGTGTACACAAGATGTGCACACAATCTGCATACAATCCATCTTACAATCAATTGAGATTGTATGATTGGGTACAATATCTTTCTGATGTATGGCCAGCTTAAGGGTGAGATTCATGTGCTAAATGCACACAATTATATACAACCCTGTAAGAAAGTGACTCTTCCTTTGGCGAGGGCTGAAT
Source organism: Crinia signifera (assembly GCF_055691185.1). Lineage (NCBI taxonomy): Eukaryota > Metazoa > Chordata > Amphibia > Anura > Myobatrachidae > Crinia > Crinia signifera. The sequence continues at coordinate 231,260,674 of NC_139219.1, read as the reverse complement.
CCCCTATAATTTAATTGGCTGTGGGCATTTGACTTTCCTTCACAAATAACGGGCTAAAGTCGGCTCCTCTGATAATATAAAAAATACCCATTAGAGGATTATACAAATACCCATTGGAAACTACGTGGCCTCCCATAATTGTTTCAAAGGCCAAAGTGTGTGCTTTTTATTGTGTTTTTTATTATATACATTTTTTTATATATATTTTTAATTTTGTGTATTTATATATATTTTTTCAAACGTGTTATTTTACACAAATTGACATAAATGTACTAGTACTTATATTGCTATAGGTGGCCCCCTACTATAATATTATTGTTGCATTTAATAAATTGCTAAGAATTTTTTACTTTTGAAATATAAACAGTCTCCATTGTGTCTGATTATTTGAACTCATCCATGGCATGAGAGAGTCTATCATAGTATATTAAATTAGCGCAGTCTCCCTTTCCCTTTGGAATTAAGTGTCATTTTTTGTATATTTCCAGTCAGAGGTATACCAGTCTGACGTGAGGGTGTGTACATTTTTATTTGCACTAACACTAGTGCATTTTTAGAGAACTGCAGCTCTACCTACTTATATACAAAGTTTTCTTCATTTTCTCAATTATTTAATTTGTATGGTCAATTAGCGCCCAAACTCTCCTCTGTTGCTCAGGGGATATATTAACTATGGACGTTAGCTCCCTCTACGCCGTCATCCCACATGCTGATGGTGTGGAGGCGGTTAGGAGATTTCTGTGTAAGGGTCCATTTTCAGGACCGCCCATTGAATTTGTTTTGTCCTTGCTAAAGATTGTGTTGGAACAGAACCACTTCATGTACGCTAGAGAGTTATTTTTTCAGCGGTCAGGGACTGCGATGGGCTCGAACCTGGCACCTGGGTACGCAAATATCCTCATGGATGATTATGAGCAGAACCAGATCATGCCAGTGCTCGGGTCCCATATTCGATACTATCGCAGATTTATCGATGATATTTTTATATAGTAGTGAGCAATCTTTTTTGACAATGGTTGAAAGTCTCAATTCACTTGACAACCCGGTGAGATTTACAGCTGTAATTGACTAACAACAGATGAGCATTTTGGATGTGCTTGTATTCAAGAAGGACAAGAGGCTTGCCCACACACTGTTTCGCAAAACAAGAGAATACTCTCCTGTCTGCGACAAGTCACCACCCTGAGCCCCTCAAAAATAGTCTGCCAGTATCGCAGTTTATGCGGGTCTTAAGAAACAACTCAGAAGGAGACCTAGCGGCTATTCAAATTGAGGAAGTTAAACAAAGATTTTGTGAACGTGGCTATGGACTTGGGTCAATTAATAAATGCCTCAGCAGGGCACAGTCTCTGTTTGCTAAAGAGACTCAAAAAGAGAAGTGTCAAGAGACTAATAGACTTTTGTTTAGTGTCAAATGCGACATGAAGTTGCGCACGTACAGCGCTCCATCAAAAAGAAATGGGAGATATTAAAGACCGACCCAGATCTCAACAAGGCCAGAAATGGACCGCCTCTGTTAGGCATAAGGAGAGGGTCAAATCTCAAAGATTTGCTGTACCGTACGAATGCCAATATGGATGATATCAAAGATGGCAGTGGTAAGAACTGGCTTGCACGTAAAAATGGATGTTATCGGTGCCTAACGTGCAGGTCTTTGATGGTCGGTGGATCATTTCCACATCCGCAAAAAAGGCAAAAGGATCCAGTTGCGGCATAGACTACACTGCCAGATGGATTTCGTGGTGTACATCCTTCTATGCCCCTGTAGCTTGATGTATGTCGGGAAGACGAGGAGAACCTTTCGCGAAAGGATGACGCAGCATTGCTCCGACATACGTCTTGCTCATGAGAGGGGTAAGACTGACAAGCCAGTCGCTGCACATTTTGTCTTGAAGGGACACCAAATGAAATATATGATGATCGACTGGGTACCTCCACTACGCCGAGGTAGTGACAGGGACCTGCTCTTGTTGAAAAAAGAGTATCGCTGGATTCCCTAAAGGGCTTAATGAATATAATCACCTGGGTATTTTCCTCTAGATCATTCTTTGGAGACTTTTTTGAGTTGATACTTATCTGCTGAAATCGCTGCTATATATATAAAAAATCTTTTCAAATTTGTTCTATTTTTTTCAATTCATTACTAATTTTTTGGTATTTTTTCACCATATGTGATTTCCCTTGGTGAGATCTATTGTTGGAGGCCTGTTATAAGTATATGTTGCCTGTGATCCAATCTCGTGGTGCTGGTTCCCAATGAACATCGATGGTGTGAAGGGGGGATTGCATCATCGATTGGATCTATGGTATATGTGTACATATGTATTATTCATTTTTTAATGTGACAGCAGGTGCCAGTGTAAGGGCACTCAGTTACCTTTAGGTTTTTGGGTATAACTAATATATAATGTATAACTTTGCCACTTGTGAAACACCAAGCGAATGGTAATATAATTGGCATGTGCAATAATATAGTAATGGCTGTGCGCTCCACAGTGAGAGTGTGGAACGCAAGCCAGCAAGGATGTGGAGGCATTGGTTGTGCCTTACATCCGCTATGTGCTGTATGACTCAAATATGGATGTGCCCTCCACAATGATGCTGTGTGGAACGCAAGTCGGCGGGGGAGCTGGGGCGGATGTTCCGTCCTGGTGACCCGCATGACAGCGTTACTTCTGGCTAGGTGGAACACACACCAAGTAAGGTGTGCTAGATGCCAGACAAATGGAGCGCTACAATGCCTAAGATGCGCTGTGAGTATTGTGATAGAGTGCTGTATTTGAATAAATGTAAGGTTCGCATTGGTGTTATATATGTGGCATTACTGATCTATTAAGGGAGTTTCTGATATGATAGGTCACTGCCCGGTGGGTGGGACTGTTTGGTCCTTAAATACTGGCACCTGTTGATAGGGATTTGTCTGTCTTGTCCTGCACGAGGAGGTCATGAGTAAGGCCACGTTCTGTGGTCGAAACGTCGACCTGACCTTTGCCTAAGATGCCAATTCTGTCTATGGAATAAAAATCCAGCTGTTATCTTTGGATATACAAAGCCCTGGTGAGTGCCATTTTTTTTAAATTGGACTATGTATGTGGCCCTAACAAGGTACCACTGATGTGCGATCCCAGGCGATTGCCAGAAAATTAAGTGTGTGCTGACCCAATCAAGGTATATATATATATATATATATATATATATATATATATATATATATATATATATAGAGATTAAACTAATATATATATATATATATATATATATATATATATATATATATATATAGATTAAACTACATGATTTCTGTAAGTTAAAATCTGGACATATATACGCTAAGTGATGTCTGCTGCTTAGTTATATGATGCATATTCGGATTGAGTGACTGTACATGGCTTTAGATAGATTTAATGATGTATCTGTATGCGTTCCACATGTTGAACCAATGGGTCCAGGTGAATTATGTTATGACAATCAGTGGGGTATATAGGGGCTGCATGTAGCATATGTCAGTACTATCTTTTCCTTCTTGTTGTTCCTATGGATATGTTACAGTGTCTTGACAAAGGCCCCTAGTGGGTTGAAACGTCGACAACCAAATGAGGATATGCAAGTAAACTATACTGACTTTATCAACAATTTGGTGAGTGCCCTTGCTTTTCATTAAGCGTTTTTTTGGACATATATATACATATATATATATATATATATATATATATATATATATATATATATATATAGACTCTAAAACGTCTCTCCTGTTAGTGAGAGACACGGAATAGTATGGACAGAAGGGGGTTGTTAAGAGTGCGCTCAAATAGTACCACCTAGCATGTGCATGCAATCACCATGATATCACAATCACAATTTCTCTGGAGTATAATTCCGGGGTTTTCCTCAATAAAACGTAGACTTCGTTCGAATAATGTTTCTTTATTAAAAAGATACCAACGCGTTTCGTCAACACAAATTCATCAGGGGCAATGCAATTCTTAGAATACATGATACAAAGGATAATCCTTACATCGAACAACGAATATAAAATCAATAAACGGTAGTGGGAACAATTGTTCCAAGGAAAATCATTCAATGGCCACAGGCAGCAAATAATAATGATGCCGTATCAACTGGATAAAATGAACCCATATACAGTATATATATATATATATATATATATATATATATATATATTCTGTTAATATTCACTGATAAATAGGCCCCTACGCCTTCCTTTCCTCCAGCCAGGGTATTACTGCCCAATACAGCTCTTCTCTGAGGGGATTATGGTATATTAATTTATCCTATCCAATTTGCTTCACTTTGTTAATCCAACTATAATGACAACTCAAATACATGATTATTTCACAGTCATATCAGATATCTACCTTGCTGGTATAGACATTTGTGACTCAGCCCAGTACTTGTTATATCCCTTCATTCCTGATTACTATGAGCACATGTTTATTGGCAACCCTAACACTTTGGAAAGAGTCCAGTAACACAATAACTGTACAGAATACTTTTCACATTTTATTCTTGTGAATTTTATAGGATGTACCTTTCTTCCTGCTATCCAGTATATTGTCCTGAGAGTACCTGAAACCTTATAACATCTCCTTTGACCACATCAGAATCTGTCTAGTTGTTATATACCACAGCATAAATGTACTATGGGTGTGATTCATAACTGGACATAAACCAATGGTTTGCTATGATCGAGGGAGGACTGTGCATATGTAGAACAGGTCAGTACCCCCTATGCCACAGGCTGATTGACAGGCCAAGCAAGGCAATTTAGGGCATGGAGTGGAGCTTGCTGGTCAGTGTTCCTTGAAAATGGAAGCATATTGTCACTGTTTTCTACCAAGGCCAGTGCTTGCTTCTTCTGTTGCAGATTTACTGCACACAGAAACCGGAGTAGATTAGCCATCCAGAGTAACCGGAGGGTAAAGCTTGCCATACATCTAAAGATTTATTGTCATATCGGACTGGTTGGAACAAAAACCTGGTAATATCTGAATGATAGTTTTAGTCAGTTTTCCAGCATTTCGAAGCAAATGGTCAACTGTCATTTGCTCTCTTCCATTACCAGCCAAATTGGACAATAAATCAGTAGATGTATGGCCAGCATTACTCAGATGACTGATGTTAAGAGATCCAAAATGGTGGTAAAATCTGAGTCCTAGCTGGTATTCACTCAGAAAGGGTACGGTTCGGTGGGTTAGGTTTCCCTGAAGCCGATCCTGTTCATCTCTAATTTAGATTTGGGTATGTTATATTGTTTATATCTGCAGGGTAAATACTTGATGCTATTGCATGTGGCCCACAAAAGTTATTTTCACACTGAAATTTAGATTTCAGGTTGAACACACCCCATACAATTCCAGTTGCATATAATTTCTATAACTGAATATAAAGTAGGCATAGTGCTTTAAAATAAGGAAGATTTCAGACAATGGGGCAGATGTATTAAGCCTTAACAATAGATAAATGCAATAGTGATAAGGAGAGATAAACGTCCAGCCAATCAGCTCCTTACTGACTTTTTTCAAACACAGGCTGTAACATGGCAGTTAGCAGGTAATTGGCTGGATGTTTATCTCTCTTTGGCCCTTATTCTGATCGGTGCGGCCCGATCAGAAATATGCGGTGATGTCCGTCTTTGCGAATCCCCGCCTTCCATACGGATCGCCACCTCCGTCCGTATGCGGATATGTGGCGGTCCGCATGAATGTGGACGGGGATACGCCTCCTCCATGGTGGGAGCAGCCCCTGCATTCGATGGTCGCCGAACATCGAATGCAGGGCCGCACGCTCCACCAGGTCCCGCAACACAAGACCACACGGACACTTGTCCGTGTGAAATCTTGTATGGGGGCGGGCAGCTGACATCCGGCGATGTCAGATGCCCGCCCCGTACCCACGCGTCACGGCCTCATTACCATGCATACGCCCCGCGTTTGCATGGGAACGCCCATGAAACGCGGGGCGTATGCATAGGGTAATGAGGATAAGTAGCCCCTCACGCCCCTCTACGCCCCCTGTGCGGCGTATGAAGAATCCATGCGGCGAAATCGCCTGCACATGCGCAGAGTGACCTCTGCACATGCGCAGACGATAAACATCGGCGGCCCGTACGCAAGCGGGAATATCCGCACCGATCAGAATAAGGGCCTTTATCACCCTTGGGTTTATCGCTTGTTAAGGCTTAATACATCTGCCCCAATAAGACTTATATCACTAAGTACACAATAATGAAAACATTGAGATAAGGTTGAGAGTGATAAACCACCAACCAAACAGCTCCTACCTGTCATTCTTTAAACACAGCCTGTGACATGACAGGTAGCAGCTGATTGGCTGGTGGTTTATCACCCTCCATTTTATCGCTTTTCAAGCTTAGTACATTTGACCCAGGGAGAGATGAGGGAAAAGAGGAATGGGTAAGGGGGTCCTCTGCAAACTCTGAAGGCCAGCCTAACAAGGTGAGAGAAAAAGGGGGCAAAAAAAAGGAACAGTCAGAGCTTTTATCCATTACTTTCTGGTTTGCACATATTGTGTCCTCCAGGTGTGTATGGGGAGTGAGGGCCTGCTCTGTGACTTTAACATTGCATGCAGCACCCAGCTCCTGTCACCTTGTAGAAGCCGGCACTGCAGACAAAACTGCAGGCACTTTATCACTTCTCCTCCTTTATCACTGCTTCATACATCTACCCCTGGGTGTCAAATGTGGAAGTGATGCCTCTGGTGCCCATTCATCCTTTTCATTTAACCACATTTAAATTTTTAAGTGGTAACACTTTTTAAAAAACAATGTAGTGCTACTTCTTTGGGGTGAATATCTTTTCTTGAAAATAATACCCCTTTCAGACAGAAAAAAAGACCCGGGAATTTCCCTGCTCTTGCCGTGTCGACCCGGGTTTTTCTTCTGTCTGAAAGGGTCAACACGGGTCTAAAGTTCCGGGACTTCGACCCAGGTATTTACCTGGGTTTTTCCCGGGTCTGTATTCCAAAAACCCGGGTCGCCGGCTGTCTGAAAGGAAACGACCCGGGTTTTTGGGATTATTACACATTGTTAGGCACTGATTGGCTCTCCTGGTGGGGTTCTGGCTGATTGGTTGTGAGGATAGGCTTCTCTGATTGGCTGGGAGGGCATGGCAATGGAGCTGGCCTCTGAGGTCATTAGGGAGCTGAAAAAAGGATAGCATGGCCCACTGGTAGAAGCAAGAGGTGAGAGCTGCTGGCAGTGAGAGGGGAGGAGGATATCAGCAAACAGATGACTGGGACAGTCAAAGATGCCACAGTGTACTCAAACATTGCAAATATACTGACAGCCATGTGAGGTAACATGTACCTTCCAGTATATAAAAACAATAAAACTTGTTTACAACATATCCTTGTGTCATGCCATGGTTAATGCAATGCAGTGAGCAGTCACCACCCACTTTTGATGACCTCATCTCTGTGTGCCTTTAAAACTGTCATATTCTTATGACACACAGAGTTTTGCAGCAAAAATCTGGCTTCTGTGTGAAAGGGGTCGACACGGGAAATACCCAGGTTTTTGCTCCTGTGTGAAAGGGGGTCAGCCCCTTGCTGCCTAGTTGTACCCGGGTTTTTGTATCCGGGAAATACCTGGGTTTTTGGGATTTTTCTGTCTGAAAGGGGTATAAAGCTATTATCCATTCCCAAGATAGTATTTAGCTGAGATAAGTGCATTGTGTTTGTTTATCCCAAACTGCCCTCAGTGTTTCTTTTTGTTTTCTGGTTTTAGGAAAACCACCCCTGATTGGTGGTTCTGATTTTGGATTGTTTTTAAATGCTCTAAACAGCTAAAAAAAATCTTGTATCTTTTGCCTGTTTTTGTTCCTGCAGTGTTATTAACCTCGATATCCACCTATCAGCTCACAACATTGTTCACCTGGCCAAAATGCTGGCTGACTATACTATTCAACAGAGCAATGGCACAAACACACAGCAATTTAATATAACACATCTATGGAACATTGTGAGACAGCAGTAGCAGATACTTTCCCACTGATCACTGCACAGTTGTGACTTTCCTGTTTGTGCACATTTTTTTATAGTGTAATTTGTACTGTTTGTGCATTTTTTTTTTCAGTTTATCTGGTCCTTGCCACATGTGCCTGGTGTGATGTGTCCTGTCATGTGTGTTTTTTACAAGTGTGAAGTTTTGTGCGTGATTGTTTTTTACTTTTTGTGTTTAAGGGCCCACACCCTCTCACTCGGATGACTTGCTTGAAATGGCACCAAAATCACAAGAGAGGGACATTATTATTTATTTTATTTATTTATTTATTAACAGTTTCTTATATAGCGCATACATATTCCGCAGCGCTTTACAGAGCATAGTTATGAGCAAAAACACATAACGAATTACAGCACAAGACAGTTTAGGACAAGTACATGGTTAATACGGATAGTTGCATCAGTGGACAGGACACTGAAGCAATCATCAGGGTGGCAGAGGTTTATATATTCTAAGAAAGGCACATGAGGAGAGAGGGCCCTGCTCGTGAGAGCTTACATTCTAAAAAGGGAGGGTTAGACAGACAGGGGTGACACAGAAGGGAAAGAGGTGAGCATAAACAGTAGGTTAGGATGAGAGATGGTCGGGTTTTATGCAGGAGGGTGGGAAGAGGTCAGCTTAGTCCTTGATATTTTAAGTCTAAAAAAGAGCTGGGTCATCCAAGAGTAGACAGTAGAGATACAATTGGAGATATGAGTGAGGATAGAGGGAGAGCGGTCAGGAAAGGAGCGGTAGATTTCAGTGTTATCAGCATAGATGTGATAGTGGAAGTCGAGTGAGCAAATATGCTCACCCAGAGAGGACGTATAGAGATAGAGAAGAAGAGAGCCAAGAATAAAATTTTGGGGGGCACCTAAAATCAATGGAAGAGCAGGACAGGTGAAGTCATTAGTGGTACAGCAGGGCCTTTTCAAAACTGAATATACAAGCATTAACAGCAGTGGCGTAACTATAGCACCGCAGCCCCCGCAGTCGCGGGGGGGCGTTGTGCATATGGGGGCGCCGGGGGGGCTGCGGTGCTATAGAAATCCCCCCGCCCCACATCTCCCGCATGCTTACTTGTCCGCGCATCCCGGATCCCCTCCTGGCCCCAAGCAATGCCATGGAGATATGCCATTATGCAATACAATGGACATTATGCAATACAATGGATCCAACGCGGGAAGACATTTTGCCTGAATAGAGTCTGGAGGGAAGACCTGTAATGCGGACTTTTGGGTAGTTTCAGTTTCCATGGAAAATAAACTGCATATTTCTAATATCATCACTTTACACATTCATAATGGATTTTTTTTCCATTTCCTTCCCTAACTTGGAAAGAGTAGCACCCCCGCAAGAGATATAAAATAGCGGGCAACACAGGTCAAAAATAATAGTGACCTATTTAGAGTGTGCAGACAAATTTCCTCCCCATCATCTCCCCATTTATTCATCTAACTTTGAAAGACAATGGCAACATTTTTCTGATTTTACAATCAATGTTTCTGAAAAAGGAAACAAGGCAAAAAACTACTGTTTATTAAAATACTGTATGATGCACTTTGATAAAAAAAGTCAAATAAATAACGATACTGTTGTTCTCCTTCATTGGTGGCTTGATTGTTAATTCTATAACAATAGTGTTAATCAGTTGTTCATTGTTTAATGGATGCTTCCTTTTCTTTTGTTATTTGCCTTGATTATTTGAATGACATTTTTTCCTTATTTGAAACATCTTCATGTTTGTAAGCAGGGTTAGCGTAGGCTTTATAGTCCTCATTGGTCGTGTTTCTGTTCCTATATATTGCAGTTCCAGTAGGTGGCCATGATTTGTCTTCCCGCAAAAGTATCTCAAACTTTTTATAGTTACTTCCTGGTTTTAATTTCAAACACCTTTTCAAAGCCAACCAGAGAGTTCGGTTATCCAGAATAAACTCCTGGAAAAAACAAATGGAACCTGTATCATTGAAAACTTTACTACATTTTTGTAGGTTTCCAAAGAAATCAACCAAGTGCTAAGAGAAAAAAAGAATGAGAATTGTGCGGTGCACTCTGGAATTAAACAATGAGGCTCCACTGATTTGAATATTTATTTTTAAAACATAACATTTATTTTGATTCCCATAAAAAAAGTATATTAAGGGAATATCACCCATTGATGTAAGTACAACTAATATTAAAATATGAGCAAATAGAATAAGTGAATTAAAGAATAGAAATAAGTGGTTTTATATATATATATATATATATATATATATATATATATATATATATTTTTTTTTTTTTTACCCAATAGTGGTATGGCGTGAAATTGAAATTATAAATGTCCAAATACACTTATTCAAAATCCACATCCAGTGAAGTGAGCAGGAGATGTTTTTTCCAATATTTCTTTATTCAGCTTCACAGGATTGTCATGATAAAAAAACACTTGTAGAGAATCCCAACGCGTTTCGTCTCATAGAGACTTCATCAGGGGAATATAACAGTCTACAAGTATAAAACATTGTTTCAATACACAATATATAACAAATTTTGCTTTTACATCAGAGATTTAAAAAGAAGGGGAAATTCCCCATGAAGATGAGGGCCAGAAAAAGAGATAGAACATGATGGAGAACCAGTGGTGATTCAAAGGAAAAAGTGGGGAAGGCCGTGAATAGGTGTGGTTTTCTAATTTTTAATTAATTACTGTGGTGAAAGATACTTTACTAAACCCGTATGTGTCCTATTTATATACCTTTTGGTCAAAGATTGTGAAATAAATGGACCATTTTCTTCTTTATAACAATGTCTCCTGGATTTTTTTATTATCGGGACATGGTATTCTTAAACCCTTTTGAATTACAGAGAAAATTTTAAATGTATTTTATATTCAATTATTATGAATTTATTTAGCGAATTTATTTATAGTGATATTCTCGTGATATTACGTACCTTATTAGGAATATACCAATATCAATTAGTTGATTAATAGTGTGCTAGTCTTATGTGGCCTGTGAATAAATTAGTCTATAATTACTTTAATTTCTCTTATAGTGACAATTGTGCAATTTAGTGAATGATTTATTTATAAATAAATCATTCACTGAATTCCCCACTTTTTCCTTTGAATCACCACCGGTTCTCCATCATGTTCTATCTCTTTTTCTGGTCCTCATCTTCATGGGGAATTTCCCCTTCTTTTTAAATCTCTGATGTAAAAGCAAAATTTGTTATACATTGTATATTGAAACAATGTTTTATACTTGTAGACTGTTATATTCCCCTGATGAAGTCTCTATGAGACGAAACGCGTTGGGAATCTCTACAAACGTTTTTTATCATGACAATCCTGTGAGGCTGAATAAAGAAATATTGGAAAAAAACATCTCCTGCTCACTTCACTGGATGTGGATTTTGAATAAGTGTATTTGGACATTTATAATTTCAATTTGGCGCCATACCACTATTGGGTAAAAACATTGGGCTTTGGTCGTTCCCTATCCCTCAGGGAACTTAGTGGTGAGGCTGCCTAACGCATAATTGTAAAATAGGCTATACTGAAAATATTCTATAAATAGGCATAGCGCGATTTGGAATATTGGGGATACATATATATATATATATATATATTGTGGTTAAATATATAAATTATATATATATATGTATATATATATATATATATATATATATATACACACAGTGTGCGTGTGTGTGTATGTTGTATGTGTGTGTGTGTATATATATATATATATATATATATATATCTATATATATATATATATATATATATATATATATATATATATATAGATATATATATATATATATATATATATATATATATATAGATATAGATAATGTAGAAATAGGATCGCACTCCATCCAGCAATCAAACAACTCCCGGGGTGTCATCCAGAACAAAGTCCTCATGTACAAGAAAAAAAGGACGCACTCTCCAGAATATATAAATGCAATAAAAAGCTGTGTATTTCAATGATACTTGTCAAGAAAAAAATGTTACTCAACGTTTTCGTCCTCTGGGGGACCTTCGTCAGGAGATGGGCATCTATAACAGCAATCCAACACAGGGCACAGCTATGACCACACAGCAGGTAGGAACCTGCTGTAGGAACCTGCTGTGTGGTCATAGCTGTGCCCTGTGTTGGATTGCTGTTATAGATGCCCATCTCCTGACGAAGGTCCCCCAGAGGACGGAAACGTTGAGTAACATTTTTTTCTTGACAAGTATCATTGAAATACACAGCTTTTTATTGCATTTATATATTCTGGAGAGTGCGTCCTTTTTTTCTTGTATATATATAGATATATATATATATATCTATATATATATCTATATATATATATGTCCAAAAAAACGCTTAATGAAAAGCAAGAGCACTCACCAAATTATATATATATATATGGAAAGAGAATAGATAGAGCGCACAGTCAGAAACCATATATAAATTTATAATAGTTTTACTTATATTTTTAGCAAAGATAAAAACTGACATACATGGGATAAAAATATAGGTAAATCGCCACAACACGGCGCTTGTCACCAGCACAGCGGGGTCGACCAGATCTTCAGGAACACGCAGGGTGATCAGCCCAGCGGGGTTCGTCCACCCGCCGCAGTCAGGACAGAGCCGAGTACGTCTTCGCCCGGACCAAAAGGACGTCATCCGTCAGCAAAGGAAAGTAGCCACGCCCAACGCGTTTCGACAGAGGTCTTCGTCAGAACTATTATAAATTTATATATGGTTTCTGACTGTGCGCTCTATCTATTCTCTTTCCATAAAATACACACTCTGGATTCGAGCTTGGACTCAGACTCTTGAATGTGCAGGAATTTCTCCCGTATAGTTAATGCATGTAAAAGAATAAAGATGCAATATAATGGTGAAGTACATTTAAACATTTACTTCAATTTAATGACAAACTTCATTATTACACAATAAAATGACATCATCCATAAAAGCACTATAGATAAAGTGCAAAGTGATCAATCCTTAAAAAGAGCAGAGACGAAAAATGACCGGATCGTAAGGAACTGATTATTAGACATTGTGTATTGATGAAGTTTCTTGTTAAACTGAAGTGAATGTTTAAATGTACTTCACCATTATATTGCATCTTTATTCTTTTACATGCACCTACTATACGGGAAAAATTCCAGCACATTGAAGAGTCTGAGCGCCTCATAGGTTGTGTTCCATCTTTTTTTTTTTTTCTGCTTTTGGGCTACTATTGCCTCTAACAGGTTAATATTTTGTGTGGTGCACCTGAATTGTGTTCTTTCAGTTGGGAGAAAAGTCTAGTCTGCTACTTCTGTAGGAAAGGGCAATACACACTGGGGGTTTTTGCCCAGCGTGCATGGACAGTGATGATCGCCGTTATCGCTGGGGGGGGGGGGGGGAGCTGCTCAGTGCATACACACTGAGCGGCTTTCCCCCTGACCGGTGCTGTCAGCGGGGGGCGGACGGCTTTGCATAGCGCTATGCAAAGCCTTCCTCAAAGTCGCTTATCTGCTGGTAATACCAGATGAACGGCTTTCCCGACAAAGATGCTGGAGCGCTCATCACCATTCGCTCACCATCGCTGGGCTGTACACACTGGGCAGCTTTCATACTGAAAGTCGCTCAAATGAGAAAACTGAGCGGCTTTCACATTAAAGTCGCCCAGTGTGTATGGGCCTTAACACTTTAGCTTCAAATGGACAATTTTGTCTTGTCTTTTCAGTACTGCATGCTATTTATACATTTGTGATGTATCAATGTTTATATTGTATCAATGTGTGTGAAATGTAACAATATCAGCCAGACTCCTGTGATATTTGGGGAAATTTACTAAAGGAAATTTGTAAAAAATAGGTGTATTTGTATACAGAAATACACTTATTTTTGACATTTACTAACCCTGAAAATACAGCAATTCGTATTCGTTTTGATAGCACATCAATACGAATAGCCGTATTTTTAGGATAGTAAATGTCAAAAATAAGTGTATTTCTGGATACAAATACACCTATTTTTTTTACAAATTTCCTTTAGTAAATTTCCCCCATTGTGTCATGCTCTTATGCAGAGCTAATTTAACAGGGTGTGTTATTCCTTAGGAATAAATAGATGCTAAGATGTGTCCAATAATATTTGTATATCAAATGGGGAATTTTGGAATGCCCCTGGACAAATCTTTATGTAAATGAAATATAGGTTTTTTGTTGTCATATATAATAAATGTGTATGCTTTATGACCACGCCCACTTTATAGAGAGACGAGGCCTGACAAAAATAAGTGTCAATGCCACCGGGCAGTCAGTAACGGATGACTGACCCAGTGACTTTTGCCACCAGGCAGTCACCAGTTATTGAATAACCCAGCGGTGGTGGTGGCTGTAGGCTGGGAGCTAGGCTTTCTTCACCTCTGTTACCAGCGGAGCCTTGCGGGAGGGCTGATGTCATAACTACACTACTGTAGCACTACAACTACATTCCCATGGTGGGCCCTTACCATCCCAGTCTGACACTAGAACCCCCAATATATACATATATTATATACACAGGACCTTATGTTAACATTTTATATAATAATAGCATTAAGTAGAATTTTTTTTGAAAAAACAGTTTTGTTCATTTCAAATAATACCTACCTCCACTAAAAATACCACCACAAGACAAATCGCCAGTATTACTATGATGTGTATCCTCCAGCTCATTGGAGTGCAGACAAGCTGGAAAAATAGAGCATACATGTAAATAAATACATATCTTACAGTATGTAATGAAAGATGCTTAAAAGAAAAAAAAATGTAATACAAAAGAAATAAAACTTACTCCCAAGTCCAAATAGATGTTTGTGAAGTCAGCAAATATGAAGAATATGGTGAAGGTAGCTTCTATAGCTAGTATGGCCATAAACAAGTCTGTAATATAAGAAATAGCACTCTAGCAACTTGATTATGTTTCAACCACTTAGAATAATGTATTTCAAAATAAATTCAAGTACAATGATGTCAGAAAAAAAGGTGCACCTTGGGATGCAACAGTGTATGATGTAAGCAGGGAGGAGGCATCTATTTACATCAGACACCTCCTGTTGCATTAACATATTATTTGCATGGTATTTTACTGTGCAATAGCATCCAACTATAAAACAGGCTCTGTGATCGGAAAATTCACCTGCTCCAGACTAGTGCTGCTGAGTGCCTATGCACAAATTTAATAACCGGCATTTGGAGAAAATTCCTATCTTAATTCACACTCCACCGGCCACCAAAATGACAAACCATTTTGTATAATATTAAACTGTAAATTACTTGCACACTATCACACTGCTGCAAATACTGCTTATCATCTATTATTTATTGTCAAATATTTATCCACGGAAATCTGCAGGGTTTTACACAGAGAATATGAGAATTTGGCCTTTAACATCAGTCCCTGCCCCAGTGGAGCTTACATTCTATGGGGGTGATTCTGGTTGGTTTGCAAAAGCAAACTCCTTCTTTAATGGACAAAACCATGCTGCACTGCAGGTGGGGCTGATGTAACACGTGCAGAGACTCACCCCCTATATTCAGTATCACATGTACATGCACACACATTCACACTAGGGATAGTTTTGTAGGGCGCAAACTGGATTTCCTGGCCTTTGTCATGGATAGCTTGCATGTCTCCATGGGTGTTGCAAGCCACCTGATGGTGGGAGGGGATCCGATGCGTCCTAGGATGCCGATTGGATAACTACTGCAGCAGGAGTCCTCTGCTATTAATAGACACCTCCTGCTGCATTAACATACAGTGCTATCACTGCTGCTTCCAAGGATGCAGTAACGATAGCAAATGCAACCACATCTGAATCAAGCCCGATGAGCAGGGACACATCTGTATGACAATGGCAGTGTTATTACAGTAAGGATAACTTTTCTCAATACAGGAAGAATGCATACAATGAAAAACTTACAGTTGGTGTAAATTGGCTTTCGGAAAGGTTTTCCCTTGGAGAAGATAAATGATAAGATCACCATGTGCACACATGTTATCAGCCACAGAGTTGTGCTCTCAAAGCTTACATAATCTGGGGTAATTCTTTCATTCATTAGCACATATGTAAGATTTCGATTTAAGCTTTCGTTGCCTGGATTACATGCACTGGGAGAAACAGAAATAAAACCTAACCTTAGCATGCTCCATATTTCCTTTACATTAGTACAGTTATTCCTTTCTTACCAGCAAGACCATCAGAAACATATTGTTGTAACAACTTTTTCACATAAATACTAATATACAGATGGAGCCGGGCTCCCTCTTGCTGGCGAATCGCCAGACTGTCTCCGCTGGCAATCCGCCAGCAGTGAGGCGCTCCATCTGACTTAGACTCAGTTTCCGGGCGGCGGGGCGACGGGAACCTGTACGTCTCCGCTTCAGGGAGACAGACAGGGTTAGGCGGGGGGGGGGGGGGGGGGGTGCGGGGAGGCGGTGTGGACCCCAGATGACTGCCGACAAGCCGACGGGGACCCGTGGGAAGCGCCGTCGGAAGGGGACGCGCGTGCATTTCGTGCGCACCCGTCCCCTTTCGCAGATACAGAGCCGGGCTGGCGGGGGATGGCGGCTGGCGATTCTGCCGCCATCCCCTGCAAAGACCAGCCCGGCTCCATCTGTAATATGTTCCCTTCAATCAGGCATGGACTGGCCCACAGGGATACACAAAAAACACCTGATGGGCCCCTGTTCCTGTAGAGAGGCAATGGACATCATGAACATCATAAACCCATGGGGTATGGTACACACCCTAAACCTTACCATAGCATACACCTAACTCTATTCCTAAAATTACCTATGAACATAGAGTACACTCCATAGCTTAGCATAATACAATACTTAGAATGTTGTTGAAATTAGAAACAGGAACTGAATGGTATACAAGTATGGTACAAAATGAATAAATTGTAAATGTATATTGAAAATAATAATTGAATTTAATTTGAAATATAAAAACATTTTCAGAACAATCTGTTCTAGCCATCAATGTGACTTCTGGCATACACCAGTAACATATGCAACAGTGCATGGTACTGTACAGTAGCTGAAATTCTGTAACCTGTGCTGAATCTGCTATGCCCCCTGAGCGCTGCACGTAGAGGAGAAAATGCAATGTCTGTTAGGATGAATTAGCAACACTTGGCAAGATATAACATGAACAGAGATAAAATACTAGCCAATCGGCTTCTGTCATTTTACAATTTTTTTCCAATTGAACAATGACAGGAGCTGATTGGTGGGAAGTTTATCTTTCCATTTTCTCTCTCTCCAAGCTTTGATAAATCTCCCCATGTATTAAGAAGAAAGTTTAATAAGCTCCATGAATGGTAACGTCACATGGGGGGTTATTCTGCTTGGTACGGTGGGACCGTACGCGGTCGATTCGTTTTTTTTTTTCAACCGCATGCGTAGCTTTCACTATGCGCATGTGCGGCAACTTCACACCGCTCACGGACGGGTCTCTCCGTGCGAAACAACCTGTCCGCAAGAGCACGGTCATTGTGGGCGGCATGGGGGCGTTTTTAGGGGAGCGGCCGGAATAATGAGAAAAACTTGGCGTAAACATGGGCGTACACGGGGGTGTGCACCAAAATTGTATGGTGCTACAACCGCCTACTTTAGATCAGCGAACGCACCGTGCATTTTGGCCCAAAAACAGGCGGGCGCTAAAGATATCTCCAGACCACCCCTAGAGATACCGCATCACAGCGGACGCCTGGGTCTGCTAATTAACGCTGATTACTACTCAAACACATACACCTGAATGTAATAAGCAATGCTGCAGGCTATTAAGTGAAAACCATTATTTCACTACCTGCAAGCCACACACAGCCCTCAAACACATTGGAAGCATATCTTTTTACACTTCAACATGTAAAGGTTGGTTTAATTTTAGGTAAGATTTATTCTAAGACCTGCTTATATATGCCAAGGTAGTTATTCTATAACCATCCACACCCATTCAGAAAGTGTTTTTGTATACTTTAAAAAGCAGGACACTCAATTCACAGAAGTCGACATGTGTCAACATTTTCACTGCAGCACAAACATACCAGTTTGTTATATGGCAAAAGACACATAAACCACTTTTAAGAGCAACAATGATGTTTTTGGACTCAATTTCTACTTGCACTGTGGCGTACGCTCAGATATACGGAAGGTGTCGGTGTGAAAACGGACGAGACCTGTCCGTATATGGTGGCGTACGCTCTGCTGTACGCCAGTTTACGGTGGCTAAGAGGAGATCCGTCCGTGCACGGTGGTGTATGCTCGAGTGTACGCCACTCCCCATTGTCGGTGTTTGTGACCGTCCGTGTGCGGCTGTTCTGTGGGCGGACTTTTACTCACCGTCCGCGTATGGGAAACTTATGGTGAAACGGACCGTACAGAAGGAGCGGGTCTCGCTCTTGCAGGGGATGGCGATGGCGACGCCAGCCGCCATCCCCCGCCACCCGCCATCTGTATCTGCACACGCGTCCCCTTTCGCACGGTTCCCCCGGGTCCCCACCGGCTTGTCGGCGGTCACCCGGGATCCCCACCGCCTCCCAGCACACCCCCTAACCCTGTCCATCTCCCTGAAGTGGCGACAGACAGGGTTCCCGTCGCCCCGCCGCCCGGAAAGTGAGATGCGCGTGCGCGTGAGACGCATGCGCGTCTCAGTCAGATGGACGCCGGGCTGCTGGCGGATCGCCAGCGGTGATGTTCTGGCGATTTGCCAGCAAGAGGGAGCCCGGCTCCATCTGTACATACGTTTCACCGACCTAACCAGAATAAAGCCCATGGAATCTGGAGCCCATTATAAAACAAAAAAGATAAAATTGTAATCAATGGGAGAAGGAACTCTAAAGTTCACTTCCTATCTAAGCAGAAAGCACAGAATGTCATGTTACAGAGGTGTAGATGTATGAAGCAGTGATAAGGGAGGAGAAGAGAGCCAGAGGAGGTGACCCATGTAAACCAATCACCACTGAAGCAACATCAATAATTTGCATAATATAACTTATACAGAGCAGCTGATTGATTGCCATGGACCACTCCTTCTTTGACTCACTTCTCCTCACTTGACCCCAATTAAAATTACAACAGACATTTCCCTGATACATATTAAACCACACAGGAGTGCACCTTATGCAGTACACATAATGTCCACAGTTGTGCTGCTTATACACATCTGTCTCAGTTAATTCAGCAGCTCACTGTCCATGACTCTCAGCATATGCTGTGCCAGAAGAAGAAGGAGCTACTGGGACAGGCCTTTCTGTTAGAATTACTGTTCTAGGTTGTGGTAGAGGTGGAACTCAGTTCCCCCTACCATTAGAGGTGGTGCGACTCAGTTCTACCCCGTTCCCCCTCACATCAACCCCTGCCAGTAAAGTTAAGTTGAAAGAAATATTGGATCCCCATTACAATGTCTCATGCTACTTGCACACCTGATTAAATCAAGAATTAAAAATGACATTCAGCAACAGATTTCAAGGTGCAAAAACAGATAGTGTGCATTTACCTGTAAATGTCATCTTGGCTATACCATGGCTGTCTCTGAACCATGAGAAAAGCATATGTCTGCATGGCAATGGTATATAGAACATTGAAGATCACTGAAAACAGCATAGGAGGAGAAATCAGCTGTCCTGGTGGCCTGTACTTTGCCAGTTTGGGATATGCAGGAGTGGAACTCACTGAAAAAGAAGAATGCTTTGTGCATTACATGAAAAAACTAAAATATAGTATTATGATTCAATGATTTATCGAGCTGTACATGAGAGCTAAAGTTCTTATCTATTACAAAAATAATGAATATATTGAATATACATACTCACTTGTAAAAAAGATTACAAAGACAATGGCAAAATCATGGATGAGCCATTGATTATTTCCAAAAATGTTTCTTTGCTGAAATACAAAACAATATTAATGTGTGTTGCTTACTGTATTGTTGGTATACATGCTCATATGTATAATGTGTAGTAATAATCAAATTGGAAAGTTAAATAATTCTCACCCAGTAGAGCAACAGTGTGTTGGTATATTCAACTAATCCAAACATCGCCATGAATTTAAACATGCTGAAAGTTGTGACAAGAGCAGCTCGTCCTTCCCTGTTTAAGAACAATATATTTATTATTTATTACTAGTTATTTATATAGCGCACACATATACTGCAGCACTTTACAGAGAATATTTGAACATTCCCATCAGTCCCTGCCCCAATGGCATTCATTATGTGTGTGCATGTACAGTATCTGCTGCATCTGCTTGTATCCGATGTACATTCAGTCATAGGATACAAGCAGATGCAGCTGTATTGAATCAGTATATGTTTACTGCTCAAAGGATATGTCTTTACAAAGACTCCATGGCAGTGGTGTCAAACTCATGGCCCTCCTGCTGTTGTGGAACTACATGTCCCAGCATGCCTTGCCACCGTTTTAGCAATCCATTATATAAAAGCTGTGGCAGGGCATGCTGGGACGTGTAGTTCTTCAACAGCTGGAGGTCCATAAGTTTGACACCACTACTCCACGGCATACATGATAATATACTCTCTTTTAGGGGTTATGCAATCTGCCGCCGCTATTTCCGATGTGGAAAATATAACGGCGGCTCCCTATTCAATGCTGTCTTTAGCGACAGCATTAAAGTGGGATCACAGCAGAATGGGCCCGACTTTAGAAGCTGTCGTGCCTGTTTTGCCGATAATGGCCATGGATTGTCGCGTTTTCGCGGCCATGCTCCCTTTGCGCCGAGCGGGCAGGCGGGACATTGAATCCCGCTTGTCGTTCTGCAGTCGATCAGACCGCAAACGGGCCAGGATCACGGCTGTCGGCGGAGATCAACAGCCGTGATCCCGGATTGCATACCCCCCTCAGTCAGATGATATACAGACTTCATGAGTTCACATATCCTTTTTTTCCTTTCCTTTTTTCCTGGGGCAGATGTATTAAGCTTTTACAAGAGATAAATGCAAGTGTGATAAGGAGAGATAAACGTCCAGCCAATCACCTGCTAACTGCCATGTTATAGCCTGTGTTTGTAAAAAGTCAGTAAGGAGCTGATTGGCTGGACGTTTATCTCTCCTTATCACCCTTGCATTTAGCTCTTGTTAAAGCTTAATACATCTGCCCGAATACCACAATGAGCCTCCCTGGCCAATCAAGCTATGTACATAAAATGTGCATGGGCACCTGGCTTGGATATTTAGCATTGTCCTCAATGGACAGTAGAAATTGGCCACTCCTCTGAGCAGCAGAGGCAAAACTAGGAGTTTCAGAGCCCAGGGCAAGATGAAAAATGGCATGGTCGCACAATCGTGTCATCATAGCTCCCCGTCAACAATCCAGCACCATAAAGACAAGTACCGTTCAGTGGGAGTGGGGCTACAATGACTCAATTCTGCATGAGTTGCATCACTGGATCTCCCTCGATCTGCCCACTTCTGCTCTAAGCGGGTGGTGGATGGGATAAAGGGAGTCTGGCGGGATGCCAGAGACTTGCCCACCATTCCAGGGGCCTGTGGGAGCTACTCGATTTTTGGCAGCCTTATTGACATTAGGGTAATTAGGTATTCTCTCTGGCTTTTTTGATCCCCTAGTGTTCAGCAACTTATCTCCACAGTCATGGACTAGGCTCCGGCTGCTGTGGCTCTTCCCGGACTCTCCCCAGGGAAGAAGAATCACAAAACAAAAATACTTTCACAGTGCCAAACGTTAACCGTTGCCATGGGCATTTCTAATGATTTTGTTAAATTACATTTGCAGGATACCTAGTTGTGAAAGTTTATTTAAATGGCACCATAGTGTGGAGCACCTCAGTGCCATGGCCTCAGCATTTTCACATGGACCAAGCCTCCAGTCACAGGTAGATTTGTAAAAAGAGTAAATTGTCATTCCATTACATTGTTATGATTACCCCTACATACATGACAGGAAAAGACAAAGTGACAGCTGAAGTACATCATCAGAAATAAATTACCCTTTAATTATAGCACAAGTTATTGCTTGGGACACTGAAGCATTTATAAAAAATTGCTAGATATATACATACAGTAGTTCTGAAATTATTTATAGCATATATGTGTACATAAAAAGGATTTGTAGCATGGAAATGCATTCATAATGGGCTTAGTAAATGATCAATTTATTTGGAAAACTCAAAAATATTTGACTCAAAATATTTTTCTTTCTTTTGGGTACAAATTATTTTAGGCACTAACGGTGGTTTAAAACAGAACCATATGGGCTTTGCATTCAAAACATTCAAGTGCCTATTTTGAGAAACAAAAATGCTGTGACCAAAGCTATGTGGGTGTGGCCACTGTTATACAGTATGGGTGTGTTCACCTTTAGACTATAAGCCCCAATGTCTCACTAAATATGTAAACGTATAAACATGTACAAAAAAACCTTTTAAGTATAGACAAATAAATTGAATCCATATTATTTATGATCGACTGTGCCCAACTTGCGTTGGGTCATCATGTCACAATGATGGAGTTCCTTCCACCTCATCGCTAATCTGGCCTTTGTTTAAAGACAAGTTGTGTTGCTACATGTTACTTGAATTATAGGTTATTAATTTTGGTTTAAAGTCTACCTACTACAGATAGAATAGATAAAACATAAGTGTTGATATATCTTACCCACATCAATATGTCCACAGTGAGTATGTTGACATTACAAAACTAGTGTTGGGATCCTAACTCAGGTGTAAAGGCATACCTCCCAACTTTTTAAATAGAAGAATAGGGACACTCACGTGGTATGCAAATGAGGGTGTGGCTTATGCAAACTAGGCCAATCCCCCATTTTCGGCCACTGCGCCGCTGAATAGACGCTGTGCGCATGCGCACAGCATTTATTCAGTCAGATTGGGGGGGGACTCCGAACTGCACCCCCTCCGCAGCGGGACACCGCCGGCTGCTGGAGGGACGCGGGAATGTCCCCAAAAACTGGGACGTTCCCGTGTTTAGCGGGACAGTTGGGAGGTATGGTAAAAGGGCCTACACATGGGGAGATGCTGAAGCTTTCTGAGCGATGCTAGATCACTCAGCGATGTGTCTGCGCTGTGTGCTGAGCAATCTGTCAGGACCAGTGTTCTACGCTGAGAACACTGGTTTTTAGTCCAGTGATTATATTTATCCAGCATGCTGGATATTAAACGCCGGGTGATAGAGGAGTGTGGGGCTGCACATCGCTATCACTAGGGCCCTTACACACTATGGCCCCTACACATTTCAATGCGATCTCTAGTGAGATCGCTTAGAAAATGCCCCTAAATTACTACATGAGTAGGCCCCATAAGGATTCATAGTGTAATTTAATAATATAATAATATAATGTACTCAACCCCACTTACTTGAGTAAGTCTGGAACACAGGAAATATTTGTGACTTGTGAATTAAAAGGTGCAGCCACAGAAGCTTCTTCTTCAGATAAAGAAATCCCAGCATTGGCCATTTTTAAAGCCTGGAAAAGAAGATGTGTATTACTGGCGTATATTTTATTAAATTTTTTTATGTTTTATTTGTACTCAAACAGGTGTGAAAGCACCACAATACTGCATTCCAGCAATATATGTTGCTTTAAAAATCCATGTAAGTTGCTCAATGTGTATCATTAGCAAAAGTGTTGTGAATATGGACACAACAGCCCATTCAGCTGCTAGTATCCATATGTTATATGGGGTCATACTGTATATTCCATATTGCTTTGAAACTACTTTATACACTGTACTGGCCATGCTTAATAAAGCCTTCTTGTTTAGCTCAGTGTTACATTACTCTCTCTAGATTCTAATATTTTTTTAGAATGTTACATCCATGATAAAGTGCTGAATTGGTGGGACACAATTTCAAGTTATACCTCTGATTTACAACATTAAACAATTTTACAAGAACTTTTCCAAGTTTTTATAACTATTGACAAGAGCCAGATTTTCTTACCATTTCAGATAGGACTATACTGCAGTCACTAGTCAGCCACAGCCAGAGGTGAAACTCGTAAGTGGCAGGTCCAGGTCCAAAAATATAAATTAGGCCTCCTCCTCTACCACAACCCAAGAAATCATCGGGCCCCTTAGTCCCCAGGGGCTCCAGTGCAATGCACCTGCTGCACAAATGGTAGTTCTGCCACAGCCCTTAGTAGGACACATTTATCTCAGTCTAGATATATTTTATACATGGTGGTAATTAATATATGCAATAAGTAAAAGTCTGACTCTAGAACTCTTTCATTTCATAGGTTAATCTAGTCTACAGTATATAAAACATGTCTGGCAAACAAGCGGGAAATTAGGTGGCTAACTCGTTTGGGCTAATTTTTGGAATCATGGTGGAAAAGGTACCATTATTGTTGAAAGCATCTATATCAGGGGTGGCCAGCCAGCGGCTCTGGAGCCACATGCGGTTCTCCCCTTTTTAAAGTGCAGCTCCTGCTCCCACTCCCCTCTCATACTGTACATTAACCCCTTGAGTGGTGGGTTTTGCTGGGGCAGGACAAACCTACCAGGGCAGGTGTGTCCTGCCCCAGCAAAACCCACCACAGGACGTTGGAAGCCCCCCCCCCCTCACCTCCGCTTCGGCGTTTGTACGCCAGAGCTTCCCTTCTGCCACTGCCCCCACTGCCTTAGCTGCCTGTCACATTCAGCAGTGACGTCGGCGGCAGGCTGGGGAATGTTCGCGGCGGCTCCCTGAGCGCTCCAGAGTCCCCCGAGATGAGCCGAACATACCTGAGCCTGCCGCTGATGTCACTGCTGCTGTAAAATGAGTGGCAGCTGGCAGCATAGCGGCTGGTTCAGGGGAGCTCCGACATACGCCAATATGGAAATTTGTGTTTGGTTCAACCACAGCTGTACATAATTAGTACCTCTAACCATTTGTGTTCAAGCATGGTTATCACTAAAATCTGGAGCTCAAACATCTGCGTGCTCAATCTCCTGACCCGCCGGCACCACCGTTCCACTGTCCGCATGTGGTGGTCAGTGGGCCTCAATGATCAACAATCTATCAGCGACAATAAGCATGTAAAAAAGTCCTGATTCTTGATTTTTAAGCATGTTCAATATCCCCAATCCCAAAGTACACCAGTGTATGGCCCCGTTAGTGTACTCTGAGGGCTGAAGTTGGGAAACAATGCCCTAGATGCAGATGAAGAACTAGTATTAAACAATTTGGAGTACCTCCGCTTATTACCATTATGATTCTGTAGTTGAATTTACCAAATCAGATCTGTGGTGGTAATTCAGACCTGATCGCACAGCAGCCAACAGATAGACTGTGCATGCGTAGGGTTCGCTATACCTGCTGTACCCATGCGCGAGGCCATGCTGTGATGAAATCCTGCTACTTTTTCTATTCGCACGTCGTTCACAAAATGTAGGCGCCTGGGGGTGGAAACCCGCCATTTAGTGGTAGTGTTAAGAAAAATACAAAGAGTGTCCAGAAAAAGCTAGTGTTGCCTGCGCAGTTTAGGGGAGGGTGTGTGTTGTTGGCGCCAGCCCAGATATGCCTTTTTCCATAGCAACGCCAAGTAAGTCTCTGGCTACACGGAGCCTGCAATGATTTGTGCCCAGTGTAGAAATCATTCAAAGGTGAGCCTGTGGCGATCGGTTTTGGACATATTCACTTGGCTGAGAAACATGTGTAGCTATACACATCCCTTCACACAGCGATCACATTTAATTCGCATGACAGCATTTCACTCTAGTGGGGCGGCGTATACCTGCCGGCCAGGCAATCAGGTCTGAATTACCCCCTGTGTACAGTTTCTGAATTCTTGACTTTTACAGACACAATAGTACATTACTGACATAACAGACAATTGCTGAAAGATGACAATTGAATACATTAAATGACAGACTGAGAATGGATACTTACTGCACAATCATTGGCTCCATCTCCACACATGCCCACAAAATAACTACAACACAAATGAGGACATGTAAGTGAGAAAGAAATATGGTTACTGCAATACTTATTTTCTACCCTAGGTTGAGGCACATACAGTACAGGGATATTTATCTATCTATCCATCTATCTACTGTATCTAGTGATCCATCTTACATAGGGGATGCAGTGTAAATCCCGGCGGTCAGGATCCCGGCGGTCAAAATCCCGAAGCTGGAATCCCGACCGCCGAAATCCCGACACTTTCTCCCTCCGTGGGTGTCCACGACACCCTCGGAGGGAGAATAAATTAGTGTGCCGAGCTCAGCGAACCCGCAAGGGGGGGCGATCCACGTCCCCCCCTTGTCGGGATTTCGGCGGTCGGGATTCCGGCATCGGGATTTTGAACGCCGGGATCCCGACCGCCGGGATTTAATAATGAATCCCTTACATAGCACTCTAAAGGGGCATACACTCAGAGCAAATTTGTGCTATTTTCTAAGCAATCTGACTAGATTGCTTAGAAAGTAAGCACAGATCTCTCTGTGTGTATGGTTAATTATCTCTTGCTAACTAAGTCAGTGCATGCAGTCAAAATCTAGTCAAATTACTTAGCAAGTGACTGCAAATCTCTGTGTGTACACAGATATACTGATCGCAATCTCTCATTCTGTGTTTATATGTCATTTTTAGGTTAAATCTTGTTGTAAGGGACAGGATTAGCTCCTATTTGTCGACATAAATTATGATTGGAAGCCATAAGCCCTGGTTTTGCCTATTATTTTGACCATAAATAATTTGAGTTGTTCCCGAACCACCAACCCAAGGCCCCCCTGCAAATGTCCTGATGCACCCCAAGGTGCCTAGGCACACAGTTTAGGAAAAACTGCTCTAAGGGGTAAATTTACCATAGCAATATGTTCTAGGATGCAGTAGAGAAATGATTTACAGAATCTGATTGGTTGCTATGGGCAACATCATCTCTTTTCCTCTTTATAAGCTTTAGTAAATGTACCCCTTAAGTTTACAGACGGAGCCATGCTTATCCAACCCGCCAGCATCCTATCTCGGCATGCTGTTTGCAAAGCTCACCGAAAATGGGATGCACGTGCATGCAAGATGCTTGAGTCCCATTGGCGGCAATGGGAAGCGCGTGTGTGAGACGAACGGCACAACAAGATGGGTTGATTTGGTCTGCTGGCAGGCTGAATAAGGGCGCCTCCATCTGTATATATTATCTGTACAGCACTGCACACATTAATGTCACTATATAAGATAATAATAATTGCAATTTAAAATGTAATTCTTCAATTTATTTGTGTAATATAAGATGTTGCCAGAGTTTTATTTACTATGTTTAATATACATTGAGTTGACAAAATCATTTATTTTAAAATGTTAATTTGTTAAAAGCAAATTGTTAATTACTTGCTATGGACTAAAAAGGGGCAATTTGATTGCTTATTGGGATGCCAGAATTAATGGGCGCCCAATGCAGCAATTTAATTGTTGGTGCCCATTATTTATCTTGCTGGTCATGCCCAAATGTGACTAAACCCATCTAAAGTACTGGTTAGGGCTCTCAAACTGCCGTTTTAGGTGCCCAAACCATGGACTTTTCACACCTTTCTGCTCGCCTCTTCAGGAGTCTTGCTTGTGTCAATTTTTCAAGCACAGCCTGTAGATTAACAGAGCTTATTGGTTGGTACTTTTTAAGTCTAAACCTTATCTCTCACCAAGGCTTCATACATCTTACACAGAATATTTTCGTAGAACCATTTTCCATTATGATCCCTCATAGTGTCTATGATGTGTGTATGTTGTGCACAAAAAATCATCGTTGATTGACAATACATCTGAAAATACATTACATATACGTATGATACATGCATTTCTTACATTATATATACATAAAATATATAAAATGCAAAACCAAGATTTACTCTTGGATTGACTCATGAAATCTCTTAAACCACAAGGCCTACAATATTGAAACTTGGCAGGTAGCTTCTCCTTAGCTCCTAGTTGCTTGCAAAGAATGCAAAAAAATTGCAATTTTCACGCCGGTGAATATGAGTGCAGTAGCCACACGTACTGGATTCCGTGATAGTCAGCAGATAAGTCAGTGTGGGAGGTCTCAGCTATCGCCACACTCCTCCACTGACTGCAGAGATCAGAGAAAATTTGCTGTAGGAATGGTGGGGAGGGGGCACAAGTGTGCGAGCATCTACCCTCTATTCAGGGGTTACTGTCACACACCCTGAGCTGTGCATCACCCGCACTGGCACAAGCCCATATGAGCTGTGTCACTGATGGGGGGATGCCAAGGGACCATCTGCCATGTTCTCTTTACATGTACACATACTACATACATGACCCTGGAACTAGGTCCTCTGATCTCTGTAGCTGGCATTAGCTGCCAACCATGCCAGGGCTGCATCATTGCCCACTGCTCACTGTCCAACGGTTGATCTGAAGCACCCACAAAAGTTCAATCTTGCCACTACAGAAAATCTCTTCATAAGAGTTATGTCTTTGTCCCTGTAAATGACAAACACCTTATATAGAACTCTATGATACATACTCAAGCTTTCTGAATTCATCTATAATTGTTGATTTCTGCCCTGGAGACATTCTCGCAAAAACTGTTGCATTCATCAGTATCTGTATAGAAAAAATGTGAATGCATCAATCAGGCAGTAAACTGGTAATATGGATAATATTGTGATGTATTATATTTACTACCAGAGATAGGTTACCCTATCTCCCAGATATAGGGCAAACCAGCACCTTAATGAGAACGTGTTACTGTAATTCTTAATAACTGTGTCCCAAATGTAATATGCAACATACAATTATTGCCTTTTCCATCTTAACTACACATCTAGAACACATTCTAAACCTGCGTATACACTTGCTGATATATTACTACTACAGTCAACAAGTCCAACAGATGCTAATATATCTTGAAGATATATTATATTGGTATATCGGTACATCTTCCTGTGTGTACAGGCGATCCACCACCCAACCCAAATGTCGGCCGCAGGAACCATCTACAATTACATAGTAACATATTAATTTAGGTTGCAAAAAGACGACAGTTCATTGAGTTCAACCTATTTAACAAGTCTAATTTATGACTTGACTAAGTCAAAACTATACGATTCCCTTTATGGCCAAAAACTTATCCATTTTTAGTTTAAACACATTTACTGTAATTGCTGGTATCACATTTTCTGGCAAAGTGTTCTAGAACTTAAACCCCTTCTTAATTCCGTATGGAATTTCTCTTCCTCAAGCCTCAGTACATGCCCGCGCGTCCTAAGTAGATCTTGTTAATGAATATGTCTTCTCCTAGTTACTTATGATTTCCAATCCTATATTTGAACATATTAATCATACAGTAACTCCTCTCAACCTCTGTTTTTCTAGTGCATACATATTCAGCCTGTATAGCCTATCTTTATATTCTAGTGACTAAGGATTCCTTATTAGTTTAGTTGCCCTTCTCTGAACCCGTTCCAGTTAATTTATGTATTTTTTAAAGTGAGGTGCCCAGAACAAAACACAGTACTCTAAGTGTGGCCTCACCAACTATTGATAAAGGGGCACTATCACACTGGCATCTCTCAAGTCCATTCTTCTTATAATGCATGCCAGTGTCCTTTTTGCTTTTGCTGCAGCACTTGAGCAGTGTGCACTATTACTCAACCTGTCATCTATGATGACCCCTAAATCCTTTTCCAATGCTGAGCTTTCCATATTAACTTAATTTGACTTATAACTAGCATGTTCATTTTTGCTTCCATAATGAATTAGTTTGCATTTATCTACATTAAATCACATTTTTCACCTATCGCCCCATTTTCTAGTTTAATTAAGTCATTTTGCAGTGCTTCCACATCCCCTCCTGGGGGGGAATCTATTCCTTACATAGATTTGTGTCATCGATGAATATTGCAATTTTACTTTCTAGGCCATCACCTATATCATTTATGAAAATATTAAACAAGGTGGAACCCAATAATGATGCTTGCGGGACTCCACTTGGGACCTTTCCCCAGCTGGAATGTTTACCATTTACCACTACTCTCTGTTCAGGATCGTATAATCAATTTTTTATCCAAAAACTATTTTTTCCCTTACCCCTAGGTTACCAAGTTTTCTTAGCAACATT
Source organism: Crinia signifera (assembly GCF_055691185.1). Classification (NCBI taxonomy): domain Eukaryota; kingdom Metazoa; phylum Chordata; class Amphibia; order Anura; family Myobatrachidae; genus Crinia; species Crinia signifera. Next base: position 231,230,561 of record NC_139219.1, on the reverse strand, counting down.
TTATGTGCAGCAAGCAGGAGGAGGAGTTTGCAGGTGCACACTAAATATATATGCTAGACCTTTTAATATCTTGCTATATTGCATTTGAGGTTATTAGCATAGTAATGGCCATTAGTATCGGCTTGTCCACCGCGTCCAGGTTACCTCATTAGGACAAGTCCCTAACACTACTCTGGGACAAGTCCAGGGCACAGGGCCCCCCAGGCCAGCCCAGCAGAACCACCCCATGGCATCACATTAGTGTAAAATTAAAGTGATAGTAAAAGGGATAGGGGAAATTATATGTGATAGGACTTACCAAGGTAAGAAGTAATAATAAATGTGAAGGGTGCTACATATATATTAAACAAACTAAAGGGGTGATTGAAAGTATACGATATGATGCCATGGAGCAGCCCAGCAACAGCAGCCCAAAGAGCCCTGAGCCCCAAACACGGTCCCACAGACTAACACTCAGCATATATGTATAGTAGGACTTACCCTCATAGTGCCAAGCTGAGGTGTGCAGTCTTGAATGTTGGGACTCCAACCTAATTAAAATCAATTTGGGACAGGTGGGTGGGGTGCAAGTTGCACCCCACCCACCTGTCCCAAATTGATTTTAATTAGGTTGGAGTCCCAACATTCAAGACTGCACACCTCAGCTTGGCACTATGAGGGTAAGTCCTACTATACATATATGCTGAGTGTTAGTCTGTGGGACCGTGTTTGGGGCTCAGGGCTCTTTGGGCTGCTGTTGCTGGGCTGCTCCATGGCATCATATCGTATACTTTCAATCACCCCTTTAGTTTGTTTAATATATATGTAGCACCCTTCACATTTATTATTACTTCTTACCTTGGTAAGTCCTATCACATATAATTTCCCCTATCCCTTTTACTATCACTTTAATTTTACACTAATGTGATGCCATGGGGTGGTTCTGCTGGGCTGGCCTGGGGGGCCCTGTGCCCTGGACTTGTCCCAGAGTAGTGTTAGGGACTTGTCCTAATGAGGTAACCTGGACGCGGTGGACAAGCCGATACTAATGGCCATTACTATGCTAATAACCTCAAATGCAATATAGCAAGATATTAAAAGGTCTAGCATATATATTTAGTGTGCACCTGCAAACTCCTCCTCCTGCTTGCTGCACTACAAGTCTCAGCAGGTAGCACCTCATATGTCCAGGGTGTGCAGTTTAGGGCCCCTCCCCCTATGCAACATTTTATGTGGCAATGTTTCCACATTCTTGCTGACTTCTCCGTAGAAACTAATTAAGTTTGTCTGGCATGATTTATTTTTTAGCGAACCCCTATTGTGTTCTAAAAAAATATTTCATGCTATCTCTTATTATCCCCTCTAATATTTTCCCCACAATTTATGTTAGTCTGATGAGTCTATAATTTGCAGTCCCTCTGTACCGTTCCCTGAATTTACTGATTCCTTGAAGATCAGATATAATGGCAGTACTATGACAGAGCTCAGTTCTTTTAGAACCCTTGGATGTATTTCGTCACTACCAGTTTCTGTGGCCAGGCATTTGGGGTGGAAGATTGGTAAGTGTATAAGCACAAGATTGATTGTGCAAAAAGCTTACTAATCATTAGACTTGCTTGCCAGGTGTATACCCAGCAAAAGGGTAAGGTCTAATGACTAATCAAACTGAGGTACTTGTGTATTATCACGGCTCCCACGATTTCCATCTTATGGGATCTTATACAATTTTAAATTGTATACCATTGTATATGGCATACAATGGCATACGATGAGATGAGATGAGATTTTAAATTGTATAAGCACACTAATGGGTGCTTTCAAGGTCAATTGGCGCCCCTATAAGATTTTTAATTGTATAAGCACCCTAAAGGGTGCTTACAATGTTAAATGCACCCCCACTATCAACGCCAACCCGAAGCGTGGCGAGCACAGCAAGCCCGAGAGGGGCGGCGGTACGTGTCCTCTGACCTTTTCATACCCCCACTATCCATGTCGGCGTGGAGTTGATTTTATATAGTGTGGCGAGCGCAGCGAGCCACCGAGCCCGAAGCGTGGCGAGCGGACGCGTAATACTTTACATGTATGACACGTCCCCTCGCGGGGCTCGCTGCGCTCGCCACGCTTCGGGCTCGGTGGCTCGCTGCGCTAGCCACACTATATAAAATCAACTCCACGCCGACATGGATAGTGGGGGTATGAAAAGGTCGGAGGACGCGTGCCGCCGCCCCTCGTGGGCTCGCTGCGCTCGCCACGCTTCGGGTTGGCGTTGATAGTGGGATTGGCGTGGGGGTGCATTTAACATTGTAAGCACCCATTAGGGTGCTTATACAATTAAAAATCTTATACCGAGGCCAATTGACCTTGAAAGCACCCATTAGTATGCTTATACAATTTAAAATCTCATCTCATCTCATCCTATGCCATATACAATGGTATACAATTTAAAATTGTATAAGATCGGGTCCCATCGCAGCACATCTCATCTCATTGTATACCATCTTAAGCCTTATGGTATGCAATGAGATGGGATGAGATGGGAGCCGTGATAGTACACAAGTACCTAAACTGATAAGCAGATAGTTCAAATGAATTGCATGAGCTATTTGGGATGCTGATTTCACAAAGTCTACTAAATTGGTTATGCCATGTATTACATTTTATAAAGAGCTTGCCAACATAATCACTTACTTTTGGCAACAAATCATAAAAGTATTTATCTAGATTTTCATAAGTCTTCCCGCTCATTGAAAAATAATAATCATTGTTCTGGATTTTGGTGTCCAAAAAGTCTTCAATGTTGATGCAGAGTTCCTGTTAATATTAAAGTGATGTGGTTTAGTATAGACATATAATGCATAGTAAGAGATGGATAGCAGTTTGAACTTCTATTGTGAAATGCAGTAGTGCTATTTAAGCCAGACGGAATGAGGTCAGGTTTGGATGCACAGGTTATGCCTGAGTGTAGACAGAGGAATGTTTTTCTCCCACCGCCCAAATATAATCATCTGACTGAGAGGTTTTATTAGACTTACTAATAGAAACAGTATCTAAACAATGCTTATATATAATAAAGTGACTTACAGTATTTTCAAAATATACTCTTTAGGTGCATTTTGCACATTTAAAAAATAAAAGAAGCTGCTTAACCTTTTGCAGTCTAGTTTTTTTTTTTTTTTTTTTGTGATTCAGCCAGGTTCAAATTATTTGTCATTTTTGTTTTTATTATTCAAAAATGGTCTATATTGAATGTTGAATGATGTTAATGTTCTTATTTTAATCATTGGATCTGCTACTAGAGCTAGGGCTGTTGAGCCTGACTAGATGTCGAACTTGAAAGGGTTAAAGGGGTTTTCTTTACTTATAAAGAAACAAATAAGGATGGCAAATTTTAATTGCACTGCTTTATATGATTCCTTTAATGCTGGAGATGTCCCCAGCATTTACTAATAATGCTGCATTCACTAATTGCAGAGACATTTTTGATCATTAATGTGGCCTACACACGTAGTGATAAGAGTGATCTGACTTAATTTGACTAGATCGCTTAGAAATGAAACACACATCACTGTGTGCATAGGGCCCATAGTGATAGCGATGCTGGATAAATCTAGTCAGATTGCTTAGCAAAAGACTTCACATCGCCTGTGTTTTGTGTAGTGGGCGATAGCAATCAGCAATCTAGGTTAATGTGCGTTAACTTAAATCTCCCATGCTTAATCGCTGGTGCACATCGCTGACACTTTCTCAGTGATCTAGATTCAGGGAAGCTTAAGGGGAATCTCTCATGCTGAATCTCCCATGCCAAATCGATGGCATAACGCTCAGCATCTCCCTGCGTGCAAGCCCCTTAAGTCTATAGACCCAAATGACAAAGTTTGCAATACTTGAGAGAAAAGTTTTTCAGGGTAGATTCGCCTATAGTGGAAAATGTTATAATTTATTTAATGTTAAAGTGGTGACATTACAAAGACATAAAAATTTTTTAGATTTTAAGATGTAAATTACTTTTGCATTTTCTTTATCCACTGGATACTCCAAAAGTTTCCATGTGACAGAAGCCGGAGAAGAATCCTCAGGTCCATGAGCTTCCACCAGAACAATTTTGCTGCCAGCAGGAATCATGCCACAGTTCTTCGCAACTGTTGTTGCTGTTTGTATATTGTCGCCTATGGACAAGAGCAATAGAGTGCTATACTGCAGTGTGTGGTAAATTTTTTAACATTACAGATTCTCTAAATTACATAATGTGGCCTAAATTACATATTTATCAATAAGGAAAATGGAATAGGTTCAGAGTTTGCATGTGTATCAATTTGTTTCTTTCTTTGATTTTGCTGCTGGATTTCAAGTGGAAATTGTATTTATAGGCATTTCTCTTCTGTCCTACAGTATAAAAATGCCACTTTAAATCTAGCAGTCAAATCACTCATGTCAACTAGTAATTAATACATTCACATTTGAAACCATTGCGTCCATTCCCACCTGTAATCATAACAGTCCTGATGTTGGCTGCCTTCAATTCCTCTAGGACTGGCTGGGTCTCTGGTTTCAGACGATTTTCTAATATCAGCAATCCAAGAAAATTCATGTCACATTCAACTTCTTCCCTTCGGAGTTAAAAAAAAAAAGTAATACAAGTTCTGCCAATCATTTGTGCTTAGAGACTATGGGCCTGATTACAGACATGTACAATAACCATAGTTACAGTCTATGTAAGTGTCCTTTGTGGGATAAGCCTGGAGAAGAGGACACTGCAGGGCACTTCATCATTAGGCTCCACCCCCAACATAGGGAAGCACTGAAGGGCTTAGCTAAGTGACAGTGATCCAGTCATTTAGCTCCGCCCCTTTCCCACAGCTCGCTTTGATTTACCTGTGAGTGGCATACAATCCTGCCCACTTTAATAGGAAGCAGAGCCACCTTCTCTTCCGGGGGTAAAGGGACTACCTAAAAAATTGAGCTTCCGAAAGGGTAGGCAAATTTGATGCAAACTCAATGGTTAGCATATATGTTCAATGGTGGGGACATTACACATGTCCACGACCCATTCTGTGAATGTGCAGAACGGGTCCTGCATCCATGCACACAGTGACCCCTAAGCACCTGCCTGATTGACGGGCTGAGGGCATTTGAGAGCAGAGAAGGGAGCGGAAACTGGGTCCATTTCTCAAAACAAAGATGTGTCACCTCCATTAAGTAAGTGTGCCAAGTCAGTGGGGTAAATTAACTATGATGAGAGTTCTATTGATGATGGTATGTTACCCATAGCAACCCAACCATCTATATAGTAGAACAAGTTGGGAAATCTCTGCTCCTGATTGGCTGGTGGCTGGGACTAACTCCTGGTTTGGGGGAGGAGCCAAGAATGTCATCAAACACATTCTCGCTGTGGTCCCCCGGGTGCGTACAGCTATGAAGAGGACGGGATCTTCGCCCGATGGCTTGGTGAGCATTATTTCCTTTCACAGGTACCCAAAATGATACTACTGGAGAAGAGGAACAACATGTAGTAGACCCCATATGTGCGTATAGTGTGTGACATTTTTGTATGTAATAAACTTGTACATTTCTTCTGTGTATTATTTCACTATTGTAATGTTGTAGAACTACAAGTACCAGCAGGCCCATTATTGCACCACATGCTGGGACTTGTGGTTCTCCAAGTCCCTGCATGCAGTGCAGGCTTGCTGGGACTTGTAGTTCCACAACATTACAAAAGAGTTTTTTCTATTTTTTAACAATTCATGCATCAGCCCCGTGCCCACCACCCTGGGCCACCAGGGAAAGCCCCGGGCTTCAGCCCAGGCAGGGGGTATCCTGGAGGAGGGACCCATTCATTGGGGGTTCCCCCCTCCCAAGGTCCCTGCCTGGGATGACCAGTTAAGGTTTAATGCTTTGGCCGGGGGAACATACATATAAAGTCTGGCTGTGGCATTAGCCTGCTGACTGTTTGGGCCCGGTGCTGGTTCTCAGAATATGGGATACCCCTAGTCATTTTGTTCCCCGTATTTTGGGAACCAGGACCGGTTATTGAGACTGGTGCTGGTTTTAGAAATTGCGGGGATCCCCCAACTTTTTTGGAACCGTGAATTTCTAAAACCAGGACCGTTTTTTGAGGCAGAAGCTGGTTCTAGCTGTGGGTGGGGGACCCCACACCATCTTTTCAATTTATTTATTCTTTTTATTCACTGAGAAGCCTGGAACTGACTGATCCATGCAGGCTTCACTAATATACAAATTAAAACCATGTTCATATTTACTTGTGATTCGTATTCACCAATGCGAATCATTAGTAAATTTGTCGGTACCATTGAAATGAATGCGGCCGTACGGCCATATTCTATCGACGGTGTGTCCATTCATATTTTTTAGAAATGTAAAAATAGACGAATTACAAAAATAAGAATCATACGCATTTGTATGTTCGGAAATTTATTGATGTGTGGAATCCGTACTTGTTTCACATCAAATGGGTACGAATATGACCCTTCATACCGCCCCCCCCCCCCCCCCCCCCGGTTTCTAGATAACCAGTCAATAGCTCTACCCCAAAAAAGTAAACATGGAATAGGTCAAAAGGTCAACAAGTTTAAAAGGTCAACAGGTTTAAAAGGTCCACATGGGTCAAAATGTTTACAGGGTCAAAAGATCAACACAAAAAAGGTAAACATATGAAAAGGTCAACATGGATACCCTTTTAGAGTAAAGGTACCCTTGCGTGGCTAGTCATGCTTTGGGCTATTGTATTCTCCCTATATGTCGACATAGATTGTGAAGTAAAAACAAACTATTTAAAAAAAAAATGTGGGTACTTATGTATTATCTGGACTCCCATTTTAAATGCACCCCATTTTTTCATACCCCTACTATCCAACTACGCATGGAGTTGATTTTATATAGTGTGGCGAGCGCAGTGCATGAAGCGTGGTGAGCGCAGCGAGCCCCGTGAGGGGACGCGGTCTCATAAGAAAAACGGGAGTCCAGATATTACATAAGTACCAAAATGGGTAACTCATGTCAACCTTGTCATGTGTATATTTATTTATTTATTAACAGTTTCTTATATAGCGTATAACTTTTTGTTTTCAACCTTTTGACCCTGTCGACTTATTGCATGTCTACCTTTTGGGGTAGACATATTGACTGTCTATCTAGACACTCTAGATCTATCACCTGGAACCAGTTCTTCTGAGTCAATCGCATCTATGCAGCTGACCCAACCCCATACATGCAGCCATAATCATTATTCTACATAGATTATTATTATTACACTATTTATAAGGCACCACAATGGTTTGCAGCACCGTACATAGGGCACACATTATTAGAACAATACAGGGTACGCAGAACTGAACAATTCTGCGTAGCTGGAACCGACAGGATAGAGCCAGGGATTGGCTGTGTGGGGCTAAGTAGAGGTGTGACACTCAGGCAGTTGGGGAACAGGAGAGATGATGGTATAAACAAAATGTTTGATTTTCCTAAACTACACAATGTTTTCGAAGTACGTACCTTTCAATATTTTCCAAATCATCATAATTCTCATTTTGTAGAACTTTGAAGGCCAGTGCGATGACTCGTAAGCCTTGAAATGTGTAGCTTTGCAGTTCATCAAAAAAATTGCTGGGAACTTAAAAATAATAGAATGAGTAACATGATTGCCAAACTGATTTAATTGGTTCTATACTGTAGCTAATCATTGCATGTTTATTCTTTACAATATTTTAACATATACAATACATACTGTATATATAAAAATATATTATTATTAGTGGTTATTGCTATGTCGCCACATGGGTTCCGTAGCGTCTAACAAAAAGCATAAATTAGCAAAAATAAGAAAACAATGACTTATAGTACAAAACAATTTAGGACAAGTGCATTGGAAAGACCAATGTGGGGTTAGGCTCCATTGAAAGGAGTGTGGAGTAAAAAAACATAGCCTACTGTAAGTCTGAAATATATTCTATATTTTACACTACCTACCAATTTTTTATAATGTTGTGCTGCTTTGGCTTTTGTAGGAAATAACATTTTTAAGTACAGTATCCAAATATACTCTATACAAATTATTCTGAAAACCATAGTTTCCGCAATGTACAATATACTAAAAGCACTACTGTGGACATCTGTAATACTGCTTCCACACTGCAGAAACTGGTAAAGACCCAGTATTTGTACCTTTCACATTGAACCCATTTTGAAAGGTACAAAAACGGTAATTCACCAGTAATATACCACCCATTCCCTGGTACCTGGCCTCTGCCCCCCCCCCCCCTTCCCCTGGTACCTGGCAGTTGGTACCCCCCCCTCCCCTGGTACATGGCAGGTGGTACCCCGCTCCCCCCCTCCCCTGGTACCTGGCAGGTGGTACCCCCGCTCCCCCCTCCCCTGGTACCTGGCAGAGTGCGTGGATCCGGGCAGCGCGGTAGGTAAAGTAGGCAGCGGGTGTGCCAGGGATGCTAGTCAGCATGTGCCCGGCTGATGCATGAAAGGAGGAGGCTGCAGCAGGTGCGCACTGTCTGCGTGCAGTTTGTAGCGGGGGCACTGGGTATCCGGGCAGAGCGGTCCATGCTCAGGAGGCCGCGGATGGGAACTAGCCAGTTCCCATCCGCGGCAGGGACCCTGCCGCTCACTTCACCTTCTCCTAATGGACCCCGCTGCCTCCTGAACATGGACCACGCTGCCCGGATCCCCAGTGCCCCCGCTACAAGCTGCGCTGTCTGTGCACCTGCTGCAGCCTCCTCCTTTCATGCTTTCATGCATTAGCCGGGCACATGCCGACTAGCAGCCTAGGCACGCCCGCTGCCTTCTATGCCTACCGCACTGCCCGGATCCACACATGCTGCCAGGTACCACGGGAGGGATTGGGGGTACCACCTGCCAGGTACCAGGGGAGGGGGGATGAGTGGGGGTACCACTTGCCAGGTGCGAGGGGAAGGGGGCGAGTGGGGGTACTGGCTGCCAGGTACCAGGGGAGGGGGAGGGTGGAGGGCAGAGGAACCAGCTGCCAGGTACCAAGTGAGGGGGGGGGGGGGCAGGACAGGTACCAGGGGAGGAGGAAGACCAGTGTGGGATCTTAAATACCGTTTAAGACCCTTTCTCATTGCAAAAAAAGAGGCTCTTAAATGGGTAGAAAACTGCTTTTTACCCGTTTAACAAATATCGGTATTTGTTAAACGGTTAAAGAACCCTGGAGCTTTCCCACTGCAGCTCTACCTGTTTAAAAAGGCAAAAAACCTGGCAATTTACCGTTTAAGAGCTAAAGTGGGAAAGGGGTATAACTGATACTACTGGGACATCTGTAACTGGCACTACTGGGGACATGATATGTAACTGGCACTACTAGGGACATGATATGTCACTGGTACTAAATATGTGCAAGAAAATTATTGAAACCTTGTTTCATGTTTTGAAACTTTTTTTCATGCACAAATAAAATATATTTGTGTATATTTCATGTGTTTGATGTGTTTATATAAATACAAGATACCTCACTGAAATATAACAATATCCAGAAATGCTCAATAATCCATTATCCAAAATGCTTCTGGGTACTTGTTTAGTTTCACGATGGCAGCGCGTGCCCCTCTAGTTTCGAATCCCCTCTCCACAGAAGAGAGGATATCATGCAGGCACCAGCGCTGTGTGAGAGGCGCTCACTAGGCTTGACAGGAGCTTAGGAGTAGCAGCGCTGGGCTGCCGCGGAGTCAGCGTAGGATGCTGATAACGTAGATTACAGAAGTAAGGCAGCTGGCGAGCTGCCAGGATTCAAACAGGTGCTACGCTGCTAACGTAGCTTAAGGCAGTCTGGCAAGCTGACAAGATTCAAAACTAGAGCGGCACGCGCTGCCGCCGTGAAACTAAACAAGTACCTGCTTCTAGGTACAGCAGCTCAATCTAGGTTGAGAAGAGCTGCTGCAGCTATTGCTGCCAGGTAATGGGAGCCTCACTGGGGCCCATAATACCTGCGCCCGGGGTAATTTTTTGTATATCTTTCTGTTTAGAAATTAGACACTCTTTATACATGTACAATTTGAATCTTCATTCATTAGCATGTGGTGTCATTTTGACAACATTCTATTGGCTGAATAATAAATAAGTTACACATGTATGGCTAATGAAAGCAGACAGTACCTGTTTCAGGCCTGCAAAAACTGGCCACCATCTCTGGGGCTCCCTTCATATAAACCATCAACTCATTTCCTTCAATAACCTGAGTGATTACAGACATACGTAACATGGAGGAGGAGAAGGGGTACTGGAACAAAACCTTTACTCCTTTTACTGTACACTGTTAAAGAATAAACAAAAAAAATTACATCATCATAAGTCATGTGATCACATTTTGAAGCCATCAATCTAACAATACATGAAATTAGCAGCACAGAATTTTCTTTTTTCAATTTGGCATGCTTACATTTTTTGAGTTTAATCCAGGACGGACATCCATTTTCTGGGAAGAGTACTCATCATGATTATCAATGCAGGTATCTTCTATTACCTGGAATATTAGAAATATACAGTATATCACTCATATAATGTACCCAAAACTACTTATTGAGAAACCCTACCATGAAAGGCTTACCCAGCCAGTGGCTTCAAACATTTTAAGATCCAAAGGATCGCCTTGTAATTTCCCATCAACCATGATTATAGAGTGACAGGATGTCATGGCGGCATACAGTGGTCCCCAAGATAGATCATTCATTTCTTTTAGTGCAACCATTTTCTGAAAGCTAAGCAAGTACAAGTTACATGAATACAAACATATTCAATTAAAGAAATGTAAGAAGAAAATTCAATTAATAAATCTGATAAAAAATAAATATGTAACAGATAAAGTATAATACATTCATTCAAATAAATTGTTTCTATGAAAGCAATCGGTTACTCAAATATGACATAATGCAAGAATATACATCAATATACTATAAGCGTGGAAGCCATACCATGTGCCTTCTGTTGGTATTACACCCATTAAATCAAGTCCATCTTCTGTCAAGGTTCCAGTCTACATGTCAAATAAATAAAATGATAACATTTAGAATTAACAAAGGAAACATTAGTAATGTGACTGAGCACCTTAATGAATAATTTGATAGAATATATTAAAGTAAGGCACGTTTTGCCTTAACATCACACATGACTTGGAGCCATATAGTTTTTGCACTGCAGTAGTGTGTTACAAAATATTAGTTAATATGGTGGTGCTTAGCGACTAGAGAATCATATATGAATACAATTCCATAATAAAAGTTCTCAGAAACAACTACGTTAGCACCACTTAGGGGCAAATTTACTAAGATGGGAGTTCTGTTGAATATGGGAAGTGGCCCATAGCAACCAATCAGATTGTATTTCTTATTTATGTAGCACCTACAAGAAGATATAGATAGCATATGATTGGTTGCTATGGGCAACCTCCTATCTTTAATAGAACTCCCATCTTAGTAAATTTACACCTTAGGGGAAAATGAAATGAGCTATTGCTACTAGAGATAATACCTACTTTATATATACAGGGCCGGCGCAAGACACCAGAGCGCCCCAGGCGAGTCGGGGTGGGGACGCCCCGGTGCGGGGGGGGTGTACCTGTCCTGCTGCGGCGCTGTGTATTTAAATCTGGCGGCGGAGGCAGCGGGGGTCCCTGCAGTCCATTAGAAATCACAAGCGCTATCCGCCGGGCTATGCGGAAGCGCTTCTAGTGTGAAAACACTGGCAGCACGCTGATTGGCTGAGATCAGCGTGCGCCGTGCTGCCAGAGTTTTCACACTAGAAGCGCTTCCGCATAGCCCGGCGGATAGCGCTCGTGATTTCTAATGGACTGCAGGGACCCCCGCTGCCTCCGCCGCCAGATTTAAATACACAGCGCCGTAGGACAGGTACCCGGGCGGCACAAAATGCCGCCCTCCAGTGGCCGGCGCCCTAGGCAAATGCCTAGATTTGCCTAGTGGTGGCGCCGGCCCTGTATATATAATATTGCTATATTACAATAGGTGTGCAAAATGAGATTACCTTGTCAAAGCAGAAAAGGTTGATTTGGCCACACATATTAATTCTATCTGGACTGATACAAAATATGTTCTTCTTTTTTAACCTCCTTTGTGCATAGAGAATCCCAACCATCAGGGCAGCTGGTATTACTGGTGATATTGCACATATTATAAGAACAAGGCATTGCACAATTATTTTCCTTGCAGGAACCTGTTAAAACATAAAGGTTTATTCATTTACAATGCTTACATAAAGTGCAAAATGCTTTATCTTCAGACAGACAATGACATAAATACTGTAACTGTAAGATAAAGTTTCACATGCATACGCGCACAGGGGCGGATTAAGCCTTCAGGGGGCCCAGGTCACTTTAGACAGAGGGGCCCCCTCCCACTTGTCATTACTGGCCCCAAACTGCACGGGAGAATATTACACTGTCAAAACACAGAGTAAAGGCAGTATAAACTTCAATATGTCAATAGGTAATTGCAGAAAGGGGGATCAAAATATATACAGTATATATATATATATATATATATATATATATATATATATATATATATATATAGACGAAAAAAAGGACGCACTCTCCAGGTTTTTTTTAAATGCAAAATAAAATCAGCTGTGTATTTGATAAGTCATCAAGCATAAAGTAGCATGGTATACTCAACGTTACGTAGAGTTTCAGTCCATCTAGGGACCTTCATCAGGAGTTGAACAACATGGGCATCCAATGATAAGGCACAGCATGGACCACACAGCAGGTTCCTACAGCAAGGAGCCCAGGGGCGGGCTGGGCCGGGGGGCAGAGTGCCATATGCCCCCCGGGCCGGTATGTAGTGCCTGGGCCGGCTGCGTGCATTGCCTTGTTGCCGCAGCCGTCTCCTGGTCCGGCTACTGCACACAGGCCTCCTTGTATGGCGACGGCCTCTCCAAAAATGGCCGCCGCCATGGAGGAATCAGACACTAGAGGTACTGCTGTACCTGCTGTTAGAGGATGACAGCGCAGCCAGCGGTACCCGGAAGTGCGGCTTCGGGTAGCGCTGGCGCGCTGTTTAAAAGTAACCCCTAGGCAACGAGCATTACCCAGGGCTGCTGAGAGGGGGGGCAGGTACAGTTTACCTGTGGAGGCCGCCTGCAGGAGCGCGGGTGCAAGTACTGATGTAACAGAGCCTGCATATATACATATTGCAAGGATTAAATAACACTGTCTAAACACTGTCTAAATATGTGGGCCCTTTCAAGTTGTTGGACATTCCTTCCTTTTTTGGTCGACTTGGGTGATGTTGACACTTGTACTGCAGTTTAATGTTGCCGACATTTTTGTATACTTATCTTGTCTGCTTTCATAATGTGAATGCATCATAGCTTGTTACCTTGTGCTACACTTATTTTCTTTTTGAGATGCTCAATATGGTCGACACACCATTACTGCTGACACGACTAGTTCTGTGCATTGGAAATTACGCCAGTCCCACAGAGGATCATGTTGTTATCAAACCTTGTTTTGTATTATTGTTAAATGTTGTATTTGTATATCAGTGTTCTTTGAACACTGTCTTTATATCTTTGTATTGTATATCATGTTCACTTCTTTATCACTATCTTTTGATAGATCTTGCCAGACCGGCATCCTTGGCAACCAAGTCGTGATGGCAACGACGCAACCAATAGACACACTTCTAGGAGCGGCACGTCTAAGGTCTATTAGCCCAGACGCTCCCCCTAATGGGCGTTGTTTTCAACTTATAGCCGCTACCGCCGATCACACAGCTGATCTGGTGACGTCATTGTACAGCGCAAAGCTATCCCGGTGGGCTGCCTTGGAGCCCAGCTGGTAAGTGTTTTTTTATCCTTGCACTATGTCCTTGCAGGCTCTGTTACACCAGTACTTTGTATGCCTCTGTTCTTGAAAAAAGTAAATTAGACTGAAATGTTGAACCACTTGACTGAGTCCCAGTGTGGAATTTATTTCTTCATTTGTTGTCCTGTGAGTGCCGCCGTCCCCCCACCTTCTATATCTATATCTATATATATATATATATATATATATATATATATATATATATATACACACACCGGTAATGAACAACGGGGGTTAAAGCAGGCAAATATATGTTTATTGGACATTACGATGTGTGGCATTATGTGTTATATGGGCATTACGGTGTGTGGCAATATGTGTAATGGGCATTGCGGTGTTGGCATTTTGTGTAATGGGCATTGTTTAATGGGCATTACGGTGTGTGGCATTATGTGTAATGGGCATTGTGGTGATGGAATTATGTGTAATGGGCATTGTTTAATTGGCATTACGGTGTGTGTGGCATTATGTTTAATGGGCATTATGGTGTTGGCTTTATGTGGAATGGGCATTACAATGTGTGGCATTATGTGCAATGGGCATTACAGTGTAAAATTTTGCAACGCGCCTTCGGCACGCGCTGTCCCTGTTTCGGGTGTGTGTGGGGGGAATTATTGTTTAATAATTGCTGCATACTAGAAAGAGGGAAGAGGGTAGGGTGGGGAAACGATGGTGATGGTGGTGGGCCACTTGCTTGTGTTGCCCCCCAGGCTGAAAGTTGCCAGCCCCTGAAGGAGCCACTGCTGGTCATAGTGCTATTTATACCTGACAGGACATGAGAAAGGGCGCCAAAATTTGAGCAACCAGGGCACTTCCGCGTTCCACGGTGGCCCGCACGTGACGTCACTTCCGGTCACGGAAGACTAATGTGAGAGTATTTCACTGTGTAACAATAAGTAATAATGGCAAATAGATAGCGCATAGCGCTGGGCACATATTCCACCTAGCGGTGGATACCCCATTTGTCCCACTATATAAACCTTACCTAAGGTGCACAAGACCCTCGAACACTCCCCCGGACGCCCCATCATTTCGGGGCGGGGGTCCTTGTTGCAACCTTTGGCAGTGTTCATCGATAGCTTTTTACAAAAGCTGATGCCACTCATTCCCAGTTACATCAGAGATACTGGTGACTTCTTGTCCAAGCTTGGACTCATCCCAGACATCAACCCTGACATCAAACTGGCCACACTTGATGTGTGCTCCCTGTATACCATCATACCCCACGGAGATGGGTGTAGGGCGGTGCGGGAACTTCTTCACGTTGGAGCCCATCGCGATCCCCCCGTTGAATTTATTGTTGAGTTACTTGAGTTAATCCTGACTCACAATCACTTCATGTTCCAGAACCGTTATTACATACAGCGGACGGGGACCGCGATGGGCTCCAACGTAGCACCTTCATATGCAAATGCATTTATGCATAACTATGAGCAGCAACATATCCTTCCCACATATGGCAAACATATAGTCTATTATAAGCGTTTTATAGACGACATTTTTGTTTTGTGGAGTGGAACAGCCATGGAATTTGACGAGATGGTCAGCGAGCTTAATGACCTACCGACTTCTGTCAGATTCATGGGACAGATCGAATCTGATTCGATCAACTTCTTAGACGTCACGATTTTCAAGACTGACAACAAATTGGGCAGCACCCTCTTCAGGAAAAGCACGGACTGTAACTCACTGTTGTACGCTACAAGTAACCACCCACCGGGACTCAAGGACAGTCTACCTATTTCGCAATTTATTCGGGTCCTCCGTAATAACTCCAGTCCGGAGAGAACGGAGACCCAAATCCTTGAGATGAGGGACAGGTTCCTCGATCGTGGCTACAAAAGAAAACTTTTGGATGACTGTTTGGCCAAAGCCAGGCACAAAGTTATGACACCTACGATCAAGAACAATCCATCAAATATTTATGTCACTCAATTTGACGAAAAATCCACTACCATAGCCAATGCGATTCGCCAACACTGGCCTGTAGTCGCCACCGACCCTGTGCTACACAAAGTGTTACCAACGAAACCTATAGTAGCATACAGAAGGGGTAGAAACCTCAATCAGTTATTGAAACATTCGGCTCAACCCCACACTGGTGATACCACCTGGCTCCACACTCGCAAACCGGGGTGCTTCAAATGGGCAGGGTGCACAACCTGCAACTCAATGTTACCAGGCACAAGCTTTCCACATCCACACAGCGGGCTTCCAATAAAAATAAAATTTAAACTCCATTGTTTAATGGATCACATTATTTATTTACTACATTGCCCCTGTGGCTTGACGTATGTTGGACTGACCACCTGCACCTTTCGCGAAAGAATGGCGAACCATAGGAGTGCCATTAACAAAGCACTAGCCAAGGGTAGCTCCGACAAGCCAGTGGCTCAACATTGTTTGCTACACAAACATCAAGTGGCCTCTATTAAATGCCGCATTATCGATTGGATCCCCCCTCTGCCCCGTGGTGGCGACAGAAGCTTGATACTTAAAAAGCGTGAGGCCAAATGGATCCACCAACTAAATACGGTGGTACCGTTTGGCCTCAATTGACATAATCCTTTAAACATATTTTTGCGGTAACTGAGGATGGTCCGCGCTCCGTACAGGGCTCCATACAACAGCCTTCACTGTGAGTGTGCCCTACAACCTCTGCCCAGTGTGACCAGGACTGCCTTTAACATGAATTCATGGAAAATCCCTTTTTTTTGTGGATTTGTCAAACATACAATTTAAACTTTCTTTTGCAATTTTTTGGTATGTGTTTGACAAGAATACACATGGCACCTAACCAGTTGTCCTATTGTCCATACTTGGGCAATCTTGGACAGTCTTGTCATATTCTTTTTTTGCCGGTCCTGTCATTTATAGCTCGCTGACCAATACTTGTTTTTAATGTATTTTTCCTGCTTGCATTATGACTGCATTTTTTATGCAGCATTTACAGTCATATGTTTTGCTGTTTATATATAGTGATTTGTGTTTGTCATGTCTATGTATGTGTATTGTGTGTAGTTGTAAATAGTGTTGTCTATCCTGCAATAGGGTATCAGAATTGGCGCAGACGTTTTTTTTGCAATTTCTCAGTGACACCAGATATGGGTTGCACACATCATATCTATTTACAGCCCCCATGTTCACTCCGCGGAACTTTCCCCACAGGGAACTGTTCCCGGGGACTCATTTGTTTAGCTTCAAGTCCGGGGTCCGGCGTCTGGCCGGGCACTTCCGGTTTCGTACTGCCGTTTTTTCTTCCAAACACCGCAGGTCCACTACAGCGGTATGGAACAGATGCTGTCATATAGAATATGTGCCCAGCGCTATGCGCTATCTATTTGCCACTATTACTTATTGTTACACAGTGAAATACTCTCACAATAGTCTTCCGTGACCGGAAGTGACGTCACGTGCGGGCCACCGTGGAACACGGAAGTGCCCTGGTTGTTCAAATTTTGTCGCCCTTTCTCATGTCCTGTCAGGTATAAATAGCACTATGACCAGCAGTGGATCCTTGCTGTAGGAACCTGCTGTGTGGTCCATGCTGTGCCTTATCATTGGATGCCCATGTTGTTCAACTCCTGATGAAGGTCCCTAGATGGACTGAAACGCTACGTAACGTTGAGTATACCATGCTACTTTATGCTTGATGACTTATCAAATACACAGCTGATTTTATTTTGCATTTAAAAAAAACCTGGAGAGTGCGTCCTTTTTTTCGCCTATACATACGAATTTGCTTGCCTATTCTGGATGACACCCTGGGAGTTGCATTATGGTGGATGGAGTGCGATCTTGTACTACATAATATATATATATATATATATATATATATATATATATATATATATATATATATATATGCCTGTGTTTGTCCCTCTGTACATTACTCTGTAGGAGACCTCACAGGCTCAGTGCTGTCTCTGATTAAAAACCCTCCCATGATGAGGTCGTTGCTGCTGCTGTCTTCCATGGGCCTGAGAAGCTTGTGATGAGCTCCATCAATCAGACCTCAGCACAAGCTTCTCAGCCTTTGACCTCTTGTGCAAAGTCTCATGGGTCAACTCCCAGTAATACACTGCACACTTGTGCAGTCAGTGTGCCTTGGCTCCCTATGCTCAGCACCATTAATCATTTTCACATTGGTAGATAGTTGAAGCTCCCATGCACAAAACCCTTAGCTAAAAATTTTTTTTATTTTTTTTAATACATGCTGACCAAAGGGGCCCTAGATAGAGGGAAGGGGAGGGAGGGGTCAAGGGTACTGGCCCCTAAGACCCCCTTAATCCAGCCCTGCAAATGCATAAAGAAATACAGAAAATTATTCATCTTCTTACTTTTTATAGCACTGCTCCTACTTTCAGGGATGAATTTAGGGGTCAGGACTCCCCTAGAAACAACATTATCGGTCACCCCCCTTTCATATTGCGGTACCAACCACACCACCTCTCCTCCCCATCAATTACAAAATAAATTATACATCTTAATGATAAAAAAATATATAATGAATCATCTGGCTTCATCTGGCCTAGCATGAATCTTTTGCATGAGACCATGCTGTGCTACCCCAAGGCAAGTGTCACCTCTAGACATGTGCCTCATATGCCTAGTGTGAAAATAACCGATACTTTCCTCTTTTTTTAACTGATAAACTGAAGTTTAAGCATTTGTGAGATAACCTGTTGCATTTATCAGAACCCATTCATTAGGTGTTTCAGGGTATCCAGCAAGCATATTTACATTTAGCCTTTCTTTTTATCCAATGCTGCAAACATCTGAATTAACAGTTCCTCATCACCATAGGCGAATCTAGGGGGTGGTCCGGGGGTGCACAGGACCACCCAGCCCCGTGTCTCTAGCCCCCTGGGAACCGGAGATACTGCCAGGCAAAGCTGGAACATTTTCCCTATAGGATAACATGGGACCCGCTAATTCCTACCCCCACCCAGTTCAACGGCTGCCAGTTCCCCCTTCGGCATCACTGAAGCTCGAGGTTGATCTCAGTCGAACCCAAATCGCTGGGCCTTCAATCTGATACCTGGCTGGATCCATATGGGTTAATTGGTTCCAGGAATATTGAGGTTAAACCGTTTTTTTTTTTTTTTTCATTTCTTAAATGTAATTTCATGTTTATGTTCTTTGAGGGCAGATTTCTCTGGAACCAAACAGCCCAGTTTCACAGGACTAAAATCATTTGAAGCCAACTCAAAAGTTCTTCAATATGATACTGGTCTCATGTAAATGGGTCAGTTGGTTCCGAAGATATAGCTGGTTGGTTAAAGGGGGTTAGGGAGAGGGGAGTGGTTGTCTCTCCCCCTCACACCAGAAAATGCAGGGACTAGGCTGGTGTATAAGGGGTCAGCCTGGGAATGTCCCTGCATGATCCTGGGACCATATTCCCGGGTAAATCCCTGCATTTTCTGTTGTGAAAGGGGTATTATTTCAAACAGCCGTGACCTGCAGTGCTCTGAATACAGCCAGGCAGCCCCCTGCTCTCTGCCCAGCTGTCAATGACTGTCACCCCTGCAGCTTCCGCTCCAATTCTTCTCCCTGCTTTCACCTCAGCCCACCCCCCCTTTAATCATGTGGTTCCGGCACCCGGCGTGCTACCCCGAGATCACGCACAACAACAGCGCGCACAATATTTCAAATGTCCACTCGGCTAGAGGGGACACCAGGAGGGGAGTGGGCGCGTGCTCTGCGCTGCACTCTGCTCCTCTCCCCATAGAAGCAGCTGCACTGCTCTCCATCTCTCCCTGCAGCAGCAGCATAGGCTCATATAAAAATTTACAGTAAGTGGCACTTTTGGGGGCATTGCTTAAGGGACGCTACAAGTGGCGGTATGTGGGGGCATTACGCATAATGTGTGGCTTAATGTGTAATAGGCATTAAGGTGTGCAGCATCATGTGTAAGCGGCATTATGTGTGCAGCATCATGTGTAATGGGTACTATGGTGTGCAGCATCATGTGTAATGGGTACTATGGTGCCATCAAGCAAGAACCCCCTAGCAATGAGCACGTAGGTAAGCAGCACTTATCTGGCAAATATGTAATGGGCATTACGGTTTGTTATATAGTATGTCATGGGCATCATGATGTGTGGCACAATGTGTAATAGGCATTATGGTGTGTGGCCTTATGTGTAATTGGCATTACGGCTTGTGGCTTTATGTGCAATGGGTATTACGGAGTTTGCTAAAATGTGTAATGGGCATTACTGTGTATGGTCTAAAGTGTAATACCACACCCCTTTTTGTGATGTCACGCCTCATTCCCATGAGGCCACGCCCCTTTTTGCCACACGGCTACGCCGCGCAAAGGTCCCCCTACTGTTATGTCTAGATCTAGGACCACTCATTAACATAATTCTAGATTCGCCTATGCTCATCACTGAAATACTTCAGTACACCAAGGGCCTTATTCTAGTTCACTCTTTCTGACAAAATCCTTCTTAGATGGACAAAACCATGTGCACTGCAGGTGGGGTAGATGTTACTTGTGCAGAGAGAATTAGATTTGGGTGGGGTTTTACTTTAAAGTGAGATCTATATTGCAGTGTAAAAATAAAGCAGCCAGTATTTATCCTGCACAGAAAAAAAATAACTCACCCAAATCTAATTCTCTCTGCACATTTTACATCTGCCCCCCTGCAGTGCACATGGTTTTGCCCATCTAAGAAGGATTTTGTCAGGAAGAGTGAACTAGAATAAGGCCCCAAGTTACATCATGATGCGGCTAATGGTGGGCCCTCATTACAGATGTCCCCAAGTACAAACTCAACATTAAGGCATACCGTAGATTATTTTCAAAAACTTTTTTAAAAAGCATAATTAGCTTTTAAGTTGAATAAACTGCATTTTAATTGTTTATATCATAGGACACAATGCCTGGTTTCTTTCTCAAACTTTTTGGGCATATGTCTAAAAGCTGGTAAGAGTATATCAGGTGTGAACAAGGAGCTTGGTCAACATTTTGATTCCAAACTAGAGTGGGTGTTAACTGAATACAGGTGATAAACACCATAAAGAGCATTCAATATGATAAGGCATCAATCTCTCCTGTGCTAAGGAATGTACATCCGTACAGCCTTGAGGTGCTCCAATAACACAGTGACAGGCTTGGGCACATAAAGACCATTTTCAATAGAGCCCAAAAAAAAAAGAAAGGAAAGAAAAGAAAAGAAAGCACTAGGAATCAAGTAAAAGAGTAACACAAAACCCCTGCAAGTATGTTTATAAGTAAACAACATGAACCTGCTGACTGACTTTTAAGTTGGTGAATAATATATACTTAGACAAATGATGTTATTAGGGTTAATTAGTCATGCACAATAACACAGGCATGTAAAATAGATATATGGGTACTTGTGTATTATCGCGGTGCCCGAATTGACTACGTATGCAAACATAGTAAAATCGCATTGCATCGCATTGCATACCGTTATGGTATGGCATGTGATGCGATTTTGATGCTTATAATGGCATTTAATGTACTAGAGCATTAAATTACATATAATGTAATTTATTAATGCCCCCCCCCCCCCAGTATCGGCGTGATCCCGAAGCTTGGCGAGAGCAGCGGTACGCGTCCGACCGACCTTTTCATACCTCCACTATCCACGTCGGCGTGGATTTGATTTTATATAGTGTGGTGAGCCACCGAGCCCAAAGCGTGGTGAGCGCAACGAGCCCCGCGAGGGGACTTGTATTATGTTACATGTATTACGCGTCCCCTCGCCACGCTTCGGGCTCGGTTGCTCGCTGCGCTCGCCACACTATATAAAATCAACTCCACACCGACGTGAATAGTGGGGGTATGAAAAGATTGGTCGGACGCGTACCGCCGCCTCTTGCGGGGCTCGCTGCGCTTCCCACGCTTCGGGATAAGTGGATAGTGGGGGGGGGGGGGGGCAAAATAAATGACATTATATGTAATTTTACCATTAAATGCCATTATTCTAGGTTCCTTCAGAACCGATATCTCATCGCATCGCATGATATACAATAATGGCATGCGATCTATCTTTTTAATGGATTCACTGACACAGAGCAGTGAATACATTAGATAGGAAAATCGCATCGCATCGCATGCCATACAATATGGCATGCAATAGAATGCGATTTCACTACCGTGAATAGCCCTCTACGCAAATGGAGTAGTGGGCGCCGTGATAATACACAAGTACCCTTATATGTTGTATGCCAGGCTAATACATTGTTGTAGTAAAGTGAAATTTTCAATATACTAGAAAACAGAATATAATATAAATATATATGTCAAAAAGCACAGTACCTTTCTCTGTACATATATGGTAACAGCATAAATGATTCCAATGATGGCAAGACATGTCAAAAACATATAAAACCCCTTCACGTCTCTGTTAAGCTTGAAGTTTAAAGGTTTTGGATACAATATGGATCTCACCATGTCACCTTTAGTTGTATTAAAACCTATGATAAAAGCAGAAGGGATTTTAGATCACAAGTGAAAACAAATTAAAATAAATTACAAGTATTGTTATTTATAATGCACTTGTTATGGCATATGTAATGTTATATAGAGACTTTAGAAATAATACTGTTGTTGAACTAAGTTACTCCATACTTGCCTACTCTCCCATAAAATTTAGGAGACTCCTTGGTGTCTAGCGAGACCCCTCACCCAAGAAAGAGTAGATGTATCTACCACATACCACCCACCTACTAGTGAATTGGGCAGGATGGGCAGAAAATCACCTGAATCACGCTGAATGGCAGAGGAGGGAGGGCAAAACAGTGCTATTGACACCATTTATCCACCACCTGCTTCTCTTGCAGACCCACGAATTGTCGCCTTTGTCTTGGTGTGAGGGTCTAATGAAGTAACCGCCCAGCACAACCCACCAAAGTGACCAACAGCATCTCCTCTCTGGTCTTCTCTTCTATGGATCAGTTTAGGAAACTCTCTCCTAATGTGTGTTCTATTGTGTTTGATAAGCATACTACATATATGACCAAGACCATCTTTATCACTTTATATTGAGATGAAATATACCACTGGATGCACTGCTAAAGGTATTGAAGGGAAGATATTACAATATTGAAAGAAATCTCTAGTATGGGAGTGAAATAAGTTGATGTGTCTTCTTTTACATCCTGCCCTGCCTGATTTATTCTGGACAAGGCATCTTTTGGATGTGGACCCCAGGATTACTTGCATTTTTGCCCAGTTTTGATGTAAATAGTCAACCCCCCTGCCCCATCATCAGGGCAGTCAAGAGCCTGGCTGAGCCAAGGTACTTTTCAGGGGGTGTGGGCTAATTGTGGGAGGAATCGCCATGTACCCTTAGTATAAAATAGAGAACAAAAATACTACTTTAAGCACCTCCTTCGCCACACTGCACCCCAGCACACAGCAGCTGCGCTGAAAATAGCTGCTGCAGTTTCTGCCAGGTAACGGGGGCCCCATTAGCTTCCCCCTGGTAAGACATTTACTCAGGTAGTACCCCCTCTCTCAGTGCCATTGTCCATCCCTGCACATCTATATGTTCTCTCCAGGCTTCTCCGAGAGATGAAACAACAAAAGAAGAAAGTATGATGCAATCACTTCTCCTGCAGGAGCTGGGCATATTACTGTGCAGGTGCGGTCTGCAGACTAGCCACACAACCTTTTTTACAGGAAATACATACTGTACATTGGGGCAGATGTATTAAGCCTGGAGAAGAGATAAACTTGAGATAAAGTGGAGATAAGGTAAAAGGAGATAAAGCAGCAGCCAATCAACTCCCAGCTGTCATTTTCAAACACAGTTAATTGGCTGGTGCTTTACCTGATTTTACCTTATCTCCAGTTTATCTGTTCTCCAGGCTTAATACATCTGTCACACTATTTGGCTTCAAACAATGGGCCTAATTCATGTTGGCTTGGTAAGTTATATAGAGACTATGCTAAAACTCTTGTGATCTGTATCCTATCTCATAAGGTACAGCAGCTAACACCATCTGGAAATGATGTTAGCTCTCAGGGTCAAGCTCCAGAATACATTGCATTACGGAGCTTGGTAGATTCGGCAAAAAAGCAGTCCCGATAGAAACCTATGGGAGTGAAAACAGGAAACCTCAGTAGATACCACTGAGAATGGATATTGGTTTTAGTGCACTAGCATTTTAAGATGTACAATTATTAATTTAAGAGATATTCACCATATCTAGAGTTAATTCAACTGAAAATACAGTAAGGCCCTAATGTGAAATAATTTATTATAGAAAAATAAAGTTCTACAGTTAAGCTCAATTTTGTTGATTTGCTGATTTGTAGACATAGCCTAAATGCACTCACCGGTTCTTAACACGACAGCTTTGGCTGGGCCCTGTGCCGTGGATTCAGTCCGTATTACTTCAGTACCACAGAACAGGACATGGCGCTTATAATCTTCTCCACTGTACTGCTTCCAAGGCATTGTGTCATCTCCATTTGGTAGCTGAGTTTTTGTCACAGGAATAGATTCACCTGAGGGGAATAAAACAATGAAAAGGGTATAACTATAGATGTAGCACTTATATACTTGTACCCTGAGGGGGATGAAGTCACCATGCCGGCAGTTGGAATGCCGTGGGTGTATTCCCCTACATTCATGAAGATCGCTGCTTACCGTTTGCTGAAACTCTGCCCCTCCGAACACCCACGCCGCCAAATCCTTTCGGTACCATGGGAGGGGATGTGTTTGCTAATAGATTCCCTCACATGCATCCGATAGCAGGAGAAATCATTCGATGGGCAGAAACTGACTTTATTTCCTCCACAAATTGCTGAAGACATGGGTGGATGTTGACGTCCATTGACATCAGCCATCCACCCTGGGCAGGCATCCGTCCACCTGCATTCACATGGTCCCATGATCCAGTGTCATCAATGTTCCTGTCCACCACCCCCGGCCCGCATCCCCACAACGAATGGCCCAGCGAGTTTGTAGCTCGCCAAAGCCATTAGTTGCCGAGGTTTGCCTATGGGCAAATACGCACTTGCACATGCGCAGACCCCCAAACATCAGAACAGGTTTGATTTTGCATTGTTCCGGTGATCGTGAATCAAGGCCATTGTACTGTATATAGTTTTACCATCTGAAAGATTTTCTCACCTGTTAACATGCCTTCATTCACAACACAAGTCCCATTAATCAGAATGGCATCACATGACAAAAAAAAGTTTTTGCCGGATATAACAACAATGTCCCCGGGAACTAAGTGGCGAGACTCAACTTGGCTGCAAACTGCAAAGGCACAAACACATAAAAAACACACTATTTATTCCATACAGGATGAACGAATGCCATATACAGTACATACACAAATCTATACAAATGACTGCACTAAAGAACCAGCAGATATAGCAAGATTCCTGGGTTTTTACTATTGACTAGGGTTTTATAGGACTATTGTCCCAGGTAATAACACAACTTAAGTCTGAATGGCACAAAACAGGAATATACTCCAAGGTTGCACCTAGAAGCCTCTGATTGGTGTTTAGGACTTCCTGGAGATGGGAAGGCATACCACTGCAGTCCATGCTGTTGTGTGTAGTTGAAGCAGCCAGTACAGCCTAGCAACGGAGATGCTGCCCATTGTGCTGAGGTCAGACTGCATGTATGTGTATGCAGGGCTAGTTCAAGTCCTTGGAGGGCCCAGGGCACCTAAGAAAATTGTCCCTTCCAGGCCCTCACTAGCTGCCCACCCCCCTCCCCGCTATGCGCTACCCCTACTGCCACTGCCCGAACCTTGAGACCAAGTTCACAATATGCAACATGGCAGTGGGTGACATGGAGAGGCACGGGGAGGCAGAGTGTGATAGGGAAAACCAGTTGGTGACAGAAAGAGGGTGACAGCAGCAGCTGTGGACCCCTTAGTCCTCCGATGCACTCTACCTGCTGCACCAATGGTACTTCCACCTCTGTCCCAACAGATTTATGAGTGCTGCGTTTAGCAAAGGAGCAGAGTGCACCAAGTTGCAAACGTTTAAGAAATATACTGGTCTCTACTATTTACTGTTTACTATTTACTGGTCATTGATAGGCTAAGGATAATTCATTATTGATCTGAATTCAATGAGATAGAAAGAACACAAGAACAAAAGAGAACACTGGGTCCGAATCAGTATCACTCTTTGCAAACCATATCGGCCCCAGCTCTGATGGTCAGGGTTTGCTAAATACAAGTTAATGCAATCTGTTTCATGCACACAGGGCCGGCGCTACCCACTCAGCAGCTCCTGCAAAGCAGGGAGGCACCATGCTGAAAAGGCGCTGTCTCCCTCCCTGCTCTGCTAGAGCTGCCTCAGCCCTCACTGTCACTGTCTCCTGCACGTCGCCTGCAGCACCTGTCTGACAGCGGGCAGCAGTATGGAGAGGCTGAGAAGCTCCCTGCACCGTGCACACACTGTCCTCCTCCTGCCCCCTCTTCCTCACGGACACTTGCGCTGAGGCATGTAGCGCTGTCTGTGAATGCCTGGATGACATGTCATGTCCGCATCCGCCCCCCAACCCATTGCTCCCTGTGCCTGTCAGCTGTCAATCAAATGACGAACAGGCAGCAGCGCCGCCTCCCCTTCCTTCACTCTTCTCAGTGTGCTGTGCCAGTGCCACTGCCAGTCCTCAACACTCTGCCCCCTCTATCTCCTCCCCTCTTCTTCCATCTCCTCCTTCTCTCCCCTCCTTTCCCCCTCAGTCACGAGAGGGGTGTAAAGGCGTCCTCAGCGTCCTGCCTACACAGATAGAAGAGGACTGCACAAGAGTTAAACAGCAAAAGAACAGTGAGTTTTTTATTATACATGTTTATAACAATTTTTTTCAATAATTGTAGATTTTTTTATATTAATTTAGACACTTTTTAAATAGTGGTCTGGGTTATGTGCCTAAAGCTGGCCATACACAATGCAATCAGGCATCACATCGCACAGTACAAAAAGTATGTGCTGCACATAC
Source organism: Crinia signifera (assembly GCF_055691185.1). Lineage (NCBI taxonomy): Eukaryota > Metazoa > Chordata > Amphibia > Anura > Myobatrachidae > Crinia > Crinia signifera. The sequence goes on along the minus strand of NC_139219.1, from coordinate 231,203,762 downwards.
TTTTTGTACTGCTTTCGGATCGCATCACACGCACATTGCATGCATGCCGTGTGATGTGATGCGATCTAGCCCATAACGTATGCGATTCTCGCAGCGTGTATGGGCACCTTTAGTGCCTGCAACATTTTGTAGACACAGCACTGAGATGGTGTATGCATACATGTACTAGCACCCGAGATCCTCCATAGGATTGCATGTTGCATACACTCCCACAATCGGGCTGCAGCTTGTTGCAATGGCAATGTGAAAGGGCACAAAATTTATGGTTTGCAGGAGGGCGCCGGACACCCTAGCACCGGCCCTGCATGCACACACATATGTCACAGAATATTTTCCTGTGGTTTAATACATGGGGACAGATAAGTACAGTATAGCAGCTGGGAGGTTTCCAATAGTGGCCAGAACGTGAGTCCTCTTGAGGTGTATAAAGCTCACCCTGGCCTGGGAATATTATTGCGGATATAACTAATAAGGATAACAAAGAACACTTTCCATTAATTTCTATATATAATACATATATATATATATATATATATATATATATATATATATATATATATATATATTCTTTATCAGCAACAGAGGTCTACCAATTATATTGAGATTATTATACATTATATATAATTATATATATATATATATATATACAGACATTGGATGGGCTCTGCACACACTAAATTAACTGATAATAAATAGTGGAGATTTGGTTCATGAATTGATCAATGCATTTAAGCCTGCAGCCCCCGTCAAGGGACCCCACTGTTCTGCAGGTCCTACCACTATCGCTGAAAATGGCTGCAATACACATAGCTATCACATCAATGTTTGATACCAGGCATGCTATCAGGTCTGAAGCTCACAGCAGACTTTGCTTTTATAGGTGAGCAGCTACCAACACACCTGTCACTAATCATCTAGGGAAATGGCTAACACAAGCTATGGAATCTTAGTTAAAAACAGGGTGCATGAGAGAATGTGACCACAATAAGACTAATTAAAAAAAAATAATCTAATAAACAATATATACACTTAACATCAACAATGTGGTCACAAGCCATAGGGCACCCCAAAACTAGGAAAGGTGAGTGCCGATGTTAAGTGTATATATTGTTTATTAGATTATTTTTTTTTAATTGGTCTTATTGTGGTCACATTCTCTCATGCACCCTGTTTTTAACTAAGATTCCATAGCTTGTGTTAGCCATTTCCCTAGATGATTAGTGACAGGTGTGTTGGTAGCTGCTCACCTATAAAAGCAAAGTCTGCTGTGAGCTTCAGACCTGATAGCATGCCTGGTATCAAACATTGATGTGATAGCTATGTGTATTGCAGCCATTTTCAGCGATAGTGGTAGGACCTGCAGAACAGTGGGGTCCCTTGACGGGGGCTGCAGGCTTAAATGCATTGATCAATTCATGAACCAAATCTCCACTATTTATTATCAGTTAATTTAGTGTGTGCAGAGCCCATCCAATGTCTGTTTAAACAATGTGGTCACAAGCCATAGGGCACCCCAAAACTAGGAAAGGTGAGTGCCGATGTTAAGTGTATATATTGTTTATTAGATTATTTTTTTTTTAATTAGTCTTATTGTGGTCACATTCTCTCATGCACCCTGTTTTTAACTAAGATTCCATAGCTTGTGTTAGCCATTTCCCTAGATGATTAGTGACAGGTGTGTTGGTAGCTGCTCACCTATAAAAGCAAAGTCTGCTGTGAGCTTCAGACCTGATAGCATGCCTGGTATCAAACATTGATGTGATAGCTATGTGTATTGCAGCCATTTTCAGCGATAGTGGTAGGACCTGCAGAACAGTGGGGTCCCTTGACGGGGGCTGCAGGCTTAAATGCATTGATCAATTCATGAACCAAATCTCCACTATTTATTATCAGTTAATTTAGTGTGTGCAGAGCCCATCCAATGTCTGTTTAAACAATGTGGTCACAAGCCATAGGGCACCCCAAAACTAGGAAAGGTGAGTGCCGATGTTAAGTGTATATATTGTTTATTAGATTATTTTTTTTTAATTAGTCTTATTGTGGTCACATTCTCTCATGCACCCTGTTTTTAACTAAGATTCCATAGCTTGTGTTAGCCATTTCCCTAGATGATTAGTGACAGGTGTGTTGGTAGCTGCTCACCTATAAAAGCAAAGTCTGCTGTGAGCTTCAGACCTGATAGCATGCCTGGTATCAAACATTGATGTGATAGCTATGTGTATTGCAGCCATTTTCAGCGATAGTGGTAGGACCTGCAGAACAGTGGGGTCCCTTGACGGGGGCTGCAGGCTTAAATGCATTGATCAATTCATGAACCAAATCTCCACTATTTATTATCAGTTAATTTAGTGTGTGCAGAGCCCATCCAATGTCTGTTTAAACAATGTGGTCACAAGCCATAGGGCACCCCAAAACTAGGAAAGGTGAGTGCCGATGTTAAGTGTATATATTGTTTATTAGATTATTTTTTTTTAATTAGTCTTATTGTGGTCACATTCTCTCATGCACCCTGTTTTTAACTAAGATTCCATAGCTTGTGTTAGCCATTTCCCTAGATGATTAGTGACAGGTGTGTTGGTAGCTGCTCACCTATAAAAGCAAAGTCTGCTGTGAGCTTCAGACCTGATAGCATGCCTGGTATCAAACATTGATGTGATAGCTATGTGTATTGCAGCCATTTTCAGCGATAGTGGTAGGACCTGCAGAACAGTGGGGTCCCTTGACGGGGGCTGCAGGCTTAAATGCATTGATCAATTCATGAACCAAATCTCCACTATTTATTATCAGTTAATTTAGTGTGTGCAGAGCCCATCCAATGTCTGTTTAAACAATGTGGTCACAAGCCATAGGGCACCCCAAAACTAGGAAAGGTGAGTGCCGATGTTAAGTGTATATATTGTTTATTAGATTATTTTTTTTTAATTAGTCTTATTGTGGTCACATTCTCTCATGCACCCTGTTTTTAACTAAGATTCCATAGCTTGTGTTAGCCATTTCCCTAGATGATTAGTGACAGGTGTGTTGGTAGCTGCTCACCTATAAAAGCAAAGTCTGCTGTGAGCTTCAGACCTGATAGCATGCCTGGTATCAAACATTGATGTGATAGCTATGTGTATTGCAGCCATTTTCAGCGATAGTGGTAGGACCTGCAGAACAGTGGGGTCCCTTGACGGGGGCTGCAGGCTTAAATGCATTGATCAATTCATGAACCAAATCTCCACTATTTATTATCAGTTAATTTAGTGTGTGCAGAGCCCATCCAATGTCTGTTTAAACAATGTGGTCACAAGCCATAGGGCACCCCAAAACTAGGAAAGGTGAGTGCCGATGTTAAGTGTATATATTGTTTATTAGATTATTTTTTTTTAATTAGTCTTATTGTGGTCACATTCTCTCATGCACCCTGTTTTTAACTAAGATTCCATAGCTTGTGTTAGCCATTTCCCTAGATGATTAGTGACAGGTGTGTTGGTAGCTGCTCACCTATAAAAGCAAAGTCTGCTGTGAGCTTCAGACCTGATAGCATGCCTGGTATCAAACATTGATGTGATAGCTATGTGTATTGCAGCCATTTTCAGCGATAGTGGTAGGACCTGCAGAACAGTGGGGTCCCTTGACGGGGGCTGCAGGCTTAAATGCATTGATCAATTCATGAACCAAATCTCCACTATTTATTATCAGTTAATTTAGTGTGTGCAGAGCCCATCCAATGTCTGTTTAAACAATGTGGTCACAAGCCATAGGGCACCCCAAAACTAGGAAAGGTGAGTGCCGATGTTAAGTGTATATATTGTTTATTAGATTATTTTTTTTTAATTAGTCTTATTGTGGTCACATTCTCTCATGCACCCTGTTTTTAACTAAGATTCCATAGCTTGTGTTAGCCATTTCCCTAGATGATTAGTGACAGGTGTGTTGGTAGCTGCTCACCTATAAAAGCAAAGTCTGCTGTGAGCTTCAGACCTGATAGCATGCCTGGTATCAAACATTGATGTGATAGCTATGTGTATTGCAGCCATTTTCAGCGATAGTGGTAGGACCTGCAGAACAGTGGGGTCCCTTGACGGGGGCTGCAGGCTTAAATGCATTGATCAATTCATGAACCAAATCTCCACTATTTATTATCAGTTAATTTAGTGTGTGCAGAGCCCATCCAATGTCTGTTTAAACAATGTGGTCACAAGCCATAGGGCACCCCAAAACTAGGAAAGGTGAGTGCCGATGTTAAGTGTATATATTGTTTATTAGATTATTTTTTTTTAATTAGTCTTATTGTGGTCACATTCTCTCATGCACCCTGTTTTTAACTAAGATTCCATAGCTTGTGTTAGCCATTTCCCTAGATGATTAGTGACAGGTGTGTTGGTAGCTGCTCACCTCTAAAAGCAAAGTCTGCTGTGAGCTTCAGACCTGATAGCATGCCTGGTATCAAACATTGATGTGATAGCTATGTGTATTGCAGCCATTTTCAGCGATAGTGGTAGGACCTGCAGAACAGTGGGGTCCCTTGACGGGGGCTGCAGGCTTAAATGCATTGATCAATTCATGAACCAAATCTCCACTATTTATTATCAGTTAATTTAGTGTGTGCAGAGCCCATCCAATGTCTGTTTAAACAATGTGGTCACAAGCCATAGGGCACCCCAAAACTAGGAAAGGTGAGTGCCGATGTTAAGTGTATATATTGTTTATTAGATTATTTTTTTTTAATTAGTCTTATTGTGGTCACATTCTCTCATGCACCCTGTTTTTAACTAAGATTCCATAGCTTGTGTTAGCCATTTCCCTAGATGATTAGTGACAGGTGTGTTGGTAGCTGCTCACCTATAAAAGCAAAGTCTGCTGTGAGCTTCAGACCTGATAGCATGCCTGGTATCAAACATTGATGTGATAGCTATGTGTATTGCAGCCATTTTCAGCGATAGTGGTAGGACCTGCAGAACAGTGGGGTCCCTTGACGGGGGCTGCAGGCTTAAATGCATTGATCAATTCATGAACCAAATCTCCACTATTTATTATCAGTTAATTTAGTGTGTGCAGAGCCCATCCAATGTCTGTTTAAACAATGTGGTCACAAGCCATAGGGCACCCCAAAACTAGGAAAGGTGAGTGCCGATGTTAAGTGTATATATTGTTTATTAGATTATTTTTTTTTAATTAGTCTTATTGTGGTCACATTCTCTCATGCACCCTGTTTTTAACTAAGATTCCATAGCTTGTGTTAGCCATTTCCCTAGATGATTAGTGACAGGTGTGTTGGTAGCTGCTCACCTATAAAAGCAAAGTCTGCTGTGAGCTTCAGACCTGATAGCATGCCTGGTATCAAACATTGATGTGATAGCTATGTGTATTGCAGCCATTTTCAGCGATAGTGGTAGGACCTGCAGAACAGTGGGGTCCCTTGACGGGGGCTGCAGGCTTAAATGCATTGATCAATTCATGAACCAAATCTCCATTATTTATTATCAGTTAATTTAGTGTGTGCAGAGCCCATCCAATGTCTGTTTAAACAATGTGGTCACAAGCCATAGGGCACCCCAAAACTAGGAAAGGTGAGTGCCGATGTTAAGTGTATATATTGTTTATTAGATTATTTTTTTTTAATAAGTCTTATTGTGGTCACATTCTCTCATGCACCCTGTTTTTAACTAAGATTCCATAGCTTGTGTTAGCCATTTCCCTAGATGATTAGTGACAGGTGTGTTGGTAGCTGCTCACCTATAAAAGCAAAGTCTGCTGTGAGCTTCAGACCTGATAGCATGCCTGGTATCAAACATTGATGTGATAGCTATGTGTATTGCAGCCATTTTCAGCGATAGTGGTAGGACCTGCAGAACAGTGGGGTCCCTTGACGGGGGCTGCAGGCTTAAATGCATTGATCAATTCATGAACCAAATCTCCACTATTTATTATCAGTTAATTTAGTGTGTGCAGAGCCCATCCAATGTCTGTTTAAACAATGTGGTCACAAGCCATAGGGCACCCCAAAACTAGGAAAGGTGAGTGCCGATGTTAAGTGTATATATTGTTTATTAGATTATTTTTTTTTAATTAGTCTTATTGTGGTCACATTCTCTCATGCACCCTGTTTTTAACTAAGATTCCATAGCTTGTGTTAGCCATTTCCCTAGATGATTAGTGACAGGTGTGTTGGTAGCTGCTCACCTATAAAAGCAAAGTCTGCTGTGAGCTTCAGACCTGATAGCATGCCTGGTATCAAACATTGATGTGATAGCTATGTGTATTGCAGCCATTTTCAGCGATAGTGGTAGGACCTGCAGAACAGTGGGGTCCCTTGACGGGGGCTGCAGGCTTAAATGCATTGATCAATTCATGAACCAAATCTCCACTATTTATTATCAGTTAATTTAGTGTGTGCAGAGCCCATCCAATGTCTGTTTAAACAATGTGGTCACAAGCCATAGGGCACCCCAAAACTAGGAAAGGTGAGTGCCGATGTTAAGTGTATATATATATATATATATATATATATATATATATATATATATATATTTAGCTGTTTTTTATTACAGGTGGCCTCTTGTGTTTTACTATGTTATATTTTAGTTTTATAAATAAATAATTATATGGTACAACTGTTAAATTGCACACATTTTCTAATATGAAGCACAGCACTTCTTCTAAAACAATGGAAGGTGTTGAATATCTAAGACGTCCCCTCCACATGTTCACCTAAGGTACTGGTATTGGTGCGTACCCCAATAGTCACAATCCTGGCAGTGGATTTATGTTGTTTTCAATCTCGACAGACCCTATGGTGAGTATTAGGGTTAGGGCAGTAGCGTAAGTTTGTCTGAGTTGCCCGGAGGCAAGAACTGTATATTGGTGCCCCCCCACAACCTTATAAAATATGTATTATAAAATATATATATATTTATAGAAATATATAGAGAACACATATTTTAGAACTCTGCCAGAGAAGTGATATTGATGGCTTTCAATTAATGGATTTAAACTTGCAGGGGAGGTGAGGTGCCCCCTTGGGAGCAGGAGCCCGGCGGCAGATGACTCCATTGCCTCCCAGAGTTCTGCCTCTGGGTTAGGGTTTATTTTAGGGTTAAGATTATTGTAACCATCTGGATCCTGACCGATGGGATATCATACCAATCTGATCAGACATAGATATCAGTATTCATGGTGTATGGAGACATGGTGGTGGTGGGCGGCAGTCATAAAAGGTACGTAAGCTTTTCAGTGGTAAGACACAGAGAACTCTTATACTCTCCCGCTCCTCTAGACTGCAAGGATAAATCGCTTTCCTCACTCAGTGGCAACTTATTCACAGATCTGCATTGTTGTATATGGTAATGTGATATCAGTCCTCACAATTAACATACAGATGTAGTATCAATGGTAAAAAAAAGCAAATGGCTGTACCTACGGACTGTGTCGTTTGTTAGAAAAAGTCTCAAACACTCTGGGGTTTATGCATAATATGCATGGTATATCATATGTCAGTATCCATAGCATGGAAAATAATTTACTTATTTAAATGATAAAATAAATGTTATTACTGGAAGTAATTTGTATACATACCACCATCTCTGTTATAAACAGTCACCTTTGTATTATTATGAGCCTTGACCAAACGGTGGAGCTTTGAAGATTGCTATAAATAAAGACAAAATAATTAAATAATAAAATGTAACATAATCCAGTATGTTTACATTAGTGCTGGTGCCTCCTGACATTTGTGCCTCCTTGTCTGGAAGGCAGAGAGAAGGATCAGGCTATTCCAGGCTGAGCGCTAGGTAAAAATGAGGACCACCACACAGGTCAAAATAATTATTATTAAGTTGACTGAAATATCCTCGGAGCAAACTGGCGTGAGATATCAATATTGGATAAAATTAGTAAGTCACCCTGCATCTTTTTATAATTAGAGGTGCAGATATTGGTGACCATCAGTGGTGCTCCCTAGAGTAAATAATACATATGAATTGTATAGGGAAAGAGGAAGAAGGGACCACACTGTGCGGAAGATATTGTTGAGTTTAGATCATTGCTAATCCAGGAAGGTACAGAAAGGTAATGAGGAATGGAAATCTACAGGGAGCGGGGAACATAGATATTCCTGCCAGTATCAGTATTTAAGTATATTGTGGCAATACATCTTAATAACTTACCTTTCGTAGTTCTATGAGCGATAAAATGATGTTACAGGTGCATAACAGTAGAATGGCAATGCCGTATCCCAGATAGAGTTCAACAAACATAAGGGTGATAGCAAAGAACTGGTAGATGTACAGCATATCTAACACCTGTGTATAGAAAGCAGTAAATAAAATAATTGGTACTTACCAAATAATTAGACATTTAACCCCTTCCTGACAGAGCTAGTTTTGGCGTTCCTGACAGAGCCATTTTTTTCAAATCTGACATGTCTCACTTAAGTGGGGATAACTTTTTTTTGCTTTTACTTATCCCAGTGATTTTGAGATTGTTTTTTCGTGACACATTGTACTTCAAATTAGTGGTAAATTTGGGTCAATACAGTCTGTGTTTTTTTGTGAAAAATACCAAAATGTCGTGAAAAAATGGAAAATTTAGCGATTTGCAAAATGTTAAATTTTCTGCTTGTGAGACAAATAATCATACCACTCAAAATAGTTAATAACTAACATAGACCATATGTCTACTTTATGTTGCCATCATTATTTCAACTTCCTTTTCATTTTTTTGGACACTAGGAGGCGTAAAATATGAATAGCAAATTCTCAAATTTTCAAGAAAATTTCAAACACTGATTTTTTTAGGGACCAGTTCAGTTCTGATGTGACTTTGAGGGACTTGTATGTGAGACACCCCCATAAATGATGCCATTTCAAAAACTGCACCCCTCACAGTATTCAAAACAGCATTTTGGAAGTTTGTTAACCCTTTAGGTGTTTCACAGGAATTAAAACAAAGTGTAGGTGAAATTTCAAAATTTCATTTTTTTTGCAGAGTTTCAATTTTAATACATTTTTCTAACGAATACAGTAGATTTTACTAGAGAAATGTGACTAAAAATTGATTCCCCCAATTCTTTTGTTTTCATAAATATCCTATATGTGGCCCTAGTGTGCACGGTGACCAAACCACAGGCTTCATAATAGAAGGAGCACCTACTTGATTTTGGAGCCCCTTTTTTATGAGATTATTTTTTAGGCACCATGTAGGTTTCTAGGCACCATAAGATGCTAAAAGTTAGGAACCCCCCCACAAGTGACCCCATTTTGCAAACTACACCCTTCAGGGAATTCATCTAGGGGTATAGTGTACATTTCAAACCCCCAGGGGTTTCACCAATTGTGGTACAACTGGGCAGTGAAAATAAAAAAAAATAATTTTTCATTTTCACAGCTCAGTTGTATCAAAATTGGTGAAACCCCTGGGGGTTTGAAATGTACACTATACCCCTTGATGAATTCCCTGAAGGGTGTAGTTTGCAAAATGGGGTGACTTGTGGGGGGGTTCCACTGTATTGGTGCAACATAGCACCCACCATTCATTCCACCAAAATCTGTGCTGCAAAATCCAAAAATCACTCCTTCCCTTCTGAGTCCTGCCATGCACCCAACTGGTATTTTTTGGTCACATGTGAGGCATTGCCGTACTCGGGAGAAATTGGGGCACAGATTTTGGGGTGCTTTGTCTCCTTCATTCCTTGTGAAAATTAAAAATTTTGAGCCAGATCTGCATTTTTGTGTAAAAAAATGTAATTTTTTACAGAAAAATGCAGTTTTGGCTCAAAATTTTTCATTTTCACAAGGAATGAAGGATACAAAGCACCCCAAAATCTGTGCCCCAATTTCTCCCGAGTACGGCAATGCCTCACATGTGACCAAAAAATACCAGTTGGGTGCATGGCAGGACTCAGAAGGGAAGGAGTGATTTTTGGTGGTGGAATGAATGGTGGGTGCTATGTCGCATTAGCAAGACCCCCGAAGCACCAATACAGTGGAACCCCCCCACAAGTGACCCCATTTTGGTCACCAGCTTTGGGATGGGGGCTGGCGCTGCGGCTGGCGGGGGGGTGGGAGCGGTGCTGGCGCTGCGGCAGCCGGGTGGGTGGGAGGGAGGGGGGCTGCCGGGTGGGAGGGGGGGGGGGGGGCTGGCGATCGGTGGTGATCGGTGCTGTACAGCACCGATCACTGTGTTACCGAGCGGCTTAGCCGCCGGTAACACAGAAAACGCTGCAATTGGCTGTTCACATTTGAACAGCCAATCGCAGCGATCGCCGCGAGGGGGGATGTCTGCTGTCAGGGACAGCAGACATCTCCAAACTGTCACCGCGTCTATAGACGCGGTGACAGTAAAACCATGACGTATATATACGTCTTCGGTCGGGAAGTACCTCCCGACCATGACGTATATATACGTCGGGAATATCTATGTATATATATATGTGTGTGTGTGTGTGTGTATGTATATGTATATATGTGTATATATGTGTGTATATATATATATATATATATATATATATATATATATATATATATATATATATATATATATATATATATATATATATATATATATATATATATATATATATATATATATATATATATATATATATGTATATGTGTGTGTGTGTGTATATATATATATATATATATATATATATATATATATATATATATATATGTATATATATATACACACATATATATATACACACACACATATACACATGTGTATATATATATAATATATATATATATATATATATATATATATATATAAAATTGAGCTGATTTTATTTCTTTTTATTTTTAGCAGCTCATGCTGCTGCTGCTGCTGTTGCTGTGGGTACGGGGGTGGGCGGGGGGAGCGCACGCTGCGTGCGCTGCGACTGCCGGGTGCTGCTGGCCTGCTGCCCTGGACGGTGAGCTGCCGGGGGGGTGGGAGGGGGTGTCTGCGGATCGGTGGTGATCGGTGCTGCACCGATCACCACCGATTTCTGTGTTACCGAGCGGCATAGCCGCCGGTAACACAGAAATAGCTGTGATTGGCTGTTCAGATTTGAACAGCCAATCACAGCGATCGCCGACCGGGGGGGGCACCCCTGCCCCCCCTGGGCGACGAGGGGGGATGTCTGCTGTCAGGGACAGCAGACATCACCTAACTGTCACTGCGTCTCTAGACGCAGTGACAGTTAGAAGCCATGACGTACATGTACGTCAAATGTCGGGAAGTACTTCCCGACCATGACGTACATGTACGTCAAATGTCGGGAAGGGGTTAATAACCACAATAAAAAGCACATATTTGCGTTGGGTGCCCGCACTAATGGGGTAAATAGTGTCCGAATACCTGATGATGAAAATATCTTTCTGATATTGAAACGTTGATATACAAATAAAGAAGCAAGGATTATTGAGTTTGGAGTGCTGCACATCGTTATTTGGTCACTATATATATATGTACAGTGCATAGGGTCACTCAGTGATACTACAGGATGCATTTGACAATAATGTTATAAGATTATACATTTTCAAATACTTAATGATTTATTGCACTTAGCAATCTGAAGCATTAAACAATAACAGTACAAACCTGCTGCATTAATTTCAAATAACCAGCCAGAAGACTTGCCCACATCTGACACACTGTTTCCTTTACATAGACAGTGTGTAAACTGGTTTTTGAAACAAACTATCATTTTCTCGCCCGTTGGAGATCAAAAGCAGTGTTTCAGATCTTTGTACTGCCTAAGTATCCTCAATAATCTAAGCAGTATACCTATGCACTAACCATCATACCTGTTTGCTTATGTGTGTCTATGTCTTACGTCTTAAATTATACTATTAAAAGTTAAATTTTAACACATCTATCAGATCAGAGCACTCTCTCAGCCTCTGCAAACTGTTATACTAGCCCCTAAAACATTACATAAGAGGATCTTTTGGAGTTGACCTCTCGCTTTGTTCCACCATAATTCCTGTGCACTGGTCTACTTCCCCGCTCCCCTTTTACCCAAAAAGAACAAGCTTGTGTTTTCCATGACACTCCCAGATAACGGCCAGATACCACCCCCAAATGCTGGCTTTCTGTCAATCAACTTGCAAATGGCCAGCAATTAACAAAGTAGAAGGATAATATCACATGACAGCCTTGCACATGTACACTACATGCCATACACATGCGCAGTCTATCGATTATTGCCCGGCCTGCAAATTTACAGCGGTGTGATGAGGTCTGAAATAGGCCCAATGTACAGTATTTTTATGCTTAATCCGTGACTGTATAACAATTCTTTGGGCACACTATTATCTTATCTAGTGTGCCTAATACACTATAAGCAGTGGCGTTTTTTAATTTTGAGCTGCAGGACTGCAGCCCCCAGGTGAAATCCGCCACTGTGCTCCATGAGACTGCACTGGCTTCACTGTGACTGGCAGTGATTTCCTATTGGATGTCCAATCTGCCAGTCACCGGCTGTAAGACAGTCCCATTGAGAGGTGTTGCCTTCTACCCGAAACTGCCAGTCTGGGCTGCTATAGGCAGAGAGCTGGCCAGGCCCATCAACGGTCACCTGCACCATACAAGTGTAGGACGAATGGGAGCAGCAGCGGTGGAGGGTGTTTGCCAACAGCATCACCTATGTACTTAAAATGGTTTCTGTTTCTTTGAGATATCGATTGATTGATCAATCTATTACTTTCTCCGGTACTTGTTTAGTTTCACTGCGGCAGCATGGCAGCCCGCTACTTCCGGGTTCGGCGCTCGGAAAACTATCTAAAATAAAGTCCATGCCAACGTGAATTGGTTCATACCCCCACTATCCACATTGGCATGGAGTTGTTTTTAGATAGCGTGGTGAGCGTAGCGAGCCCCGCAAGCAGTGTTCCCTCTAAGCTGTGCGCACGTGCGCGCGCACACAACTCAACGAGTGTGCGCACAGACATTACAACAGAGCGCACAAAGCAGCAGTTGTCCCTTTTTGCACTTGTGGACTCAATTAATGTGTGTTTCACCCATTAACTACATTGTGTGCTGTGTTCTGAATGTTTAAATGTTTAATATAATTTTGAAGTAAAGTTACCACAAATGCTGAACATCATTTCCCAGTTATATATAAGTGACGCACAAAAGTTTAAATTTCTTTGAAAAATTGCACAGCCAAAATCTTTTGCCGCACACAGCCTTCGTAAAATTAGAGGGAACATTGCCCGCAAGGGGACACAAATGCTGCTGTGACTGAGATGCTGCCGCCGTGAAACTAAACAAGTACCCAATATTCTTTGACTGTCTTTTAACATATCCTTCGCATACAGTATTTCCTTTAACAATGCACTCTCTTTTATGATCGACTGGTTTTCTTCTTTTGTTTTCTCCACTTTTATGATATCAGTAAATGACTTCAGGTCTTTACTTTTCATAGTAAATTATATTTGTTATTTTATTCTGTATTTCTGTTGAATAAGTTAATAAAATAAAGAAAAACTGGAAAGACCTGAGCCGCATGTTGTATATTAATGGTAATAATGCAATATTACATGTTAAATATAGCCAAATATATACAGTAGGTACCTTAAAGATAAAAAGTTTCCAAATTGGAGCAATTTCAACTTCAATTGTGTTATATCCACAGATAGACTAACTTCCTGAAATAGTTAAAGCAAAATAATTAATGCTGGCAGTAAATATGGAGCCCATACAATCAAGATTAGAGGTCATCAGAAAACATAGAACATACAGTGTCGGACTGGCCCACCGGAGTACAGGGGAAACTCCTGGTTGGCCCCACTGCCTGATGGTCCACCACCTCTTCTAGGGCTCAAGTTCCAGACTATGCACTTAAAATATACATTATTCAATTATTATATTATACTCCACAGGGCTACAGTGTATTTTCTACAGTGAATGGCTGGTACATCATCATTTATGTATTAGGAGTATTTAACCCTTTGAGTGCCAACATCTCTTTCAGAGATGTGCAAAATATCCATTAAAAATGCCAGCGTCGCTCACATCTGTTATATAAATTCAAATTAAAAATGTTGTTTTAAATAAAGGGTTAATATATTCATTTATCAAGGGGCCCAGACCATGCACTTTCTAATGGTTGGCCATGCCTCTGTGTTGGCCACACCCCCTTATAGAGGATGGGCACAATCCTAAGAATGGATCCATACCATAGAATTCCCTCAGGGGGGCCATTATTCTCCCAGTCCAACACTGCTCCCACTGTCAGGTAATGCCCCCCTCTTCTTACCATGAGTGAAGCAGTGGGCAAGGCAGCATTTCATTATTTTCTGGGAAGTGTGACACTTAACTGTGACATCTAGCCAGCCCCGCACCAACATGGAGGAGCTGCAGTTGTCACTCCATGTCACTAAGTGGTATTTAGCGCAAGGACAATACAGGGAAAATAAAGAAACTGAAAGAGTGACATTACATCCCCCATCAATGTTTTAGACACTCTCTAAAACCCTTAAACTTCAACAGTGCCGATACAAAGCTGGGTTATTTTCGTAAGAGAAATGTAAAATAATTAAGTTTACTTGATTGCTCGCTCTTCTTTTTTCAGGCCAGCTGCATAGTTTGAATGAATGCTAAAGCAAGAAAGCTCATCCTCCAAAGTCCTGTAATTACAGAAAGCACAGGTGTAACTACAATCAATATTGTATATTAGACCACCTAGGTGGAGAAATATATACAGGCGCTTCTAGGTGAGTTATTTGGCAAGCTGCTCACACCGTGGGGAGGTCAGCCCCCCAAAAAACAGAGATACAAACACACAGAGGGTGGTGGAGTGCTAAACAATATAAATAGATATGACCAATTGGGTATTACAATTTATTTTATTCTCACTGGTAAAAGATCTAATTTTAAAAGCAATTGCATAAAAATATTATTGATATGGATAAATAATGGTGTACAGCCTGATAGGGATCATATACATTTTTGGGTACAGATGTAAACAATATACAGTTTCTCACTTGTTCTTGAGGTTACTCTCCCAGATGGAAATAACGCAAACTCATATGGTTTTGGGGGAAACTGGAGTGGCGGGTGTCCATAAACCTGACCGGAGATAGGAGCCTGATCCTGATTGTGGGGGATACTTGGTCTCAGTCCTTGGTAAGGAACTCCGGTGAATAGCAGGTGGTGGCGTCCCTTGCGATGTCCAGATGTCCCCGCGAGGGGACGCGTTTACCTGTGAAGTTATACGTGTCCCCTCGCGGGGCTCGCTGCGCTCGCCACGCTTCGGGCTCGGTGGCTCGCTGCGCTCGCCACACTTTATATTTATATATAGGGTTATGAAAAGGTCGGAGGACGTGCACCGCCGCCCCTCGCGGGCTCGCTGCGCTCGCCACGCTTCGGGTTGGCGTCAATCGTGGGGTGGCGTTAAGGAGTTAAAATTGGGGGTCTGGGGAATATTTAACATTTAATCCAATGTAAAATAGGGTCCCTGGGATTTGATTAAATGTAAAAATTGCGTCGATCGCGTTGGTCGCATCGCATGCGATTTGGTCGCATGCGATGCGACCGACGCGATTTTTCCGACACGACCACCCCGATGCAAATCGGGGTGGCCGTGCTAGGAAACAAGTACCGTCATATCTATTTATATTGTTTAGAGCTCCACCACCCCCTGTGTGTTTGTAACTACAATCACTGCTGCCCAAGTGAGTGTGGCCTGAATTATAGACACTTGAGGGCACTCAATCCATTACTCATTACTGAGTGATATGGTTCTGCCAGTATATATGCATTATGGATTACTACATATGATAGATCTATACATATAAATGGATTCCATAGGATGTTCAGTATTTTACACTCACCCAATGTTTTGAAATTTCTTTTCAGAGTAGTTCCACACATATCGGATTTTCTGCACTCTAATAAATTTTACCTGTTAACATATCATTATAATTTAAGTGAATGGTTAGAAAGTACAATATCCTTTTAAGCTGTTTGTGATTCTCCACGCACTACACATTGCCAGCAGAAAGGTTCTCCAGCATTATAGCGGTGAAAGAAAGGGCATATTTTTGCGGAATACTGTAAATCATTGTATACATACTTTAAGGTCTGGTCTTCGGATAGCTTTATTTAGAACTGAATTTTTATCGGAGATGGCAGTACATTCTGGCCCACTCAAAAGTGAATCTTTAAAGGCATCCAGAATGACATGGCGCACTTTCTTCCTGGTGTATTTCTTTCTTTCATCCTAGAAACAATTATAGATCCTCACCAATATAACTTGCTATACACAGTTTTCTTGCTATAAATGCATACTGCAGTTGAACAGGAAACAACATTAAGTACTCACAGTTGATCTTAGCAAAATGACATTGGCTTTTTCCAAAGAAGATGGGACGCAGTTTGCCCACACGCTCCACTCTGGCTTCCAATAGAAGAGCAGCAGAAGAATCCCGCCTGATATAAAGTAACCAATCACACACAGGATAATCCATGGAACACTCATTCTGTAGCCAAAGATTTCCTATTGACAAAGCACAGTTAACAATGTAACAAATATCTATAGCGATTTAGCAAAATGTTATCGATAGAAAGATGGCGTGTGTGTGTGTCTATATATATATATGAGGTGTCATTGTTAGATTTTTAGAAGTAAAGGTAACATGACTGTCCACACTAAATTGAATTGTAGGCCTCTCCACATTTATACATGGCTAATATTAAAGTGAAAGACACTAGTTGTAATGACACTAATGTACACTAGTATACACTAAATTAAGGTCGGACTGAACCACAGGGCAAATCCCGGGGGGTCTTAGTGTCTGAAAGGCCCCTACCCCTCCTCTAATGTATGGTTCAAGTTTTGTGCACTCAATATAAATTACCTGGGGCTGAAACCTGGATACACCTTTTAGAAACACACTAGGTTACAGCAACAAAATGTGCCTCTTCCCAAGCTAATACTGTAGATGATATTTAAAGTGTAGTAAGGGTCTAGCTCTGGCCAATACTAATATATAAACACAATGCTGCAAATAACGTCTACAGTAGTCCAATGGTTCCCAAAGTTACCCAAATGCCTAAAGCATCAGCATTGTTTTCATGGAACACAGGGAAGTTTTTTTTATAGATAAATTTGGGGAAAATATTAAATTAAGTAAATTGTGTCTACCTGACATCTCTAGGTTTCGTTATGTAGTGGTGTACAGTTGTGCTTGTGATTGTTCACGTTTTATGATTGGCAGCCTCTAGCTAGTGTGCCCACAGTATCACTTTAACCACAAATAATTTAATTGGTCTAGGATCACTAACCCAAAGCACCCCTGCAAGAGACTTGCCGCACCCTAGGGTGCCCAGGCACACAGTTTAGGAATTAAGAATTATACATTGACTTTTCGCACCCTAGGGTGCCCAGGCACACAGTTTAGGAATTAAAAATTGTACATTGAATGTTTCAGGGGGTATGTGCATATGTAGTACTTTGTTTGGGGATTACACACTGAGCTGTCAATAAGGACAGCGCAGTGTGTAATCCCCAAACAAAGTATTCGTCAGAAGAAAAACTTTTTCTTCTTTTTTGGAGTCTGGCAGACTTCTTACACCTGCAGCAGCCATTTAAGGTCTTGTTTTACATAAAAATCTTTTTATTTGCACCCTTTATCATATACCAATTAGTGGCGGGGCTCTTGAGAGATTGGGACATCCCCTTCATCTCAAGTGAAAAAACTCCAAGCATATGTAGTACTGTCATACAGAGACAGAACTCTGGGAGGCAATGGAGTCATCTGTCGCCAGGCTCCTGCTCTCAAGGGGACACCTCTCCACCACTGCCAGTTTAAATCCATTAATTGAAAGCCATCAAAATCGCTTCCGTGAGTTCTGAAATATATATGTGTCCCCTCCTCTCTCTCTGTATATATATATATACAGTATATATATATACAGTATATATATATATATATATATATATATATATATATATACAGAATATAATATACATTTTATAACAGTCTATATATATTTTGAAAATCGTTGTGTGTGTGTGTGTGTGTGTGTGTGTGTGGGGGGGGGGGCACCAATATTCATCTTGCCTCCGGGCAACTGAGACAAACTTACGCCACTGCTGTCATAGATATTATGCATTTGCTGGGACCAGCACCTGTCCACTGCATTGTACAGGAACCAGGACACTGGGCAGAGATGGGGAATCGACAGAGGAGTCCCAGCAGCATGGCCAGAGGCAGCCCCCCTTGTATGGTCAGGTAGGACCTTAAGTATATTTCTCATAAAAAAAAAATGTCTATATACAGACACAGGTCCAGATGTACTAAGCTTGAAAAGTGATAAAATGGAGAGTGATAAACAACCAGTCAATCAACTCCTAACTGCTGTTACAGGCATTTAAAAATTGCAGTTGGGAGTTGATGAAAAGCATGGATGATGTATTGGGTAGCATTACTGCCTCACTGGTCAAGAGTTTGAGTCTCACCATGGCCCTGTTTGTGCAGAGTTTGTATATTCTCTTGCGTGGGTTTACTCCGGGTACTCCAGTATCCTCCCACAATCCAAAAATATACTGGTAGGTTAATTGGCCTCCAACAAAAATTAACCCTCGAATGTCTGTGTGTGCCTGTACATGGGGTTGGAAATATAGAGTGTAAGCTCCACTGGGGCAGGGACTAATGTGAATGTCCAAATATTTTCTGTAAAGCGATATGGAATATGTGTGCGATATATAAGAAATAAATAATAAAAGAGGTGATGTTGCCCATAGCAAACAAATTGAATTCCAGCTATCATTTGAATACTCCTTAGTATTGCTTGCTACTAATATCCAGTCTGGGCTAACTTATGTAAACGTATAACCCAGTTATGAAGGCTTTATACCCCTTTCACATCGCCGACACGTTTTAAAAACCGGTATTTTAAAACGGTAATTAAAACGGGTCAGAGCCTTAACATTGCCGCAGATTACCGTTTTAAATACCGGTTAAGTCTCATTCAACATAGCAGTCAAACCGTTTCAACCCGAACACGTTTCAAGCCAGAGTGTCAACATTGCCTGTCATTTTAAAGGGGACAGCCTATCACTGCTCTGTAGCTTGTGTTGTTTGCCTGAAATACCGTTTCAGACACATTGTACACATTCACATTGCTCAAAAAACGGCAAGAAACCGTGTAGGACTCTGCTTTTTACACGGTTCGAAATACCAGTTAACTTTAAACGGTAAATCGGCTCTGGTGCATTCACAGTGCAGGCTTAAACGTTTTAAAATGAAAAAAAAATCGGCAATTTACCGTTTTAAAAGTGCGATGTGAAAGGGGTATTAGTCACTAGTAGTTAGGGGATATCCAATTATCCATGTGCATTGATCGCTGGTAATTAATTTGGCTGGGGCTATCCAATTAGCTCCATTAAGCTGGTGCTCACGCTGTGTTTTTGCATATTTTAGCTAGCATCTCAGGATGCTGCAAGCAAAAATGTGCACCCCCCCCCAGCTGCAAGCGCTAAGTCTGAAAGATGTTCCCCATGAGTCTGAAGGATGAGATCCACAGTGAAATGCAAAGACAAGAGCTCAGGAGTCAGGGGAATCTATTATAAATGCCTAAGTATCAAACAAGTCGGGACAGGAATCAGCAGGCTTCAGGACAATCCCAGATTAGTGAAAACATTTCAACTAATCAAAATTAGATTAAAGTGAAATTGTTAGCAAGGTTTTCTTTTTTAAAGCATGCTTGCATAGAGTTCATCCTTTCATACATTCTGATTATGTTACAGTATACCAGAGGAAAGAACAAGTAAACTCATACAATTGCAGTTACCAATATAGCCTCGCAGGAAGAAAATAATATGTTCAACCTCCCCATTCCCAACTGATACCAGAAATGGCAGCCAGATACATTTTTAGGATCAGTCCGCCTCCCACCCAAAAAAGTCCTTTATCATTGCTACGCATATAATGTATTTTAAGAAGGACATCCAATACATTTTATACACCACCACAATGAATTTGAAATTAAACAAATAAGATGTTCTTTAACTGCAGACTTTCAGCTTTGATTTGAGGGTATTTACATCCAAATCAGGTGAACGGTGTAGGAATTACAACGGTTTCTATATGGATATGGTCATTTGGTCTACAGCAGGGGTGGGGAACCTTTTTTGTGCCAAGGGCCGTTTGTATGGGGAAAAAATCCTTTGGGGGCCATATGTAAAAATTTCTTGTACAAATTGTCCTGCTACAGCCGTCCCACGCTCCGGCAGCTGCTGCTAACTAGGACTGACAGTTTCCGGCTGCTGTTGATTAAGAGGAATATCGCAAGAACTACCGACCTCTAACGAGAGTTCTCCTGTCAGTAGCGCACGCAGGGGGGGTTTCCGAGTACCCAGAAACCCCCCCCCAGAAGTCTAAGGGCCCTAGGCTCAAAGCTGAGGGTCCCCTCTTTCCATGGGTACAAGAATTTTAAAAATCGGCCCTTGGGAACCGGAGATATCTGACTTCAAAGCAGTGGTCCCCATCCAAGCCTGTTAATTGCTCTTCCCAGTCAGATCTTTCAGGTTCTGTCTGACTTAGAGTTTTTCTGAGGGTATATTCCAAAAGCTGGGCCTTTGCTTCTTTGATGGACATTAGTAGCTTGTCTCTACTATTCCCAGAACCAGAGATATAAGCCTTCCAGCAGCTGGTTACTGCTCCAGCTCCACACACCTGGTATGTAGTTTTATATGCTCATTGGCAGATTGCTCTGCCTCCTGAACTCTCATCCCCTAGTCCCCAATACCATTTGGTAGATGGGATTCTCTAGTTTTTAATTCCATTACAATCTAAGAAATCTATTTCCGGGAACTGGAGATATCTGCAGTCAAGCAAGCTGTCCTCCCACCAGAAAATTATGAATAAAAGGCCCACTCCATTATACACCCCTCCTCTGTGTATTAAACATCCTCTACAACCCTGGAAGTTATGTATCAGTGCCCCTTCATTCAGCCCAATGCCTTCATCTCCCACCATCTGTTCAGTAAAGGGGTAATTAGTGGAAATTACTGATCCAGGCCCTACATGCTGAGCGGTTGATATAATACCCCCTACCACCTGTGGGACATCAAAGCATCCCCCACCCCTACCGCTGGAGGATAGGTAGGGGCCCCAATACATTGCTATGCCCAGGGGCCTACACTGCTGTTGATGCCCCTGTATGTATATATCTATATATATCTATATATATATGTATGTATATATATATATATATATATATTATTTGTTTTTATTATTATTTATATACATTTGGTCTATCTATAATACTTTAACTGACCCGGCATATACTGGGTCACCTAAGTGTCCATTTTCGTGCTTTGCTCCGCCCCTCTGGAAACCCCCTTCTGAAAATCCTGCGTTTGCGACTGCCTGTACTTGACTCCCGGCAAAGCCACCAGGCGGGTGGGCGGGCCACTAAGACCGGCTACGGGGGGCCGCATGCGGCTGTAGACCAGGTATGGGGGGCCTGAGGTTCCCCATCCCTGGTCTACAGCATGATGGTCGACAAGCATTGGGTCAACACCATTAGGTCGACCGGTCATTAGGTCGACACAGCATTGGGTCGACAGTGTCTAGGTCGACAGTCAAAAGGTCAACATGGGGGCTTTCACTGTGTTTTGAGCCGAAATGTGCCGACAGGTGGTATATGTGGTATTTTATGCCCTACCATCCACTAGGACGTGGTGGGTCAATAAAATAGTGTGCCCGAAGCATTGCGAGCCAAGCGAGCGATGCGAGGGGATGCGCTGCAATTCAAACTGTGTCCATGTCGACTGTGTCGACATTCGGGCAAAAAAAACCCCATGTCAACCTTTTGACTGTCGACCTAGACACTGTCGACCTAATGCTTGTGTCGACCTAATGACCTGTCGACCTTAACCCATCTCGACCTAGACCCATGTTGACTTTGTCCCATGTCAACCTAGAACCACGTCGACCTTTCCCCATGTTAACCTAGTGGTGTCGACCTAATGCTTGTCGATCAACATGCCCAACCCTTTCTATATCTGTCTCCCACTTTTTAAGGGACAAAAAGTAATGGCAATCGACTCAAAAGCTATTTCATGGGCAATTGTGGGCTATTCCCTCATTATTTCATGATCAATTAAGCAGGTAAAAGGTCTGGATTTGATTCCAGGTGTGACATATGCATTTGGAACCTGTTGCTGTAGGTTCTCAATATGAGATCCAAAGAGCTGGGACTATCAGCGAAGCAAGCCATCTTTAGGTTGAAAAATCAAAACAAACCCATCAGAGAGATAGCAAACACAGTAGGTGTGGCCAAATCAACTGTTTGGAACATTTTTAAAAAGAGGCAAGGCACCAGAGAGCTCAGAAACACCAAAAGACCTGGAAGACCACAGCAAACTGTGGTGGATGATAGAATAATTACTTTCCTGGTCAAGAAAACAACCCCTTCACAACAGTTGGCCAGATCAAGAATACTCTCCAGGAGGTAGGTGTATATGTGTCAAAGTCAAAATCAAGAGAAGACTTCACAAGAGTGAATATAGAGGGTTCATCACAAGATGTAAACCATTGGTGAGTCTCAAAAACAGGAAGATCACATTAAAGTTTGCCAAACAACATCTAAAAAAGCCTTTACAGTTCTTGAACAATATCCTGATATGATTTGAAGAGAAGAATATGGAGAAGGAAAGGAACTGCTCCTGGTCCAAAACATACCGATCCATCAGTGAAGCATGGTGGTGATAGTGTCATGGCGTGAGTATGTATGGCTGCTAACGGAACTGGTTCCCTTGTATTTATTGATAATGTGACTGGTGACAAAAGCAGCAGGATGAATTCTGCAGTGTTTCGGGCAATATTATCTGCTTATGTTCATTCAAATGCTTCAGGGGGGGGGGGGGGGGGGGGGGGGGCGCTTCGCAGCTCACGAGTCAACCAGAATCAGGCTCTTGATTTCCCAATAGACAATACCATATGCACTACAAGTAGGACAGATGCAACGCATGTGCAGAAAGAGCAGTGGCGTAACTATAAATGTGGCTCCCCCCAGCCAAAATGGTTTCTGGCACCCCGTTCTCCTAGGACTAGGGGCTAGGAGCAATGGTAGGTAGGCGGGGGGGGGGGGGTGGATTGCAGGGGGAGTGGTAATACAGGGCTCCAGGCCAGCAGTGGCAGTACTGGCCTCCAGCGGCATGTTGGAAGCAGGACCTGTGATGGCATGCTTTAGGGCCAGGGTTCAGGAGCCAGACAGACCTCACCTGTGGGCCCTGGCTTAGACTCCATTCTAGGCATTGGACAGACCACCCACCTTCTGAGAGACAGTAAAGGTGCCCACACACTAGAAAGATCTGCGATCATAATATGTGCGCATAAATTAGCCTTCAAATCCTTTGCCCGTCCTGGACAAAAGATTTCAGGCAAGCGCACATCATTACCAAAGATTTTTCTTAAGATCCCGTGTGCGTTCCTATGGATCTTTTGTTAAATCTTCTGATCATTCATGCAACACGCAAGATCAGAAGATTTAGCAAAAGATCCATGGGAGCGCGCAGTATGTTTTGAAATGTGGAAAAAAATGGCAATATACCGTTTAACAAGTGGGGTGTGAAAGGGGTATGAGGGAGGCATAATCAAAGTGACAATATTTAATTACTTTAGGTTGATTGGAATGTGTTTTTTCGTGCCTATACACAACATATATCTTTGAGCTTGTTACATTTTGCATGTGATTAGACCATTATGTAGAAGCTTACATACAGTATACATAAGTTTAATATACATCCTTACTTTGTGCAAGATACTTTCCCTCAGCCATATTTCCCTTACTGTCCTGATTTTCACGGGCCAGACGCGTTTTTGGGGAACGGTCCGACACAGGGTTGGCAGTGTCTGTGGTGAGGGCAGTTGGAAATGACACCTGTCACATGCTGCTCTGCTTAGTAGACCAGCGGGGAATAGGCACTGTGCACATGCGTCTATTCCAGGAGATAGAGGACATGGGTCATGTCCAGCAGCTCGCACAGTGCTGGCCACACCCATTACACAAATGAATACAGGGCGTGGCTTCACAATTGTGGAATTCCATGAAGCCACGCCCCTCAACCCAAGACAATGCCCCTTTTAGTGAACGCATGCATGTCCCGAATGCAAAACACAGAAGGTTGGGAGGGACTTCCCACTCTTCTCTGTTCTCTCTCTGTGTCTCCCTAACACCCTATCTGTCTTTCACTTCCCTTACTCTCTCCATTGCTCCCCTAAGGATCATTGTAGCGACATGGGGGGGGGGGGGGGGGGGGACTCTTTCAAAATTGCTTTGAGCAACCTTTGTTTTTCTGCTCAGTGTTTAAGGTACAATAAAAGGTGTTTCTCCTTGTGACTATTGTATTCTTTATTTGTTTTTGTTTCATTCTCATTAGCTTATTGGGGGTTATTCTGGTTGATTCGCAATGCTGCAAATTCACACCCTTGCTAGTCCACCAGACCCCGCCCGAGCCACCCGCTTCCCCCTTGCACTGCAGGTTTGCCTGCACTGCCTGCAAATGGATGTTTAATATAAACATCCGTTTGCAGGCTAGGGGGAACCACCCACATCATTCGATGGTCACCGACCATCGAATGATGTCGAAAGGTGCACGCATATCAAAGTGACTCTCAGGTCACTTAGATATATGTGCATGCTCTGCAGGAAGTGGGCGGGAAGCTGACATCCGGAGATGGCAGCTGCCCGCACCCACGATTTGCATGGGAAGGTCCCATGGTGGAATAGCCCAGCCTGCTGCCCCATGCCCCCCCGCCCGCAATCTTGGGTGTGTGCACCCAGAAAACACCCTGGTCGCCATGGTCGCACACACCCTGCATCTGCACATGCGCAGAAATGCATCTGCGCATGCGCAGACGCACACCGTGCCAATGCACGGGGGATCTGAATGGACCTGAATAAGGTCCATTGTTTACCTTTTATAGCATGCTTAAGATAAAACCTTTAAGAAATAAATAAGTTTTATCTCCAGGCTCATTTTACAAGTATAAAGGCAATTGCTGAGTTAGGACTTATAGCTTAATAATGAAAATTTTAAAATAGGTCGGGGGGCGGGGCGGCCAAAAAATGTGCCTATGGGTGGCCGGACACTTAATCCGCCAGTGTTTACCAGTGGTGTGGTGCGGTGCAGTTGGAATACAGTTACCTGCTGGCTGTATTTCACATTTACCTTAAATGAACCTCTCCTGGATTTACAGAAGACTGTCTCTTTTGTGTCGCACATGCAGTGTTGTTGTTATACCCCTGTTTGAAGCATTTGTACTGCATGTAACATTGGGGTAGACGTATGAAGCAGTGATAAGGGAGGAGAAGTGGCCCATGGCAACAATCAGGACTGAATTAACAACTATCATTTGCATAATATAAAATTATACAGAGCATCTGATTGGTTGCCATGGGCTGATTTACCCAGGGGTAGATTTAGGGGTGAGGGTAACACTAGGCACAACAATTCATGGGGACGTTGTACACTTAGACAGTGTCCATGTCGACCATGGACCGAAAAACTCATGTTGATATTTTCCATATCAAGCTTTTGACTATGTCAACATTTTGGCGGTCGACCTATTGACCCCGTCGACCTATTGTCTGTCGACCTTTGGACAATGTCAACCTTTTCACTGTCGATCTTTGAACCCTGTCAACATTTTCACTGTTGACTATTGGACCCTGTCAACATTTTCACTGTCATCCATTGGACCCTGTCGACCTTTTGATTGTTGACCTTTGGACAATGTCGACCTTTTCACTGTCGACCTTTGGACCCTGACAATATTTTGACCCTTTCAACCATTTGACTCTCAACCATTAGTGGTCAACCATATAACTGTAATCCTAGACATTGTAGATCTAATAACCACACAAAAACGGTGTCCATGTACACAGTGGTGTAACTAGATACATGTGGGCCCCATAGCAAAAGTTTGTAAGGGCCCCTATTTATCACCTAATGCTGAAAAATGTATACAGCATATGATACTTTGACAGGCAAAGTGGGCCCCCCCTCAGCTCTGGGCCCCATAGCAGCAGCACCCCCTATGGTAGTTACGCCCTTGCATGTACACATATTGATTTTTCATGTTAACATTTTGCTTGTGTTGTTAGTTTTGTCAATTTCTAACTAATGCATGTCTAACTTTTGTCAATGTCTGACTAATGCATGTCTAACTTTTGTCAATGTCTGACTAATGCATGTCTAACTTTTGTCAATGTCTGACTAATGCATGTCTAACTTTTGTCAGTCTGACTAATGCATGTCTAACTTTTGTCAGTCTGACTAATGCATGTCTTACTTTTGTCAATGTCTGACTAATGCATGTCTAACTTTTGTCAATGTCTGACTAATGCATGTCTAACTTTTGTCAATGTCTGACTAATGCATGTCTAACTTTTGTCAATGTCTGACTAATGCATGTCTAACTTTTGTCAGTCTGACTAATGCATGTCTAACTTTTGTCAGTCTGACTAATGCATGTCTTACTTTTGGTGTCTACTAGACTGTCTGACTATACATTGTCTGTTAGCCGTCTTGAACCCATTTATAACAAAGTGGTGAAGGTGCAGGGAGGATTTAATTATAATATATATATATATATATAGAGAGAGAGAGAGAGAGAGAGAGAGAGAGAGAGAGAGAGAGAGAGAGAGAGAACCAAACCTTTGTTTTTGTTTGCACTTATAGTTAAAGCAGCACTCTATAAATCCTCCCTGTTAGTGGAGGAAGGGATAGATAGATTGAGAAAAAAATAGGGAGGCATAGGAGACAGATCATATATCCAGGTTATTGCCCAATATCCATTGGAAATATTTTTCTCTATCCCACTTGAGATAAACTTATCCTGTTGGGAAAGAGTGCTTTCCCATATACATAAAGAATACCAGTAAGTGGATACACTACTTTCAAATATCTTAAAACCTAGCTTGAATGGTTTAGAGAATATAACCCCCGATGAAGTCACTTTTGACGAAACTCATCGGGTATCATTTTATCTTGGAAGAATTGGATTATTCTAAGAGGAAGCAGGAAAGGGCTGTTTGATGGGGAACGCACTGATAATCAAAAGAATATTAAAATATAACTTTTATTGGTTCTATCATTAATATTCCCAGTATTTACTATATGGGAATCACAGTTGCAGTGAAAAATAGAGGTAAAAACATAGACATACAAGACATATACACTCAGTGTGCTCAAAAGAAAAGAAAATTAGTGTGTTAAAATTAGACGTGTAATTTTAGGCCAAATGCTTCTTATCGAGAAATTCAGAAAAAAAAAAAAAAATTAAGTGCATTGAGTTTATATGTCACAGTTATCTGGTGAGGGACAGGATTTGCTTCTGTTTGTCCACATATATTATGATTGGCAGCAACCAGCACTGGTTTTGCCTTTTACATTGACCATAAATAATATGAATTGATCCTGGTCCACCAACCCAAGGCACCCCTGCAAGTGTCCAGGGTGCCTAGGCACACAGTTTGGGAACCACTGCCATAATGATATGTTCGGCACTGGCTGCGCCTCAACTACTTGTGGCCCCATGCCCTTATTGCCTCTAGCGTGGCAGGTAATTGGTTCCTATTTTCAAAAATGAGAGGTATGGTATCAAATAACAATGATTTCAAAATACAGGGTGAATCAAAAGTCGCAGTACACTCTTTTGTTTTAAAACTGTGCTTGAAATGGGAAAACTGACTTAGAGTCAAGATAACTGTACATACCCTCAAAGATAGCCCATACTGTAATGGAGTATTCAAGTTTTCCCATTTTCTGCACAGTTTATGAAACAAAAGAGTGTACTGGGACTTTTAAATCACCCTTAGCAATATGTTCAGTAAGAGGGCCTGGTCTGAATTCTACAATTGTAGCTAAAGCTTTAAAAAAAATTACATTGCAACATGGGGCACATACCAAAGAAACTGCAAACAAACCATGGTACAATGCTTCTAAACAGGACCCTAAAAAAATGTTAGAAAAATAAACAGCATAGCCAATAACAATGTGAAAGGCGCAATTGCAGAGCTCTTCAATAAGATTTTATGGGTCGCTGCAGTGTTTCACAGTGCAAAATACTTACAGATATATATATACTGTAGATGTTTTACAGGACTTCAATAACAGCTATAATAATATTTATCATAGAACAATTATGTGTATGCAATGTGACGTGAATTGCTGTATGCCCTGTAGCATAGAGCAATGTGTATGCCATGTGATGTTATAGATTATGCACAATAATGTACACTGATTACTCCATAGCATTCAGCAATTGTGTTCATGGGGGTAATTGAGTAAGGATCTCATAACAAAAACCTTTCTGTTATAGGCAAGACCATGTGTATATGATGTACGACAAGCTGGATATAACGTATGATGAGCTGAGTATGACATATGGCGAGCTGGAAATGACGTATAACAAACTGGATATGACAAGCTGGATATGATGTGTGATGAGCTGGCTATGAATATGTCTGGTTTCTCTGAGTATAACATATACAGAGAAGCACATGACCCACATCCAATCACAGCTCTCCTATGTAAGCTGTGCTCTTGGGAAGGAGGAGGAGGAGGAGTTCAGTCTGTCAGAGCTGCTGGAAAGTCATGAACACTGCAGCAAGTATCCCTGCAGGTTTGCAGGGGTGCCGGACGGCTCCCCGACAGTCGGGATTCCGACAGTCATTCCTCCGACGTCGGAATCCCGACTGCTCCCTCGTGGGGGTCCACGACCCCCATAGAGGGAGAATAAAATAGGTGGCGAGCTGCGTGGCGAGCGCAGCGAGCCCGCAAGGGGCTTCATTGCGCTCCCCACGCTGTGCAGTCGGGATTCCGACGTCTTACTAATGACTGTCGGAATCCCGACTGTCGGGCTACTATACCACACCAGGTTTGCAGTAGGGGTAAGAGAAACTTTCTTTTTGCTGGGGTCACTTTTATACCCCTTTCATAATGCAAAAATAACCCATGTTAAAACTGAGATAAAAGTAAAAATAAAAATTGCTTCATTAGGAATATCAGGAGGAAGCTTTTCTTTGAATTAGAGGAGGTACAGTGAACAGAGAGGCACTATCACAGCCAGCACCACACCCCCCCTCCTGGCCCGGCCGCTGCTGAAACCCAACCCCCCCGCCTGACCACCGCCAACAGCAGATTCCCCCCCCACACTTCCGCCGTCAACAATGTGTGTGGCATATGGATAATGGGCATCATGGTTTGCAGCATATGTATAATGGCTGCAAATATCATCAAATTTTTGATTATTATTGAATTATTGATAACTAGCTTTTTTGTTTACCTAGCAGATGCTACTAAATGTACAGTATCTGGAAGACTGACAGTGTCTAGGTCCGTGATGGCTAACCTATGACACGTGTGTCACTCGTGATATGCCAAGGCACATTGAGTGACATGTGTGCTGACCAACCGGTGTGCGGAGAGGAAGTTAATCGACTAAGCCAGCATGCATGCTGCGTCACCTGGAAGGGGACAGAGGGGGCATCGCCTGTCCGCTGAAGGGAGCAGAGTTAGCTCCCAATCTAGTCCCCCCCCGTTGGTGTAGTCGGGCCTTTGTTGCTCCCGCTCTCTATAGTCCACCCTCCCTGCTGTAGTCGGGCCTGTGCTGTGGACTACAAATCCGCCTCCTGCCGCTGAGTCCTGGCACCTGATCGACAGAGGCTAGCAGAGGAGCTTTGGGTGAGGATTGGGCTCCAGCATCCATTTTGAAAGGTGAGACACCTTTCCCACACATGGGCTCTGTTGAAAACTCTGCAGGCTCTGAACGCCACACTATTCAGTGCTATTGCCAATGGTAGCTGCCTTTTTGACAGACACTGTATTAGTGCAGCCTTCTTAAATTATATCTTGCTCTTTCACATTGACATTTAAATTTATAATGGGCACCACAGTGTGTGGCATATGTAAGTAATGGGCATCACAGTGTGTGGCATATGTATAATGGAGCATCACGGTGTGGCACATGTATAATGGGCATCACAGTGTGTGGCATATGTATAATGGGCATCATGGTGTGTGGCATATGTATAAGGCATCAAAGTGTGTGGCATATGTATAATGGGCATCACAGTGTGTGGCATATGTATAAGGGAGCATCACGGTGTGTGGCACATGTATAATGGGCATCACAGTGTGTGGCATATGTATAATGGGCATCATGGTATGTGGTATATGTATAATGGGCACCACAGTGTGTGGCATATGTAAGTAATGGGCATCACAGTGTGTGGCATATGTATAATGGGCATCACGGTGTGTGGCATATGTATAATGGGCATTACAGTGTGTGGCATTTGTATAATGGGCATCACAGTGTGTGGCATATTTATAATGGGCACCACAGTGTGTGACATATGTAAGTAATGGGCATCACGGTGTGTGGCATATGTATAATGGGCATCACGGTGTGTGGAATATGTATAATGGGCATTACAGTGTGTGGCATTTGTATAATGGGCATCACAGTGTGTGGCATATGTAAGTAATGGGCATCACAGTGTGTGGCATATGTATAATGGGCATCACGGTGTGTGGCATATGTATAATGGGCATTACAGTGTGTGGCATTTGTATAATGGGCATCACAGTGTGTGGCATATTTATAATGGGCACCACAGTGTGTGACATATGTAAGTAATGGGCATCACGGTGTGTGGCATATCTATAATGGGCATTGCGGTGTGTGGCATATGTATAATGGGCATCACAGTGTGTGGCATTTGTATAATGGGCATCACAGTGTGTGGCATATGTATAATGGGCATCACGGTGTGTGGCATATGTATAATGGAGCATCACGGTGTGTGGCATATGTATAATGGGCATCACGGTGTGTGACATGTATAATGGGCATCACGGTGTGTGGCATATGTATAATGGCTGCAAATATCACCAAATTATTGATATTTCTTGAGGAAGGCTACACTTTTTTTATGATTTTCGACACACCAAGCTGAAAATGTTAGTCATGGTACTTGTGTATTATCACGGCGCAAGGCTACGATACGTTTTCAACATACCTAAGGTACGTTGTCAGCGTAGACTTTACCGTGATAATACAGTTTTGGATTGTGTGTGTGTAGTGCTTTATACTTACCCTCCTCCACCGCATCCATCACAATCCCCGTGATCCACCGATGTCCCCAGCGGCAGCGTTCAGTCCCCCTCCTCCGGCAGTCACTTCCCGGCGCATGTACAATGTTATTCAGCCTAGTGCCGCTGAGGGAGCAACACATGGTTTCCCTGATCCCCCGGCGGCACTACGCTAATTGCGTACATTGTCAGCTGTGAGTGCCAGAGGAGGGGGACTGAACGCTGGTTCTGGGGAGTGACTGCTGGAGGAGGGG
The DNA here is from genome assembly GCF_055691185.1 of Crinia signifera. Lineage (NCBI taxonomy): Eukaryota > Metazoa > Chordata > Amphibia > Anura > Myobatrachidae > Crinia > Crinia signifera. The sequence continues at coordinate 231,172,421 of NC_139219.1, read as the reverse complement.
GACTGAACGCTTCCATTGAGGACATCGGTGGATCGCGGGGAGTCATTGGGGATCGTGGTTGCCGGGCCGGAGGAGGGTATGTATAAAGCACAACACACACACACAACACACATTTCCACCACTAACAACACAACACACACACAACAACAAAAAATGTAACTCCACGCCCACGTGGATACTGGGGGTATGACGTGGATACTGGGGATATGAAGCATTGTGTATTATCACAGCTCACCAGAAAAAGTTACATAGTTTACCTAGCAGTTTACGTAGCCAGCATAGTGGTTATTGGTATTCTCAATACACCACTATGCAAACTACGTAATGGGCGTCGTGATAATACACAAGTACTTTAGTCATCACTGATCTAGGTCGAAGGTTAATAAGTAAACCTCAAAAGGTCAACTATCAATAGGTCAACACCAAAAGGTCGATATGTACAAGGTCGACGTTAATAAAGGGTCAACAAAAACAAAATTTCAACACATGAAAGGTTGACGTGGGTCTTTCACAATATTTTAACATTGTTTACTATGGGGTACAATTGAATTGGCCAAAAAAAAGTGTAGAAAAGTAAAATCAATATCGTGAAATCCACCACATTTTTCATGGATGTAAAATCTTCGAGCCTAATTCAATACCCCCCTTAAACTGATAATTCTAAAATTACATTCATTCTCTATTGCAGTGGTTCCCAACCTTTTTTGTCTCCCGTACCCCTTGATTAGGCTTTTCATTTATGAGTACCCCCTCGTGAAATTTTTAGGGGGCGTGGCCTGAAAAGGGGTGTGGCTTAACAGGGGCAAGTCATACTGGCAATGACGAGAAAAAAAAAGTGCAACCACTTGACCACAAAAGAAGCTCAGCCCATTCTGCGGACAGCATATAAAATAACAGAACCTTGTCAAATCTCTATTACTGAAGCAACAGACATTCCAACGGATCACGTTAGCTTTCCAATAGTGCCAGATACACATATGCCCCCAAAAGTGCCAGATACACATATGCTCCAATGGTGCCAGGTATGCCCGCACAGTGCCAGAAACGGGAATGCCACCACGGTGCCAGGTATGACCCCATGGTACTGGGTATGCGCCCACAGTGCCAACAATGCCCCTACAGTGCCAGCAACAAGTATGCCCCCATAGTGCCAGCAACAAGTATGCCCCACAGTGCCAGCAATGCCCCACAGTGCCAGCAACAAGTATGCCCCACAGTGCCAGCAATGCCCCAGTGCCAGCAACAAGTATGCCCCACAGTGCCAGCAACAAGTATGCCCCACAGTGCCAGCAAAGCCCCAGTGCCAGCAACAAGTAGTAGTAGTAGTAGTACGTTTATTTATAAGGCGCCACAAAGTGTCCGCAGCGCCGTACATAGCAAACAAAAACAAAAAAACAAATTACAAGGTAACGTACAGGGTGTGTAGAAAGATACAGTATAAATAGGGGTATAGCTGGTAGAACTAAAATCAGCATCAGTTCAGAAGTAGGTGTCAAAATAGTCAAGGAGACCGAAGATGAAGTAGAGGAAGGGAAGAACAGGACAGGAGCACAGGTGAGGTAATGAGGTAGGGTGAGTACGTGAGGAAGGAGGGCCCTGCTCATAAGAGTTAACATACTAAAAATAGGTGGGTGGACGAACGAAATACAATAGGATAAGTAGGAATGGAGGGGAACGGAGGCAGGATAGGAGGATCAAAAGAGGTTAGGAGGAGGGATAGGCTAGTCGAAAAAAGTGGGTTTTGAGGGAGCGCTTGAAGGAGGTAAGGGAATCAGATAGCCTGATGGGTGGCGGGAGGTTGTTCCAGTGCAGGGGGGCAGCGCGAGAGAAATCTTGGACACGGGAGTGGGAGGAGGTGATTAGGTGAGAGGTCAGTCGGCGGTCAGCGATGGAGCGAAGAGGACGGGAGGGAGTGTGGATAGAGATCAGTGAAGAGAGGTAGGGAGCTGTGGAGGAGGAGAGAGCCTTGTAGGTGGTGGTGAGGAGTTTAAAGAGAACTCGGAAAGGAATGGGGAGCCAGTGAAGAGATAAACAGAGGGGGGAGGCGGAGGTAGAGCGGCGGGAGAGGAAGATGAGCCTAGCAGCAGCGTTAAGAATGGATTGGAGAGGTGCGAGGCGGGTGAGAGGTAGCCCAGAGAGAAGGATGTTGCAGAAGTCAAGGCGGGAGATGACAAGAGAGTGAATGAGAATTTTGGTCGCGTCAGTGGAGAGGAATGGTCTGATGCGTGAGATGTTGCGTAGGTGAAAGCGGCAAGACTGTGAGAGAGCACGAATGTGGGGGGTGAAAGAGAGGGAGGAGTCAATGATGACACCGAGGCAGCGCGTTTGGTCGGTGGACGTGATCTCGGTTTCACCAATGCTGATGGAGATAGTGGGAGAAGAGGGGATGCCCCACAGTGCCAGCAACAAGTATGCCCCACAGTGCCAGCAATGCCCCACAGTGCCAGTAACAAGTATGCCCCACAGTGCCAGCAATGCTCACAGTGCCAGTAACAAGTATGCCCCACAGTGCCAGTAACAAGTATGCCCCACAGTGCCAGCAATGCCCCACAGTGCCAGTAACATGTATGCCCCACATAAATATGACCCCACAGTGCCAGCAATGCCCCCCATAGTATTTCCCAGCAGCAGCACACTCACCATTGACGCTGCTGCTGGGGAGAGGACAGTCCAGTGTCCCCCTGCTGTGTAGCTGCTGCCGCTGCTTCTCTCAGGGAAGAAGTACAGCACACTGCGTATCTCTCTTTCCCTTCATGCAAGCTCTGATTGATTGACGGACGTGCGGCCAGTCAGTCACAGGGAAGCACACTGAGGGGTAGGAGAGATGCGCAATGCACTCTCCTCCCCTCCAGCAACCTATCTGACATTACAGGCCGGGCCGCCGCGTACCCCCGAGCAGTGGCATGTCAGACTCCCTGACAAACAAATCCCTGTGGACCCCTAATATCCAACAGATTGAGACCGAACTATCTCCCATATATAGCACCTATTACACAAATTGAAATTAGATTATATCCAACGACTGTATTGAAATAGATTATATCCAATAACAACACTTGGGCCAATTTTGGCTGAGCTGGTTAACGCTACTTGCTAAGGCAACTAAGATAAGGCATATGAGCTAATAATAATGGTGTAAAATAGCTCTATTACAAATGTCACATTTTTAAGTGAAATACAAAAATGATGTATGTTCATGTAAGTTTGTATTTTGTCATGTCTTTGTGTTGTGTGTTTGTGATTGACAGTCAAATTGAAATGTATTAAACGACTGATTATCAATCCATAAATGCTCCATATATTTTAGATAAAGAAGTCCATTAAAAGTTATGTTTTAAGTGATTAATCAAACCACATAATTTAATACTACAAAGAGTGCGCCCAAAAAGACACATTTGTCTTACCGTTTGCCCCTTCTATTCAGAGACTGAAGCAAGTAAATCATTTCCTTTGCATACAATTTAGAGTAACATATATTTTTCAACTAGAAAAATCTTTACAAAATCTATGTCATGAGTTACAAGAGTATCATTTACTTGTAATTAGCAAACTAATACTGCAGGAAATACTCACCATCTCATTATCCTGACCCTCATTAATAATCGCACCATGGTTTTTGCATTCTTTAGATTTCATGTTTGGAAGTTTAAGAGCCCTGTACAACGTTTCCTTACACAGAGAAAGCTGCCTGGGTACAGGTCACTTAACATCACTGAACAACCAACAGCAGATCATCTGGAAGTAGATTCTGCTCACAAATTTGCATAGTGCACACACCTCTTTAATTGTCACTGTAGGAATGTCTAGCTGCTAATTCTGGGAAGTGAGGATCAAATGATTTGCATCACTTTATTAACAATAGAAATGTAAATATTTCTTCTTTCTGTAGGTTTAATGAATAAAAGTATATTTAGAGCAAATGTGAATTAAATTTCCTTTCAATCCTTGTATGATAATATGTACTGTTAATTTAATTAATGTTAGATGTTATTGGGGAAATGTAGGGTGTGAGAATATAAAAGTGAGAGACATTGTGAGAGTTGTTCAGGTTTTTTTTTAAGCGGCAATCATTTACAGGGCACAATTAACCTGGTTTTGCAGCGTAAATTATTGCTTTGAAAAAAACTCACAAAATCTGATTCTCACTTCCTGAAACACCCCACCCTATATTTTAGTTATTTAAATTCAGTATTGTTACTTGTGTAAGGCAGCTCCCGCTTCCGCTTGGGGGAGTGAGCGGCAGCGGGGTCTGTGTGGGTGCCGGTCGCCAGCACCCGTCCGGCGTACTGTCAATCAATCACAATCTGACTGTGATTGACTGTGCCACTGCCTTTAGCTGGTTAAGCACGGGAGGCTGCCAGGACAGTGGCATGTCAGACTCCCTGACAAACAAATCCCTGCCTCACTTGCCTGCAGCCTGTACACAGTCAGAGCCGGCTATTGGCTACTGTGTTACAGGATGAGCGGGCGGTTGGGTGGATGGATAGGTGGGCAGTCTGTCCATTGCCTAGGACGGAGTCTGAGCCAGGGCCCACAGATGAGGTATGCCCGGCTCCCAAACCCCGGCCCTAAATCAGCAGGTCTTGCTTCCAACATGCCGCTGGAGGCCAGTACTGCCGCTGCTGGCCTGGAGCCCTGTATAACAACTCCCCCTGCAATTCCTCCCCCTGCCTACTTACCATTGCTCCTAGTCCGCATACAGGGGGCTAGGGGGGGGGGGGGGGGAGGCAGAAACCATTTTGGCTGGGGGAGCCAAATTTATAGTTAAGCCACTATTTAAATTGCATACATGTACTATATTAGATATGTAGGGACAAGGCATAGTGTAGGTACAGTAGTATAAATCGTGACATGAGCCTAAAACCCAATATTTTTATTTTCTTGTCATTATTGATATTAGCGGCTGTATATAATGTATTTTAACAACTCATTGGCTGCTACAGAGATTATAATATGTCTGGCTAGAAGCAAACTGGGTAAATCATTGTTAGAAAGTTGTTTATTTAACTTTTTGCTATGCATTGGTGGGGACAAATGGACAAATTTTGCACGTTCGCATTCAGGTTCACACATTATAAGGGTGAATTTGGGTCAGCAAATGTATATCTATAACATTTAGTTACTTCATTTAATAGGTAGGGCAATTATCAACCTAATATATAGCAGCGCAGAAAGAATTTAAATAAAACCCAGAATCCAGGGGTTCAAATAACTGTTTCAGGAATTTATTAATAGAAAAATAAGTAAATAAATAAAAGTAACAAATGTAAAAAAAAAAAAATTCTTAAGATTTTTCTAGCTAAAACATTCAACTGAAATGTGTAAGCTGATGAAATTAATCAAAGATGTACTGAATATGATATACACACAGACTATAATGATTGTTTATTAACCCAGTGTAATGTTTAGTTTAGAACAGACAATAAAGGATGTTTGTTATCCCAAGATAATGCTAAATTCCTACAGAGACCAGAAAATGTGAATAAGTGATTATATTGTGGACAATGTCAGCATGGACAATTGCTTATTTAAATGTATCATACCATTCACACATGACTCAGTGTTGATTTAAATCAAAGACAAATAGTATGGAGAAACAAAATTACCGTGAAGTTAATAGATTTGCTTACAGTATAACATTGTGTGAAGATAGGACCCTGCACACAATAGCATCTTTTAGCAAATAGGCTACTTCTTCTATGCATTCTAATCATGAGGCAGCATGCAGGAAGTAAGTTCACTTAACCCAAATGAATGAACAAACAACAAACATTTAACAATGAGAATTTGAACCATGGATTCAAAAGAAGAGAAAAAGGTACTTATATGTTAGTTGGGCGCCCACTACGCTATTTGCTTAGTTTTACGCATCTGCTCGTCACACTATAGAAAATCAACTCCATGCCGACATGGATAGTGGGGGTATGAGCGTACTAACTATAGTGGGTGCCCAATTTACATATAAGTACCGGCAATAATCATATAAATACTTAAAATGCAGCAGAATTGCCTATGACATACAGCTTGTATTCAATCATTTAAACATACTGCAGGGAAAAAAGAAAGAGAAAAAAAAACACCTTTGGCTAAATATATTTGAGTAAATGTTCTGTTCTGTTCTTTTTTAGAACCCGGTTAATGTAACAGGGTGTGAGTTTAAAGCTTTCTCCTAAAAATTGCAAATATATAGTGCAGGTATAAATAGGCAAGTTCAATGTTTCTTTTTGTGAAAAATAATAAAAGAAAACACTGTAAAGTCCATTTTCAATAATTAAGCATATGTACATAAATAAATAAAAATAAATGACTTTAGTTTAAGCCCTAAATAATTATCCATTTACCCCCTAAATAGTATACCTACATGTATGATTAAAAAATCCATTTACAGTAATGTCCCCCAAAATAGCGTACAAACATGTACAAACATGTACAATACAATTAAAAATTTATTAATTAATTAAAAAATTAAAAAAACAATTTACACAATTAACTTAATATATTTTAAACGACACAGATATATTTATTAGCTTATTGAATATTAAAGTAAAAAAATACACAAGCATAAAAACAAAGAGAAACATAACTTTTTTTATTTAGAACTGCGTCTGTCCCTCCCTGCTCCTTTAGGTGCTCTTCCCCACGTGCGTGCACTGCACCTACAGAGAGTGACTGGGGACACAATTTGGGGCATAGTGTTTTGTGAGCTTACTATAGAGCATACTTACTTACTTTTGAAAACTAGTTTCAGGGTGATTATAGTTGGTAGTAGAATTTTGTACAGCGCCCCATTAAAGGGGGCGTGTCATGCTCCATCAAAATGGCGTGTCTAGTTCTATATATGGAGAGATTATGAAAAGAGATTGTGAACGTTGCACCGAGAAGCATGGGTGTGTACTGCTACATCAGAGATGAATCTTGTAAAATGACTAATATACAATTGTAGATGAGCCCCAAAGCAGTTAGTAAGATCTACTATACTTGGAAAAGTGCTGGGACATTGGCACTTATTCTGACTGAGTCTGACGGCTCCATGTGCGGTCAGATGGCCGATGTTTGGTATTTGCACATGTGCAGAGGCGTATCTGCACATGTGCGAATGCCTCACACGTCGGACCATGGAGTGAGGTCCGTGCCGAAAATGATTGTACGGATCCATCTGAGCAGGTGGTGGAGAGGGGCATTAAGGGCTGTTTATGCTCATTACCATATGCGTATGCCCCGCGTTTCATGGGTGTTCCCCTGAAAATGCTGGGCATACATATACTAATGCGGCCGTGACTCACGTGTGGGGGGCGGACAACTGACATAGCCGGATGTCAGCTGCCCGCCCCTATCTCTGCTTTCATAGGGAAAAATGTCCGAGTGGTCTGGAGAACTCGGTGCTGCCTGACCATTTGGTCCATCATCCGATGGTCGGCGACCATCGGAGGATGGGGAAGGTTCCCACAGATGGAGGAGGTGTTCACATGAAACATCCACTCGCGGTCCGTACGCTCAGCGTCTTACCGCATTCGGACGGTGTGAGCGATTCATATGGTAGGCAGGGCTAAGAACACTCGGTTCCTGTCAGAAATACGCATCCGTCCGAATCAACTAGAATAAGGGCCATTGGGGGTTATTCTGGTTGGTGTGGGTGGACAGTGGGGGTTATTCTGGTTGGTGCTGGTGGGCCGTGTTTGCACGGTCTGGAGGTTTTTTTTCTTCTGTGCATGTGTATCATTCGCTAATGATACACATGCACAGAATCAGCATGTGCAGCATCAGCAAATGCGCATGTGCAGCATCAGCAAACCGCTGATAAAAGGACTGTCCCGAGCGAAAAATCCTATCCACAATCACACGGTGACAGTGGGCGTGATGTGGGCGTTTTTAGGGGAGATGCTAAAAAACTGGGCAAAACTGGGCGTATACCTGGGCGTAGACAGGGGTGTGCACTCAAACTGCACGGAGGGACAACCACCTCGCTCGGCGAGCGCAAAGTGCATTTTGGGCCAAAAACAGGCGGACGCCAAAGAGTGCTCAATGCCACTCTTAGAGTTTACGTCTGAGTGTGGCCTCCCTGGTCTGCTAATTACAAGTAAATTGCATACACCTGACTGCAATATTAAGCAATGCTGCAGGCTATTAAGAGAAATTACTAATTTCAGTACCTGCAAGCCACACACTGCCCAGAAATACATAGGAAGGTTCTCTTTCTACACTTGTAAAGGTTGGTTTATTTTTATGTAGTATTAATGCAAATACACATTTCAATATATCCAGGTAGTTATTTTTTAACCATCTACACCATGGGTCTTCAAACTGCGGCCCTCCAGATGTTGTGAAACTACAAATCCCAGCATGCCTTGCCACAGTTTTGCTATAATGGAGTGTTAAAACTGTGGCAAGGCATGCTGGGATTTGTAGTTTCACAACATCTGGAGGGCCACAGTTTGAAGACCCATGATCTACACCAGGCTTGTCCAACCTGCGGCCCTCCAGATGTGCTAAAACTACACATCCCAGCATGCCTTGCCACAATTTGGCTATTAGGGAATGCTAGAATGATGGCAATGCATGCTGGGATGTGTAGTTTTAGCACATCTGGAGGGCCGCAGGTTGGACAAGCCTGATCTACACCCTTAGTGAAAGTGTGTTTTACATCTTTACAAAGCAGGATACACAATTCATAGGAATCGACATGTGTCAACTTTTTCACTGCAACACAAACATAGAAGTCTAATGTATTTTTTGAACACATCTATCACGTCTAACACCAACAATGTATTTTTGGGTCACCATTTCTACTTGCAATGTTTGTTAAATGTCGTATGCTCACGGACACTATTTTGCACACAATCTCACTAATATTTACCTTGGACATAAATTTCACGATCGGGGAGACACGTTGAGTCTCCGAGTGAAAAAAGGCTGAGATCCATCCCGTGAACGTTGGCGTACGCTCATATGTACGCCAGGTGTCGGTGGGAGAGGGCTGAGATCCATCCCATGCATGTTGGTGTACGCTCAAATGTACACCACTCCCCTTTGTCGGTGTCTGTGACCGTCCGTGTGCGGCTGTTCTGTGGGCGGACTCACGCTCACCTGAAAGTATGCGGTATTTGCTCATATGGACCGTACGTACGGCGGTCCGCCCGCACCAACCAGAATAAGGCCCATTGTGCTAATGATTCAATGTAAGTGTATCTATCTCTCATTCCTTTTCCCCCAAAAAATTTAACAGTGTAATGTGGGCTAGGTGAAATGAGGGAGATTGCTAGACTTATGAGGGAGAGAGGGAGATTGCTGCTATTTCAAGGAGTCTCCTGCAGAATGCAGGAGGATAGGCAACTATGCTATAGAGGAAGGCAGAGCATCCTTTATGGCCCATTGGGACACCAGCTGCAGACCGATGAGGGCCTGTGTTTGCTCCTGGATGGCCTGTCATTTTAAACATGTGCTATTTCATCTCAGGTTCCCTGGGCCTTTATGTTGGTTCGATTCAGCTTGCTTGCCCATATAGGCCATCAGATGGTTCTAAAGCTTTCAAAGGACAATGCGAGTACTTTGACACTTGGGGAAGGGGGGGGGGGTATTGTTATGGAAAAGGGAAAGGGGAGTTTTGCCTATGCACAAGTGTCACTGATAATTTTACAAACATGTGCATATGTCTCAATGTACTAATCCACAATAGAAAGGATAATTGATACTATCGTATCTGTTAATTATGTGAGTGGAGGTGCTCCCTAGAGAGTGATATGATGCAAAAAGGGAAACAGAAAAGAACTCTCTCTTTTTTAGGGGAACAACTTGTTTATAGTGTTTTAATAAAAAATAACTTTTAATTCATTTGCGATTTAAAATATATGGGAGCCAACTATCAGGACAAAGACTTTTTTACATACATAACATGAAACATACAATACCTGTTGGAGAAAAAGTGTCTCCTGGACAGGAAAAAGAGAATTTGTTTAAGAATAAAAATGCCCCTGCTTTTATATAGTTAAGGGTGGATGAGTTAATTTCTTATGGCAGCGAACTAGCGAGAATATCACCTTAAAAAGGATGTCTATGGTGCTTTTAGTATGATATTACCTAACTTGTAATGTATCAATTACAGCACAAGGAGATATTATAATTAGCAAGAATTAGGTCAATTATTTATAATTATGTTGCAATGTAGTTACCAGTATAGTGTCTAGTTGTTTACTTTAGTACAACCTAGAAGGTATATTGGTCAGTCCTGAACACTAACCATAAGGATCTCCCTTGTTTAGTAAATGGCTGAAACTTGGGGGGGGGGGGGGTGATAAGTGTTGGTGCTTGTTGCTGGGTCAGTGAGCTCGGGACTGCCTCATTTTTTTTATCCTCCTCATCAGAATAAGCCTACAGGCCAATATGTGTGGCTGGAATCACAGGCGCTGGTGGAGGAGCAAGCAACAGAGGTATCCGTACACCAGAAGGACCTGAAAAGTGGAAAATAATGGAAACATACTTGTGCTGTAGTAAAAACACTCTTACCAGTAATTTATACCACCTGGCAATGCATATGTTAAAAATAGCTGTGCTTGAGCACAAGTACATGCAGTACGTACTCCATAAACTATTTCAAAACACCATAATGTAAGTACAGGTATGCTTTTTACTGGATTTTTAGTTTATTTTTGTTTTTTAAGAATGAAGGTAATAAATAATCACTAAGGGCCTTATTCTGATCGGTGCGGCCGGATCCGAATATGCGGCCAGGACCGTGCGTGCGAAACCCCGCCTTCCGTACGGATCGCCAACTCCGTCCATACGCGGTAAGAAGCTGGCCGAACTGACCGCACGTGTATTTTTCATGGAATACGCCTCCTCCATCTCAGGGAACCTCCCCCATCATTCGATGGTCGCAGACCATCGAATGCAGGACCGAATGGTCAACCAGCTCCCGCAAACTCAGACCACACGGACATTTTTCCGTGCAAAAGCAGGGATCTGGGCGGGCAGCTGACATCCGGCGATGTCATATGTACGCCCCCTACACGTGCGTCACGGCCGCATTACCATACGTATGCCCAGCGTTTGCATGGGAACGCCCATGAAACGCGGGGCGTATGCATATGGTAATGAGCCCAAATAGCCTTTCACGCCCCTCTCCACCCCCTGTTCGGAGTGTTCACATTTCATGCGGGATTTGGCCGTACGCCCCGCTCGCACATGCGCAGAGACGCCTCTGCACATGCGCAGACACAAAACATCGGCGGGCCGAACGCACGCGGATATTACCGCACCAACCAGAATAAGGGCCTATGTTTGGGGAATAATTACATTACATAATTACATTATGTAATGTTTGAAGGGCCTAATGTAACAATACTGATGTAATTAATGTTATATTACATTATAGTAATATTAACCCCTTCCCGACATTTGACGTATATATACGTCATGGCCGGGATGTACTTCCCGACACATGACGTATATATACGTCATGACTTTAAACTGTCCCCGCGTCTATAGACGCGGTGACAGTTTAAACATGTCTGCTGTCCCTGACAGCAGACATGTCCCTGCATGCCCAGGGGGGGTGGCGATGCCTCCCCCCCGTCGGCGATCGCTGTGATTGGCTGTTCAATGTGAACAGCCAGTCGCAGCGTTTTCCTGTGTTACCGGCGAATCAGACGCTCGGTAACACAGGTGTCAATCACCGCCGGGTGTGAGGGGGCATGAGGGGGTCACCGGTGATGACCACACCTCACCCCACCTCACCCCACCTGCCCCCAAGACTGTGATTGGTCCGTCGGACCGACGGACCAATCACAGCCAAGGCGCGTCATTTAAACTAACGGTGACTGCGCTGCAGACGCCATTCCGGTCTGGAATTGCGTGCAGAGCGGTCACCGGCCACTCTGTCGTGCTATACATACCTGAACCTTGCCTGATACTTACCTGATCACCGCTGATCACCGCTGGTAGCGTGCTGCTAGCAGCTGGATGCTTCCTGGATCTTGTGACTTCCTGTGTGCTGCTGCTGCAGTGTCATAGAGTCACAGAAAGTGAGAGATAGTGACAGATAGTGACAGAGAGTGACAGAGAGTGACAGAGAGTGATAGAGAGTGATAGAGAGTGCTATATTTTGTGTCTGCTGCACCCCTTTTGTGCTGATCAGTATATCTGTGCTGATCAGCAACTTTTTGGTTTTTTTTTTTTATATATATACCTGTCAGTTGCACCAAAGGTTGTGCTGCCTGTGCAACTGACTGCTGCCCCCCTGCTGCCCCCCCTTTTGTGCTGATCAGTTTAAATTAATTAACTGATCAGCAACTTTTTGGGGGTCCAGGGTTTTTTTTTTTATATACCCTGTCAGGTTGCACCCACATTTGTGTGCCTGCTGCCCCTCACTGCTAATCAGTGTTGCATCACTGCATCACTGATCTGCAGTTTTTTTTTTTTTTTGGAGAGTGCAGTGGGGTTTTGTTTTTACACCCACGTTGCTTTTGTGGGTGCTTTTGTGGGTGTCCTGTGGCCGCTGATCAGTGACGTACATCACTGAACAGCATTTTTGGCACAGGGTTGATATAATTTTTTTTCTGCAGTTTTTTTAAATTGTTTTTTTTTTGGAGAGTGCTGTGGTTTATTACACCCACGTTGCTTTTGTGGGTGTCCTGTGGCCGCTGATCAGTGACGTACATCACTGAACAGCATTTTTGGCACAGGGTTGATATAATTTTTTTTCTGCAGTTTTTTTTAATTGTTTTTTTTTTTGGAGAGTGCTGTGGTTTATTACACCCACGTTGCTTTTGTGGGTGTCCTGTGGCCGCTGATCAGTGACGTATATCACTGAACAGCATTTTTGGCATAGGGTTGATATAATTTTTATTCTGCAGTTTTTTTAAATTGTTTTTTTTTGGAGAGTGCTGTGGTATTTTTTTTTTTAATTGTTTTTACACCCACGTTGCTTTTGTGGGTGTCCTGTTGCCTTTGAGCGCTGTTCAGTGACGGACGTTACTGACCAACATCTGTGCTCAATTTTTGGCGCAGGACCTTTTTTTTTTTTTTTAACCCCTTCAATTTTTTTTTTTTTATTGGGATCAAATTCCTGTATAAAGTATTTTTTTTTTCTGCACTACATACACACTACACACTACATACCCCCCGTGTTGAAATAAAGTTTGTACCCCCCCTACACTATACACGTGTTGAAACATTACACTTACAGAAACACAAAAATAAAAATGGCATCCCAAATGTCATCCCAAATGTCATCCCAAATGTCATCCCAGTCATCCAGAAGAATGTATTCAGCAGAGGAGGCATATGCCATGCTTGCCTCTGACTCTGACACAGCCAGTGATGCAAGCGGGGAATTTGAAGGATTCGTCTTAAGCTCCTCTTCCTCCTCTAGTGATGAGGGACCCCCTCAAAGACGCCCCCGTAGAGCAGCTGAGACCCCCCCCAAATGATTGATCGCGTATGGACCCCACCACCTGACAATTTTGAGCCCCAGGTTCCTGAGTTTTTGGCCATCCCAGGAATCCAATTTGATTCAACAGGTCTCAGAGAAATTGACTTTTTCAAATTATTTTTCTCTGATGATTTTATAAATTTAATGGTGGACCAAAGTAATTTATATGCCCAGCAGTTTATTGCTCAAAACCCCACGTCATCATTTGCTAGGTGGACCCCTGTAGATGCAGTAGAGATGATGACGTTTTGGGGTCTGGTGTTACATATGGGCATAGTAAAAAAGCCAGAAATTAGGCAATATTGGAGTACAGATGTTCTGTACAGCACCCCATTTTACCGTATGGCCATGACTCGGACTCGTTTTGAGACAATCCTTAAATTTTTACATTACACCGATAATGCACAGTGCCCACCCAGAGATGATCCCACCTTTGACCGGCTATTCAAAGTCAGGCCGGTCATTGATCATTTCAGTGCCAAATTTGCAGAGATGTACATCCCTGAAAAATTTATTTGTATCGACGAGTCCCTTATACATTTTAAAGGAAGGGTTAAATTCCGCCAGTACCTTCCCAGTAAGAGGGCAAGGTATGGCATAAAAATGTATAAACTGTGTGAAAGCACCTCAGGGTACACCCACAGGTTTAGGGTATATGAAGGGAAGGAATCAAGAATTGAACCGCCAGAATGCCCCCCCTCCCTTGTAGGTGTTAGTGGAAAAATTGTCTGGGATTTAGTGCACCCCTTCCTGGATAAAGGTTATCACCTTTATGTGGATAACTTCTACACTAGCATCCCCCTGTTTAAGGCCCTTGGTTCAAGAGGTACAGCAGCTTGCGGTACTGTGCGCAAGAACCAAAGAGGTTTCCCAAAAACGCACATTGCCCAAGTACTGAGAAGGGGTGAAAGCAGGGCACAATCTACCGAAAATATGTTGTTGGTCAAATATAAGGACAAGAGGGATGTCCTTATACTGACAACAATTCATGGAGACAGTACCACCTCCATCCCTGTACGAGGTACCAGTACCCACACCTCAAAACCTAATTGTATCCTAGATTACAATAAGTACATGGGCGGAGTGGATCTTTCAGATCAGGTACTGAAGCCGTACAGTCCTCTGCGGAAAACAAAAATCTGGTACAAGAAGCTGGCCGTGTATATCATCCAGATGGCACTGTATAACGCTTACGTGCTATTTCGTTCTACCAGCCAGAGGGGTACATTTATGCACTTTCAAGGGGAAGTCATAAAGGGCCTAATATTTGGGAACCAGCAGGCAGAGGGCCCCAGTACTTCTAGTACTGGCCCCCGTATTGTACCAGGGCAGCATTTTCCTAACGAAATCCCCTCCACTGCAAGAAAGGGCAGGACACAAAAAAGGTGCAAAGTTTGCTATAAAAAGGGAATAAGAAAGGATACTATTTTCCACTGTGAAACTTGCCCCGACAAACCCGGCCTATGTATAAAGGAGTGTATTAAAATATACCACACATCTATAGATTATTAGGTTCATCATTTCACCGTGCTTCGGGGGTCTTGCTAATGCGACATAGCACCCACCAACATTCCACCAGAATCTGAGCTGCAAAATCCAAAAATCACTCCTTCCCTTCTGAGTCCTGCCATGCACCCAAATGGTATTTTTTGGTCACATATGAGGCATTGCCGTACTCGGGAGAAATTGGGGCACAGATTTTGGGGTGCTTTGTCTCCTTCATTCCTTGTGAAAATGAAAAATTTTGAGCCAGAACTGCATTTTTGTGTAAAAAATGTAATTTTTCATTTGCACAGCCCAGTTGTATCAAAATTGGTGAAACCCCTGGGGGTTTGAAAAGTACACTATACCCCTAGATGAATTCCCTGAGGGGTGTAGTTTGCAAAATGGGGTCACTTGTGGGGGGGTTCCACTGTATTGGTGCTTCGGGGGTCTTGCTAATGCGACATAGCACCCACCAACATTCCACCAGAATCTGAGCTGCAAAATCCAAAAATCACTCCTTCCCTTCTGAGTCCTGCCATGCACCCAAATGGTATTTTTTGGTCACATGTGAGGCATTGCCGTACTCGGGAGAAATTGGGGCACAGATTTTGGGGTGCTTTGTCTCCTTCATTCCTTGTGAAAATGAAAAATTTTGAGCCAGAACTGCATTTTTGTGTAAAAAATGTAATTTTTTATTTGCACAGCCCAGTTGTATCAAAATTGGTGAAACCCCTGGGGGTTTGAAATGTACACTATACCCCTAGATGAATTCCCTGAGGGGTGTAGTTTGCAAAATGGGGTCACTTGTGGGGGGGTTCCACTGTATTGGTGCTTGGGGGGTCTTGCTAATGCGACATAGCACCCACCAACATTCCACCAGAATCTGAGCTGCAAAATCCAAAAATCACTCCTTCCCTTCTGAGTCCTGCCATGCACCCAAATGGTATTTTTTGGTCACATGTGAGGCATTGCCGTACTCGGGAGAAATTGGGGCACAGATTTTGGGGTGCTTTGTCTCCTTCATTCCTTGTGAAAATGAAAAATTTGGAGCCAGAACTGCATTTTTGTGTAAAAAAATTAATTTTTCATTTTCACTGCCCAGTTGTACCACAATTGGTGAAACCCCTGGGGGTTTGAAATGTACACTATACCCCTAGATGAATTCCCTGAGGGGTGTAGTTTGCAAAATAGGGTCACTTGTGGGGGGGTTCCTAACTTTTAGCATCTTATGGTGCCTAGAAACCTACATGGTGCCTAAAAAATAATCTCATAAAAAGGAGGCTCCAAAATCAAGTAGGTGCTCCTTCTATTATGAAGCCTGTGGTTTGGTCAACGTGCACACTAGGGCCACATATAGGATATTTATGAAAACAAAAGAATTGGGGGAATCAATTTTTAGTCACATTTCTCTAGTAAAATCTACTGTGTTCCTTAGAAAAATGTATTAAAATTGCAAATCTGCAAAAAAAAAAGAAATTTTGAAATTTCACCTACACTTTGTTTTAATTCCTGTGAAACACCTAAAGGGTTAACAAACTTCCAAAATGCTGTTTTGAATACTGTGAGGGGTGCAGTTTTTGAAATGGCATCATTTATGGGGGTGTCTCACATACAAGTCCCTCAAAGTCACATCAGAACTGAACTGGTCCCTAAAAAAATCAGTGTTTAAATTTTCTTGAAAATTTGAGAATTTGCTATTCATATTTTAAGCCTCCTAGTGTCCAAAAAAATTAAAAGGAGGCTGAAATAATGATGGAAACATAAAGTAGACATATGGTCTATGTTAGTTATTAACTATTTTGAGTGGTATGATTATTTGTCTCACAAGCAAAAAATTTAACATTTTGAAAATTGCTAAATTTTCCATTTTTTTACGACATTTTGGTATTTTTCACAAAAAAACACAGACTGTATCGACCCAAATTTACCACTAACTTGAAGTACAATGTGTCACGAGAAAACAATCTCAAAATCACTGGGATAAGTAAAAGCAAAAAAAAGTTATCCCCACTTAAGTGATACATGTCAGATTTGAAAAAAAGGGCTCTGTCAGGAAGGCAAAAACATGCTGCGTCAGGAAGGGGTTAAAGAGGCATGATGACCCTTTGTTATAGATGTAATGTCGTGTATAGCCAGGGACGTGCAGTCAGGGGAGGCAGGGGAGGCAGGGGAGGCAGTGCCTCCCTGTCATAATGATGTGAATAATAAAAAGAAGATATTTATATATCTTCTTTTATTATTTTCATAATTTCTACTTCTCTCCCTGCCTCCTACCATCTTACACTGCTGCATGTGAGGGTGGGAGGCAGCGGGAGAGGTGCCTCCCGCTGTTAACATTAAAACACCGGGCAACGGGGGGCGGGTAGGGGAGGGCAGGGGGCAGGGTGCAGCAATGGGCTGTAAAAGCCCATTGAAAATGAATGGGGAAGCGGCACTCATACTGGTGCCGCAATGACAGGGGCACCAGTATGAATGCACGCCCCCAGATGTGATTGGGTCAGCGGATCCAGTGATGGATCCGCTGTCCAATCACCAGAGGCGTAGCTACGGTGGAGCCGGCAGAGCTTGTGCTCCGGGCGGCAGCACCTCGCATTGGCGCACACAGCTGATTTCAATTAATGTTGGGGATGCCTGCAGCCCCCTGACAGCCCCATTCCGTCCCTTAAACCCAGTGCAGCCACTCAGTGGTATACTAGACACTGAGCTAGCGCTGGCTTTCATCGCAGCTGCAGCTTACCTTACCCACAGTGGAAGTCATAAAAGCTCAGCCCGGCTACTGCCTGACTGTACGGCTGTCACTCAGCGCTTCCGCGTCAGGTGGCTTCCTTTAGCAAACCACCTGATGCGGAGCAGTGACAGCAGTAGCCGGGCTGAGCTTAGTTGACTTCCCCTGTTGGTGAGCTGAGATGAATGCCAGCGCTATCTCAGTGTCTATAACACTGACTGGCTGCCCTCAGACATGAATTAAGGGGGAGCCCAGGGGGTACTCACCCCAAGCCCCCATGCCTCTTAGCCCCCCCCCCCCAGACTGAGACAGGCTGAGGACTCCTGCGCGGCACATATACACTGCGAGAGAACAGCTGCCTGCTGCTCCTCTCTGCAGAGTTCATTTCCGGGTGACACAGCAGGGAGAGAGCTACTGAGCAGCAGCTACACAGACTGATCTCATCCTGTCCTCATCTGCTGGTGGTATGTGCTTTGTTTATGTTGTTTGTGTATACTTATTTGTAAGCTATGTGTGTATATATGCTGTGTGTATCATATATGTGTGCTGTGTGTATGTATGTATGTATGTATATTGTGTGTATGTATGATGTGTGTTATGTATGCATCATGCTGTGTGTCTTGTGTGTATGTCTGATGTGTTGTGTATGTGTGTATATGTCTTATGCATGTGTGTATGTATGTATGTATGTATGTATGTATGTATTTGTTTTGTGTGTGTGTGTGTGTGTATATATGTATCTATGTATGCTGTGTGTTGGGTATGTATAAATAAATTATGTTGTGCACCTGATAATATTAAAAAGTGATTTATGCAAAAAACAATGACCCTTTAATGTTTAGAAACTAATATGATCTTGGATCTAGGCTGTGTGGAGAGGAGGTTTAGGAACCTAAAAGAGGGGGGCTAGGGATTAGACAGTGGGGCATTAGGGTTAAGTACTAGCTGTTAGGGAGGGATAGCTTGCAGGGGGGAGGGTTAGGGTTAGGCTGCTTAGGGGGAAGTTGAGTATACTTACCTGACCCCTGTCTGTATTCCCTCCTTTGGGAAGGATTATGAGCCACGTCTTCCCACCACAGATCATTGCTCTGTATTATATATTCCTTGCCGCTTATTATATATATATATATATTTATATATATATAACATATATATAATACAGAGCAATGATCTGTGGTGGGAAGACGTGGCTCATAATCCTTCCCAAAGGAGGGAATACAGACAGGGGTCAGGTAAGTATACTCAACTTTCCCCTAAGTATGTATGTATATATATATATATATATATATATATATACACACACACTGGCACCACGCATGAAAATATGAAGGGGGGGGGGGGCGCCGTGACAGGAGCTTGTGACAGGAGCTGTGAAGGTATCCGCGTCCCCTCGCGGGCTTCACAGGTGTCAGCGTGCGCTCGCCACGCTTCGGGCTCGGTGGCTCGCTGCGCTCGCCACACTAATCTATTCTCAACTCCACGCCGACGTGGATAGTGGGGGTATGAAAAGGTCGTAGGACGCGTACCGCCGCCCCTCGCTGCGCTCGCCACGCTTCGGGTGGGCGTGGATAGTGGGATTTACACGGTCGACAGCTGTTGCGTCGACTAGTGCCACTGTGGACGGGTTTTAATAGTGTACCCCTAAACCCAGCTAAATTTAGATGCTTTTGCGTCTAAATTTAGATGTACCCCTACACCCAACTAAATCCAGACGCTTTAGCGTCTAAATTTAGATGCACCACCACCTTTGCGGCTCCCAGGGAGCCTGGCTTTTGCGCCTAAATCCAGGCGCCACCCTCCTTCTTAGCGGCTTGCAAGGCGCCTGGATTCATAGGGTTTTGCGCCTAAATCCAGGCGCCCCCCTCCTTCTTAGCGGCTTGCAGGGAGTGTGAATCCAGGCGCATTAGCGCCTAGATCTAGTCTGCAAGCCATTGAATTTAGCGTGTACATGGGGGACACACATTGAATTTAGCGTGTACATGGGGGACACAGCGGTGTGCCGGGGTGTGTACTTTACAAGCCCCGGCACGTCAGTGTTGTGCCCAGGGTGTGTCCACTTGCCCCCGTTGTTGTCAGCGGTGCCCAGGCGCTGCCTATTTCACTGTGGAACTACAAGTACCACAGTGACCTGCCAGCGCCTGGGCAGCGCGCTGCTGCTGCTGCCTGGCCGCCACGCTGTTTACGTAGCTGTCAGTACAGCTAGAGCGGCGCAAGCACACTCTGTCTGAGCTAGAGCGGCACGCGCACGGTTAATCAGAGCCTCTGGCAGTCTGCTAAGTTTCTGAGCCAGAGTGTGCGCGCGGCGGCGCCGTGAAACTACAGAAGTACCTTTTTTTTTTTCTGATTTCTACGCACCATTCTACTCCTTGTCCATTTGAGACTGCCACCTTTCAGTAGGTTCTTTCATCCTTGGTGCTGTAGGTGAGGAAACAGAACATTTAAAAAAAATGGTTTGTAATATATGTAACTATTACTGAATAGTATTCATAAAGGATAATAATTACTGTCATTATGTGCTAATGGACTCACCTAAAAGCACTTGGAGAATATAGAAACTCCACAAGAGTTAGGGCCATGGTGGGGATCAAACCCATGATCTTAGTGCTTTGAGGCAGTAATGCTAACCATTACACCATCCGCGCTGATTGTAAACTACACTGTGGATTGATGTGGATGGCCAAATAATCTCTGTAAACATGTATGAGTAACTAAATAGAGTATATAAGGATCTCTACCAACAGCTTCGTGAACATGATAATACTATCATTAATACTGAATTATTTATTTGTGTCTTACAATATGGGCTTCAAATTGCTTTGCTTTACATGAGTATTGAGAAAGAAACTATACATTATCTAGACATGTTATTCAGGTAGGCTAGATAAACAATTTATTAAAAAGATATATGGAATTCACATTTATACCATATAATTATATATATATTGAACCTACTGTATCGTATCTTTTTTTCTATCATGAAGGTTCTGTATTCTGATCTGAAGTTCCATGGCTACTTCTCTGCTTCTGTGTCTGTACTTTCCATTACCAGACACTGGCACCTATCACACCTGTCTCTGGAGTCCAGAGTACAGTAGGTGGATTAACCAACTTGATCCAAACAGTGGCACTCATAAGAATTATGGGCCTGGTGACAAATCTTGTTGCTGTCACTAACCTGTAGTATTTCCCTAGTACTGTACAGTATGGTTTTTAGTGTCCATAGGTCATTATTGTAGTATTACCAGGGCCGGCGCCACCACTAGGCAGGTTTAGGCATTTGCCTAGGGCGCCGGCCACTGGAGGGCGGTAGTGAGCCGCAGGAGGAAGAAGCAGCAGCAGGAAGAAAGTTCCCGCAGAGGAGAGCAGGAGGAAGGGCTGTGCACTATCAAGCAGCTATTAAACAACTTGGTGACAGTGAGTGAATCGGATGCCCCCCCCCCCCTCCCCACCCTCAGATGACCCCCCCTCCCCACCCCCTGCCCAGGACACAGCAGCAATCCGCGTTAATCTCAGGCGAATGGTGGCCAGTGATTAACGCACGCTCAGCAGAGCCTGCAATGGGCAGGTGCTCTCCCTGCTGCTTGGTGTGCCTGTAAAACAGCTGACAGGCAGCCGCAACCTAAAGCAGTGCAGTAGAGATCCCGGGCTGTTTTCTCCCCTCAGAGGCGGACAGTGTTACTTGAGGTGAGGTTAGATGTTTTGCAATGAGCCAGAAAGGCTAATAGGGGATGGATTGACTGCAGAGGCAGGTGGTAGGTGTAGTGAGTGGGAGTACTGCAGCTGCTGATCGTAACCTGATATCTTTAGTGGTCTCTGCTGTCCTTTCTGGCAGGATGTGTCCCTTCCCCACTCTGGAGTCACAGGAGAATCACCTAAATCTCCAGTCCCAGCAGCTAAGCAGGTTCCTCTCTCTCTGCATTCACTCCTGTTGTACATGATGCCCCGTCCCAAGGTCCTTCTACAGATCCTCCGTTCTGCTCCTCCCCCTGCTTCCTGTGCTAGAGTGTTCAGAACGAACTTCCCCAGCTATGCCTCTGCTTCTACCTATCCCCCTTCTATGCAGTCCCATTTGCCATACCTCTACTCACTCTCCTATATAGTCTGCACATCTTTTGTATGTTCTGAATTTCTTTGTTCTGAAACTGAGCCTCTATATGTGTATCATGATACCCCCCCCCCCAACTTCTCTCTATGCCATCTGTACCTCTGCCCCCCCCCCTTATTCTATACCTCTGTCCCCCCTCCCGCCCCCGCCTTTGCTACTTTCCCCATTCATACACTTGCTATCCCCTTATGTGTGCCCAAGCCTCCCCTCCCACCATCCACAGCCAGTGGCTACATTCAGAAGCAAGATTAATGATTAAATAAACTGAAGCATGGCAAGTAAGCAGAATTTACTATTAATAATTAATATATATATATATATATATATATATATATATATATATATATTTGCCATTACTTTGATCCTGTACATAATACTACTTAAAGGGCACCAGTTCCAGTTTTTGTTGTGGGTGAAGTGAGGTTCCATGTTGTATTTGTGGTGGGATGAAGGATGGGTTTGTGTTCTATTTGTTGTAAGACGATGGGAGGCTCCCTGTTCTATTATTTGTGGAATGTGGTATTTGTTGTTGGACGGGAGTATTGGTTGTGGGAAGGTAAAAATTGTGGAGGCATGTGCAGTAGACATGACAAGGTCCAAGTAGCATATTGAGCCCTGTTTTGTGGTTTAACTGGCATGTGGAGGTCTGTAGTATGGTCTGAGTGGCATGTGGAGGACAACATAGCACCGGCCCTGCGACATCCCACCTCAACCCCCAGCTACTCAGCAGCAATCCGCTGCCCCTCTATACTGCTGGACACAATTTATATATAAATCACTCTAGCTGCTGGTGAGGACTGGTGTAAGTCAGCAGTCTCCAACAGTACAGCATAATATACTTTTGGCTTCTGAGGAAAACGGGGAGGGGGGGGGGGGGGGGGTGGTATCCTGTAGGTTTGATGCCTTGCACCGGCCCTGAGTATTACCACCACCAACCCACACCAGTGGCCATCAACTTTCCCTGTGACAGTAGATCCTTCAGTGGTATTGGCTCCCCTGCTAAAGTGTCAGTAGATCTTTCCACACTGGCATTATCCCTTCCCCATCATGCAGAGTCTGAGCTCAGTACAAATTTGTTTGGAAAATGGGCAAAACCATGTGCACTGCAGGTGGGGCAAATGTAACATAGGTACTCTTTACCTAGAACGGCGCCCGCGATTGGCATCGCGGGCGTCGGGGGTAAAAAATCGCGGGCATCGCGGGTACATAAAAAACGGGTGCGACGCGATGCCCGCGATTTTCCCATAGGGATCAATGTTAAAACTGTGATTGGACGCGATTTTACTGTTAAATGCCTCAATGCCCGCGATTTGGCCATAGGAAACAATGTTAAATGGGCCACAGAGCTCTAATAGTGCCATTGAACTGTGAAATGGCCCCCACAATTGTTAACGCCACCCCACGATCAACGTCAACCCGAAGCGTGGCGAGCGCAGCGAGCCCGCGAGGGGCGGCGGTACGCGTCCTCCGACCTTTTCATACCCCCACTATCCACGTCGGCGTGGAGTTGAGAATAGAATAGTGTGGCGAGCGCAGTGAGCCACCGAGCCCGAAGCGTGGCGAGCGCAGCAAGCCCCGCAAGGGGACGCGGATACCTTCACAGGTAAACGCGTCCCTTAGCGGGCTTCACAGGTGTCCGCGTCGCCATGGACACCTGGGAAGCCCGCGAGGGGACGCGTATAACTGTGAAGGTATCCGCTGCGCTCGCCACGCTTCGGGCTCGGTGGCTCTCTGCGCTCGCCACACTATTCTATTCTCAACTCCACGCCGACGTGGATAGTGGGGGTATGAAAAGGTCGGAGGACGCGTACCGCCGCCCCTCGCGGGCTCGCTGCGCTCGCCACGCTTCGGGTTGACGTTGATCGTGGGGTGGCGTTAACAATTGTGGGGGCCATTTCAGACTTCACGGTGTCTATTTGGGCTCTGTGGCCCATTTAACATTGTTTCCTATGTAAAAATCGCGGGCATTGAGGCATTGAACACTAAAATCGCGTCCAATCTCACTTTTAACATTGATCCCTATGGGAAATCGCGGCCATCGCGGGCATCGCATCGCATTTGTTTTTTAGTGCATTCGATGGTCGCGATGGTCGCGATGGGCGCCGTTCTAGGTAAAGAGTACCGTAACATATATAGAGAGAGTTAGATTTGTGTGAGTTAATTTGTTTCTGTGCAGGGTAAATACTGGCTGAATTATTTTTACACTGCAATTTAGATTTCAGTTTAAACACACCCCACCCAAATGTAACTCTCTCTGCACAGGTTACATCTGCCCCACCTGCACTGCTCATGGTTCTGCCCAGTTTCCAAACAAATTTGTACTGAGTTCAGATCTGAATAAGGGCCAAAATGTGAATGATCTGTGTTTGTACGGCAAACTGGCATTTTGACAGAAAACAAGATGGCCACGGGTGGGCTGATGCACCGCACGCAGCTCCTCCCATGTCTCATGGCTCCGTCTGTCCTCCTCCCTGGTCCCCAACTCCCCGGCAGGCAGCACAGCAGCATGACCTAAAACATGGATCATGGTTCTTTGTCAAGACCACCAGCTGATGATCATTGGACCCAGAAGTAACCTCATTATCAAAGATATATAAACTTATTTCATTATAAATGAAACCGGCAAACCGCGGCCTCCAAGCGGACCGCAGACAGGCAGAGAGTAGGGTGACGCGGCTGGAGAGGGGACTGTGCCTCCGATCAGGTGAGAGGAGAACGGGTCTGGCGGTGTGTGAGACGCAGGACAGCCCTGCATACCGGCTGAGACCGGGAGAAGCGCTGGGGGTCCTTGTCCAACAGGCCCCTGGATGAGTAGAGGCGCGGCCGCCATCTTCACTGGGTCACCCTGCCCTGGCTTACGGGATTCTGGCAGTTCCTCTCTCCCCACACAGTGAGACACAATAAACACCTGGAGGCACTGTACAGAGGCTGATCCCCAGCACATTAGAGCCCCACAGAATCTGGGGTCCGATTATAAATATAAATAAATCTCTACAAGCAGTGGCTGACAAAGCTAGATACCTGGGAAGAGGACATTCTCCCTTGGTCTCAAGCCTCCACCATCTTCTTTCTTATATTGGAGCGCCATCTTGTGGTGCAAGAGAATAAGTCACTCTGATATATTATTCCACCTCTAAACCACCCAAGACCACATTACGCTGAATGCGCTCCCAGAACTGTTGCATTTCATACAATTGAGCCGGTGCTGGTGACATAAAATCAGGGTCCCCGACAAATAGGGGTCCCCTTGATTTAATGAAACCAGCACCAGGCTCAAGGTCCGGCGCTGGTTCCCAAAATACGGGGGACAAAATGACTAGGGGTCCCCCGCATTTCAAGAACGTACCAGCCGGGAGCAGCGTGTCTGGAGCTGAAGATGCCGGGGTCGTCGCCGGGGACCAGGTGAGTAGGATTTCCTTCCTCAGGTACCCCTTTGGATTACTACGGATCCAGGACCCCGGAATCTTCAGCCAGGAGCCCCGGACCCCAGACCAGCCCCGGAACCAGGACCAAGGCCCCGGAACCGGACTCTTCAGCCCAGGCGCCCCGGAACCAGGACCAAGGCTCCGGAACCGGACTCTTCAGCCCAGGAGCCCCGGACCCTGGATCCAGGGACCGACCCACAGGCTCAAGGTAGGTAAGTATCAGTATGTGTGGGCTGTGGATGTATTAAACGTTTATTTTTCTGGGTGTCAGTGTGTGTTTTATTTAACTATCTCTTGTACTGTGGAACTACAAGTGCCAGCGGGACCTTTAATGCCCCGCATGCTGGGACTTGTGGTTCTCCAAGTCCCAGCATGCGGGGTAGGCTTGCTGGGACTCATAGTTCTACAGTATAAGACAATAGTTTTTATTCTTTTTTTACACTTTTCATCAGCCTGATGCCCACCGCCCAGGGGCATCGGGGACAGCCCCGGACTTTCAGCATGGGCTGGTAAGTCCTGGAGGGGGGGACCCCTTCTTTGGGGGGGTCCCTACTTCCCCAGGACCCCTGCCCATGCTGACCAGCCAGGGGGATAATGCTTTGGCCGCGGGACCTTATATAATAAGTGTCCCCCGGCTGTGGCATTACCCTGCTGGCTGGTTGGGTCTGGTGCTGGTTCTTGAAATGCAGAGGACCCCTAGTCATTTTGTCCCCCGTATTTTGGAAACCAGCGCCGGACCTTGAGCATGGTGCTGGTTTCATTAAATCAAGGGGACCCCTATTTGTCGGGGACCGTGATTTTATGTCACCAGCACTGGCTCAATGAGCCCGGGGCTGGTTATGCTTTGGCGGGGGACCCCGCGCATTTTTTTTTTTTTAAACTGTTTAACCCTTTTTTTCCACCAGAACCATGCACAGATCTCAATGATCTGTGCAGGGTTCTGGCTAATTCGCCCATCAGAACCTGGTCTGATTTTGGGGCGAATTTTAGACACATTTATACAAATCGCATACCATTAAATATACGATTTGTATACTTTTCAATGTGAAAACATCTTGATGCGATGTGCTGCGAGAAACAGCCATCACATTTCCAGAATGTCCAATTTGTTGGCCAAAATCGCACTTTTTTCACATTTTCGCAGCTCATTAAATATGCGAAAATGAAAAATGAAAAAAATCGCCCCAAAAAAAATTCTCGGTACTTGTTTCCTAGCACGGCCACACCGATCATGATCGTGGGCATCGTTAGTAAAAATCGGGGGCGATTTCCTATAGGGAACAATGTTAAATGCCTCAATTTACCCGCGATGCCCCCGATTTCCCATAGGAAACAATGTTAAATGCCTCAATTAACCCAAATCATCATAGGGAACAATGGTAAATGGGCCAGAAACCCCCCAAAACACCCCTGAACAGTGAAATGTCCCCCCAAAAGTAGTTTACGCCACCCCACGATCAACGTGAACCCGAAGCGTGGCGAGCGCTGCGAGCCCGCGAGGGGCGGCGGTACGCGTCCTCCGACCTTTTCATACCCCCACTATCCACGTCGGCGTGGAGTTGAGAATAGAATAGTGTAGCGAGCGCAGCGAGCCACCGAGCCCGAAGCGTGGCGAGCGCAGCGCGCCCCGCAAGGGGACGCGGATACCTGTGAAGCCCGCGAAGGGGCGCGTTTACCTGTGAAGGTATCCGCGTCCCCTCGCGGGGCTCGCTGCGCTCGCCACGCTTCGGGCTCGGTGGCTCGCTGCGCTCACCACACTGTTCTATTCTCAACTTCACGCCGACGTGGATAGTGGGGGTATGAAAAGGTCGGAGGACGCGTACCGCCGCCCCTCACGGGCTCGCTGCGCTCGCCACGCTTCGGGTTCACGTTGATCGTGGGGTGGCGTTAACTACTTTTGGGGGGACATTTCACTGTTCAGGGGTGTTTTGGGGGGTTTCTGGGCCATTTACCATTGTTCCCTATGATGATTTGGTGAAATTGAAGCATTTAACATTGTTTCCTATGGGAAATCGGGGGCATCGCGTCTGGACCATTTAAGCCTTTTTTAGCCGCCTGCGACGCGACCGACGCGATTTTGACTTTTTTCAATGCATTTCAATGGGAAAATCGTGTCGGTCGCATCGCAGACCACTAAAAATTACACCCGATGCCCGCGATTGTGGCCGTGCTAGGAAACAAGTACCAAAATCTCATTCCATAGAATGTCATCCCTAGCGTCTCATTCAATGATCTTGGACTTAGCGTGTCTAATTTAAAAATCCACTGCGCTTGCCTCTGTAGTAATACTCTGGACCTGTCACCCCCTCTGGTTAGTGGAGGAATGTGGTCAATTATCTTATGCTTAAATGCAGTGGGAGAATGTCCTGCTATTGCATACTGGCAAGCTACAGGTTGCTCGCTGCTCCCTTTAAGCACTGCAGCATGGAAAGCCGGTCTGTGTTGTGCCATCCGCACCTTAAACTGACAGTCCGTTTTCCCCTCGCGGGCTCGCTGCGCTCGCCACGCTTCGGGTTCACGTTGATCGTGGGGTGGCGTTAACTACTTTTGGGGGGACATTTCACTGTTCAGGGGTGTTTTGGGGGGTTTCTGGGCCATTTACCATTGTTCCCTATGATGATTTGGTGAAATTGAAGCATTTAACATTGTTTCCAATGGGAAATCGGGGGCATCGCGTCTGGACCATTTAAGCCTTTTTTAGCCGCCTGCGACGCGACCGACGCGATTTTGACTTTTTTCAATGCATTTCAATGGGAAAATCGTGTCGGTCGCGTCGCAGACCACTAAAAATTACACCCGATGCCCGCGATTGTGGCCGTGCTAGGAAACAAGTACCAAAATCTCATTCCATAGAATGTCATCCCTAGCGTCTCATTCAATGATCTTGGACTTAGCGTGTCTAATTTAAAAATTCACTGCGCTTGCCTCTGTAGTAATACTCTGGACCTGTCACCCCCTCTGGTTAGTGGAGGAATGTGGTCAATTATCTTATGCTTAAATGCAGTGGGAGAATGTCCTGCTATTGCATACTGGCAAGCTACAGGTTGCTCGCTGCTCCCTTTAAGCACTGCAGCATGGAAAGCCGGTCTGTGTTGTGCCATCCGCACCTTAAACTGACAGTCCGTTTTCCCCATGTAATATTTGCTACAGGGACAAACTATCACGTAGACAACAAACTTTGTAGAGCAAAATACTCTATGTCTAATGGGGAAAGTTTTTTATTTAAAGGTGGTGTTTATCATGTAAAATATAAAGGTTTTGGTTATGCTAAACTGGGTACCTATGCAGCCAATCACAGTCACTAGCTTAACCTCTGTTAAAATCTCTCCCTGCAGTAGAGTGGTCTTGTTTTATGCAGACTGTACACATGTATATTTATTGAAGATAGGGATTTGGGGCATTGATAGTCCCCTACTGGCCGTAATGTTAATGTATGGGCTCCCTGATGGGAGGAGATGGAACGTGGATGCAGCGTTGTTAGTGCTGCAGCTTGCGTTTCGAGGCACAGTGAGTAACGTCTGCCCTCTCGGGCAAGTGCTATGTTGGCACGCAAGAATGACGTGCTTTCCGACATCTTGTGTGTCAGCGGTGTGGAACGCATACTGCTGGTGCTAGTTCATCTGCTTCTAATGTGGTAAGCTTAATATTGATAACAGAGTGTGTAGAGTTTTAATTAGACGTTAGTGTACGGGAGATAACTTCCGGGGGTGTGGTGAGTGAGATGGTCGGCTGGAGATGTATTTATACTTGGAGTTGGCAATATGGTTTATGACCGAAATGTCGACTCTCCTGGTGGGTGAATAAACTTCTGCTTTTGGATGATTAAAAATCCTGGTGAGTGCTCTCTCTGCCTAATGACTCTAGTTATAAATGTGGTCCTATGGATACTCTTTTTGAGATTTTGCACCCTAGCAAAAACTGCACCAGATGTTTGCACATAAATAGCTCAATATAATATACATATGAATGCAGCCCTCCTGGAGTATCACACGACAAAACTTTAGGCGGCATGTGTTTAAGGCAATGTTTCAGTGACGTTTAATAGTATGTCATAGGGACCTGACGAAAGTGCCACATATTAAATGGCACTATAACCTTGCCTTAAACACTGTCTCTGTGTGTGTGTGTGAATGTGTGTATATATGCATATAAAATATATAGTGATAGAATTGGCGGCACTCGGGGGACTAACAGCATAATTCAGCAGAATCAGCTCCAACCTGATGTTTCAGAATTTACTTCTTACTTTAGAGAAGAAATTCAGAAACTGTCAGATTGGAGTTCGTCTTGTGGTCTCCATCATTGAATTATGTTGTATGTCCGCCAAGTGCCACCACTTCTATCACTGTATCTCCTTACCCTGGAGGGCACATGTGTATGTAGCATGTATGTGTGTGTGTGTATATATATATATATATATATATATATATATATATATATATCAGAAAGAATGGTGAAGTATAAGCGCTGATTAGTAGGACAATCCAGCTGAAAGTCCACTAGTGTTACGTCCACCAAAGTCATTGTAAATGACTGCAGCTCCTCTGTCTCGTGCAAACACGAGTACCCTGGGTCACAATGGGCACAATGGATCTAAAAAGAAGAAGGTGACAGAGGGCGCTTCATGGTGCATTAAAAGGAGATTTTTATTGGACCACGATAAAACAAGACAATTGCTCTTACCGAATGAGTAAACTCTGTGGGCTGGTTACCATGGCATCAAATATATATACCAGGCAAATGCTGCTCACAGATCCAATGCGGGCTTGCTTGTCCTTCCAAGGCGCTGCGGCTGACAAACTCTGGATTGCGCTGAAAGATGCAGGAGGCAATCGGAGGGTGCACACCGGCTGGAAGTGGTGATGGACAGCAGGTAGTCAGAGCGAGCGTCACAGGCCACGCCCTAACACGTTTTGTCACTAGGACTTCGTCAGAGGGCGTGGCTACTGTGACACCTCGCCCGACATTTATTCTAACAATAGCCAATAGAAATTGTCTGACTCGCTGATCATGTCTCATCAGCCTAATGGTGACCAGCTTTGGATTTTTGTAATAGACATACTCATGTAACTATATCACATCACTTTTAACAAGCCAAATAACAATTTTGTTTAAAAATGTAATAATACCGCCCGCCTTTGGCTACATGCGGAATATTCATTTCTTTAAAATACACAAAGGAAAAAACATAGAAATGGAGAAATCTGGACCTGTATATCTATATAATAAGTTGAAGAATCTGTGTGCGTGTGTGGGTGTCCGGCGCATTGCGGACACACCGTGGCACTCAGAGACACCAAATTCAGCAACAAGATACCTCTGGACCCGGTGGTGTGCACCTCGAAGCCGTTTTTGGGAAATTTCACTTAGAAATTTAAAAAACACCAAGTTGTAATTTACCTTCATTGATGTTCTGGGGAAAAGATCGATGATCTGGGAAACCGTTTGCAAAGGAACAACTCCACACCTGATTTCATTGCTGTCATTGAGTATGAATGACACATTCTAACATTATGGTGAAGGCTTTTAACAATTAGGAAATAATTGAGGATATACATAGACCACACAACACACACACATAGTACACGCACACACACACACACACACAGTACACCACATACGCACACATAGCACACAACACACACATTTATACGTAGAGCACCTCACACACTTACACATTGGACAGATACACACACACACACACACACACACACAACACACCACATGCAGTACAATACAAATCCATACATACTACAACACACACCCAAAAACAGTAGAACACAAACACACAGAACACACACACTTAAACATTGCCAGGATACGCAAAGCACACTACACACACATATATACGTAGCACACATCACAAACTTACACATTCGGCAGATACACACAACACTCACAGTACAACACACACCCACATTCACTACAACACACACCCAAAAACAGTACAATACACAAAACACACACTTAAACATTGCACAGATACACACAGCACACTACACACACACAGATTTATACATAGCACACCTTACGCACTTACACATACGGCAGATACACACAACACACACACATAACATACCTCTAATAGCACAACACACACCCACATTCACCACACACACCCAAAAAACAGTACGACACACACAAAACACACTTAAACATTGCACAGATACACAAAGACACAACAAACACATACTGTATACACGTAGCACACCTCACACACTTACGCATTGGACAGATACATACAATACAACACACACAACCACATACACTACAACACACACACAAAAACAGTACAACACACACAAGCACACAGAACACATAAAAAATAATTTGCCGTTTATTTAACCGTCTGTACCGGCAAATAAAAACTGTACCTAATGTACCGTTTCTACTTTGTTCCCCATATCCATCTCTCCAGTCCTCCAGCCTGTCACTGCGCTCCCCGGCCAGTTGCACTGAGAAATCTTTGTCCTGGCCAATGCACCCATTGATCAATACAAAGTGGGTACACTGCACTCACCCTGTTAGTCAGTTGGATATCAGGCACAGCTCTGCCTTAAGGGTTTCTCAGACTCTTTAGGTTCATAGATAATGTTTGGTCGATGGGCATGAGCGCTGCATGCATTTGTTTGAATGTTATGAGTGTAAGGAGTTGAAGAATAAGACTGAGATGAAGATTTGTCACGTTATAGTGTACAATTTACTCAATAAATCGTGAAAAAAATATGTGTACATAGAAGTACAGTACAATCAAGAAATGAAAGTAGGATTAAAAAATGAATTCTGATTCAAACTGATAATTATTTGGATGGCGGTGGGTTGCGAAACAAATCTATAGGTGGAGGGGGTATGGATATTGTTGGCATAATTGGTGTTTGGTACACCTACAGGGGGTCCCCAGTTGATGAGAAATTCTCACTACAGTGTCACTGTAGGGGGATTTCCAATTGGGGTTCAGGTGGTCTTTTAGGGACCCCTTTACAATCCCGTTGGTCTCTTCTCCTGGAGCCTACAGTCTCCCTCAGTGATTGACTATCATTAAGGGAGACTGTAAGCTCAAGGAGAAAAGACCTACAGGATTGTAAAGGGTCCCAAAAGACCACCTGGACCCCAGTTGGGAATCCCCCTATGGTGACACTGTGACCGTGACACTGTAGTGAAAATCCCATCAATTGAGGGCCCCCTGTAGGTGTAACAAACACCAATTATGCCCACAATATCCATACCCTCACCTATAGATTTGTTTCACAACCCAACCCATCCAAACAATTATCAGTTTGAATCAGAACTTATTTTTTAATCCTACTTTCATTTCTTGATTGTACTTCTATGTACACTTAAATTTTTTCACGATTTATTGAGTAAATTGTACACTTTGTAACATGGCAATTCTTTTTCTCAGTCTTATTCTTCAACTTCTTAAACTCCAAACCTTATCAATGCATCCATTGATGATTGTGATGGCTGGATCAGTGGATTGGCCCGGTGGGTGTAGGGAAGAATTTGGCCCATTGCACCCATTCCCAGTGGTACATTACAGTGGTGCGGATAGTGTGCATCGCGTCATGACATCATTTGGCTAGGCCCGCGGACCTGCTCCCACACTCAGGGGCTGCCCCACTGTTTGGTATCAATGCAAACACATTTTAACATTATGGTGGAATCTATAACAAATTACAATCTTAGGTCTTTGTCACAGCATACTGTAAGATGACATTTTTCAGCAATTTTGGAAATAAAGAAACCCCAAGGTTTTCCCGGGCAACGCCGGGCGGGTCAGCTAGTATATAAAAAAACAGTCAGTGTTAAAAAGACAGTCACAAAAAATACGGTACTTATGTAGTATCTGGGCTGCCGATTTTGTGATTGTATGCCTTACCTTAAGGCATACAATCAGATGCGATGCGATGCGATTCGATGCGATTTTGCATAGGATTCAATGTTAAGAAGGTCCTGTTCATTTCCCCACTATCCAAGTGGGCATAGAGTTGATTTTATATAGCGTGGCGAGCGCAGCGAGCCACCGAGCCCGAAGCGTGGCGAGCGAAGCGAGCCCCGCGAGGGGACGCATATTTCTTAAAAAGTATTCTGTGTCCCCTCGCGGGGCTCGCTACGCTCGCCACGCTTCGGGCTCGGTGGCTCGCTACGCTCGCCACAGGTTTATATCCAACTCTATGCCCACTTGGATAGTGGGGAAAGGAAAAGGACCCCTTTTTCCCATTGAATTCTATGTTAAAATGGACTCAGACCATTTTAACATTGAATCCTATGGAAAAATCTTGACCATCGCATCGCATACGATTTGGTCGCATGCGATGCGATGCGATGCGATCCGATCCGATTTCTAAATCGGACGCCCAGATACTACATAAGTACCAAAAATACAAATAATAGGTACCGAAAGGTTACCAATAAATAACAATATTTTACTAAAAAGTCAATAAACAATATGTATACATATACACACAAAAGGCATTATAAATTTAAAAAAACGTAACAAATTTTAAAAATATATGTATATATAGCAAGTTTTTAAAAAGAAGGAACTCTCTAGCTAATGAACGGGGTAATTTCATATCCCTCGTTCAAACCAGTCGGACTTAGTGTATTCAGTTTTAAAATCCACTGGGTTTCTCTCTTCAAAAGGAACTTATCAATGTCACCTCCTCTAGTTCCCTGTTTAACCAGTTCAATCCCCTTAAAGGTGAGACTTGAAGGATCACTCTTGTGATGTTCCTTGAAATGTCGGGGAACACTATGATTAGTGATCCCGTGCTTTATGTTACGGATATGTTCCAGGAATACGCACTTTCAGATTTCTTTTTGTCTTCCCGACATATCCTAGACCACATCCACATTTACCTTCAAATGGCTATAATTAACATCTATTAGAGGAACCTTATCCATAAATTTACATGTTTTGCAACCATTACTACTGCCCTTTAGAGAAAGGAATGTACTACTTGTAGTTTTAGCATTAGTTTTTTCAAGCTGACTTTTTGCTACAATAGATTTTATTGTTTTAGCTCTTCTGTACACTATTTTCGGTTTTGCTGGGATACAATCTTTGAGGACCGGGTCTAGTTGCAAAACATTCCAATGTTTATCAAATATACGCTTCAGCTCACGGGGCCTTATTCTGATCGGTGCGGCCCGATCAGAATATGCGGCCGCGACCGTGCAGGCGAATCCCCGCCTTCCATACGGATCGCCACCTGCCGTCCGTACGCGGATATGTGGCGATCCGCATGAAATTGGACGGGGATACGCCTCCTCCGTCTTGGGAGCAGCCCCTGCATTCGATGGTCGCCGAACATCGAATGCAGGGCCGCACGCTCCACCAGGTCCCGCCACACAAGACCACACGGACACTTGTCCGTGTGAAATCATGTATGGGGGCGGGCAGCTGACATCCGGCGATGTCAGATGCCCGCCCCGTACCCACGCGTCACGGCCTCATTACCATGCATACGCCCCGCGTTTGCATGGGAACGCCCATGAAACGCGGGGCGTATGCATAGGGTAATGAGGCTAAGTAGCCCCTCACGCCCCTCTACGCCCCCTGTGCGGCGTATAAAGAATCCGTGCGGCGAAATCGCCTGCACATGCGCAGAGTGACCTCTGCACATGCGCAGACGATCAACATCGGCGGTCCGTCCGCATGCGGGAATATCCGCACCGATCAGAATAAGGCCCACGGTCCCTGCTATTATATTGTGTGATAAACATTACATTCTTATCACCATTGGCTGTTTGTTCAAAGGGTACATTATCCTTATATTTTAAAAGGTTATTTCTATCCAGACACCTTGCCCGATTTAGGGCCCCATCGATTATTCTGGCTGGATAACCTTTTTCTTTGAACCGGTTAATATATATGTTAGCCTGTGTCTCGAATACTATATCATCTGAGCAATTTCTCCTCAAACGGAGAAATTGCGAAAAAGGTATGTTGTCCTTCCAAGGACCAAAATGGCTACTAGTATAATCAAGGTAGCTATTTGCATCAAATTTTTTAAAAAAAGTTGATGTCTCTATGCCAGGTACTTCAGGGAAATTTTTAACACTTAGCATGACATCAAGAAATTCAATATTGACACTCTGTAGATTATATGTAAAACAAAGATTATATCGATTATCATTTAAATGAGACATAAACTCGATAAATGATGGTTCATCATTATTCCAGATGACAATCACGTCATCGATATATCTTTTGATTAAGACAACATTATCAAGAAAACCATCGATAAAATTTTCTTTCTCCCATTCACCCATATAAATATTTGCGAGGTTTGTAGAAGCAAGCAGCGGCACTCAGTCGGGAATTTTTCAAAGTGTATTAAATCAACACAAATACAATCCAACATTTTGGGGATTATTCGCCCCTTTGTCAAGGTGAAGGTGATACAAAAACATGTGTACAGTGCTTAACTTATAAAGGGTGAGATAGACCACGTCCACCAGCGTCCACCAATCGGCGTCGGAGGATCGTGAGCCGGAAGTGCTTGGGACAGAAGTCAATCTCCGTCATGGTGTATGAGTATCCGGTATATATATATATATATATACACTCTGGAGGACAAAAACAGCACCCGGGGTGCCTTGCTGGCACAATAAATAGTAACAGTTCTTTGTCAGATCAACAAAGTAAGTCGGCAGTCCACGGATTTAGAACAAAATATATACACACTGTCCCTCCACTTGCACGCCCTACTCAGCATCCCACATCCTGATGAAATGGCCATGAAACGTTGATGATGCTGGAGCACTTTGTAATGCATTATATTTTGCATTGAATACATATTTTGTTCTAAATCCATGGAGTGCCGACTTACTTTGTTGATCTGACAAAGAACTGTTACTATATATTACATGCTTGATCGCAGCATTTCTCGGCCAGGGGGATTCCCTCAATCGCGCTAGCAGCACAGGCGGGCAGCATCAAGGAGGCAGTGGGGAACATGCGGTAATGAGCCAATGGGAATCAGATGAGCTGGCGGCCCAATAGTAAAGTAGTCACCGGACGAGGCGTGCAGTGCCCTGTTCGGTTGCACTGCTCGTATAGCACTAGTGTGTATCAGGGCATACAATTATTATTGGTGTGCTTTGAGCAATTAAAGCATACTTGCCTACCTTTAGAGTCTCCTCTATTCACGGCTCCTTGGGGAGGGGGGTAGTACTAAATTATGTAATTTGCGTTATCTTAGCCCTTCCCCCTCCCAAAAGAGCCGTGAATCCCAGCATTTGACTGGCAGAGTGAGGGGGAGCGGGGGGAAGGGGGCTACATTCTGGGGGCTTGCCTACCTTTCTGGCCGGGAGAAGGACCTGATTTTTGATACCCTCTCGGCCATTTCTGGAGGGTAGAATAAATGGCCTCTATGTTCTAGGACACTGTTCACAATAAGATTTACTCCCATCTCTGGTACATAATATACATCTCAGATTTCTGTTCCAGCCATTCAGGGAGGGTAGGTAAGATCTGTAGCTTTAAGAAATGTGTACACACCAGGATGGAATTTAGTAATGTTTATGCTTTGTAGATTCACTTTGGAAGTAGCCGATGTAGAGTTGGATGCAATTACAAATATAAATTATTTCCCCAAAATGTTGCGTTTTGTGCAATATACAGAACTGTAGTCTTCTTAAAATGTATGTGATTGTGTCTATAAGATAAAATAATAGTAGAGAGGGATAATGCTTTTAGATCTGGTAACTTGACCATCTTTAGGGCTGCTCATTTAAAATTAAAATTAAAAGGGATTGCTAGGGCAAAAAAGGCCTATACTGTAAAACTAGGGAACACATTTTCCCAGGAAAATGATGGCAAGAGTTTATGGAAAGGCATCCAAAATGTCACAAACAATAAAATGGACAAAAATTCCCTGCCTCACGATCGTGACTCCTCATTAGGGGACACTTTAAATACTTTCTATGCCCGTTTTGACCAACCAATTGTGTCACAATACCTTCCGGTAGGAAACTCAGAGGATGAAAGCCCTCTTCTGCTCATATCCTATATGTAGATTATAGTTCGGCCTTTAACACAGTAATTCCAACATTGTTAGTTGGTAAACTTTCCAACATTGGGTTGAGGGAGTGTATGTGTAGATGGATTCTTGATTTTTTGTCAAATAGGCCCCAGGCTGTTAGGATAAAAGACCAGGTATCTGGTGAACTGATGGTCAGTAATAGTCAAAAAAGGGGAAGGGGAATTGGAAAGTCTGCACTGGTTGGTGCTATAGCACCTAATGGGGCCCCAAGTGAGACAATATCCTTTAATTTATGTGTAATCTCTGTGGGGGTGCAGCCAAAGACAATGGGTTATGAGCAAAAAAGGTAAAAAAGAGAAAAGATTGTCTTCTTTTTTTGGCGCACAGAAGAAAAGATAAGGTATTTTAATTGTTTATCGTAGTGTTTATTTAAAATTTAGCTTTTAATTGGTCTGTTTTAAAAACTGCTTTTACTGTGAAATATTAGTGCAGTGAAAATTAATTAAAATTGGTATCAGTGTGTCTTTTTTATCTTTTGGTTTAATTCTTATTCAGAGACGTGTGTTGAGATTTCTTTTATTTTTATTCAGATACTTTAACCCCTTCCTGACACAGCCAGTTTTTGCCTTCCTGACAGAGCCCTTTTTTTCAAATCTGACATGTATCACTTAAGTGGGGATAACTTTTTTTTGCTTTTACTTATCCCAGTGATTTTTAGATTGTTTTCTCGTGACACATTGTACTTCAAATTAGTGGTAAATTTGGGTCGATACAGTCTGTGTTTTTTTGTGAAAAATACCAAAATGTCGTAAAAAAATGGAAAATTTAGCAATTTGCAAAATGTTAAATTTTCTGCTTGTGAGACAAATAATTGTGATACGCCGCCAGTGGGGGTAGACAAATACCTTGAGTCGCTGGATACTCTTGGTTCCACACCGGTTCTTCGCCGTGTCGGCCGCAGAGAACACACCACCCTAGGAACTCAAGCAAGGCGCTCAGCAGTACAACTACTTACGTTTTATTTAGTGCAAAGTGTGAATAATACAATTATCATGTACTTTAACAGCTGTAAACGGCCTGGGACAGCTTAACACTACAAAGCTCGACTTGCGCCCGCCTAGCAGGTTTCCTTTCTTCGACTTTATATAAAAAAATCTTACATTCAAGTGCGCCGCGGTCTTTCCGCGTCTTTGGAAGTGGGAGCACTCAACCCGCGGACCATCAACTGGGTCGGGGAAAATAGTGCCCTCACTTGGCGATACTGGCAACTCTATGTGGGCCTAGCCACCTATTCACATATGCTAACAATCTAACATAGATAATGCATACCAAACGCAGGAACAAATAACGTACAATAGGACAATCAAATATATCTTTATCAATATTAATCCAGAGTAAGTCCCCCCTGAGAACACACTTCAAGATGCTGTCCCTGAGTAAAAAAGGTGAATGCTGGATAGTTTAAATGAATTAAACAATAACTCCTTGCCTCCTGGATTCTGGCCACAAGATGGCCGTGTTCCCTAGATCAAGTCAATGTAATAGCAGCACTGTTCCAATAGGTAGGGCTTTTCCAAAGGAGATCCTCTGAGGTGAAGGGGGTGAGTCCCCTGCTTAGATGGGACCAACGTGAGTCCCCACGGGGCTGCAGGTGCTCAGGGGCTAACCTCACCCTGTTCAGGTGCCCCTAGGTGTCTAATACTCCTGGGGCTCCACTGCGCTGGTAGCCCTACCCCCACTGGGGCTTCCTAGTGGGGTGCTGACATCTATAAGGTAGTCACTGGCCAGTTAAGGGGCTAGAGGTTTCCTGGGTAGGTAAGCAGGGGGTGGTGCCCGTGTAGGGGTGTTGTGTTGGTGGCAGGGAGTGGGCACTGGGAGGCAGGCCTGGGGCTAACCACATGACATGCGATACCTGGCGTCAGGAGCAAGGTGCAGGCTCCTGCCCGTCGTGGTGGGGTCCTCCTGGCATCTTGACGGCTGGTGCTGGGCCCCTCTTCTGCAGGAGGGCATGCTAGTGTGGGCGCTGCGACTGCAGCGTTGCCACACTCAACTGCGCCTCTCCTGACACGCTGCACTCCGCGTCTGCTTCTCTCTTCAGGTTGGGGGATTCTCCCCTCTTCAGCCCCCTAAGTGCGTGGCCGGCGCGGCTGACAAGCAGGGAGGTCAGCGGGGGTTACAAGCCTCTCCGCGCTCCCTCCTGTGTGCGGCAGTC
Organism: Crinia signifera; assembly: GCF_055691185.1. NCBI lineage: Eukaryota > Metazoa > Chordata > Amphibia > Anura > Myobatrachidae > Crinia > Crinia signifera. The sequence continues at coordinate 231,133,050 of NC_139219.1, read as the reverse complement.
TCTCCCGGCGTCTGGCTGGGGGTCAGCGGGGGTCGCGCGCTTCATGCGCCGCGCCACTGCTCCCGGCGTGTGTCTGGGGATCAGCGGGGGTCACCCTGACATCACCGCTCCGCCGCTCAGTCTCCCCCTGCGGCTTGCGGTCTTCTCCCCACGCTCTGTTTCCCCCTCCTCCGCCATCCTCTCCTTTTCGCGCCCGCTCTCACTCCGCCTCCCAGCCTTCTTCCCATTGGCTCCTGCCTCCTGTCCCTCAAACCGAGGGCTCCTTTTCGCGCCCTCCGCTGCCCCTGTCATTAACCCCTTGAGTGCTGCGTCGGGGTTTCTTCTGCGCTGCGGTTGCCTAGCAACCCAGCGTACACTGCGGGTGCCACATATCCACCCACTTAAAGGATGCTCGTCCTCGGGCATCGAACTAGGTAACAGAATGTCCCAGAGGAAAGTCTCTTGGGTTTGGCCCAAATATTCACTGTCCTCGAAAAGGGGCCACATACGCAAGTCACATTTACAGTTCTTAACACAATATATACAGTGCACATCATTACGCCAGACATTATGTACAGCACGCCTATTCCCTGTACCGCAGGGGTAGCACGCCTTGCGTGCTCCTAACTGAACGCCTCGCTCCAGTCCCAGGGGGTGCGATCCCAACGGCCTCAGGAGCAGGTTCAGTGATCCTCGGACTGGTCTGCGGCGGTATATTCGGAAGGAGTGGCATGGACCAACCGACATTCGGCCTCAGTTCCCACGGGTCCTGGGGCCACCTTGTGACGGGATCTTCCTTTTCGGGGTTCTCTTCACTATTCGGTCTGGAATCCGCTGGAGTTTGGCTCAGATACGGCTTGCTCTGACTTTGATGGATCCGCTGGGAGTGGGTGCCAACGCGCTGGGTGATACCGTAGGCTGCTGCTGTATCCCGTGGTTTTTCTGCTACCACGTAGGGGTCCGCTTCCAGCTTACGCTTGCGACGATTGTTTCTTTTGAACACCGTACCAACAGGTATGCGATCAGCGTGGGCATTCTGGTCAGGATGAATCTTCTGGCGGTCTCTACTTTGCGTCAACTTTTGGTCGCCCAAGGCTCTTGTGTTAGTCAATCTGGGCTGATGTTCTTGCACCCAGGGTGCACATGGTTCCCAGCGGGACGGTACTGGATTGGTGAAAGTGGGTGTCTCTATCTTCTCTCTGTTATCCTCCACCTCCCCCTCTGGGTGTAGAGGCAAGCGGGAGGGGGCGTCGGCGTTACTGTGGCAGCGCCCACTTCGGCACCGGTGGTAGCGCCTGCGGGCACGATGCCTGTCTGAATCAAACCGGCTTCCTCTTACTGGTACCCCACCTGGGCCCGTCACGTCTATCGCTTGAGCACCCTTTTCTCCTTCTACCACATCGAATTCCACCGTCTCGCCATCTTCGACACCGTGTAGAAACTTCTGCGGGTGGTTTCTCTTTATGGCCGTCCGGTGGACAAAAACATCATCTTTTGTGTCATTTCGGTTAATGAAGCCATATCCCCTTCGGCCGTTAAACCACTTGACAGTTCCTCATACCCGTGTGGCCAGTGCTTTCTTCACCACCTGACTCCTCTGGACGCAGATGATGTGCTGCAGGGTTACCTCCTCAGCCTGATCTTGGTCATCCAGTTCCTGCTTTAGGGCCGAAATCAGCTCTTCAGGGTAATTTCTTAGGATGTTCATACCCAGGATGATGGGGGAAACCTTTCCTTCTCCACAGGTGATCACCAAATACCCCTGTTTGGGTAAGTGCGCCCGTCCGATCTTCAGGTCGGCCTCCCAGTACCCGTTGCAGGTGACCTCTCGGCCGTTGGCAGCGACCACTTTCACCTGCGTGGGGGGCGGTCTAAATGGTACTTCTTTTCCCCAGTATTTTTGGAGGGTGGGTAGTTGTATCATGGATACTTGCGACCCGGTGTCTATCATGGCCACTGTCTCTATCCCATTGATCAGCACTTTGATTCTCGGGCATTGTCCTACGTACTGGGCCCACCATTCCTCCGTGTCTGGGTCTACTCCCGGTGTTCCGAGTCGCTGGCGTATTTCCCCCTGCATATCTGCCATGCTGACGGTGAGGTTCTCAATCTGCTTTTGTAGAACCTTGAACTGGTCGTCCGGTACGTTCTGTGCGGCCCATATGGCTGTGTCTCTGTTCTTCTTTGCCCCATCTGGGCTGGTAGGGAAGGCTCTCCGTGAGTACGGCTGTTCGTAAAACCCTAGTAATTCAGGGTACTCCTCTTCTGCTTCATCCTGTGTCCCGACCACTCCAATGGCGGCGTCCTTGAAGTCGGCGAAGGTCGCACCCGACATCTGCCTTCGCAACAGCCTCAGTGGTGCCCGTATGCTCTCTCGCCCGGCTCCTTCGATCAGCTGAACTATTAGTGTCTCATCCACATTCCTCATTTCTTCTGGGTCGAGGGCTTGTATCGCCTTACTCATTTCTAGTAGGCTGAGAGCATAGTCCCTCAACGTCTCGCCCGCTCGTTGTTTTCTTCCATAAAACTTCAATTTTAGTTCTGGGAGGCTTCGCGTCTCGAAGGTGGCGGATAGCTTCTTTAGTATCTGTGCTACCGTCGTCTTGTGTTCGGGTGCCCATGACCTCACTTCACGGAGGGCAGATCCGGTCAGTTGTCCTATTAGGATCTGAATCTTCTGTTGTTCCTGCAGGGTATACAGTAGGCATGTTGACTCCATTCCCCTCTTGAACTCCGCAAATGTGGTTCCCGGTGCCTTCTTTTTGTCTCCACTGTAGCTGGGCAACCATGATGCCCCGAAGTAGTAAGGGAGCGTGATTTGGGTGGTTGGAGCAGCAGCGGCTTGTCCTTGTTGTTCATCCCCGGGTGCTGGTATCTCTCTGCCTTGCGCTGGCGCAGCTGGTTGCGCCGGTGCTTGTACCGCCGGTTGTGCAGCTTGTTGCTCCATCTTCCCTGCTTGGTTGTCCTCTCAGCCGACTCGCATCCTGTTCGGTTTGACGCCAATTGTGATACGCCGCCAGTGGGGGTAGACAAATACCTTGAGTCGCTGGATACTCTTGGTTCCACACCGGTTCTTCGCCGTGTCGGCCGCAGAGAACACACCACCCTAGGAACTCAAGCAAGGCGCTCAGCAGTACAACTACTTACGTTTTATTTAGTGCAAAGTGTGAATAATACAATTATCATGTACTTTAACAGCTGTAAACGGCCTGGGACAGCTTAACACTACAAAACTCGACTTGCGCCCGCCTAGCAGGTTTCCTTTCTTCGACTTTATATAAAAAAATCTTACATTCAAGTGCGCCGCGGTCTTTCCGCGTCTTTGGAAGTGGGAGCACTCAACCCGCGGACCATCAACTGGGTCGGGGAAAATAGTGCCCTCACTTGGCGATACTGGCAACTCTATGTGGGCCTAGCCACCTATTCACATATGCTAACAATCTAACATAGATAATGCATACCAAACGCAGGAACAAATAACGTACAATAGGACAATCAAATATATCTTTATCAATATTAATCCAGAGTAAGTCCCCCCTGAGAACACACTTCAAGATGCTGTCCCTGAGTAAAAAAGGTGAATGCTGGATAGTTTAAATGAATTAAACAATAACTCCTTGCCTCCTGGATTCTGGCCACAAGATGGCCGTGTTCCCTAGATCAAGTCAATGTAATAGCAGCACTGTTCCAATAGGTAGGGCTTTTCCAAAGGAGATCCTCTGAGGTGAAGGGGGTGAGTCCCCTGCTTAGATGGGACCAACGTGAGTCCCCACGGGGCTGCAGGTGCTCAGGGGCTAACCTCACCCTGTTCAGGTGCCCCTAGGTGTCTAATACTCCTGGGGCTCCACTGCGCTGGTAGCCCTACCCCCACTGGGGCTTCCTAGAGGGGTGCTGACATCTATAAGGTAGTCACTGGCCAGTTAAGGGGCTAGAGGTTTCCTGGGTAGGTAAGCAGGGGGTGGTGCCCGTGTAGGGGTGTTGTGTTGGTGGCAGGGAGTGGGCACTGGGAGGCAGGCCTGGGGCTAACCACATGACATGCGATACCTGGCGTCAGGAGCAAGGTGCAGGCTCCTGCCCGTCGCGGTGGGGTCCTCCTGGCATCTTGACGGCTGGTGCTGGGCCCCTCTTCTGCAGGAGGGCATGCTAGTGTGGGTGCTGCGACTGCAGCGTTGCCACACTCAACTGCGCCTCTCCTGACACGCTGCACTCCGCGTCTGCTTTTCTCTTCAGGTTGGGGGATTCTCCCCTCTTCAGCCCCCTAAGTGCGTGGCCGGCGCGGCTGACAAGCAGGGAGGTCAGCGGGGGTTACAAGCCTCTCCGCGCTCCCTCCTGTGTGCGGCAGTCTCTCCCGGCGTCTGGCTGGGGGTCAGCGGGGGTCGCGCGCTTCATGCGCCGCGCCACTGCTCCCGGCGTGTGTCTGGGGATCAGCGGGGGTCACCCTGACATCACCGCTCCGCCGCTCAGTCTCCCCCTGCGGCTTGCGGTCTTCTCCCCACGCTCTGTTTCCCCCTCCTCCGCCGTCCTCTCCTTTTCGCGCCCGCTCTCACTCCGCCTCCCAGCCTTCTTCCCATTGGCTCCTGCCTCCTGTCCCTCAAACCGAGGGCTCCTTTTCGCGCCCTCCGCTGCCCCTGTCATTAACCCCTTGAGTGCTGCGTCGGGGTTTCTTCTGCGCTGCGGTTGCCTAGCAACCCAGCGTACACTGCGGGTGCCACATAATCATACCACTCAAAATAGTTAATAACTAACATAGACCATATGTCTACTTTATGTTTCCATCATTATTTCAACTTCCTTTTAATTTTTTTGGACACTAGGAGGCTTACAATATGAATAGCAAATTCTCAAATTTTCAAGAAAATTTCAAACAAAGATTTTATTAAGGAACCAGTTCAGTTCTGATGTGACTTTGAGGGACTTGTATGTGAGACACCCCCATAAATGATGCCATTTCAAAAACTGCACCCCTCACAGTATTCAAAACAGCATTTTGGAAGTTTGTTAACCCTTTAGGTGTTTCACAGGAATTAAAACAAAGTGTAGGTGAAATTTCAAAATTTCATTTTTTTTGCAGATTTGCAATTTGAATACATTTTTCTAAGGAACACAGTAGATTTTACTAGAGAAATGTGACTAAAAATTGATTCCCCCAATTCTTTTGTTTTCATAAATATCCTATATGTGGCCCTAGTGTGCACGTTGACCAAACCACAGGCTTCATAATAGAAGGAGCACCTACTTGATTTTGGAGCCTCCTTTTTATGAGATTATTTTTTAGGCACCATGTAGGTTTCTAGGCACCATAAGATGCTAAAATTTAGGAACCCCCCCACAAGTGACCCCATTTTGCAAACTACACCCCTCAGGGAATTCATCTAGGGGTATAGTGTACATTTCAAACCCCTAGGGGTTTCACCAATTGTGGTACAACTGGGCAGTGAAAATGAAAAATTAAATTTTTTACACAAAAATGCAGTTCTGGCTCAAAATTTGTCATTTTCACAAGGAATGAAGGAGACAAAACACCCCAAAATCTGTGCCCCAATTTCTCCCGAGTACGGCAATGCCTCACATGTGACCAAAAAATACCATTTGGGTGCATGGCAGGACTCAGAAGGGAAGGAGTGATTTTTGGATTTTGCAGCTCAGATTCTGGTGGAATGTTGGTGGGTGCTATGTCGCATTAGCAAGACCCCCCAAGCACCAATACAGTGGAACCCCCCCACAAGTGACCCCATTTTGCAAACTACACCCCTCAGGGAATTCATCTAGGGGTATAGTGTACATTTCAAACCCCCAGGGGTTTCACCAATTTTGATACAACTGGGCTGTGCAAATGAAAAATTAAATTTTTTACACAAAAATGCAGTTCTGGCTCAAAATTGTTCATTTTCACAAGGAATGAAGGAGACAAAGCACCCCAAAATCTGTGCCCCAATTTCTCCCGAGTACGGCAATGCCTCACATGTGACCAAAAAATACCATTTGGGTGCATGGCAGGACTCAGAAGGGAAGGAGTGATTTTTGGATTTTGCAGCTCAGATTCTGGTGGAATGTTGGTGGGTGCTATGTCGCATTAGCAAGACCCCCCAAGCACCAATACAGTAGAACCCCCCCACAAGTGACCCCATTTTGCAAACTACACCCCTCAGGGAATTCATCTAGGGGTATAGTGTACATTTCAAACCCCCAGGGGTTTCACCAATTTTGATACAACTGGGCTGTGCAAATGAAAAATTACATTTTTTACACAAAAATGCAGTTCTGGCTCAAAATTTTTCATTTTCACAAGGAATGAAGGAGACAAAGCACCCCAAAATCTGTGCCCCAATTTCTCCCGAGTACGGCAATGCCTCACATGTGACCAAAAAATACCATTTGGGTGCATGGCAGGACTCAGAAGGGAAGGAGTGATTTTTGGATTTTGCAGCTCAGATTCTGGTGGAATGTTGGTGGGTGCTATGTCGCATTAGCAAGACCCCCCAAGCACCAATACAGTGGAACCCCCCCACAAGTGACCCCATTTTGCAAACTACACCCCTCAGGGAATTCATCTAGGGGTATAGTGTACATTTCAAACCCCCAGGGGTTTCACCAATTTTGATACAACTGGGCTGTGCAAATGAAAAATTACATTTTTTACACAAAAATGCAGTTCTGGCTCAAAATTTTTCATTTTCACAAGGAATGAAGGAGACAAAGCACCCCAAAATCTGTGCCCCAATTTCTCCCGAGTACGGCAATGCCTCACATGTGACCAAAAAATACCATTTGGGTGCATGACAGGACTCAGAAGGGAAGGAGTGATTTTTGGATTTTGCAGCTCAGATTCTGGTGGAATGTTGGTGGGTGCTATGTCGCATTAGCAAGACCCCCCAAGCACCAATACAGTGGAACCCCCCCACAAGTGACCCCATTTTGCAAACTACACCCCTCAGGGAAATCATCTAGGGGTATAGTGTACATTTCAAACCCCCAGGGGTTTCACCAATTTTGATACAACTGGGCAGGGAAAATGAAAAATTACATTTTTTTACAGAAAAATGCAGTTCTGGCTCAAAATTTTTCATTTTCAGAAGGTATGAAGGAGAAAAAGCACCCCAAAATCTGTGCCCCAATTTCTCCCGAGTACGGCAATGCCTCACATGTGACCAAAAAATACCATTTGGGTGCATGGCAGGACTCAGAAGGGAAGGAGTGATTTTTGGATTTTGCAGCTCAGATTCTGGTGGAATGTTGGTGGGTGCTATGTGGCATTAGCAAGACCCCCGAAGCACGGTGAAATGATGAACCTAATAATCCATAGATGTGTGGTATATTTTAAAACACTCCTTTATACATAGGCCGGGTTTGTCGGGGCAAGTTTCACAGTGGAAAATAGTTTCCTTTCTTATTCCCTTTTTATAGCAAACTTTGCACCTTTTTTGTGTCCTGCCCTTTCTTGCAGTGGAGGGGATTTTGTTAGGAAAATGCTGCCCTGGTACAATACGGGGGCCAGTACTAGAAGTACTGGGGCCCTCTGCCTGCTGGTTCCCAAATATTAGGCCCTTTATGACTTCCTCTTGAAAGTGCATAAATGTCCCCCTCTGGCTGGTAGAACGGAATAGCACGTAAGCGTTATACAGTGCCATCTGGATGATATACACGGCCAGCTTCTTGTACCAGATTTTTGTTTTCCGCAGGGCACTGTCCGGCTTCAGTACCTGATCTGAAAGATCCACTCCGCCCATGTACCTATTGTAATCTAGGATACAATTAGGTTTTGAGGTGTGGGTACTGGTACCTCGTACAGGGATGGAGGTGGTACTGTCTCCATGAATTGTTGTCAGTATAAGGACATCCCTCTTGTCCTTATATTTGACCAACAACATATTTTCGGTGCATATTCCCCTGCTTTCACCCCTTCTCATTACTTGGGCAATGTGCGTTTTTGGGAGGCCTCTTTGGTTCTTACGCACAGTACCGCAAGCTGCTGTACCTCTTGAACCAAGGGCCTTAAACAGGGGGATGCTAGTGTAAAAGTTATCCACATAGAGGTGATAACCTTTATCCAGGAAGGGGTGCACCTACGAGGGAGGGGGGGCATTCTGGCGGTTCAATTCTTGAATCCTTCCCTTCATATACCCTAAACCTGTGGGTGTACCCTGAGGTGCTTTCACACAGCTTATACATTTTTATGCCATACCTTGCCCTCTTACTGGGAAGGTACTGGCGGAATTTAACCCTTCCTTTAAAATGTATAAGGGACTCGTCAATACAAATAAATTTTTCAGGAATGTACATCTCTGCAAATTTGGCACTGAAATGATCAATGACCGGCCTGACTTTGAATAGCCGGTCAAAGGTGGGATCATCTCTGGGTGGGCACAGTGTATTATCGGTGTAATGTAAAAATTTAAGGATTATCTCAAAACGAGCCCGAGTCATGGCCATACGGTAAAATGGGGTGCTGTACAGAACATCTGTACTCCAATATTGCCTAATTTCTGGCTTTTTTACTATGCCCATATGTAACACCAGACCCCAAAACGTCATCATCTCTACTGCATCTACAGGGGTCCACCTAGCAAATGATGACGTGGGGTTTTGAGCAATAAACTGCTGGGCATATAAATTACTTTGGTCCACCATTAAATTTATAAAATCATCAGAGAAAAATAATTTGAAAAAGTCAATTTCTCTGAGACCTGCTGAATCAAATTGGATTCCTGGGATGGCCAAAAACTCAGGAACCTGGGGCTCAAAATTGTCTGGTGGTGGGGTCCATACGGGATCAATCATTTGGGGGGGGTCTCAGCTGCTCTACGGGGGCGTCTTTGAGGGGGTCCCTCATCAGCAGAGGAGGAAGAGGAGCTTAAGGCGAATCCTTCAAATTCCCCGCTTGCATCACTGGCTGTGTCAGAGTCAGAGTCAGAGGCAAGCATGGCATATGCCTCCTCCGCTGAATACATTCTTCTGGATGACTGGGATGACATTTGGGATGACATTTGGGATGCCATTTTTATTTTTGTGTTTCTGTAAGTGTAATGTTTCAACACGTGTATAGTGTAGGGGGGGTACAAACTTTATTTCAACATGGGGGGTATGTAGTGTGTAGTGTGTATGTAGTGCAGAAAAAAAAATACTTTATACAGGAATTTGATCCCAATAAAAAAAAAAAAATTTGAAGGGGTTAAAAAAAAAAAAAGGTCCTGCGCCAAAAATTGAGCACAGATGTTGGTCAGTAACGTCCGTCACTGAACAGCGCTCAAAGGCAACAGGACACCCACAAAAACAACGTGGGTGTAAAAACAAAAAAAAAACAATAAAAAAAAAACTGCAGAAAAAAAATGATATCAACCTGTGCCAAAAATGCTGTTCAGTGATTGTACGTCACTGATCAGCGGCCACAGGACACCCACAAAAGCAACGTGGGTGTAAAAACAATTTAAAAAAATTTTCCACAGCACTCTCCAAAAAAAAAACAATTTAAAAAAAACTGCAGAAAAAAAAATGATATCAACCCTGTGCCAAAAATGCTGTTCAGTGATTGTACGTCACTGATCAGCGCTCAGCAGCCACAGGACACCCACACAAGCAACGTGGGTGTAAAAACAAAACCCCACTGCACTCTACAAAAAAAAAAAAACTGCAGATCAGTGATGCAGTGATGCAACACTGATTAGCAGTGAGGGGCAGCAGACACACAACCTGACAGGGTATATATATAAAAAAAAAACCCTGGACCCCCAAAAAGTTGCTGATTAATTAATTTAAACTGACCAGCACAAAAGGGGGGGCAGCAGGGGGGGCAGCAGTCAGTTGCACACACAGCACAACCTTTGGTGCAACTGACATGTATATATATAAAAAAACAAAACCCTGGACCCCCAAAAAGTTGCTGATCAGTTAATTAATCAGCACAATCAGCACAAAAGGGGGGGCAGCAGGGGGGGGGGGGGCAGCAGTCAGTTGCACAGGCAGCACAACCTTTGCTGCAACTGACAGGTATATATATAAAAAAAAAAACTCTGCACCCCCAAAAAGTTGCTGATCACCTCAGATATAGTGATCAGCACAAAAGGGGGTGCAGCAGACACAAAATATAGCACTCTCTATCACTCTCTATCACTCTCTGTCACTATCTGTCCCTATCTCTCACGATCTGTGACTCTATGACACTGCAGCAGCAGCAGCACACACAGAAGTCACAAGATCCAGGAAGTATCCAGCTGCTGGCAGCACGCTACCAGCGGTGATCAGCGGTGATCAGGTAAGTTTCAGGCAAGGATCAGGTATGTATCACGACAGATTGGCACGGTTGACCGCTCTGCACGCAATTCCAGACCGGAATGGCGTCTGCAGTGCAGTAACCGTTAGTTTAAATCACGCGCCTTGGCTGTGATTGGTCCGTGGGTCCCACGGACCAATCACAGCCTTGGGGGCAGGTGGGGTGAGGTGTCGTCGTCACCGATGATCCCCTCATGCCCCCTGACGCCCGGCGGTGATTGACACCTGTGTTACCGAGCGTCTGATTCGCCGGTAACACAGGAAAACGCTGTGAATGGCTGTTCACACTGAACAGCCAATCACAGCGATCGCCGACGGGGGGGGGGGCGGCATCCCAGCCCCCCCTGGGCATGCAGGGACATGTCTGCTGTCAGGGACAGCAGACATCGTCCCTCTGTCCCCGCGTCTATAGACGCGGGGACAGTTTAAAGTCATGACGTATGACGTATTCACATAAGTGCAGGTTTTCTCAATGAAAATCAATTAGACATTTTTTCTCCGCACACTACCTAAAATACCGTGACAGCGTTGAATGCAGAATTGTCACAATTGATAGCAGCGTTGTGTAATTTAATTTACACACGTTGCTTAGTGACAGCTGTGCTGTTCCTTTATCTTATGCCGATAATAAATTCAAATGAGAACAATTTCTTTCCATTAGTGTCGGCAGTGTATAGTTAATTTATACACGTTATTAACGGTAGTTGTGTTGTTTAATTCACAGTCAACTGACAGCAGGTGCGCATCAATATGATTTCTCACAATTCAGACCGTACAAACTGATGGATAATCGGCTGCGTTATTGATGTAACAGCGTTGTGTAATTTAATTTACACACATCGTTGAGTGAGTACTGCACTACTACTATGTTACTTTAGTGGTGTGCTAGCAACAAAATCAGACAACGGTAGCTTTCTCTCAATCAAATAGCTGCGTTGGATATCAGTTGAAGTGCGTTGCTAGTGGCAACTGTGCCATTGATTTTATGACGTGCTGATAGCAGTAGATTTAATTAGAAAGAACTTTTGCTTAATTGGTAGTAGCGCTGTGTAGTATAATTTATGTTGCTCGTGGCAACTGCGCTAATAGTTTATAGCGTATTATTAGCAAAAAGGTTTTATAAATGAAGAAATAGATGGAAAAAGGGAAAGAGGAATATTGTTTTCCTCAATTGGTGATAATGTTATATACGTTGCTGGTTTCAGCTGTGCTGTTAGCATATAGCTAGCCAGTAACAGGTTCAAAAAGGATTCAGTTATTTTCTTGCATTAGTGACAGCGTTGTGTAATTTATTAGATGAGCGCCGCTGGGTAGTAACTGCGTTGTTATAATATAGCAAGTTTAATACAAATAAACGCAGTTATCCTCTATTGCTTGCGGCGTTATGTTTTTGTAGAACGCTGTCAGATAGTGGCTCTCAGCGTGCTGACACCCCGCACTCGTGCCGCATGTGTTTTGTTTCCCACAAAGACACAGACAGTATTGTACCTATTAGTACTTAGATGCGCAGATGCTTATTATCTATACGTTAGGTCTTCCCTATTATATAAACATGCAAACAAATCAATTAGACATTTTTAAGGACACACTGCCTGAGACGCCGACGCGCGTTTCACAAAGGCATTTTTATCAAGGCGAACCCGATCGTCCCGCTCAGGGCATATTTAAAGAGAAAGGATTAACCAATCAATTGCTCTATCTTATGTCACATGACCTTTTCAGTCTGTCAGAGTACTTGGAAATGGGAATTGTTCATTATTCCGCAGGTGAGTGAGAAAATGACGTTGTGTTTGACACTGCATCCTAAATCATGTGATTTAGTCAGCCTATCAATAATTATATGGGCAATAATCATGTAAACGTTATGTATACAAGCAGTATTTAAGTTGTATCAAAGTTTTAATATATGTATTGTGACTGATGTCTTTATATTTCTACAAAAAAAATTTTTTACAAAAAATTTTTTTTACAAAAAAATTTTTTTGTCTGAGTGTATTTTTTATCCTAAATAAAATAATATTTGTTGAAATTGGGATTCCTGAAAGTGGTTTGTGAATTATAGTGAGTTTTGTGAAATTATGTTTTTAATATTTTATTCTTTATTTTTGATTTAGTGAAGAACGGTTATTGGCATTGAGTAGTGATCACATGGTGTTGATCGGTGTGTGCATAAAGGATTAGAAACAGTGAGACAAAAAATTTTTTGTGTAAAAATATCAAACAAAAAATAAAAAAGGTGATAACTTATGTGAAAATTGCATAAATTGTATGTGCGGTTTCTTTTGGTCTAATTGACCCCTTTAAACTATAAAGAAAAAACTTGTGAGTTTGGATCCAGGTGTAATTATACACTGTGTGTGTTAATATGTGAAAAGGGAAATCCCACAAAATTTAATATTCATATATGTGTGGGGTTAGATTCATGGTTATTTTATTGGAATTATTATTCATATCCTTTGGTTCTTTTTCGAGAGAATGTGTGGGTTTGATTAGGACAATTATTGGAATAAAAATGGAGATTCCGATTTTATTTAGAGAAAATGTACATAACTGTTACTTTCATTCAGCCCATTTGGGTATAGGCTGTCTAACATGAAGATCATTTTAGTCTCAAATTGCAGTAATTGTTTATCTATATTGCCTCCTCTGATATTTAATTTCAGGTGTTTCATCCCAAATGCTCGCAGGCCATTGGGATTCCCATTGTGTTGGTATAAGAAGTGGGAGGCGATAGGCGTCAAGTTCTTGAAGTTTTTTTGATCTTGTCTTGCTTTTCGGATGCTGCCTATGTGTTCCAATATTCTGACTTTTAATTTCCTTTTAGTTTTGCCGATATAAACTTTATTGCAAGGACATGTTAAATGGTATATTACTCCTTCAGTGGTGCAATCAATGTATTCATTAATATTCCATTTTTTGTTGTACTTGTCGTGGAATTGTGTTGTTGGCACCATGAAGGGGCAGGCCTTGCATTGTCGGCAGCAGTATGATCCTTTCTTGGTGATTGGTGATTTGGTTAAGTTGGAAAGGTGACTCTGGACCAGAGTGTCTTTGAGATTGCGTGATCTTCTCCAGCTAGTCTGGACCTTGTCTGGAAGGATTTCTTGGAGGTCTGTGTCTGTTTGGAGAACTGGCCAATGTTTCTGTAATATTTGATTCATCTTCTGCCATTTGTTATTAAATGTTCCTATAAATCTAACCGGTTCTTCTTTCTGAATTTTGATTTTAGGTATTAGTAGAGCTTCTCGTGGTTGTTGTTTTACATCTTTCTTGGCCGTCTTAATTATTCTTTTGCTGTATCCCCTCTGATAAAGTCTCTCACACAGTTGTTGTTCCCTTATTTTGAATTTGTCATTCTGGGAACAGTTTCTCTTTGTCCTTAGGATTTCTCCTTTAGGGATTGCTCTAATTGTTGTTGGAAGATGAGAGCTGGTTGCGTGTAAGATGCTGGTCGTGGCCGTTGGTTTCCGATAATTGTCGGTTGTTATTTGTCCATTTTCCTCAATCCTTATCTTTAAGTCAAGGAAATTTATTTCTTTTTTACTCATGTTTCCTGACAGTTTTAGATCAAGTTTATTGTGATTGAGTTTATTGATGAATTCCTCCAGGCATTTTTGTTCTCCATCCCAGATTATCAGGATATCGTCAATATACCTTAGGTACAATACCACATGGTCGGTATACTGATTGTTATCCTCTGAGAACAGGATTTCCCTTTCCCACCACCCCAGGTAAAGGTTTGCATACGTTGGGGCACAAGCTGTCCCCATCGCAGTCCCCTTTACCTGGAGGTAGTGTTTTCCATTGCAGGTGAAATAGTTCTTTGTAAGAACAAATTCCAGTAATTTGAGTAAAAAGGAATTAAAGTCATTTTGTCTGCTCATGCTTAAGAAAAATTCTACTGCCTTTATGCCGTTGGTATGATGGATGCTTGTATAAAGACTTTCTACATCGTAGGTTGCCAGCCAGGTGTTAGGGCCTACGGTGATGTCTTGTAATTTAGTTAGTACATCCATCGTATCTCTCACATACGATGGTAGCGAGAGTACAAATTGTCGTAGATGTTGATCTATATAAGTACTCACTTTTTCTGTCAAGCATCCTACTCCGGAAACAATTGGTCTTCCCGGAGGTATTTTTTCATGTTTGTGAATTTTCAGCAGTAGATAGAGAGTTGGTATGATGACTGTTTCTACTTGCAGATACTCATGATCCTTCTTAGAGATGATGTTGTTGTTAAATGCCTCTTTAATTAAGTTGTTGTACTGTTGTAAGTAATTGGAGGTAGGATTGAATGTCAGGCTTCTGTAGCATGTCTGATCATCAAGTTGTTTCTTTATTTCATCAATATACATGTTTCGTGGCCACAAGACAACATTTCCCCCTTTGTCAGAGGGTTTGATAATTATATCCTCCCACTGTGAGATTTCTTTTAGAGCTCTTCTTTCTCCAGAGGTTAAATTGTCATGATGTGACTCGAGTGGATCAGATTCTCTGAAAAGATTATCGATGTCTTTGGAAACCAAGTCCAAATACACCTTTACAGGTGGACATATTTTGAATTCTGGGAAGAAATTCGATTTTTTCTTTATTTTGCTACTGTCGAAAGGTTGTAGGCTCTGGTTAATGTCTTCAATACCAGATTCCAATTCCTCCAGGATTTTGAGGGCTTCCAGTTCTTCATTTGAAAGTTGTGATGAGCTTGTAGGGTCGGTATTTTGTTCCTGAATCCTTTTTTGAGTGCAGAAGAATTTTTTGAGAAGGATTTTTCGTGCAAATAATTGAATGTCTTTCTCGCATTCAAATCGGTTAAGTTTGCTGACGGGTGAGAAGGAGAGACCTTTGGATAAAAGAGATATTTGATCATCATTTAGGATTTTTGTTGATAGGTTTATGATCTTTAAGTTGTCGCTCTCTATTTCCTGTATTGTCGTCTCTCTCTGGGTTCTTCCCGCCAGTCTCTGTTCTCTCGTTTTCTTCTTGTTCCCCTTCCCCCTCCTGGTCTTATGTCTTCCAGGTTTATACGTGTGTTTCTCGGGGTCATGTCTAAAAAAGGCCTACGGTTGCTGTTAAACATAGTCTGAGAATTTTCCCCTTCTGAGGAGTCAGCCTCTGATGTTGAGTATTGGTTTCCTGCCTCATTTCTGTATTTGGGGGTATAGGTTCTCCATCTATATACCGTATTCTGAGCAAAGTCCGTTTTATCCCTTTGTAGCTTTCTTCGCTTTCTCTCTATCAAAAATAAAAGAAATCTCAACACACGTCTCTGAATAAGAATTAAACCAAAAGATAAATAAGACACACTGATACCGATTTTAATTAATTTTCACTGCACTAATATTTCACAGTAAAAGCAGTTTTTAAAACAGACCAATTAAAAGCTAAATTTTAAATAAACACTACGATAAACAATTAAAATACCTTATCTTTTCTTCTGTGCGCCAAAAAAAGAAGACAATCTTTTCTCTTTTTTACCTCTTTTGAACTGATGGTCAGTACAGGGGTTGCTCAGGGGTGCGTTTTGTGCCCTCTTCTGTACTCATTATTTACCTATGACTGCTCTGCGAGCTTTGAATCTGTTCAAATTATCAAATTTGCCGATGACATCTCCATAGTGGGTCTTATCGCAGATAACAAAGACATTGAGTACAGGTTGGAAATTTCCAGACTTGGAGTAGAGACAATTGTCTGGTCCTAAATGTTTATTAAACTAAGGAAATGATTGTGAACTTTAAAAGAGATGCCATCAAGTTACATACTGGCCGCTAGTTCTTAACGAACAACAGTTGAGGTAGTCGAGTCATTTAAATTCTTGGCCATAAATTTGTCAAGGGATCTTGCATGAAGTACACACAGATATTGTTATAAAGAAGGCCCAGCAGCGAATGTTTTTCCTGAGGAAATTACGTTCGTCTGGTATGTGCAAGGGAACACTGGTAAAGTTTTAATCTTGTATTATTGAAAGCGTTCTCACCTATGGTGTTTTAGCATGGTTTGGTACTTGCTCTGCTGCTGAGCGTAAACCTGTTCAGAGAGTTGTTTGAACAGCAAGTAAAATAATTGGGGTAGCTTTATCAAGCATCCAGCATGTATACAGAAACCATCTCCTGTCAAAAGTGAAAAGTATTTTGAGGGATCCCTCTCACCCTTGTGGAGGGTTGTTCTCCCTACTACCATCGAACAGGAGATAACGTTAAATTTTGTGTAAAACTAGACGTTTTATGGAAAGTTTCTTCCCAGTGGCAATTCGCACTTTAAATAATTAGTGGGATTACTGGTGGTAATGAAGTACAGTTCAGTAGCCTGATGTTGTTTTATTCCGTTTCCTTCTGTCTATGCTGCTTACACTGGACTTTTGTTAATTGTTCATATTGTGTGTGGACATTTGATGACATAAAAGATTATTATTATTATTATTATTATTATTATTATTATTATTAAATATATAAATGCATAAGATACTTCTACTTAGTATTTACCTTTTTCCATAGCAATTTTCTAAATTGCACTGCATATGCAAATTGCCTTAAAGGCCAAGGTATTTTGGAATATGTGGTTTTGCAAGTGCCTGCATGCCCTGGCAATCAGTTTAAGGGGGCACAGGGGGTGAGTACCCCTTGGCCCCCCTCTATCTAGGGCCCCCTTGAGGTTGGCATGTATTTTTTTTTAAACAACTTTTTTTAGCTAAACGGTTTTGTGCATTGGAGTGGGGTAGTGCTGCAGCAGTACCCATCTGCCAATGTAACAATGCTTAATAGTGTTGAGCATCGGGAGCCAAGGCACACTGACTGCGCAAGTGTGCAGTGCATTACTGGGAGTTGACTAAGTCCCATTAGATTTTGCACAAGAGGTCAGAGGCTGAGCAGCTTGTGCTGAGCTCTGCTTGGTGGAGCTCATCCTATGCTTCTCAGGGCCAAGGAGGACAGCAGTAGCAGCGGCCCCGTCATGGGAGGGTTTTTAATCAGAGGCAGCGCTGAACATGTCAGGGTAGAGAGGGAAAAACACAGGCTTTCCTGTGGTATATATATATATATATATATATATATATTTGTAGAGGGCGGACTGGCACTCCAACTGTGGGGGGGCAAATACCTGGGTGCCTTCTGGAAACAAATTGTAGACAGACAAGAGACAGGCAGCGGCACTCCAAGGATTTTTCAAGTGGTATATTTCAAAAGGTCAGGAACCAACGTTTCGGGGTATCGAATCACCCCTTTGTCAAGGTACAAGTGAAGACAATGTTACATGGCAAAGTGCTTACCTTATATAGCACACAGTGTTAGTGATTTAGCCATTCATCGCGTCTCTAGCTCGTGCAGGGGCGCCGGGAGTCCGGAAATGGATAAGCCGGAAGAAACCCTATGCGTCATCAAGGCAAGTTCCCGGTGTGTGGAGCGCAGGGTGGAACGCAAGCCAGGTTGTAACCAAGGTGACCGTGCTAAACATCCTGTCTCTATGAGATTCTCCGGCAGCCCGTTGTCACTAGCTAAGATCGCGGTGACCTGGTGACAGATAAATAACATGTATGAAAATATCGTGACAGCAATAGTGTATACATATAGTGAGTGTCATATATATCTCTAAAACATTATGATAAGAACAGTGCATACTTTGATGGGTAAAAGTGCATACAATAAGAAGCGGACCGACCTCCCAAAAACAGAACGGGAAGCGGGCGATCGCTAATGGGTGTAAAATTGCATTAAAACCAAAAAGGAAAAAAAGAAAGGAAAATACCCATAATGTAAACAGCAGTGTTGTGAATGGAGTGAATGACATACAAAACAACAAAGGAGCAAGAAATAGGGAACAGTGGGCATAACTACCCCTACTAAGCACCCGCATATAATTATTGATGCGTAGGGTGTTTATCTGGGGATATATCTGTCAGGGGGCTGTGCCGTGTCAGACCTTGTAAGATAGTACTACCGTACAGATATAGTTCAGGGAAACTGGAACTTGTTAACAAGCTATCAATAGGAAAATTTATGAATAGGAAAATTTATAAAGGGATAGAAAGAGATTAAGCGAAGAGAAGAAAAAGCACACCATGGGACGTGATCATATGTCCCTGTCAGGGGCTGTCAGTAGGTCACTATCAGGGCTGAGCCAGCGAGATATTAATATGTCCGAATAGAATCTATGTTGTCACCTCTACAGTCACACTATGTCATGGAAAATTTTAAAGGGATAGAAAGAGATAAAGCGGAGAGAAGAAAAAGCACACTATGGGGCGTAATAGCCCATTCTACATGGTCAGGAATGTCCACTGTATTTTTCACTACAGCACCAACAGGGTACTCCATCACAACAACTTTGTGAATCAAGGAGCTGGGGTGTAACCATTACTTCTGATGGATCCTAAGGTTTAGTAAGAAATATAAAGGGATAGAAAGAGATTGAAGCGGAGGAAACAAAAAGCACACATATTCTCTGCGAGGGTAATAGTATAACTGGTTAAGGTAGATCAGTCAATCATGTCATGTCAAAGGACACCCTAGGTTAATATGGGGAAAGGCCTTATCACCCTGATCAGTTGAAGGTGTCAAAGCTAGAAATGAGTGGTGGTAGTCTGGAAACAGAGACTGTATGAAGAAGAGATGAGGATGTCACAGAAAAATTCCCAATGCTAATTTATCATTAAGTCCATGCGGTTTAATGCTGTTGAGTTTGTGGATCCACACTGATTCTCGTTTCAATAGTGTACCGGCACGATCACCTCTTCTCAATGTCTCTGGAATGTGATCAATGATGATATGCTTTAGATCAGACAGCCTGTGTTGCTTGGAGGCGAAGTGCTTGGCCACTGGTTGTTCGTTGTCGATTCCTGCCAACGCTTTGCTGATTGCGGACCTATGTAAGGCCATCCTTGTACGAAGTGTCCTCACTGTTTTGCCAACGTACAATAATTTGCACGGGCATAAGATGACATAAATTATATGAGTCGTAGTACACGTGAGAACATGCTTGATGGGAAATGACCTACCATCTACAGGATGTATGAACACTGAACCGGTTATCATATGTTGGCATGTGGTACAGTTGATACATTTATAGCAACCATTGGCACGGGTCAGAAAGTTTTGAGAGGGTGTGTTCAAAGCTTTGGAGAATCCTGTGACATCATTATGTATGATTCTGTCACCGATGTTTCTACCTCGGGTGTGGCAGATAAGTGGTTGTTTTTGTCTGAGTCCCGGTAGGCTACTGTCTGTCCTAATGATTGGCCATAGCGCTCTGGCCGCTCTTGGAAGGACATAGCTGGAAGTGCAGTAGCGTGACACAAATGGTAAGGCATGTTCTTGTTTCAATCTCTTCACACTTGAATACCCACTACACAACAGCGACTCTCTGGTGATCGCAAGGGTTTCTTTTTTCTGGAGATGTAACGTTTGGCTGTTGTAGCCTCGATGCTCAAATTTAGCAATCATACCATCTAAGACTGTGGGTAAAGCCTCTCTGTCACTCACGATGCGTGCGGCCCTAATCATTTGTGATTTTGGAAGAGCTTTTCTGAGGGTCATTGGATGAAAGCTGCTGGCTTTTAAGACATTATTCTTGTCAGTGGGTTTGATGAAGAGACCCGTCTGTAGCTTGCCATCAATCAGATGTATCTGTACATCTAGATAACTGATGGTGGTATCGGAGGACTGGAAAGTGAATTTGATAGGTGAATCCTTTTGGTTGATGTTATCCATGACGGCTGTGAATTCAGATTCGCTCCCATCCCACAGCATGAAGAGATCATCTATATACCGTGTGAGTAAGATGATCTTATCTTTTGCCTCCTCATTTTCAAAGAACATGGTTTGTACTCCCTTAAACATAAAAATATTAGCGAATGATGGGGAGACGTTACTCCCCATCGAGCATCCTGACAGTTGCTTATAGAACCTGCCATTGAACAGAAAATAGTTCTTGGTTAAAGTTAGGCGTAGAACTTGAAAAATCCTTCGAGTGCCGCTGCCTGTCTCTTGTCTGTCTACAATTTGTTTCCAGAAGGCACCCAGGTATTTGCCCCCCCACAGTTGGAGTGCCAGTCCGCCCTCTACAAATACAAATTGGCTGCCTCACCAGCATCCCTTGGAGTCGTGGCACCCCGCTTCTACAACTGTGTGCCTGTCATACACACAGAGTGATTTCCACAGATTTTAACAAACATCATCCTGCGAGCAAGCAGTGGAACATCCATTTATCTGTCTATAGGATCTGTGCAATCGGATATTATGGCGGACGAGGACACACGCCCCAATAATCAGGAGACCCCTGGATTCAAGGGAGTGACGGTTGACAAACGTGAGCACTTTAGTTACTCAGAAGATGACACAGGTAGAATCCTGTTTTCCCAGAGACTGCATCTTATGGACGATCGCCCCAGTCTGGATGTCCTATACAAACAGTGGCACAGACTCAAAAAAAGAGAAATAGACTTTCTCCTACATGGAGTGTCGCTCTCCGAATATCATCGGGAGAGTATGATCCCACGTGGCTTTCGGGTGAGGAATACGCCGACCATCGGCCGACATAATCCAAACTTTTGTCGCCGATGGATCGGCATCCTCAACAAATGTAGCCACGATTTGATCCTGTTAGTGATCGAAGAGGCGAGCCGTGAATTGCAGGCAGCCAAGGCAGCTGTACTTGAATTTGAACGTTTACATAAAGCAGATTTCGTTCAAGATACAACAACCGACTGGTTGTCCAAAATTCAAACTCAATGTGACAACTACCAGAGTGACTTGCTTAAGTTTAAAAGAAGCAAGTATTATACAGTCAAAGATGACTACGACCACAATCAGGTATACCGGTGGCTTGCCGGCAACGATCCTGACCATAACAAACGCAGTCGACCACAAAGACATCGTCCCTTTAAAAGGGCACAGAACACCCAAAGGAAAACCGACGCGTCATCCAACAGTGACAGTGAGTTCAACGTAGAGTCAGACAACCCGGAAACCGGGATCCCTTTGGGGAACTCTGGAGCGGACAGCACTCCAACAACCACAAAAGGAAAAGGTCCAGGGCGTCCACCCGCCGGGGCGGCCAGAATACGCGCTTCAATAAGAAAAATACCCCCAAGGTAGACTCACTAGTCTACAATCTCTCTGACCGTCAGTTCAATACAGATGAGCTCAGAGTACTGGAACATGGACTATCATTCATTCCTACCACTCCATTTGACGAATTGACATGGAAAATTGATCTACATCGCCATACCAGAAATCTTAAACTCAAAGAATACTTCCAGCACAAGACCACCCCACCCAGTGTTGAACAACATGAAGTCTTCATTAAAAAACGGCTTAAATCCAGTTTTGAACCACAATCGACCAATTCGTCCATTACGACCTATACACGCTTATTGGACGAATCTATCATGAAGTTCTCCCATGCCCCACATCCCGCTCACAATAATCTGAGCAGAAGTGAACAACGTGCACTGACCAATCTGAGTCAATATAAGGATGTGATCTTTAGATCTGCTGACAAGGGCGGTGGCCTGGTCGTCCAGAACCTTGCCAATTACATACAGGAGTGTGACAGACAGTTACAGGACAATTCTATTTATGAATTACTCCCAAATGATCCAACGCTTGGATACAAGGCAGAGCTTGATCAAGTACTATCACGGGCCAAGAGCCAGAATCTCATTTCAGCCAAATTATCTCAAGCCCTCACACAAGCCACTCCCTCCGTACCTGTCTTTTTTACACTTCCTAAAATACATAAAAGCATCACAAATCCCCCTGGACGCCCAATCATTTCGGCACAGAATTCCATTTACCAACCCATCTCTCAATTCCTAGACAGCATCTTACAGCCCCTCATTTTGGTCCAACCAACCTATATCAAAGACACCACTGACTTTCTCAACATCCTGCTTCAAATACCTCAAGTATCTGCCAATACAAGGTTGTGTGTAATGGACGTCAACAGCCTATACACCTGCATACCCCACGACAGCGGGTTGGAGGCTATGAGAGTGTTCTTGCAAACCTCACACATGGACTCTCTTGATCACCAACTGTTCATGGACCTTCTACGCCTAACTTTAACCAAGAACTATTTTCTGTTCAATGGCAGGTTCTATAAGCAACTGTCAGGATGCTCGATGGGGAGTAACGTCTCCCCATCATTCGCTAATATTTTTATGTTTAAGGAAGTACAAACCATGTTCTTTGAAAATGAGGAGGCAAAAGATAAGATCATCTTACTCACACGGTATATAGATGATCTCTTCATGCTGTGGGATGGGAGCGAATCTGAATTCACAGCCGTCATGGATAACATCAACCAAAAGGATTCACCTATCAAATTCACTTTCCAGTCCTCCGATACCACCATCAGTTATCTAGATGTACAGATACATCTGATTGATGGCAAGCTACAGACGGGTCTCTTCATCAAACCCACTGACAAGAATAATGTCTTAAAAGCCAGCAGCTTTCATCCAATGGCCCTCAGAAAAGCTCTTCCAAAATCACAAATGATTAGGGCCGCACGCATCGTGAGTGACAGAGAGGCTTTACCCACAGTCTTAGATGGTATGATTGCTAAATTTGAGCATCGAGGCTACAACAGCCAAACGTTACATCTCCAGAAAAAAGAAACCCTTGCGATCACCAGAGAGTCGCTGTTGTGTAGTGGGTATTCAAGTGTGAAGAGATTGAAACAAGAACATGCCTTACCATTTGTGTCACGCTACTGCACTTCCAGCTATGTCCTTCCAAGAGCGGCCAGAGCGCTATGGCCAATCATTAGGACAGACAGTAGCCTACCGGGACTCAGACAAAAACAACCACTTATCTGCCACACCCGAGGTAGAAACATCGGTGACAGAATCATACATAATGATGTCACAGGATTCTCCAAAGCTTTGAACACACCCTCTCAAAACTTTCTGACCCGTGCCAATGGTTGCTATAAATGTATCAACTGTACCACATGCCAACATATGATAACCGGTTCAGTGTTCATACATCCTGTAGATGGTAGGTCATTTCCCATCAAGCATGTTCTCACGTGTACTACGACTCATATAATTTATGTCATCTTATGCCCGTGCAAATTATTGTACGTTGGCAAAACAGTGAGGACACTTCGTACAAGGATGGCCTTACATAGGTCCGCAATCAGCAAAGCGTTGGCAGGAATCGACAACGAACAACCAGTGGCCAAGCACTTCGCCTCCAAGCAACACAGGCTGTCTGATCTAAAGCATATCATCATTGATCACATTCCAGAGACATTGAGAAGAGGTGATCGTGCCGGTACACTATTGAAACGAGAATCAGTGTGGATCCACAAACTCAACAGCATTAAACCGCATGGACTTAATGATAAATTAGCATTGGGAATTTTTCTGTGACATCCTCATCTCTTCTTCATACAGTCTCTGTTTCCAGACTACCACCACTCATTTCTAGCTTTGACACCTTCAACTGATCAGGGTGATAAGGCCTTTCCCCAT
Organism: Crinia signifera; assembly: GCF_055691185.1. Classification (NCBI taxonomy): domain Eukaryota; kingdom Metazoa; phylum Chordata; class Amphibia; order Anura; family Myobatrachidae; genus Crinia; species Crinia signifera. The sequence goes on along the minus strand of NC_139219.1, from coordinate 231,109,334 downwards.
ATTAACCTAGGGTGTCCTTTGACATGACATGATTGACTGATCTACCTTAACCAGTTATACTATTACCCTCACAGAGAATATGTGTGCTTTTTGTTTCCTCCGCTTCAATCTCTTTCTATCCCTTTATATTTCTTACTAAACCTTAGGATCCATCAGAAGTAATGGTTACACCCCAGCTCCTTGATTCACAAAGTTGTTGTGATGGAGTACCCTGTTGGTGCTGTAGTGAAAAATACAGTGGACATTCCTGACCATGTAGAATGGGCTATTACGCCCCATAGTGTGCTTTTTCTTCTCTCCGCTTTATCTCTTTCTATCCCTTTAAAATTTTCCATGACATAGTGTGACTGTAGAGGTGACAACATAGATTCTATTCGGACATATTAATATCTCGCTGGCTCAGCCCTGATAGTGACCTACTGACAGCCCCTGACAGGGACATATGATCACGTCCCATGGTGTGCTTTTTCTTCTCTTCGCTTAATCTCTTTCTATCCCTTTATAAATTTTCCTATTCATAAATTTTCCTATTGATAGCTTGTTAACAAGTTCCAGTTTCCCTGAACTATATCTGTACGGTAGTACTATCTTACAAGGTCTGACACGGCACAGCCCCCTGACAGATATATCCCCAGATAAACACCCTACGCATCAATAATTATATGCAGGTGCTTAGTAGGGGTAGTTATGCCCACTGTTCCCTATTTCTTGCTCCTTTGTTGTTTTGTATGTCATTCACTCCATTCACAACACTGCTGTTTACATTATGGGTATTTTCCTTTCTTTTTTTCCTTTTTGGTTTTAATGCAATTTTACACCCATTAGCGATCGCCCGCTTCCCGTTCTGTTTTTGGGAGGTCGGTCCGCTTCTTATTGTATGCACTTTTACCCATCAAAGTATGCACTGTTCTTATCATAATGTTTTAGAGATATATATGACACTCACTATATGTATACACTATTGCTGTCACGATATTTTCATACATGTTATTTATCTGTCACCAGGTCACCGCGATCTTAGCTAGTGACAACGGGCTGCCGGAGAATCTCATAGAGACAGGATGTTTAGCACGGTCACCTTGGTTACAACCTGGCTTGCGTTCCACCCTGCGCTCCACACACCGGGAACTTGCCTTGATGACGCATAGGGTTTCTTCCGGCTTATCCATTTCCGGACTCCCGGCGCCCCTGCACGAGCTAGAGACGCGATGAATGGCTAAATCACTAACACTGTGTGCTATATAAGGTAAGCACTTTGCCATGTAACATTGTCTTCACTTGTACCTTGACAAAGGGGTGATTCGATACCCCGAAACGTTGGTTCCTGACCTTTTGAAATATACCACTTGAAAAATCCTTGGAGTGCCGCTGCCTGTCTCTTGTCTGTCTATATATATATATATATATATATATATATATATACAGGGCTATTTTTCAGTAGGCTCCAGCAGGAACTGAGGCCCTTATTCTAGTTCACTCTTTCTGACAAAATATTTCTTAGATGGACAAAACCATGTGCACTGCAGGTGAGGCAGCTCTTACTTGTGCAGAGAGAATTAGATTTGGGAGGGGTTTTACACCTGCCTCACCTGCAGTGCACATGGTTTTGTCCATCTAAGAAATATTTTGTCAGAAAGAGTGAACTAGAATAAGGGCCTCAGTTCCTCCTGGAGCCTGCTGAAAAATAGCCCTATATATATATATATATATATATATATATATATATATATATATATATATATACCATATTTGCCGGCGTATATGATGACTGGGATTATAAAACAACCCCCCCAACATTTCCACTCAAAATATAGAGTTTGTTATATACTCGCCGTATAAGACTACCCCCTTTTCCGCACGCCTTCCACACACCAAATAAAACATAAAAGAACATCAGATTTGATTTCAACATGTTAATTTATATTATACCGTATTATACCGGTACTACATGAGTGCCATTAGTATTAGTTTTAGTGCCATTACAGAACCTGTTATTGTCACCATTGTACGGCCGCAGCGTGGCCGCAGCGTGACCGCAGCGTCTCCGGCCCGCCCCTGCATCTTCCTGTGACCGACACTAGTGCGCAAGTGCGCATGTGTGAGTTCTGCGTAGACACTGGGTGGGCCGGAGCGCCGCTGCCTCCCGCCGAGCAGAACGGGCCGGTCACGCCGAAAAGGCTGGCACCCCTGTCTCGCTGCTGATGCTCACTGCAGCCACGCTGATGACCCGCCACGGCCACGCTGGATACCGCACGATACTGGATAGTATGTAGAATGAGGTGGGCGGGCATCGGGAGGCCACTATGGGCAGCTATGTCTATCTCAACTGAAGTGCACCCGGCGTATAAGATGACCCTCCCACTTGGAGGCATGTTTTTCAAGGGAAAAAAGTTGTCGTAGAAGTTTCAAGGTGTACAAGGTTATAATCTGTGGAGTGCTGCTGTTTGTTCATTATAGGGCTATATATATATATAGACATCGTTGGGACATCTGTCTGCTGTGTTTTCATTTCGAGTGCCGCTGCCCCCGCATCCTGTTATACCACTGCCTGTTTACAGCCAGCAACGGAGGGCACCGACTTGCCAGCTATCCCTCGGAGGGTATACCACATTGCCATTGTGGAGTGCCTGCCTAAGGACTACATATATATATATATATATATATATATATATATATATATACAATATATATATACTGAAATAAAGTTTCACTAAAGTTATTATTGTTTGAAGTCCCTGAGTGCCGCCACAAACAAGGAGTGTATATATATATATATATATATATATATATATATATATAATCTTTTGTGTTGTTCGGCACTCCGGACGATGTAGTCACTTACCGCGGTGCCCTTATTATCGTTTGATACAGGGTGCAATCCCCGTCCTGGGATCAGGCTTAGGGGAAGGAAGACGGCACTCGCGGATTTTTGTAATTATATTTTATAAATTTATGGTGACATCAGATACAGCATACCGACGTTTCAAGGCTTGTCAGCCTTTTCTTCAGGATGCGCTGTAAAGTGCATATAGTGCTAGTGCAGTGAACTGAAGAAAAGGCTGACAAGCCTTGAAACGTCGGTATGCTGTATCTGATGTCACCATAAATTTATAAAATATAATTACAAAAATCCGCGAGTGCCGTCTTCCTTCCCCTGTGCCTGATCCCAGGACGGGGATTGCACCCTATATATATATATATATATAGAGTTGCGGTGGCGGATCGGCACTCCAACAATCTTAGGTAAGTACCTGGGTGCCCTCCGGATCGGTATGATATAAGAACAGCAAGCAAGCGGTGGCACTCCAAGGAATTTTTAATGTGCAGAAAAAGAATCTCCAACGTTTCGGGGACTAGCCCCTTTGTCAAGGTGAAAACAAACAAGTGCAGTAAAAACAGTCCAACTTATATAAGGGGTGCATAGGCATAATTACCGTGTGATGTCTTCCAGCCAGTCGGGGAACCGCTACCGGAAGTGTCAGCGCCGGAAGCCGGGCTCCGGATGTACGTCAGTGCAGTGTTACCGTCGGAGCGTCTGGAACGCAAGCTCCTGAGTGTCGTTATGGATACCACACTCCGGGAGCGGTCTTCCGGCGGCTGGGGGACATCCTGGTTACATACAAAATACAACACAGTGCCATTACTACTATTATCTGAAATACTGTGAATACATAGCTAAGATCGCGGGCTACTAGGTCCCGTGAATGCAAGTCTAAATTGTGTTGTGCGGATGTCATGCGAACAACTATGTGTGTAAACATTGTGTTAAAGGATGCTTTTGCGGCTCCCTATTAATCCCCCTCAATGAGAGGTTACCACTGGAAACTTTATTAACATGGCACTCCCACGGGTTACACATACAATCCAAGGACAAGACTGACCTTGGACCCTCGACATCTGCATGGCCCAAGAACTTGGGGCTTACGAAGACCCCCACTATCTGCTGCTAATCACCAATAAATAAGGGGGACTAATAGGGAGCCGCAAAAGCATCCTTTAACACAATGTTTACACACATAGTTGTTCGCATGACATCCGCCAATTAGCAGCAGGAATCAGGATTAACCAAACACTCCCCTTAATAGTGTAAACACAAGGAATTCAAGCGAGTGTTCATTCTAGCTCAGAGTTAATAAACACATAGGCTAGAGAGTGTTATTGCCAGCCGTGATCCATAAACAGGGTCACGCGTGCCATTCTTCAATCCTTTTAACATAGCTGTTATTCAAACACAGCGCACTTCAGCATTTTACCACTTTTACATCCTGGATGATATTCCAGTACACTAGTATCAACACGTCACATATAGACATTCCTCCTGCCGTCACACACCAGGTTTTGTTATTAACACCAATGGTTTTATGTTTTATGTTTTCACAGCACGTTTTTTTCAGGACCACATAAGGAATGTTTCTACTACTGTAATTGATATGCACCTTGATATGTTCAATTTATGATTAATTCACGTACAATCTCTTTTGCACTGTATTAATGCCCCTGCAATTCTGTATCCCCGCCTCTAGGTCCCCAACCCAGCCGTGACGCGCGTCAGAGAGTAATGGAGGAACGGTCACCATGGTGACCGAGTGCTTGCGCCTCACGCAGGACTCAGACCAGTTCCCCACGTCATTTCCGGGAGCGACGCTGCTCCGACATCCGGTCTTCGGACAACGGCGCCGGCGGCGGGCGGGGATCGAGACGGAGGACAGGATGGAGGGCACCCTACATAAGGTAAGATGTTTGCTTACCTCACTGTCTCACCACACGCTTTTGAAAAAGGAGCGCAGCTCCGAAACGTTAAGCCTTTCTGCTCAAATACATTTATTTGAAAAGACCTCTGAGTGCCGCCTGTTCTTCGTTCTACTACCAATATTAAGAGAAGGCACCGAGGCAGCTGCAAAGGGGACCGGAGAGTGCCAGGCCGCAACCCCACTAACTATATATATATATATTTATATATATATATATATATATATATATATATATATATATATATATATACAATATCCGAGTCCCGGCACTCCAGACTCTCCTCAAGGAGTCACTTGCTCTGGTGCCATCCCGATCGCCCGTCTCTGGGCGTAATCTATACCCAAGAAAGTTGCAGGCGTCACTCAGAGGCTTGTGATGAAAAATCGAAGTGCTTTTTATTCACATCTACGTTTCGGGGCAGTCCCCTATATAATAAATCTACCCCTCCGTCCCTTAGTGTTCAACGTGGATCTATTTTCTAAATAGAATAAAAGGTGGAATAAAGCTATGTTCTGGCTGTTCTAAGGGTTATTGGCACTAGGAAAGCCAATCCCGGGGGATTTTTTCAATCCCGGAATTCAGGATTGAAAAATGCCCAATCCTGGGATTCCCGGGATCCCGGGATTGGCATCCCTAATATAAAAACCGCCTGGGCACCCCGCATATTTGCTCACTTTGTGGTGCGGTTAGACCAGGCGGGTGGGCAATGGGCCAGGTGTGTGGGCGGGCTTTCGGGCTGACAATGGAGCCGTGCGGGTGGTCGAATGGAGAAAGCTGAGCTGGCTGTTGAATCAGGCAGCCAGGGCGCGAGGGCAGCACGCCTAGGATGAGGCCGCTGTGTGGGCTGCGCAGCGTGACCTGTGACATCGTCACGCTGCGCAGAGCCACACTTCCGGGGATGGGAGAAGCCTGGCAGGATCTGAGCACCTGCTCAGACTCTGCCTGGCACTAGACTGCGCATGCGCCCGGGATTATAATCTCTGCATTTTAGTGGCCAAATCCCAGGATCCCGCCGATCCCGGGATTGGCCACCCTAATTGGCACCAGTGATACTTCTAATTCTAAGATTATCATTCCAATCTGGCTGGTTGTAATGAAAATCTGGATTTTTTTTTTTTTAAACATTAGAATCAACCATTTGCTCCCAAAAGCTGGAAATGGACAAAAGCATACATCTGCATAAATGGATTTAACCAATTTGACTGAATGACAATTTTTGACTGTTTTCAATGTTTAGGAGCAAAAATTTTCAGAATTTCATTCCAACCTGCCAGATTGGCAAAATAATCTTCTAGTATGTATGGGCCTTCAGGGAAAAGGTGCAGACAGTACTACAGAATGAGCGAAATATATAACAGTAATCAACTGCTGAAGGTTTTGGTAAATTTACTAGATGGAATGGCGTAGGCTGGTATTACAGGTTCTAGGAAAGATTGATAAATTATACTAGCAATGACAGTATGAGAACTTCATGTTTCCAGAAAAGTTAACATTGATTATTATCACTAGGAACAATGGTGGGCACTACTGTAGGCAGGGGTTAAAGTGAGGGGGAACGGGGTGGAACTGAGTTCCACCACCTCTAATGGTGAGGTGGAACATTTAACCTCCACATTGGCCCTGCACAGTAATTCTCACAGAAAAGCATTCTAGTTTGCAGGGGGATGCCAAAAACCCTACCACTGTCCTTGCCTCTGCCTAATGGGGGAAGGGAGGAGGTGTAATTAGGTGGCATAGAGAAATGAGTTCCCCCACCTCTGCATGGCCTCTTTAAACCCTGACTGTAGGGACCTATGTTGGTATTTCTACTGTAGTGATACAAACCTGGTCTCGCAGACCTAGTGCTGCTGAGCTTTGCATTTACAGGGGGACTACAGTTTACATTAAAAGCACTAGTTTTTTAAAATATTTTTAATTTTTTTTATTGGGAGGGGGATACACATTTTTGTAAAAATCATTTATGTTTAAAATCAGGTGGCCATCTGTTATCGACACTTGAAACAGTTTTTAAGGTATACAGTATCATACCTCCCAACTTTCAGTCCGGGGGAGGAGGGACGCTGCTAATGAAATGGGCTGTGGCCCTTACTCACGGTTTCCCATGAGGCCACACCCCGTATTTGCCGCTGTAGGGGCATGCTCGGCATGCCCCCAGCCCCTCGGGCAGCAGGAATAGACTCCCAATCGCCCCCTCACCGCCGCGGGACACTGCCGGCCGCAGGAGGGATGCGGGAACGTCCCAGAAAACCCGGGACGTTCCCACGATAAGGGGGGGACAGTTGGGAGGTATACAGTATTAACAACTCTTTGGCAATCGTTCCAGACTTTATATTACATGGTGACACAGCCTCCGGTTATTGGGTGGCATGTGTATGAGTGCTAAGGTGTCAAGTATTTCATCTCTGCTCCCTGAAGCTGAATTACTTCCTGTAAACTACCCAGAACACAGGAGCTGTTCTGCTCAGCAGTTTGTTTATTTTGTCTCACTGCCCAGACTGAAAACCAGAGCCATGAGCTAATACAGAATGCAGATGTGAGTGACTCATATAACCTCTCTACAGCCACCTTCAAATGGCAAACTTAAATATTTTCTCCTGTTGGTGGTAGTGCATCTTAAAAACACCGGTACTTGTTTCCTAGCACGGCCACAATCGCGGGCATCGCGGTTCATTTCTAATGGTATGCGATGCGACCGACGCGATGCCCGCGATTTGCCATTGAAATGCATTAAAAAGGTTAAAATCGCGTCGGTCGCATCGCATGCGGCCAAAAAAAGCATGCGATGCTACCGACGCGATGCCCGCGATTTTACATAGGGAACAATGTAAAATGCCTCAATTGACCCAATTAAACATAGGGAACAATGTTAAATGGCCCACAGACCCCAAAAATCCCCCCTGAAGTGTGAAATGTCCCCCCAAAAAATTGTTAACGCCACCCCACGATCAACGTCAACCCGAAGCGTGGCGAGCGCAGCGAACCCGCGAGGGGTGGCGGTACGCGTCCTCCGACCTTTTCATACCCCTACTATCCACGTCGGCATGGAGTTGAGAATAAAAAGTGTGGCGAGCGCAGCGAGCCACCGAGCCCGAATCGTGGCGAGCGTAGCGAGCCCCGCGAGGGGACGCAGATACCTGTGAAGCCCGCGAGGAGACGCGGATACCTATGAAGGTATCCGCTACGCTCGCCACGCTTCGGGCTCGGTGGCTCGCTGCGCTCGCCACACTTTCTATTATAAACTCCGCGCCGACGTGGATAGTGGGGGTATGAAAATTGATGATAATGATAATTTTTTGGGGGGCCATTTTACACTTCAGGGGGGATTTTGGGGGTCTGTGGGCCATTTAACATTGTTCCCTATGTTTAATTGGGTCAATTGAGGCATTTTACATTGTTCCCTATGTAAAATCGCGGGCATCGCGTCGGTCGCATCGCATGCGATTTTTTGCCCGCATGCGATGCGACCGACACGATTTTTTTACCTGTGATGCCCGAGATCCAAATCGTTGTGGCCGTACTAGGAAACAAGTACCAAAACACCAATACACCTAAATTCAAGTTTCTAATATCATTTGCAAATTGATTTGTGTATGTGTGGTGGTCCTATTAATACCCATACACACTAGAAGATTATCTTTCCAATCTGGCTGGTTGGTATGAAAATCTGGAAATTTTGGGAACAAACTACCATCAATCATTTGCTCCCAAAAGCTGGAAAATGGACCAAAACAGTCATCTGCATTAATTGATTTAACCAATTTGTCTGTGTTTAGGAGCAAATGGTCAATTGTCATTTGCTCCCAAAATTTTCCAGATTTTCATACCAACCAGCCAGATAGGAAAGATAATCTTCTAGTGCACAGGTTTTTAAAATCGGTCCCCAGTGCATTTTATGCAGGTCTCCTCACAGAATCAAGTGAAATAATTAGTTCCATCTGTGGATCTTTTGAAATGGGTCAATCAGTAATGAGTGCACCTGTGCATCTGCCAGGTGACCTGGAAAACGTGGACTATGGGAGGTCCCGAGGACCGACTTTGAGAACCACTGTTCTAGTGTATATAGGCTTTTAGTTCCTCAGAAAGCCAGCCACACATCAGCAATCTGTAATCCATGATTTGAAGGTTTTTGCCACTACTGTACAATTTCCCAATCTTACAATCAGCACCCATACACTACAGATATGTACCAGTGATTTGCATTTTTTTTTTTTTACATTGGACCTTGAAATCTGAAAATGACCATACGCCACCTAAAATAGCACCTAATATAGCAGTGATTGTCAGCAGTGGAATAATTGCATGATTGTCACAACAGTCGCACAAAATAACTATTTTCACCATATATTAGCAGTTGCAAGACCAGTCCATTGCAGATTGACCAACATGATGATCAATCAGCAATGGCAATTGTGATCACTTTTTGACCGCAATCGTCAATTGTGGAATGGTTTATGGCTATCCTCACAAAATTGGCAAATTCCCCCCAATCCATCATTGATGTATGACCAGCTTAAAGCTCCTTAGTAAGTCCACATTATGGTATTCTTAGTATTTGTTGGTTTGTTTTTAGTTACTGTAAATAGGACGTGATATTAGCTAGTCTGTTGTGTAATTGCTAGTAAGTAACTTTATTGAAAAATACATTATTTTTTATTTCTATTTGCTTCTATTTGCTACATTTCTAAACATGGAGAAGCAGTGACACCAGGGGATAAAGTGAGGGGGAACGGGGTGGAACTGAGTTCCACCGCCTCTAATGGTGCGGTGGAACATTTTAACCTCCACATTGGCCCTGCACAGTAATTCTCACAGAAAAGCATTATAGTTTGCAGAGGGATGCCAAAAACCCTACCACTGGCCCTCTCTCTGCCTAATAGGGGGAGGGGGAGTAATTAGGTGGCATAGAAAAATGAGTTCCCCCACCTCTGCATGACCACTTTAAGCCCTGAGTGACACCTTTATATTATAAAAGGTATTTCTTTATCTAATGGTACATACTGTATAAAACAATAGTAATCATGAGCATAGTGACATTAGAAACTAAACTAGAACAAAAAAAGTGCAGAGCACCATCCACCCAAAACAAGTTCCTGTATTTATTAACTGTTTTATATATAGCTCCTCATTAGTTCAAACCAACCCAGATCAGCACAATTAAATAGGATTTAAAGTTATGTGTTCAGTATCCAAATGCAGTAATCTGTGATTTGAGACATAAATAAGGGCTCATACACATGGGGCGACTTGGTGTGCTGAGCAATCTAGACTAGTCAGATGACTTAGCACACATTGGGGCGCATTTATCAACATATTGCGATGCCGGCGCAGTGGCATCGCCGGATATCGCATTGCGGTGTTGAAGTACACCGCCTGAATGTATGATTAAAAGGGCGCAGTCCGAAAGGAGCCCGTCCCTGCGAAGCCCTGACCCGGAAGCCGGGGGGTCTGCGCATGCGCGGTTATGCGCTGACCCCCGCCGACCCCTGTGACCGCACTGCCCTGCTCGGCAGTGCGATCCCGTAGCCATAGGCTACAATGGGCTATCGCCATCCCAGAATGGCGATAGCCCAGGGATGCGAAGCCGGGTTGCCCGATGTTAATACATCGGACAGCTTCGCATCCCCCATAGAAACCTATGGGGGATACGGCCGGCGGCGGTGTAGGGGGATCGCAGCAGGGATCGGAGATTCCTGCTGCGGTCCCCCTTTGATACATTTAGGAGATACTTACTATTTGCGTCTACACCCGTTTTCGGGGATTTAGCCGCAAATATGGTTTGATAAATGGGCCCCATAGTTGTAATCAGTGTTGTAATCAGTGTTCTCTGATTACAACACTGGCAATTTGGCTTGCTCTTGACTACATGTCAAGATCTGAGCCAGCGATGGCTACGCATGGGAAAATGGGCTATTATCACCCCGTGTGTATGCCCCTTAAGACTAAATTTACAAAGCAACAATTTTGGATCGTTTCCAAAACTGATGGTAAATGATGGTACAGACAGTGTGGTTGTGTCTAAAAGATATCTATTTATTATCCATCAGATTTCAGTAAAGCCTCATACACACAGGGCAATTTAAGCCTATATCTCTGGAGATATGGTCGCTGAGTGACCATATCCCCATGTGTACGGCACGACGGTCGCTAGGACAGTGCTCCCGCGACCAGCCCAGTACTGGTCACAGGAGCATGCTCCTGCGACCAGTGACTTTCTCCTTCAGTAACTCCCTTTTCATCAGCGACCGTCGCTGGTCACTGATGAAAATGGGACACTCAGCAATTTGGTCACGGAGCGACTAATCGTTGAGCGACCAAATCGCTTTTTGTGTACAGAGCTTAAAGTCTGGAATAATATAACATACAGCTGCATGCAGTAAGGATTGGACGGAGTGTGTACACCTAGGGCCCGTTTCAGACCTGCTCACTGGGCTGGGAGTTTCCGGAGTCGAGCAGGCAAAGGCCCCCCTCACACTGCCCCCCCGAGTGAAATCCTGCCCATGTGCATGGCTGCAAATGCGTTCACAGCCATGCACACAGGGGAAAATCCATTCAGAATCACTCACAATCAAATGGATCCCCCCCCTGTCCGCAAGCTCAGTGTAAGTCTAAACTTACTGTGCTCTGCGCTGTGAAGGCCTTGGGGGAAAAGGAGGCCACTGATGATGTCAGCCTCCCTCCCAACAGCCGGGGAACGCCTTCATACAGATGGGTCGCGCATTTGCACAGCGTACCATGCGCATGCACGCCCATCCAATAATTGATCATGCTGTGAATGTGCAGCAGAACGTGCAGGTCTGAATCAGTACCCTAATCTAAGCCATTGTTGATTGAATTTACCATTGGGGCAACTCCGCGGCCAATATAGTTACAACATGTAGCTACTGTATGTACATCATATAATGATACATTGTGCCGTCATACAACAGACAGTATACTGTAGCATGTTTGGCAGTGCACTGTATCATTACATTGAATTGCTGGGTCGCACCATTGCAAGGTATGTGTGCAGGGGCGAATTTAGGGGTCAGGACGCCCCTAGGCACAAAATATTTGGCCGCCCCCCCCCCCCCCCCGTACATACATATACTATATATACGGGGCGGATTTAGGGATGAGGGCGCCCCTAGGCACAACAATAATGTTTACTAAGTAGGACAGTTTATAGGGGCAGTATCTGCATGTCCTATCCATTTACACTCTATTTAAGATGGAATATAGTACAGTACAGTGGATATTTTGCAGTTATTGGTACATTTTGGGCTGACAGTACTATCATAGGCATCCAAGTGCCGCCCCCAAACATGTGCCGCCCCTAGGCCGGTGCCTCACGTGCCTAATGGGAAATTCGGCTCTGTATGTGTGTGTGTGTCACTAAGAATTATGGGAAGCCATTTTTGGTAATTGTTTCCTAGTACGGCGCTCGATTTCAGTACGTACGGTGCTGTAGTGAAATCTCATTGCATCGCATGTCACGTTATAGTGGCATGCAATGCGATTTAAGTACCACTCCCGTTCCCGCTCGCTGTCATTCCCACCCCCTGTCAGATCCTCTCAGAATCATTCTGAGGTGATTTTATGTTTAGCTTGCCTCAGACGGAGGAGGAGGCTATCGAATTCTTCCAACGCTGGCGAAGAATTACACTAATGGGCACGCTATGCGCCTGTCAGTGAAGGAGTGTATGTGGTGGTGTCATGTTAAAGCGTGCCAGCTGAAGGTGAGCATCAGAGCGGCCCACTGGTTTCCAGGGATTCCAGCAGTGGATTTTTGGAGGAGTATGTCAGGAAACCGGACATTGTTTCCTTAAAATGGTGCCCAGACGTGATGCCACCACATTGATGGAGTCTATAGTTGAACATATTGAGCAAGGCACCAGTATTTATACGGACTGCTGGAGGGAATACAGCACTGAACAGCTGGAACTGACTGGTTATCAGCACTTTAAAGTGTACCATAGGTACAATTTAATTGGCCCGGCCACAGGGGTTCATACCCAGAATGTGGAGAGACTGTGGGGCGCATGTAAATGGCGCAATAAGTGCCAAAGAACCTCTACGCGACACGAGCGCCATCCTATTTACAGGAATTTATGTGGAGAAAGACATTTGGAGCTGAAAACCCTTTTCAACGAATACTCCAAGCACTGAAGCTCCTCCGTAAAGATGATTGAGTGTGATTTGCTTTCATGATTTTTCTAATTAATGTTGTAATGGTTTTAAGTTGATATATTGTTAGTATTATAATTATGTATTGTAATCAATGTGATTATTTAATTTTTCTTCTTCTTCAATCTAATTATTTAAGTAAATTACAGTTATTCGTTAACACACGTCGTCATTACTGTGTCAGATGTATCATATGTGAATGTGTCCTGAAAACACCCCCACTATCCACGTCATCCCGAAGCGTGGCGAGCGCAGCGAGCCCCGCGAGGGGACGCGGATTACTTAACTTGTATTCCATGTCCCCTCGCGGAGTTCGCTGCACTCGCCATGCTTCGGGCTCGGTGGTTTGCTATATAAAGTCAACTCCACGCCGACATGGATAGTGGGGGTATGAAAAGCTTGGGAGGACGCATAACACGTCCCCTCGTGGGGCTCACTTAGCTCGCCATGCTTCAGGATGACGTGGATAGTGGGGGTATGAAAAGGTATGTAGCATCACATATACATATACACAGGGTGTTTTTTCACATATGCATATACACAGGGTTAAAAATCGCATGCAATCGCATGCATTTTTAGTGTTATGTTATGCGGTGCGATGCGAAAATTGTACAGGGTGCAGTGAATAAATGAACTAGTGAGATCGCATCGCATGCAACAAAAAAGTGCCACGCGATGCGATTTCACTACGCAGAATAGCCCACTAAGAAAATAGCGTACTGGGCGCCGTGATAATACACAAGTACCCCATTTAAAAAAAAAAAAATTTATACATTTTTATGTGAATAGGAAATATGGTTTAATGACCTTTTTCTTGGCTTTTCAAAATCCTTATTAAACCTTTATTTTTATTTTTTACAATTATGACTTTTAACAGGATGTCTGCAGTAATCACATTTATATTGTGTATCCTCCAGGACTGAAATTGTGTGCTACAGTGTGAAGGCTTTTACATTACAGACACAGCTGATTGTCACTCTTTTGATATTAATTAGTACAGATCTTTTGTTAAATATTACAGGAGCAATTATTTTGGATTGCTGCATAAAAGGTGTCACCAGTCCAACTGGTTTCACCCTTTTAATCTGAGTATAATCGCATCTGAAACACTTGATTGTTTCAGCCTTGAATGAACCTCACTTGCGTAGATGAATTCCTGTTGTGGCTGAGGCCAGCACTTGTTTTATTCTTCAGCGCTTTAATATGAATGCACGTGTTCAATTGCAACTGAGACATAATAGTTCCAATAGTAATTCAATCTTTGTTATAGGGTATTTCATTCATTTGATGCATACGAAGAGCTTACACATACAGTTAAACCATCATTTGTTGAGATTTTAATGCAATTTTAATAAATTGTCTGAGATATCTGAAACCTCCTATTAAAGATAATAAAAAGCACTTAGAATCAATATGTGTTAACAATCATAGATTTATATGCAGCTTGTAGAATTGCAGCGCCCGTATATATACAGTTCTTTTAGGGAAATATTTTACATTGCAATCTAATAGTGATACATCATCCCAGAAAGTCCTTAATATGCTACAATTACACCACACTCTGTTTAAAACAACTCATGAATTTGACACACAAAGGCCCTCATTCTAATGGTGTTCGTTCCGCCATCCATACCTACTCTTACGGATTGACAAACCTAGTTTGAAAGGTCTCACTGACTCCTGGAAGAGCAGGGAACCCTCTCAGATCCCACTCAATTCCCCGGGTCTCTTCGAATCACATCACCACCAGGGGATGCAGTTTAAATCCTGGTGGTCGGGATCCCGGCGTTCAGAATCCCGACGCTGGAATACCGACCGCGGAAATCCCGACACTTTCTCCCTCCGTGGGTGTCCACGACACCCCTGGAGGGAGAATAAATTTACGTGCCGAGTGTAGCGAGGCACCGGGCCCTCTGCGTGGCGAGCACAGCGAGCCCGCAAGGGGGACGATCCACGTCCCCCCCTTGTCTGGATTTCGGCGGTCGGGATTCCAGCGTCGGGATTTCGACCGCCGGGATTTCATACTGAATCCACCACCAGGTCCCCTTTTCGACCATGGTATGTTACGTGCATATGCAGTGCATCTCGCCTTTACGAACAGCTTCGGTGACTTGCACAGTCACCGAGTCTTTCACAAGGAATTGGGGGGCGGTGGCAGATGGAGGTGGGGGGTCGCCCATGGGAGTGCCTGGCGTCTTTAGGGGCATCCCCATGAAAACGCTAGGTGTTCCCATGGGTATGCAGACAGGATGATGTGTGCTGGAGGCGGGCAGCTGACATCATAGGACGTCAGCCGCCCGTCCTGTCTTCGTCCCAGCACTTGCAAATAAAAGTTAGTTCCCACTGACTTCTATTTGTGAAGCCAGGAGAAATCATTCGATGGTCGGCGACCATCAAATGATTCCTTCTGCAGCGGAGTCAGCTTACTGAGCAAACTAGAATCAGGCCCATTGTCCACTGATTCCACTGATTTTTTGTTCCTGGATACTGTAGATCAGCATACCTCCCAACTTTGTCAATATTAAAATAGCTGTGCGAACGGACTAAAAAGGGGTCATGGTGTATGTAAATGAGGGCACGGCTTATGCAAATTAGGCTGCGCCCCGTTTTCGGCTGCAAATAGATGCTGTGTCTATTCTGTCAGATTGGGGGGGACTCCCAACTGCAACCCCCCCCCCCCACCCCCGCAGCGGGACACTGCAGGCCGTGGGAGAGACGCGGGAACGTCCCCAAAAAACGGGACGTTCCCGCGTTTAGAGGGGTCGGTTGGGAGGTATGCATCAGCGGTTCTCAAACTGTGGGTCCTGACCCCAAAGTGGGTCCCGACCTTCTCAGCATGGGGTTGCGACTCCATGTTGCTCACCATCAGGCTGATGAATTTTCGAATCTCAGTCAGTGATTCAATGAGTCTGAAATATCTGTTGAATTGTCAGTTACTTCAGACTCCTCCCATAATTGTATGCCTCCACAATGCTGCCATGCATGTGCTGTCTGCTGACTACACATGTAACATGATGACCTTCTGTAGTAACTTGCTGGGGTCCTGTCATTATTTTTATTGTTTGATGGGGTCCCAGAGCAAAATAGTCTGAGGTCCACTGCTGTAGATAAATATAAGCACAGTCAGTAATTTTCACGTTATTTGTAATTTCTATTGGTTTTTGCATATAGAAAATAAAGCACGGAAAAATGAAATAGGGTTAATTATTTAATTCTACCAGACTTTAAAGAAATGTACAGTACATATACTGACCTCTGGTGGTACAAAGCAAAACAAAAGTTAAAGTTCAACTCTAGAGTATATATGTTGGAAAGTATGGCCCGTATTCTGGTTGTTTCGCAACTAGAATACATTCGCATGGGAACTGATGGTGGCGCTGTGCGCATGCGCATTTTTGCGCATGTGCATAAGCAGGGTGTGTGCATCCACGGCGAACAGACTGTTCGCCACACTGTCAAAAACATAATACACTAGGTTTACCATGCTATTTCTTTAACACATTTAACAGGTTTGATGTCTGGCTTAACTCAATCCATTTCTCATGTTTTAATTAGCCATAAATCCTGTGTAATTTAGGAGTATAAGATTGTGGACCCTTATTGCACATATTTCTCTGTGGATAAACGTTTGTGGATTAAAGAGCAGATTAGCGGAAAATGATGGCACCTCGAGAACCAGAGTCTAATGTAGACTGGCCGCACAGTGCTGCAGGCAACAGCGGCACCCCGCTAACAACACCTCCCACTAACAGTAAAACTAAAAGCAGCGAGGACCATACACTGGTCTCCCACAGTGAAGAGAAGGCATGAATATTATACCAATCACTCTGACTATTTGCAGTCCTGTATTGTGCTGCGGATATACTATAGTAACAAGGACAGTATTGTATAATCGCAGAGAAGGATTCGTGAACAATCAAAGCTTGGGGGGGGGGGGCATTTGGCCAGGCAGCGGGCAGCACTAAGGGGCTCACTAGGCAGTGAACAACTGTTGCCTAGCGAGCCAACCTAATTATCCCCGATATTTGCTAATATAATTGATCCACCTCTTTCGCAGCACAATTGTATTTTCTATACATGTTTTATAAACGTGTATAGGTGTTCTTATTAAATGTGTCATCGAGACGTTATTATATAGACTGGTTGAGTATTTATTAAATATCTCATATATAAGGGTGTCTATGTCTATTTGTCCATGTCATAATGTTGAACAATTCCTGTGCTATTTATATTAAACAATAGAGAAGATTATAGAAGGGAGCACTAAAATGTAATGGACATGTATTCAATTGATCAGAGCAATGACATTTAAATGTAGGAATTTGATAATATATTTAATATACAAATATATCATACCAATAAGTGAAATATACTCAAAAATTAAAGCACTAAAATAAATAATAACATATTAATGAAATTTGCTTAATGAGTAGTTCAGTGGTTCCCAAACTGGGATGCCTCAGGACTCATGCAGGGGTGCCCTGGGTTGGTGGTCCAGGACCAACTGAAATGATCAATGGTTAATTATTAATGAGCAAAACCAGTGCTGGTGGCTGCCAATCATAATATGTGTACAAACAGAAGCAAATCCTGCCCTTTACCACATAACCATAAGAATTGCATATCAACTAAATCTAATTAAAAAATTTGGCCATGGGGTGCCGTGAAAAATTTCCGATACTCTAGGGTGCCGTGATTCAGGAACCCCTGGAGTAGTTGATCATCTCTAATGCACAGACGTATTAATAGGCAGTATGCACCAATGGAGTTCCCCTATGTACAATAGGTTCCAAGAGTCATTATGTTTACATGCCCAAAATGAAGGAAGACTGATTTATTATACACTCAAGATGACTATAAAATTGGAAGTCTCAAACTTCGGTGAATGATAACAGCTGTCAGTGATGTAAGGCAGCTAAAGTTTACTCACGGAAAGGAGGATTGGGGAGCCATAGCTCAGCTGTTTGTGCAGTCACTGGCAGAAGGGAGTTGTGGCTGCACTAGTATGGAGATCCAGGCATTAAGGAGTGGGGCAGAAATAGGATGGAATATGCTGGACAGTAAGGTCATAGCAAGACCCAACAGGAAGTAGTAGTAGGCATGGGGGCCACAGCTACACCCCCTGCTAATATCTTCATCACTGTTAACAACACCATCATCTATCCATTCCCAAAATCCACTGCTTTGGTGTCTCTCTTGATTATTTCCTTTTTTTGCACCCCACATTCAAGCTCTGGCTTAATCCTGTAAGTTCTCAATAAGCAATATTGCTTGCATCAGGCCAT
The DNA here is from genome assembly GCF_055691185.1 of Crinia signifera. Lineage (NCBI taxonomy): Eukaryota > Metazoa > Chordata > Amphibia > Anura > Myobatrachidae > Crinia > Crinia signifera. The sequence continues at coordinate 231,091,134 of NC_139219.1, read as the reverse complement.
TTCTCTTCCAGAGTTCAACTAAACTTATCATTCACGCACTTGTCATCTCACGGCTCGAATACTGCAAAGTTCTCCTCATTGGCCTCTCACTACCCTCCAATCTGTCCTCATCTCTGTGGCTAGACTTATTTTCCTCTCCCACCATACCACTTCTGCCACTCCCCTTTGACAAAATCTGCATTGCTTCCCATTACCCTACAGAATCATTTTCAAACTCATCATGCTCACATACAAGGCATCTATAATTCCACTGCTCCATACATTTCTAAACTCATCTCCCTTCTTACTCCTTCCTGCCCTCTACGGCTGGCAATGACCATGGCCTCTCCTCTACCCTGGTCACTGCTTCCCATGCTTGAGTTCAAGATTTTGCCTGTGCTGCACCATTTTCGTTGAACATGCTTCCCTACTGCATTAGACTTTCCCTGACGTTGCAAAGCTTCTGAAAACACACCTATTCATCAAAGTGTACCCTTCTACTGAATAACCTAGTCCTGAGGATGCTCCTCCGCCATATGCCTTGACCATTTCTGCCTTACTTACATCCTGCCATAAGCCCACATCCCACTTTTTTGCTCCTCATGTTATCTGTCTGTCCCCTTTCCCAATAGATTGTAAGATCTTCAGAGCAGGGCCCTCTTTCATCCTGTTGTCATAGTCACAATTCACTTACTGCTCTCGTCTACTCAGCGACCATCTTTGCCTACATACTCTCCATCTGGTAAATGCTCATCTCCTGCCAATGGCCATCAGCCCATAGCAGTATGCTGACTACTCCCTCACTACATATATCTAAGCTGTATTGTGTATTGTATTGGGGTGCTCTTTGTTACCTGTACTTATTTTTAGTTATTTATTTACTGTAATGTTAATTCTGTCACCCTGTACTGTTCCATTGTATGCCCTTTGTACTGTGCTGCAAAACACTTGTGGTGCCTCATAAATAAAATCTAATAATAATAATAATAATAATAATAAAAAAGATGTCCTCATAAAAGAACCTGAGACACAGTGGTGGCCAGCAATAGCCACTTTCAGATGCAGTGCAATGGCTATCACAGATGGAAAGGCAGCTGCATGAGGGACATGGAGCCGCAGAATACCAACAATAACCATCAGCAGGAATACGGGAAATCACCTGGCTGCAGGTGGAAAGACCAACAGGGATGAGACAATTGGAGAAATGCAGAGTGCAGGAGTGCTACCAACTTGAAAAATAAAATAAAAGATTTGATCAATATCCGGTCACACACAACCTTGACACGTTTCTCCATATGCTCCATATGCTGAGGCTTCTCATCACCTAAATAATACTTAATTTTATGCTACTCTTTCAAGTTACCCCTCAGCGAAGTCCTCCAATGATCTCAAATGTTTACTCCTGGCAGCTGTGTGCAAGGGGGCAATAGCCAATAAGGAGTATTCTTGTTTATTTAACCCACACCCCACTATTTCTACATACTATCACCTCCCTAAACTTCATACATTACTCAATTCACCCCCTGGTTGTCCCATTAACCCTGGTGTCAAGTCCCTACCCACATATATTTCTGCTTTGTTGATTCATTTCGCAGAAACATGTTGTTTCTCTCAGGTCTCATATCAAGGATACAACATGTTTTCTAATCTTATCAAAATTTTTCAATGGAATAGCAAATATATATTCATGACATTTGATGTTGAGTCAATTTATACTAATATCTCTCACAAAGAAGGCATTAATGCACTTCAATACAATCTAGAACAAGACAAGAAACTAAAAGAAAATAATTGCCAATTCATTTTAGATTCAGTTTAGTTTATTTCAGTTCACAACTGAAATAAACTAAACTAATTATAATACACAACAATTTCACTTTTGATGGCATATATTATTTGCAAATCATTCATATCACCATGGGCACAAGGTATGCCCCTAGTTTTGCCAACATACAGATGGAGCCGGGCTCCCTCTTGCTGGCGAATCACCAGAACGTCACCGCTGGCGATCTGCCAGCAGCCCGGCTCTCATCTGACTGAGACGCGTGTGCGTCTCACGCGCACGTGCATCTCACGCACACGCGCGTCTCAGTGTCCGTGCGCCGGGGCGACGGGACCCTGTCCGTCTCCGCTTCAGGGAGACAGACAAGGTTAGGGGGGGTGCGGGGAGGCAGTGGGGACCCTGGGTGACCGCCAACAAGCCGTCGGGGACCCGGGGGAAGCCGTCGGAAGCGCCCCCTCTCGCAAATACAGACGGCGGGTGGCGGGGGATGGCAGATGGCATCGCCTTCGCCATCCCCTGCAAAGAAGAGCCCAGCTCCATCTGTATATATCGGCCGATTTGAGGAAGAATACATCTGGGGTGGCCCATATGGGGATAACCTGGGGATCTGTGGCAGATTCATTGATGATATGTTCTTCATTTGGGAAGGTGGGTTTGATTTAGCACATTTATTTGTCCCTTACTTTGCCACAGCTGATATTATTTACTGTAGTTGAATAACATCCCTAGGAGCCAATATAGGAGGTTACAAGAAATTGTTCTGAAATTGATCAATATATCTTACAAGCAGAAAAAATGTATAATATCTTTTTTAGAACAGGGGTATCCTGATAATATTCTAAGAACAGCTGCAGAGGAGGCCAAATATCTAAACAGCGAAGACATTCTAAGCCAAATTCCGATCTGTAAAGATCCTCAAGATACTTTTTGTTTAGGACCAACTTTGTCTCTAAATATAATTCCCACTCTAAGGAATTGAAGCAAATTATCTGCAATAACTTTAGGATCTTAAAGGCTGATAAAATACTGTCCATCCTCCTTGAGAATGAACCTAGTATTGTCTTTAAAAAGAATGCTAATCTCCAAAGATGCTTAGCCCCGAGTTATTCCAGATCTCCATCCTTAAAGGGTTCTTTATGGGGAACACAGATTCCCAAAGGTTGCTTTCAATATGGCAAGACCAAATGAATAACCTGTAATTATATAATGGATCAAAGTACCTCCTTTAGCTCATACACCAATGGCACCTCCTTTGATATCCATAGTTTATTAATTGCTCCACATCATACGTTATAAATGTAATATCCTTTATTTGCAGTCTCCACAGTGGCGTCACTAGGCAGGTGCGGGGGGTGCGGGCCGCACCGGGTGTCACCAGTTTCTGGGGTGACACCACCTTCTGCAGGAAGCCAGTGCAGTAGCAGTGCACAGCTCTGAGATATCATATGAGGATGTCGCCTGGGCTCCCTGGCTGTCAGTGATAATGAGAAGAGGGGTGGGAGGGGGCAGTCTGTGACTGACACTCCGCCGCGGCATGTGCTGGGAGGAGAAGGAAGGGTCAGCATGTCGTCACTCATCATGTTCCCTCCTGCTGACCTGCTCCTCCTCCGGTGCTGCATAACGATGGCCACGGGCGCTGAACCTCACCGGTACTTTGTGCGCACAGTGTTGGGTGATCGGGGAACTCAGCAGATGCTCCTCCTCTCTGTTCACTTGGATACACGCGGCTGGTCACAGTGCAGCAGAGTGCCGACATGATGGTGCAGGCAGAGGGCTCCGGGCTGTGCTGCTGGGTGACAGATCCCCGGGATAGCAGGTGACACGGACACACAGGGAGCACAAGGAGAGCAGGGCTCACTGCTTATACTTTACCCATAGCTGCTGCCAATTCCCCAGGCTTCTCCTCCACTTCCTGCCCCGCTTCTCAGCCCAACCCCTCCCTGGTTTGTGTGGCTTTTTTTTACTCTTTTGCTACAGTAGTTTTTCTGACCATAAGTCTAGGGAGGAGTTAGGACTGGGAAGGGGGAGGAGTCAGGACTTGGGGGGGCAGTAGTGAGAGTCTCTACAGGCTGGGCACTGCACAGCTCGACCCGCAGTCCTCAGTCCCTACTGGGGTCCAGGCCAGGCCAGGCCACGGCCACTGTCAGCCAGGACTGGAGCAGCACAGCGAGCAGGTTAGCAGCAAGCACTGGCAGCCAGCAGCTCCAGCTCACGAAGCACATGCTCACTGTTCAGCCTCGAGTCCACCAATCCAGATTCACTCAGTCAGTCAGTCAACAAGCATTTGCACTACCACTTTGCAATGATGAGCATTTGCACTCCCCTTGGCATAGAGCATTTGCCCTCCCCCTTGGCAACGAGCATTTGCACTCCCCTATGGCAACGGGCATTTGCACTCCCCCTGTGGCATCACGCATGAAGGCCCTGGCATCACGCATGAAGGCCATGGCATCACGCATGAAGGCCCTGCCATCGAGCATGAAGGCCCTGCCATCACGCAAGAAACCCCAAGCAATTAACATGTAGGTAGGACGCACTTAAATGGCATAATATGTACTGTAATAGCCATTACGGTGTATGGTGTATGTAATGGGCATTACATTGTGTTTGGGATAACGTGTAATAGGCATTATGGTGTTTGGTATAATTTGTAATGGGCATTAGTGCCCATTACAAACACGTTATGTGCCATGGGGATGTAGTATACTATGTAATGGGTGTGTGACGTATAATAGACATTATGGTGTTAACTGTCCCTGTTGTCCTTGAAAATACATTATGGCATATGGTATAATATGGGTGTGTGACATGTAATAGGCAGTATGGCGTGCACTGTCCATATTATCCCTATTTTTTTTTAAATTGCCCAGTCATGGCATAATGTGTAATTGGCATTACGGATAAACATTATTTAATGATTTAAGTAGCCTGTAAAATTGCAGGGAAGAACTAAGCTGGACTGATCAATCAATTAATCTATACAGCACTGCTATATTAGTAGAAGATTAGAATAGGTGTGCTGACTCAATCTGCAGGTACACAATACAATCACGGTACAGGCCACACCCCCCTCTGATAGGCCACACTCCAATTTTTAGCGTGCACAAGCATCCTATCTCCGGCTTATGGAAAGTTGGCGGGTGACACCATGAGTTACTACACCGGGTGACACCAACCCTAGTGACGCCACTGGGTCTCCAGTATATGGGGAGAACAACTCGGTCTCTCAACATCAGATTTTTAAAACATAGGAGAAATGCCCTAAAAGGGGAAATGACACATAGCCTCTCACGACATGTTAAATATCACCATCAAAATGATCCCTATGTTAGGAAAATGCAAGGAATTGAGAGTTAAAGCCACAGAGGAGGAGGCTGATTTCATTTATTGTGCAAATGAGAGGCAATTTGGATATTCTCTGTGGGAACTCTCCATCCTTTGGGTCTTAACAATTACTACTGAGTCTTACTATTGAGTTATACCGTCTGATTTGAATATGAATATGAGTCCCCCTATTCTGATTGTTTTCTTTTAACTTTTCTCAAATATCTTTCATGTTTAGAAGGGTACTTTTGCATCTAAAGAAGACCAACTTACAATAGTTTTGTATCTACAGATGGAGCCACTGCTGTCTAGCTGCTGCCGGAAGGGGACACATGTGCACAAGACTCATCGGTCCCCGCCACCTCTCCACTGGTCCCCACCACCTCTCCGCACCCCCTTACCTGCCTGCTTCTCTGAAGTGGAGATGGGCAGGGTTCCTGTCACCCGCCGCCCAAAAACTGGGATGCATGTGCGTTTGACACACTTGCACGTCCCAGTCAGCTCGAGCGCTTCTCTGCCGGCGATTGCCTGCGGGGGCATTCTGGCGAGTTCCGGTTCTGGCTGAGAGGCGATCCATCTGTATGTGCAGAAAACCATATATGAATAATATTTTATAAAAAAATGTAATTTGGAGATCACCACTGCTGGGATTTAAATTTGTAGATTGGTGGTTGCAATCTGGGGCCCCCTACTTGTTGAGCCCAGAGGCGTAGCTAGGGTGGTGCCAGCGGAGCTCCTGCTCCAGGCGCCAAAGATTTGCCCCCCCCCCTGCTGTGTCCTGTGCGGAGAGCATTGAGGAAGTGTGGCCTGGCCGTAGAGGAAGCAGGAGGCTTGTGCACACAGCTCCCGCATAAACTGCCCATTAAACTTTGCTTTTGGTCTCCCTAGTGACCTGCACCCTTCCTCATCACTCGCCTGCCCAGTGGGGACCCTCCAGGTCTGTAGTACACGTCCTGTGCAGCCAGGGGTCCGTGTTCTCATTCCCCGCAAGTTGAGGCCTACCATCAGCACCAATCCATGGCCTCGATTTGTGCGGGCACCCGGCGGCCAAGCTCCACGGCCGGATCACGGCCAAAACTGCACCCTGGACCCGCAGAAACGGGGCAAGTTCCAGGGCCTCATACATTGGGGGCAGAGGGCTGCGTTGGGCGCCTCCCCCACGCCCAACGCAGCCCTCTGCCCCCAATGTATGAGGCCCTGGAACTTCCACAAGTGAGTGGAGCTCAGCAGCTCCCCTGTCATATAACTGGTGGTGGCCATCTTGGATTCTGGATCCTGCCCAGGCTGCTGCTCTGGGTGTGGAGATCTACAGGTACATTCTCATCCTGCTGCCTTGGTCTGCTCTCGCCTGCAGACTGCCAGTTAATATAGTACACTATAAAAACGCCCTTTACTCCTGCCTTCCCCCTGAAGCCCAAACCTTTTGCAATAAAGGATCAGCGATAAGTGTGGCCATTGCGGGCACTGGCCACAGACCGCCGGACCGGACCAGCTGTGTCCGTCTCCCTTCCCTGTAGCTGCAGCTGCTGCCGGACTGAGATCTGCTGATGGACTAGCGCTGCTTCTGCTGCTCCCGGACTGAGTGACCGTGAGAGCAGCCACTGGCTGCAGGGAGATGGACACAGCTAATCCGGTTCGGCGGTCTGGTTTTCACCCAATCCCCATGGAGTACATTGCCTGCTGGGGCCGTCCGCCCACCTGACTGTCCGACCTCGGCCCTGGTGGGTTGACCTGGAGCTGCCAATAGGCTGCACAGTGAGGGGGTCAGGTATGGGAGCTACAGTATAGAGTGTAATTTATATATTTATTGGTGAGGGTGGCCTCTTTTAATGTTTTATATTAACATATATTTTGGTTCCTTGCACTCCAAATATTCAATCCTTGTGTGTCTGTGTATATATGGGGGGGGCAGGGTGGGCTCCGTGACATGATCTTGCTCCGGGTGCCCTGGCTGCACCCTACACCACTGGTTGAGCCACTGCTCTCTATCCTTTTAATTTTATTATTTTAGATGTATTTAAAGCCACAGGTGGAGCGCCTCTCAGCCAGCGCTAGGGCTCGCCGGAATGCCGGCAGAGAGGTGCTCCATCTGACTGGGACATGTGAGCGTCTCACACGCGCGTGCATCACAGTTTTCAGGTGATGGGAGATGGGAACCCTGCCCGTCTCCACTTCAGGCAGGGTTAAGGGGGGTGCGAGGAGGCAGTGGGGACTGGCGGACTGTGACGGGGAGGTGGCGGGGACCAACGGTGAGCTCTGTCGGAAGGAGAAATGTGTGGTTGCAGATACGACTGCAGACCCCCCGCTAGACGGCAGCAAATCCATCTGTATCTAGTATACAAAATGACAAGGGGAATTTTTTCAACAAATGAGTCATGCGTCGAATTCATACAACTACTTACTACTTACTCTGGTGTTTTACTATTTAGATTGTTTTATAACCCTCACCTAAATATAACTCTCTCTGCACATGTTACATTTGCCCCACTTGCAGTGCACATCGGTTTATCCATTAGAGAAAAAAAAAATAGCTTTGCAATCCAGTTTGAATCAGGACATAGGGCGGTATTCAATGAGGCTGATTCACCAGGTTTTTATGGCGATTTTGTGCTGTAAGGCGAATTTCTGACTAAAACGGTGAATCACCCTATTCAATGACCAGGTGGCGAATACATTTCAAGTTTTTTTTCGCCATGATTCACCGAGTAGCAATCGCTATCTTTTTATGGTGAAGTGGAAGGTGAACTTTTAAAATAAAGTGTTTTGTTTTTTACAATTGGTGTCAAAAAATCTGGAATTTTATTCTGAGGAGGGGCATGCTATTTTTATTCATGTGCTGTAAGCACATGAATATATATTTAATTAATTTTTTTTCTTTTACACAGACCAGCCAGCAGGGGGCCGGAGCCGAGCCGCTCATTAGATATTCATATATTCACTTCACCCGTTCATTACATATTCATGATCGGGTGTAGTGAATATACCCGGTCCCCTGCTGGCCCCCCCCGGGGGGCAGCCTGTGCTGCCTGGCACCCGGGGAGCCCACCTCCCCCCCACAAACATTCTGGGGCAGGCAGGGAGACTTCCATCTCCCTGCCTGCCACCGTCCTCAGGCTCCCTGCGGCGTCCGCCGCAGGAGCTCAAATTCGCCAGTCAGGGGCAGCGAGCCCCTGACTCGTTGAATACCAGAGCCGGCGAGGCTCCGGAATGCAGCGAGCAGTGGCGAATGTGCAGCGAATCCTAAACAGGATTCGCTGCACGTCGCCGGTATTCACATTGAATACCGCCCACAAAGTATTTTCTTCCTGTTGCATTACCATTTTCTTACCACCAGATGTCATATTACGGCAAGTGATCTGTGCATGCAAACTGCATTTAAATGGATAGGAAGTTCTGCAAGAAATATGTAACTTAAAAGGAATAGTGTCACATCATTACCCAGAAATAGACAGCCTATAATAGACTTGTACAGTTTCCCAATTTAGTTGGAGTTGGAGTTCAGAGGCATAGCTTAAGTGGTCCTTGTAAAGCAATGAGTACCTGAGAAACACTGGGGGCCAAATGTAATAGGGTGAGAGCTTCAGAAAGTGAGAGATTTTGGGAGAGTTTTCCAATTTTTTTTAAAGCAGCAATCAATTACATGGCAAAATCAACCTGGTTTTGCCGTGTAATTGATTGCTGCTTTAAAAAAAATGGGAAAACTCTCCCAAAATCTCTCACTTTCTGAAGCTCTCACCCTATAACATTTGGCCCTAGGTCTCTCCTGGGTATCACTTGGCCTTGGGTGCTGAAATATTTTTGGACCCATGCACTTAAAATGTTGTTCCTTTAGTACATAAACACATACATATAACATGTTAAGATGCCATAAATGCCATAGTTGGGCAGCACAGATGGTGTAATGGTTAGCATTACAGCATCACTGCAATGAAGTCATGGGTTCGATTCCACTGTGTGGAGTTTGCATATTCTCCCTGTGCTTGCGTGGGTCTCCCCTGGGTACTTTGGTTTCCTCCCACAATCCAAAAATATATTGGTAGGTTAATTGGTAGGTTAATTGGCACCCAACAAATTAACCCTAGCAAGGTGGAAAATGCAATTTAAATGTATAGTAATAAATGTAAAGTAATTAATTATGGGAATAAAAACAAACAAGCTACATATAGGCTAAATGGAGTTATTCTAGGGAATTCTGCTGTAGAGAAGGACTTGGGAGTCTTCATAGATGAAAAATTGGGTAATAGTGCACACTGCTCAAGTGCAGCAGCAAAAGCAAACCGAACACTGGCATGCATTAAAAGAGGAATGGATTCAAGGGATGCCAATGTGATAGTGCCTCTTTACAATGCATTGTTGAGACCACATTTGGAATACTGTGTTCAGTTCTGGGCACCGCACCTTCAAAAGGACATAAATGAATTGGAAGGGTGACTAAGCTAGTAAAAGGTCTCGAGTCACTAGAATACAAAGATAGGCTATCCAGGCTGAATATGTTTTCACTGAAAAAAAGGAGGTTGAGGAGGGATATGATTAGCATGGTCAAATGAATTTGGTATCATATGGAACTGGGAGATGATTTGTTCACTAACAGGCCTATACTTAGGACACGCGGGCATGTACTGAGGCTCTAGGAAAATAAATACCGTACTGAGTTAAGAAGAGGATTCTTCACCATTAGAGCAGTAACATTCTGGAACTCATTGCCGGTGGGGGTGGTTACAGCAACTACTGTTAATGAATTTAAATGAAAACTGGAAACATTTTTGGCCACTAAGGTAATCCTATAGATGTGACTTACTCAAGTCAGTAGTTACAAGTCAAATGGGTTGAACTTGATGGACTAACGTCTTGTTTCAACCTTAATTACTATGTTACTACTGTATGTTACTAGAATGTGTGTGTATGCGTGTACATGTGGTAGGGAATTTAGTTTTTTACCCAAGGTTGCTGTAACAATCCTCAAAATATCCACAGCATCGCTCACAGCGACTGTTCTTTTAGTATAAATAAAAACAAATACAGCCAAGTCAATGAATTGAAGTTCAGTTAAATATTGCACCCAAACAAAGAACAGTTGCGCTGCCATTTTTACCGAATAATTTGAGGATGTCTCACAGCAAAGTTGGCACTCATGTTTGCTTGGCAAATGTTATACCTATTTTGACAAATTCTCTTCACACTGAATGGGTTAAACTCCACTTGGGCAGGGACTGATGTGAATGTTCAAACATTCTCTGTAAAGCGCTGCGGAATATGTGTGCACTATATAAGTAACTGGTAGTAAATAGTTATCCACCATTATAAAATCTGTGTCGTGGTCCAATGTAAAAGTTCTGATCCAATGTAAAATGCAATAACAACAAAAACGTAATAACCTTAATTAATTAAACTGTCCCCTATGAGCCCTACCATAGAAAAATGTAACCAAACTCATCTATTCCTGCCTTTAGCACTCAGCCAGTTGCAAGCTATGATATTTGCCACAGGCCATAATGTGAGGGAAGCTACTGGCTGAGAATAACTCCCATGTACAGTATGTGAATAATTTAGAAGCTGATGCTGTAATACAGTTCTCATGCCAAACAAAAGCATCAGTCTGTTTGTGGCTTCCATAAAGGTATATTTAGGTTTAAGGATATTTTACGTAAAGTTGTGTTTGTGATACTGTTATCAGAGTCCCATTAGGAAACACCAAATAGTGCCCACTATTAACTCATATGACTGACTACTGTAAGTATATAAAAATAAATATTACAGTAGTAGTATCGTAAATGTTATGTTTATTAACCCTTTTAAGTCCAACGTCTAGTCAGGCTCAACAGCCCTAGCGTTAGTAGCAGATCCAATGGTGAGCCACTTTAAAAAAAGAACATTAACATCATTCAAGATTCAATGTAGACTATTTGTAATAAATAAAATAAATTTGAATTAATTTTAACATTTAAACCAGACTGTTTGAATTGCAAAAAAAAAAAGGACTGCAAAAACAGACAATTCAACAGGTATTTCAGACTCCTTCAATCACTGACTGAAATTAGAAAAGTCATCAGCCTGATGGTCAGCAAAATGGAGTCGCGACCCCATGCTGAGAAGGTCAGGACCCACTTTGGGGTCAGGACCCACAGTTTGAGAACCGCTGATATAGAGGCATGGAACATATAAATGTCAGACCCTACCATAGATCAGGGTGCACATTTTCATATTTCCATGAAGACACTTTCAAAATGGCTGACATACTGTATGAACAATTTTTTTAGAGTTTGCTTTGTCATTGCTAGCTTGAATTCCTTGCAGCAAAGAAAGCTAACTGTTTGAAAGAAACTTCCCATGTAGGATACATTGCATACAGATTCACTATTGCTATTATGTACTCCTGCCCACACCACCATTGCTGGTACACCACCTACTGCCACGTTAGTACCCATCTTGAAAATAGTCATTGAAAGAGTTTATATAAAAATAATACATTTCTCATTTTTTTTATTCCAAGAAATCATATCTATTGCAAGCAAGAGATGATTAAAACACTGGAGGTTGTTTGTAAGACACACTAAACATAAAATCTTATGTTTTTTTAGCTCTACACTTGAATAATCCGCTCAGTACAATCCTCTAGCAATCCATGTGGTGCAGCTGCTCTCAGCAGTGGTGTCAAGGGGGGGGGGGGGTTCTTAATCCCTGGGCCCAGGCTTGATAGAGGGGCCCAGATCCCCTCTCCGCCTCACCCTCCTCTTTGACTCTATTGCTCACTTTGCTGAGTACTGGACTGCTGTGCGTGGTGCAGCAGTCTCTTCACTGCTGTCACTGAGTGTAGCAGTCTCTTCTGCCTGCAGAGGGATTAGCAATGTCAAAGTCACAGTGCATCAGTCTCTCCAGTCTGCAGTGGGGTTATTGATCTCACAAAACACACAGAGAAAGAAAGTATAATGTAGGTGCACTGGAAGTCCTTTTTACGTTACATAAAATTTAACTTTTAATATTTTTGCATTAAAATTCGGTGAAATATTAAAACAATAGAAAGAAATAAAGAGCAGAAATAAGATTAAAAAGTGCGCGGAACTCTGTGCTCTTAAATACACATTATAACGTACAGGACGGTGTATAGACTCAAATATCATTAGAACCATATATTGGACGATTGGTGGTACGTGTACACACTGTCCTATTACCCCGATAGTGCTGCTCCCACCTACACATAAAGACGGACGTCTTCTCACTAAACTGCCCTGAAAATTTACCTACAACCACATCATACTAGTTAAATATCACTTATAAATGAAGATATATCTGTGCTACATCGAACCCTAATAACACACTATAAATTCTCATTTTTTGGAGGCATATTGAGCCCAAGTGACAGTTATTGGAGAATTACAAGTACTGTCACCCTATATCAGGAACATACAGGGATATTACAAACCTGAAAATAAAAGATAGAGTCGAGCAGCGGCCATTACTTTTTAATCTTATTTCTGCTCTTTATTTCTTTCTATTGTTTTAATATTTCACCGAATTTTAATGCAAAAATATTAAAAAATAAATTTTATGTAACGTAAAAAGGACTTCCAGTGCACCTACATTATACTTTCTTTCTCTGTGTGTTTTGTGTGTAGATATTCAAGTAGTAGGTAGCACCTCCAACTGCTAATACAATAAGGATACTATTCCCATCAAATATCAGTATTTGAGGAGACACGAAAGTCCCACTATTTAAAAGACTGGTGCGGGTATCACCCTCCCCCCTTTTTTCTATGGGTTATTGATCTCAATGATCTTGATACCCCCTCCCCCCTATCATTCCTGAATCTGAGGGCTTACCTTTTTTTCAGGGTTTTTTTTAAAACAGGGGGTCGCCAAACCTCAATAAAAAGGTTGTGTCCCCCTGATTTCCTGGGGCCCATCTTACAGCCCTTGCACTAAGTAATTTATTGACTGGGTGTCACGTTCTTAGAAGCACCAGCTGTAGTGTAACGGAGGCTGGGTGCTTTAATGTAAGGATGTTGCATCCACGACAGAAGGGAGTGAAACAATAGAATAAAATGAAATTGATTAATAAAGATATTGCAAACAAGTGATACTGATGGCACAAATGATATACTGTAGATTATGCAAATGTTAAAGTCAATTGTCCAATAAGTTATTGCAGAATATGATGATGCTTGATGGAGTATTGTAATATTGCTTGAAGAATTGAAGAATAAATGAAGAAGAAGGGAGTTGAACGAATACTTGAAGGATTGGATGTTGGAATGAAGATTGAAGAAACAATTGGAAGATTGGATGATTGATTGGAAGGTTGGAAGATTGGTTGAATGATTGGATGATTGGTTGGAGGATTGGATGATTGGTTGGAAGTTTGGAAGATTGAACGATTGGTTGAAAGATTGGATGGTTGGTTGGATGATAAGATGATTGGTTGGATGAAAGAATGATTGGTTGGATGAAGAATATAAATGAAGAATATAAATGAAGAAGACTGTCCTTGCTGGATTGGATCGTGGCTGCAATCAGAGGTAACCTTTGGATATAACTGTCGGGAATGATGAGCAAGATAATACCCCTTTGGGGGGCTAACCTTGCTGAATCCGCATTGGCGGCAGTGGAGTCCGTGGTACTTGAAAAGAGCAGTGGACGATCAGCAGGAGAGACTTCCTTGAAGACAGGATTGTAGTGGGAACTACAGAGTCAGAGTCAGAGCGGAGCAATTATGCATAGGGTTAGACATCATTGTACTGTCTGCCGGTCTAACCCGGCCAGTCAGTACTTAACAGGAGGACTGTGCGGCGATTGGTCAGCCCATTACCAGGGAGGGGCGGAGCCGCACAGGAGAGGCTGAGGGAACCAAAAAGATGGCGGCCGCCTGAGGGGCGACAGATTACAGCCGGCCGTGATTGTGCGCAGCTGCGCAAACGCCGGCATTCAGACCCTGGCCTAACCAGGCACAAACACACATGGCGACTCAGCTCCCACACTGTTCATGCCCCATGCGGCACCAGGGCACACAGCACCAGTGTCACCACGCGGTGACAGCGTGGACACATGTACCCCACTCGGACCAGGGACATAAGCAGAGGTGAGTGCCATGGTGTTACATATGTGATTAGAGAGCCTAGAGCTGAGCATAGCACAGGGGATTTGGGTGAGAGCTATGGTGGATGTGACATTGGGAGTGTGACTTCGACATTGAGAACAACTGCTTCATGTACAACAGCTCTTCTACTGCAGCTGGGTCAAGCAGAGGACTGGGCTACATGACTGATGACATGAGAACAAATGATTTTATGATAGGAGTGTAATCCCTATTTGGAGTTCATCTACCTGAAATGCAACAGGAAAGGAAAAACTGCATCTTATAAAAAGTCTAGGTTTATTTATTTTTGAACACTTTCTTATATAGCGCACACATATTCCGCAGCACTTTACAGAGAATATTTGAACATTCACATAAGTCCCTGCCCCAGTGGAGCTTACAATCTATATTCCCTACCACATGTACATGCGCACACATACATTGTAGGATTAATGTTGTTGGGATCCAACCAGTATAGCAAAAGATAATAAAACAATGACTGCGCCTAATAATACTGCAGCAGATAGACAATTTCTAGGGTATACCAAATCCTTCAAACAACCTCCAAACAAATGGAATGTCACTAGCGCTGTATTTCCATACATTTCGTAAGACCCAGAAGTACAAACTGACCTTTGGTCACTGCTCCATATAAACATAGGGGTATCTTTTGTAGGGATGATAACCACCCACTCCTCCCGATATACCACAATATCAGCATACAATCCAAGGTGCCACAACGACTCCAACTGACCTTTTTAAGATGCCCTATGTGTACATAATGGTTTCTTTTGCAACTCCTTTTCTTGGTGACCTCTTATCCACATTAACTTCACTTTAAACCAGCTTTCCCCTTAAATATAAAACTCACCTAGGGGCAAGGCCCTATATGCGCAGAAAGGTATATTTACCCGGTATCCCATAGACCAATCCAAGATAACGAAGATGAAGATCGTTCCTCCATAAAAAGGTATTTATTTAATGACAAAAAAATGTAAAACAGATAAACAGCACTTTCTGGAATAGGTGGAGACAATCCAATCCAAATGGAGGTACAAAGATAGTGGTTTAGATGGCTCCCAGCCGGTCTTAACACCTAATTCCAAGATATCCTCCACTTCCAACGCGTTTCGGGCTCTAACAAAAGCCCTGTTTCAAGGTGTGGAGTGTAGGTGCATGAACAGGTATTTATACCTGTAGACAATCCCTCCTAGAGGGGCAGAATAAAAAACTTGGGGTGGACATATATTCCCAAAAGCATGGTTCCCTATCTAATACAGACATAAAACCTATCTTCTAATACATGAATTTCCATGCATACATCACTAAAAACAAAATTTATGCCCCTCATTACAGTGGTGACATATTGACCAATAATGTTGCAATGGATCCAGCTCCCACATTTTCATAAGTCCCGCCGTCCGCTCAGCTGCATCACAATCATTGCTGGCGTCCGCGATTACCGGAACCGGAAGTTGGTCACAGGTACCTCCGCCATATGACATGCATACATCCGGTCACATGGAGTGCACAGCCCCTGCATAGATTATATCAACCTCTGGGAGAGCCCACTCTAAATAATAGGTTCCTTTTAATATAGATTCTTAGCCTGAACCAGCTGTCCTCATCTCAAATTGGTATAATCTCTTTATTGTTAATTCTCCAATTATCTTTGATTACCTTAATACCACAAAATAGAGCTATTTGATCGTGTATCTTCTCATGTATATTTTTAAAGTGTAATGACACTGTTGAACTCCATCCCATTGTTAATATTTCAGCAATGTTCGGCTAACCGAACTTTAAGACCCTGATGGCTTTCCCCAGGCTTTGTTTCCCGCAGGTACATTCCACCAGGTATATGCAAAATTTCGACCCAGGTTAAGACCTAAAGTCTGCAAAGTTAGGGTGGGGTAAGCTTTGGAGGAGTAAGAGGAATAACCAAGCTTGTCTTAGATGTACAAACATTTCTCCTAAAAAAATCACCCATGTACTGCTTTTAACCACTCATTGCTATCAGTCCTACTCCTTACTATTTAGTTTGGCAAGTGATTTGGTTCAGTGACATTTTAAAATATGATGAGATTGCCCTAGTATAGTGATCACCCTAATCAGGTAATGGGCCCTCCTCACATACAGAACCATGCTGCAGACCACCCCTAAAATGTTTGGAGCCACAATCTTTCTGTCAATGTTCAGAAAGATGGCACATTTGCACTAGAACCCATGTCAAAATCTATGCAGTCTTCTGTGCATTTTGGAAAGATGGAGCCACTGGGAGCACTTAGGGGTTCTACCTTTCAGGCACATTGGCAGAAATTATTTATTACCTGCAATTTTATAGCTGTCACCATTCAGGGTCATAACTCCCATAGGCAACAGAGGCTCTGGGCTCCAAGCCATGAAGGGGCACCTGCCATTCAAGTAGCACCTGTGTGGTTCACAGCGGGATCCAAGTGTGATCACTGCTATTGCTGGAGCTCTGTGGCACAACTGTAGTTAATTAGCTCTAAACGAGGAGCCCTGCTAACATGTGCAATAGGGGACAGGATGCTCCTGTCTGGTACCACTCTGCAATGCTACTCAACTCTGAGAGGATACTCACAGGTGAGTGTTGACACACACTATGTTTGTGTGTGTGTGTGTGTGTGTGGGGGGGGGGGGGGGGTCACCATATCCAAATTGACCAACTGAGATGAACTTGCACCCCTCTCACCATGAATGTAATAATATCACTAGGAATGCAGAGATAGGTTATATTCTGCATACCTGCACAGGTGTTACTTACAAGAATCTACTATGCATTCTCACAGCTTAAGAATCATTCTGTGACAATGATAGTCCCAAAAATAACTAAAGCTGAGTGACATTGAAGCAAATACTTTCAGACAGGCATTCATATCACTCTGCTTCACATCAAATTCAAAGCAATCCATAAGGTTTAAAATAATTGTAGTATTAAAAATATAATGCAGTTCTCCCAAAATATCCTTTTAGCTCAGGTCAAAGCATTATTGAGCATTTGCTATGATGCTTATAACCTGTTATTTAATGTGCATGTGCATGTTGCGTGTGTGTGTGTGTGACTTGCATGTGAACCTCTGTATCTGAATGCTGGAGTAGAATATATGTGTGTGTGTGTGGGGGGGGGGGGGGGGGTACTGTGGTGTTAGGATAAATTAGTTAGAATGCCTGGAGTAGTCAAGTGCATGAGTGGGCTCTGATGCATGAGTGGAGCAGTTTAAGATGTATGAGAACTTGAAGTAGTGTGAGGCATGAGAAGAGCAGTGTGAGGTGCAAGGGAAGCAGTGTGAGGCATGAGTACAGCAGTGTGAGGAGCAAGGGGAGCAGTGTGAGGCATGAGTAGAGCAGGGTGAGGCATGAGCAGAGCAGTGTGAGGTGCAAGGGGAGCAGTGTGAGGCATGAGTACAGCAGTGTGAGAAGCAAGGGGAGCAGTGTGAGACATGAGAGTAGAGCAATGTACGGCATGAGTAGAACAGTATGAGCTGTGGGAAGCAGTGATATGTGATTGAGCAGACTGAGCTGTGAATGGGTGGGGTAGTGAAATATGGAGGGATTTCACATGGAGAGAGCTGTGGAATAGGTAATGATAGAGCTATGGATGCTCAACCAGGAAGAATGCAGCATCAATGAAATAATAAAAATAAGTATAATAACTAACGACAATGCCTCACACAATTATAATATCAGATAGGACTAATATGAGAATACACACGTAGCTGCTCTTGCACGTTTGGCACACATAGTCGCACCCCTGTAGCAGAAAAGCCAAGCTGCGACATCGCCGCTCAATGCTTTTCAATGAGCCGCAGGAGTGAATTAGACACATGAGTATGCCATGTTTGTTGCATGTGGCAATTGGAGCTGCAGCGATGAGCGTGGCTATGTCTGTATGTACAATGAAAATACATTAATTGTATAATTTGTTTATTTATTTTTTGCAATTTTTTTTGCAATCTGGTTGGTGATCATTGTAATTCAGCTCATTTGTCGAACCACCTGGGGCAGAGCACTTACAGTAGCAGTCAGATATAATATAATATCAGGAAGGCACACATTGGCCCTTATTCTAGTTGACTCGGACGGATGCATATTTTCGGACGGCCACCGAGTGTTCTTAGCCCAGCCTACCATACAAATCGCTCACACCATCCGAATGCGGTAAGAAGCCAAGCGAACGGACCGCGAGTGGATGTTTCATGTGAACAACTCCCCCATCTGTGGGAACCCCCCCTATCCTCCGATGGTCGCCGACCATCGAATGATGGACCGAGTGGGCAGACAGCTCCGAGTGCACCAGACCACTCGGACATTTCTCAGTGCGAAAGCAGGGATATGGGCGGGCAGCTAGCATCCGGCTATGTCAGCTGTCTGCCCCCCAAACGTGCGTCACGGCCGGATTACCATACGTACGTCCAGCGTTTTCATTGGAACGCCCATGACACATATGGTAATGAGCCAAAACAGCCTTTCCACCACCTACTCGGATTTTTCCGACCGATCGTTTTCTGTACGGAAATCACGCCGTATTTGGATTTTACATGGCGTGCGCACATGCGCAGAAACGCCTCTGCACATGTGCAAACACAATACATTGGACGTCCGACCGAACACGCAGCCGTCCGACTCAATCAGAATAAGGGCCATAGTTTAATACTATTAAAGCTATCAGCTTCTACAGTATCAAAATGATCAGCAGTACAAATGTTACTTCTTAACAGTGTTGCTGCAATGTGTAATAATTTCTGTGGGACATGGCATAGAGTGGGTGCATGTAAACATACATCCGCTATCCATTCACTTAGCCTGGGAAAGCTGAAATGCAGTCTCCCGCGGCATAGCATTATGGTGAAGCATAAGCGGAAACAGACAATGAGAACATCAGAGGTGTCAGCGGATGTTGTGAAAGTCACTCTGCATTATTACCCCCAGCGAGGAGTGGCGAAACTACCTAGGGTGCAGGGGATGCAGTTGCTACGGGGCCCGGTGGCTGGGGGGGCCCGATGGACAGCAAGCACTCCCCTGCACCATGCGGCCGGCTCTATAAGGCAGAGCTGTTTGCGGGAGCCACGGGGGGAGGATGTCACGCTGTGCCGCAATGGACCGCGTGACGGGCGCACGCTTGAGGGATTGTCCAACAGTGAGGGCGGCTGAGGGAAAACTTCTGCCCTTGACATGTGATGGTGACTGTGTCCAGAGAGGCACAGCCACTCACCGCGGCCCCCAGCCCCCTGCTGCCGATACATTCCCTGCCACCTACACCCACTGCGGTCCCCGCTGCAGCCCCCAGGAGTGGGAGACACCTCGCCAGGGAGTGAGGTACCCATCATGGCGTGCGGGACTGGACCATGAGACACTGTGCTGGCTGATGGGAGACCCAGCGTGGCACACTGCACCAGAGGGAGATTGAGCAGGAGGCACCAGCACCACGATCCTGATTCCCTGCCACTACCAGAGGTACACGAAGGGAGGAGAGGGTATTAGGAGCTGCCATGAACCTTGTAAACCCTGCTCTGCCATCTCCCCTCATCTCTCGTCCTCTACTCCCCCCACTCTTTTGTCCTCTACCCCCCCACACTCTTGTCCTCTACCCCCATTCAGGGCCGGCGCCACCACTAGGCAAATCTAGGCATTTGCCTAGGGTGCCGGCCACTGGAGGGCGGCATTTTGTGCCGCCCGGGTACCTGTCCTACGGCGCTGTGTATTTAAATCTGGCGGCGGAGGCAGCGGGGGTCCCTGCAGTCCATTAGAAATCACGAGCGCTATCCGCCGTCTTTGCGGAAGCGCTTCTAGTGTGAAAACTCTGGCAGCACGGCGCACGCTGATCTCAGCCAATCAGCGTGCTGCCAGTGTTTTCACACTAGAAGCGCTTCCGCATAGCCCGGCGGATAGCGCTCGTGATTTCTAATGGACTGCAGGGACCCCCGCTTCCTCCGCCGCCAGATTTAAACACACAGCGCCGCAGGACAGGTACCCCCCCCCCCCCCCGGCACCGGGGCGCCCCCACCCCGACTCGCCTGGGGCGCTCCGGTGCCTTGCACCGGCCCTGCCCCCATTCTCATCCTCTACCCCCCCACTCTCGTCCTCTACCCCCCCACACTCATCAACTACCCCCACTCATGTCCTCGAATCCCTCCCATTCTAGTCATTCTCCCCTCTAATGGGCACTGTAGTGACAATGGGGTAGGGGGCCCCTTTCAAGATTTTGTTATGGGGCCCACAGAGTAGAAGTTACGCCCCTGCCTGCGAGGGTGACACCAAGGTGCAGGCCGCACCCCCTCACTCACACATCTGCACATTAAGGACCAGAGATGTAAAACTTTACCACCAAGGAACCATAACTGATTTAATGAGCCATTCGCAGTTTCACTGTACCGGCCGTGTGTACTTACACGTGCATGGCTTAATCTTTGAGACAAGCATATGCTACTGGCAGGATCAACCAGGTAGCTCTCGCAGTTCAAAAGCAAGAAAATAAAAATTATATAGATAAAGTGAGAAATCATTGAATTACAAGATGTATGTAACAGAAAAAAAGAAAAGAAATACTGTACTGTCCAACCACTTTTCCAGTATGGATGCGTATCTGTAAGCATATTCGGTACTTGTTTCCTAGCACGGCGCCCGTCGTAGGTGATCTTAAGTTAAGGTATGCGATGGATGCGACCGACGCGATTTCAGGGCTATTTTTAGCCTTTTCCCCGACAATTAAAAAATCGCGTCCATCGCATGCCTTAAGTTAAGGCATGCGATGCGACCGATGCGATGGATGCGATTTTACATAGGGAACAATGTTAAATGGGCCAATGGACCCGATTTTTCATTGTATACCTACCCTTATGGGTATTTTACATGATAAATGCCCCCCCCCCCCCCCCCCCCATTGTTAACACCACCCCACAATGAACGGCAACCCGAAGCGTGGCGAGCACAGCGAGGAGCGGTGGTACGCGTCCTCCGACCTTTTCATACCCCCACTATCCACGTCGGCGTGGAGTCGATTATATATATAGTGTGAGCGCAGCGAGCCACCAAGCCCAAAGCGTGGCGAGCGCAGCTAGCCCCTCAAAGGGAACGTGTAACACCTGTGAAGTAATGGTCGTCCCCTCGAGTGGCTCGCCGCGCTTCGGGCTCGGTGGCTCGCTGCTCGCCACACTATATAAAATCAACCCCACGTGGATAGTGGGGGTATGAAAAGGTCGGAAGGACGCATACCGCCGCCCCACGCGGGCTCGCTGCGCTCGCGACGCTTCGGGTTGGCGTTGAGCATGGGGTGGCGTTAACAATGGGGGGATTTGACCCATCAGGGTTGGGAAACAATTAAAATTGGGGTCTGGGGGCCATTTAACATTGGGGCCAATGTAAAATCGGGTCTCAGGGACCATTTTACATTGATTCCAATGTAAAAATCGCGTTGATCGCGTCAATCGCATCGCATGCAATGTGGTTGCATGCGATGCGATCGACGCGATTTCGGGGGGTCCCGATGGATACAATTTTTATCACTGGCGCCGTGCTAGGAAACATGTACCGCATATTCATATGTAAATAAGAACATGCAAACATTATGTGGATGACAAAGGGTTTTATTTATTTATTTATTTGTACTAGGCTCTTTCTTGAGTAATTAAAAATGTTACATCCACTTGGTGATACGGTGATCTACAATTACAACAAATTAAAATACATTTCTATTTTGGTAGATGAAAGGCAAGTGAACTGCAATAAAGAAATAATCTTTTATTTTTAGTCCAGAACAGAATTTGTTCACGTGAATATACTTGCAAATGCATTCCCTGGTGGCTGTAATCAATACAGATGAATATCCCTTTCACATAATTAATAAGTATTGTTTTTGTTTTAGATCTCACCCAAGCAATTAATAAGGATAAATGTTTTAAAGGTGTTACTTTTACAGCTAGTTTCACCCTTTAAAACCAACTATAATAGCATCTTAAACACTTGATTGTTCTGTTTTGCTGGTGTACATTGACGTCAGTATTTTGTGACTCAGACTGGTGCTTATTTAATTCCACAGCTTTAATGCGAATCCACGTGTTCATTGGTAAACCAACTTCATTGGCAAAGGTCCAGTAATCCAGTAATTGCTGTATGGTATTAACTCAGCATATAAGTAAAACTCTTAGACTTACGCCCTTTTTGCTACCGTCCACCCTCACAGTTGACGAGTCAACATCTATTGTTTACTTTTTCCTCTGCTGCAGTCCCTAGAAGCCAAATAAGGTCACAGTATAGGGATGTACACACGGTGAGATTTTGGCAGGAGATTTTGACTAGATAGACAAAATCTCCTAGAAGGTTAGCCAAAATCTCCTGCTAAGTCAATATTGTCAAGCATAGATTGCTTAGCATAAATTTACTGTGCAAGGCAATGTTGATCTTAAACTATCATTACTTAAGTTGCCCATACAGATTACAATTATTGTATACAATATTGCATCTCATCGCATCTTGGTTTTGCAATGAGATGAGATTAGATCCACTACAAAAAGTATGTGATGCACATACTTCTTGTACTAGATCTCATCTCATCTTATCGCAAAACCGGAATGCGATGAGATGCGATATTGTATACAATAATTGTAATGTGTATGGGCAATCTCCATTGCATCTAGCCAAAATCTCTATCAAAATTGCTTAGTCAAAATTGCTTAGTCAAAATTGTCCATTAGCCAAAATCCTCCTGTGTGTACTGCAGCCTCCAATTGGAAACAGCAGTCTCAAGGGTAAAAAAAAAAACCTCCCCTGAGACTTCATGGGTGAGACTTAGGGCCTTATTCTGGTTGGTGCGGTCCGTTCCGAATTCTTTCGGAGGACGCTTTTAGCCGTCTGCGCATGCGTAGGCAACGCAATGCGCATGTGCCACGCATGGTCTATGTACTCCTTCCCTCTAATACCGTCCACAAATGTGCACCGAATCGACTCAGGAAGTATGGGCGTAATATGGGCGTCATTCGGCCCTACACAAGGGCGTGGTTTTAAGTGGGAAAAACTGGGCGTAAATCTGGGCGTACACGAGGGAGTGCGCTAACTCTGGTAGGCGTGCATTCGGACACGACACCGACTGCAAACGAACCAACACGCATGAAATATGCGGTCTTCATAAGCAAGTTTCACTTTGCGGAGACCACTTGTTCATGTGCTAGGCATTCGGTTCGCCCAATTAGTACGCCCGCACCTGAAGCACTCTCAGCTGAACACAATACAATCCACTCCTCTACTCATTAGTGATTAATTGCACTCTTTTCATAGCTTCAATTGGAATCATTGCTGCCTAAATGGGCCATTACTAAATACACAAATATATGCTGCAAACACCACTGCACTGTTGCTATTTGACACACATTTTACACTGCAAGCAATGGACAGAAATGTGTAACACTAATATAAATGTACATGTCACTTTTACATTCAGCGATAACAGCACACATTTGGTGGTAAAATAAAAATTTATGAGATTGCCTCATTGCATAAGTGTGTCATGTGGCAGATGTATGAGTTCCGATTAGAGTAGTGTTGTTTACGGAAATACACCGAATCGGTGCGTACGGGCAGCTTCCCGTCCGTTCGGACGCTGTAAGACCGTGCAGAATCTTTGTGTTCCCACCGCACACGCACGGTTTGGATGTTGTCCGAAAACACACCCTCTTCTTAGAGAGTGAGTCTGACCGAATGCGGACGACCTGTGGGCGTTTGTTCTTACAATGTCCGCACAGCGTGGCGTTCGGTCAGCACCAAAGAATTCGGAACGGACCGCACCAACCCGAATAAGGCCCTTAGTGAAGTGCGATTTTTTTCAAATGTGAGATTTTGCTGAAAATCGCACTATATGGCATTTTTTAGAAATCTCATTTTTGCTGTGAATTTGCAAATGTAATGAGATGTGAATTTGCGGCAAAAAAGTGTGATATGGTGCGATAATGTGCGATTTTTAGGCATGAAAATATGCGATTTTTTAGTCATGAAAATGTGCGAATTTGTTCAAATGTGCGATTTTGTGTTTTAAAAAATGAAAAAAAAAATTGCGTGAGGTCCCCCCTCCTGTGCATAACCAACCCCTCATTCAGCAGGACCGGGTTCCAAATATACGGGGGACAAAAAGAGTAGGGGTCCCCCATATTTCTGAAACCAGCCCCAGACTCTTGGACCGGCTCGCCCTGCGGTCAGTGCGGGGTGAGCTGGCTATGCTGCAGACAGACCAGCGCTGGATCCTGGATTGGTAAGTATGTTGGTGTAAAAGTGAGGTGTGTGTTTGTGGATATAATAAAGTTCTACTTTTCTATGTGTGTCTTTTATTTTACCATTCTTTTTACAGGTGGACTACAAGTCCCAGCGGGCCCATTAATGCCCCGCATGCTTGAACTTGTGGTTCCCAACCTGCAGAGGAGGTCTGCTGGCACTTTTAGTTCTCCTGCATAAAGCGATGTTAGGAATGTGTGAATTAACCCTATCAGGCCGGTTTCCACTGGCCTTGAACGCCGGTGACAGCCCCGGGCTTCAGCACTGGACGGGTGAAGCCTGGGGGGGGGCTTTATTGGGGGGGGGGTTTCAAACTCTACCAGGTACCCCGTCCAAGGCTGACCAGCCACGGTGCTCATGTTTCAGCCGGGGGACCTTATATAAAAAGTGTCCCCCGGCTGTGACATGACTCCGAGGGCTGTTGGAGCCCGGTGCTGGTTTCAAAATACGGGGGACCCCCAGATTTTTTTCCCCTGTATTTTTGGAACCTGGTCTGGCTCAATGAGCCCAGAGCTGGTTATGCTCAGGAGGGGGGACCTCACACAATTTATTTATTTTATTTTTACACTTGCACATATTTTAACACAGAACCATACACAGATCTCAATGATCTGTGCATGGTTCTGTCAAATTCGCCAGTCAGAACCTGTTCTATTTTTTTTTTTAGCAATTTTTTTACATTTTTTTTTGCCTATTTCCAAATTCGCACACCATTAAAGTGTCGAATTCTATATTTTTCAATGGGAAAAAAAATCTGGATGCGAATTGAGAAATCGCCACTTCTGAAAATGCGAATTCACGGCACAAAGTTTGAATTTTGCCACAATTTGCATCCCATTAAGTTGGCAATTTAGGAAAAAAGTGCGAGTTCGCCCGTTTTTGTGATAAAAATCGCCAAAATTAAATAATCGCACCCTAATAAATGTCACTCCCTGTCTTCCAGTGGGAATCAAAAAATACACAACTTTGGTCTCCTAGACCCCCTCACAATGTTACACAGGGATAGCTTATGATATATTTAAACACACGCCCACTTAGCACATAGAGTGGGAAGGATCAAGAGAACCAAAATCGGGCGCACAGTATCTAGTAAAATTGATCAGATTTAAAGAAAAGTGTGACACCTGCTGCTCTCAATTGGGGAATTCTGCAATCCCCAGCAAGGTTCAGAAATGTATACAAAATATCAAGACAATATTTAGAGAGCGCATATGAGACACTATTCATTTTCTAATAGAAAAATGTATTCATATTCACACACCTGTATGATGGACAATAAAAAATATATACATAAAAAGCAATAGATTATATACACATCAAATGATGTCAATAAAAAAAGCAAAAAAAAAGCTGTGGACAACACATTAATTCATAAGCTTGTTGGCCCAATTTTTAGTAGCATATATGAGCGGTTGTACATACAGATGTAGCCTTCCTTGTTGTTGCTGGCGATCCCCCACGCACGCGAGTCTCAGTATCCGGGTGGCGGGGCGGCGAGGCGGATGCAATACTGTCCGCCTCCCGCTCGAGGGGGCTGGGGGGGACCTCTGGCCACTGTGGGGGGGTGCGGTCACCCGATGTGGGCACCGGGCGACCGAGGGCAGCACCGTCGGAAGGGGACACGCGCGCACCTCGTGCGCGCGCGTCCCCTTCCGGCATACAGATGGTGGCGGGGCAGGGGATGGCGATGCCATCGCCATCACCTGCAAAGATGAATCCCGCTACATCTGTAGTGATCAGTCTCCCCAATTGGTAATTATTTAGCAAGATTGTATTTATATGTTATCCGAGGACTGTTAAACTTATGGCAACTTCCAATTCAGTCTCTGAATGATTCTGAAATTCTTCAGTATTAGCTTATATACAGTACCCATATTCAGGGCTATTTTGCAAGAATAACTGTTTATTATCAGAATAAGAACCAATCAATAATATACTGATCATTTTTCGCTGTATTTAGCAGTTTTCAATTACCCCACTAAGGAGTTAGATAATGTTAGTGAGTACTCCGGGTATCCAATCCTAAACAGCGGGGTTTAAGCAGGGTAAGCGTGGGTACAATGTGGCTGCTGCTTGAAAATTTGAATGCAGTTTTATAGAACAAGCTTCCTACACCAGCGTTTCGGGTCTTTGGGGACCCTTTGTCAAGACACCTGTCCAAGCAGCTCCACACAGCATAAAAAGTATGGAGGATTCTATAAGGACTAACAGTGATATCATCTCAGGTACTAAAAGTGCACTATAAAAACATTAATTATTGCGCAATCATATCTACTGTTGTCATTATCTATGAATTATTTGTTTACTGCTATCTATGCAATAGGAATGTTTATATGTTTACCGTGGTCTATGCAATAACATTTAACATTTAACTGTTTCCCGTTATTTAGGCAATAGGGATACTTATATGTTTACTGTGGTCTATGCCTTAATTGTCTAGTCTGCCGTTAGTGATATACTAGTGAATATATGGATTAATTTGATTTATGCAGATAATATGACAAAGGCTACAGGCCAGTGAATGTGAAGCCTAGATTAGTTGTTTAAAGCTGCCGGCTAGAACCAGAGAACGTAGCGACTCCTGACAGTCGTAGTTAGCCAGACAAGTGGTGAATTGCGTAACTGTTATTGTGCATTCTTTACTGTTTTTGAAGGTGCAGGTTGCCTAATACTGCGCAAATAAATTGTTAACCCTTTTTGAACCACGCTGAGTCTCCTGCCTCCAATACTCTGTGATATAGAAGAAGCAGCACCATCCAAGCGGCAACACCGGTAAGAGAACACAACCAACGTACACCTGTGGTTATCACACCACTCTTCCTCCAGGATAACCCCAAAATGTGCAAATCAACCAGCTGAAAGCAAATATAAAGGAATTGCTGGAATATTTCCTCTTTTAAATTTATATGAGCCTTAATTCATAAAACCCATACATTCTAACTTTTTAGTATGCACTACAGCTTTTCTAGCACCTCACACAGATACCACCACCCCTCCTTGTGACCCCGCCCTTACCCTTTCTTGTACCCCATCACCTCTTTCTGTGCCCACCTTACCGCTCAACTCACTATCCCCTGTGCCCAACTCACACCTACCCAGTAGCATAACTATAAAAAAAAAATCTTTTATTTTTTCTATTTTTATGAATGCTGCCGCGCACAAGAGTAGCACATTCTTGTGCATGCCCAATGGAGCAATGTAAAACACAAGGCATCAGCATTAAGCTGATGTGCTGTGCGATCTAGCGGGGATCGTAGGAAGGGCTTCGGCAGACAAGATCTTAATACATCTTAAAGGTATATTTTCCATGTCAGAATACACAAAATGTTCTGACATGGCAATCTCTGGGCACATTGTAAACAGTGTAGTAGATGTATTAATGGGTATTATTTGATCATTAAATGTGCTGTGCATGCCTCCTACACTGGTGAAAGGGTGGGGGAGGTCTGTGGTTCTGAATGACACACCTCTTTTGAGGGGCCACTCTTCCTTTTCAATCATGCACACACTAGTATGGTATAAGCAGGGCTATTTTTCTGCAGGCTCCAGCAAGAACTGTGGCCCTTATTCTAGTTCACTCTTTCTGACAAAATATTTCTTAGATGGACAAAACCATGTGCACTGCAGGTGAGGCAGGTGTAAAACCCCACACAAATCTAATTATCTCTGCACAAGTAACACCTGCCTCACCTGCAGTGCACATGGTTTTGTCCATCTAAGAAATATTTTGTCAGAAAGAGTGAACTAGAATAAGGGCCACAGTTCCTGCTGGAGCCTTCAGAAAAATAGCCCTGGGTATAAGGGGGTGATTTAGACCTGATAGTATGGCTGAAAATTTGCAGTGTGTGCGATTTTAGAAGTGTGCATGCACGAGGCTGCCCTGTGATAAAATACTGCAATATTTTTTATCGCTGGCCATACGCAAGTTAATTGACTGAAAACAGGCATTTGGGGGCAGTACAGAAAAAGTTGGTCTAGAGCGCTTGGGGTTGTGTCTGTGTGATGTCTACACAGGCTGCCTAATGGTAGAGGGATGCCACCCTCAAAAGGTTAACAAGAAAAAAGAAGAACCATAGGCGCCAATGTACACAAAAAACTAACAACACTTTAATGAACAATAAAATTGGTTGCAGTAACAGGCAGGGAAAATGCAGGTGTGCCCAGGCATTTGAAGGGAAGTCATGTGACAACAGCTCTGGCCCAGATCATGATCACAGCCACCGAGTAAGTCCTGGGCTACGTACAGACTGCACACACTAGAAAAATCACGAGTGGCATGCGAAGGCATTTGCAACTAATCATCGATTTACAGTAGCTCATTTTCGCAAGCTGTGCTAAGCAATTCTCAGGCTTGCAATTTCACTCAGACTGGGATTTCACTCAGACTGGGCAGCGGTTATCTAAATGCAGGGGGATTGCAGGATGCTACAGTAGAGATCAGGACCCCATAAGTCTCTAAAAAAAATTACCATACCCCCACTTCAAAATTCCCACTTTGATCACTGGTTATAATAATTGCATTCCCTGCCTGAACTGCTAAGGGTACTATTTATTATTTGCACAACAAAGTAGTCTGAAAACCAGGTCTAAGGGGGAAATTGACTGTGATGGCCGTATATAGCCAATCCCCGTACAAACAGGTATGAACGGGATTGGCCTTATATGACCCGGAAATATGAATGAAGAATACAACACATTCACTAAGTTGTAGTATCCTCCGTAACTGTTCTTATTTGTAGCAATTCATATTCATGTTTAGCAGCAGCATCGCATGGATCAGTCACATATGTGCAAAGTGGCCTGGGGTCCGCCCCTCCCACGGCTATTACCAACCCTAGGCTCATTGAACAGGTCCTGGTTTTAAAAATTTAGGAGGAAAAAAAATGGGGTACCCCATATTTCTAAAACCAGCACCAGCCTCATGAACCGGTCCTGGTTCCCAAAATGCATGAACAAAATGAGTTGGGGTCCCCCGTATTTTGACAACCAGCACCGGGCCCAAACAGCCAGCAGGGTAAGACCACAGTTGGGGGAAACTGCAGATGGAACAGGAAGTGACTCTGCGTGGTTCAACTCCATGGGAGACTTCTTCCGCCACTGGGAGACTTCTTCTTCTACCATTACCAATATAAATTTCAAACACCTCCAACTGGTCTGCAGTGTACCCCTAAGGGAACTTGTACCCCACATTGGTAATCACTGGTATAGAGAATGGCTGTATACAAAAGAAAGATATTAGTTCAGCTAATTTGAATGTGAAGATTGCTAGGCTCATACAACTGTTTTTTGTGTACACCCAGGAACAATAGGATCTCATATTATAAATGCCTTGTCAACTTCCATTATGCTCATAAACAAGCAATTAATTGAATTTAAGGGACTTAAAAAAACCTCCACTGTACACTTAGTAGATGTATATATCCAGTATTCAGTACAATAAAGCATTCAGCAGGGATTTTATTTATTTCTCTTGGCATAGCAAACAGGTGCTCATAGGTTGCCAAATGGCATGGTGTCCCAGTTAAAATTTTCCTATTAAAATTGATAGTGTTCTCAATCTAATAACAGCCCACATAAATCTGCACAATATCTCCCACACATGTGACATTTTAATACAGAAATATTGTTAAGGCTTAATACATCGGCCCTAGTGTGAGATGTGCGCTCGATGCGTTTAGTACTAGATCCCATTGCATCTAGTTTAAATGCATGTGTGCAGGGCTGTAACTAGGGGGACTGGGGGGGGTCACGTGCACCGGGCGCTGCATGGGGGGGGGGGGGCAGGGGCGCTGTCGGGGCCGGGCAGTGGGGGTCCGAGGATGGGCAGCGGGGGTCCGAGGACGGGCGTAGCGGCAGCTGGAAGCAAGCTACGCTATTTGCCCGTAGGAAGCAGATTTTGAAAAGACTTGCCGGACGCTGATTGGCTGAATTCTCTCAGCCAAACAGCGTCCGGCAAGTCTTTTCAAAACCAGCAGTGCTTCCCACCGCCAGGCAAATAGCGTAGCTTGCTACAAGTGAAAGCCGCCGCGGCACTGCCCGTCACCGGACCCCGCTGCACAACAGGTATGTGGGCACAGGGCTTGCTCAGCCTCCGGCGCCAGGGGCAAGGCAGTCATTTGTTCCCCCCCAAGTCAGGGGGGCGACCAAATGACTGCCTTGCCCCGGGCGCTGGAAACCCTAGTTTCGGCCCTGGCATGTGATACTCTGAAATAGCTTGCGATATGAACTAGATGCGAAGATATCTAGTATAAAAAGTACTGCCTGCACATACTTGTTGTACTTTGACATATGTGATGAGCGGGAGCAAGCATCGCTTTGCAAGCCACAGTGAATAAGGTGCGATCAGGGGCGGATTGGCCTGGTGGGAAACCGGGCCGTTTCCCGTTGGGCCGGCCCACAATTGTCCAGAAAAGGCCGCTCTCTCCCATGTTTGGGCCGCGGACCGTGCTTTTAGCACGGCCATGGTGTTTTGCCCTAAACAAAAATGGCCACGGAAGGGCTGCTGCTCATGTGCGGAAGCACGCAGCTCCTCCCACGGTACACACAGTGACAGCCACACAGGGATTCGGAGGGGAGGGAGAAGATGGATCCACCCCCGCCGTGAAAAGGGCGCCGGCTCCGGCTGCATCTATGCTGCGTGTGCGCCGCTGCTGCGGGGCTGTCAGCAGCAGCGCTGAGCAACATTCCGCCCTCCCTGACACGCACACAAACAGCAGCAGGAGCCGCAGTGTGGCACCATGAGCTAGCATCAACAGGCTGGCCAGCAGCCTTGCATGTATGTACAGTATCAATGAGTATCAATGAGTGCATGCGCTGCTGTATGTAGGTATGTATGTATGTATGTATGTATGAATGAATGAATGAATGAGAGTGTCAGTGCATGTATGTATGTATGAGTGTCAGTGCATGTATGTATGAATGAGAGTGTCAGTGTATGTATGTATGTATGTATGTATGTGTGTATAAGAGCGTTAGTGCATGTATGTATGTCAGTGTATGCATATGTATGTATGTATAAAAGCGTCAGTGCATGTACGTATGAATGTGAGTGTCAGTGCATGTATGTATGTATAAGAGCATCAGTGCATGTCTGTATGTATGTATGTATGTATGTGTCAGTGCATATATGAATGATAGCGGCAGTGTATGTATGTATGTATGTATGTATAAGAGCGTCAGTGCATGTATATATGTATGAATGATAGAGGCAGTGTATATATGTATAAGAGCGTCAGTGCATGTATGTATGTATGTATGAATGAGAGTGTCAGTGCATGTATGTATGTAAAAGAGCGTCAGTGCATGTATGTATGTATGTATGTATAAGAGTGTCAGTGCATGTATGTATGAATGGGAGCGTCAGTGTATGTATGTATGTATGTATGAATGAGAGTGTCAGTGCATGTATGTATGAATGAGAGCGTCAGTGCATGTATGTATGAATGAATGATAGCGGTAGTGCATGTATGTATGAATGAATGATAGCGGCAGTGTATGTATGTATTTGGTGGGGATCCGGCTCTTGGTACTTGGGAGTTTTGCTGTGACCAGTTAATTTTAGCAGCTTACTGCGGTCGCTCGGTGTTATACTCCCATCAATTTGTATCCAGTCGCCACTGATGTCCCGTCGCCCTCTACGCGTTTCTTCGCCTTCACGTATCAGCGGCTTCCTCAAGAGGAAGCCGCTGATACGTGAAGGCGGAGAAACGCGTAGAGGGGGACGGGACATCAGTGGCGACTGGATACAAATTGATGGGAGTATAACACCGAGCGACCGCAGTAAGCTGCTAAAATCAACTGGTCACAGCAAAACTCCCAAGTACCAAGAGCCGGATCCCCACCATCTCCCAAAGGACATTCCTCAACAAAGAGTGAGTCTATAATCCACTAACATGTGCACATGAGTGGGGGACAGTTACTCCTAACAACTAGAAGGTTTTAAATTGATACTAACCGTTTTTTTACTAACAAGATGGACTAACAAGTTGAACACAGTTCATATTAACAAATCCTAAATTGAGCATTGTTATATGTGTGTCTGTCTTGTTTGTCATAGTGGCCACAAAAATCAAAGAATATGAAATTTATTGTTAAATTGTTTTTAATAAATTATATATGATTTTGCAAAGCGCAGCTCCACTGTGTCTTTTTTCTTGTAATTGTATTTCCAAAAGGGGTTGGTAATCCCCCTTATTTGGGAGCTGCTGCAGTGCGAAATCTAAACAATCAGCGCTCAAACACTTTTTCTTTTTTATGTATGTATTTATGAATGGGAGCATCAGTGCATGTACTGTATGTATAAGAGCGTCAGTGCATGTATGTATGAATGATAGCGGCAGTGTATGTATGTATAAGAGCATCAGTGTATGTATGAATGGGAGCGTCAGTGCATATGTGTATGAATGAGAGTGTCAGTGCATGTGTGTATGAATGAGAGTGTCAGTGTATGTATGTATGTATGAATGAGTGTCAGTGCATGTATGTATGAATAAGAGCGTCAGTGTATGTATGTATGAATGAGAGTGTCAGTGCATGTATGTATGAATGAGAGTGTCAGTGTATGTATGTATGAATGAGAGTGTCAGTGCATGTATGAATGATAGCGGCAGTGTATGTATGTATGAATGAGAGTGTCAGTGCATGTATGTATGAATGAGAGTGTCAGTGTATGTATGTATGAATGAGAGTGTCAGTGCATGTATGAATGATAGCGGCAGTGTATGTATGTATAAGAGCATCAGTGTATGTATGTATGAATGAGAGTGTCAGTGCATGTATGTATGAATGAGAGTGTCAGTGTATGTATGTATGTATGAATGAGAATGTCAGTGTATGTATGTATGAATGAGAGTGTCAGTGTATGTATGTATGAATGAGAGTGTCAGTGTATGTATGTATAAGAGCATCACTGTATGTATGAATGGGAGCGTCAGTGCATGTGTGTATGAATGAGAGTGTCAGTGTATGTATGTATGTATGTATGAATGAGAGTGTCAGTGCATGTATGTATGAATGAGAGTGTCAGTGTATGTATGTATGAATGAGAGTGTCAGTGCATGTATGAATGATAGCGGCAGTGTATGTATGTATAAGAGCATCAGTGTATGTATGAATGGGAGCGTCAGTGCATGTATGTATGAATGAGAGTGTCAGTGTATGTATGTATGAATGAGAGTGTCAGTGCATGTATGAATGATAGCGGCAGTGTATGTGTATATGTATGTATGTATGTATGGGAGCGTCAGTGTGTGAATGGGAGCATCAGTGCATGTATGTATGATTGGGAGCGTCAGTGTATATATGAAGAATGTCAATGTATGTATATGTATGTAAGAACAACAGCGTATGTAGTATGTGGATGGAGATTGTCAGCTCTGTACTCAATGGGCTTAAGGGGGGGGGGAGCATGGAGAGAGAAAGAGAGGAGATCTTCTCTTGGGAGCTGGATTTGACCTGGAGCAGCCTATAACTCACCCTGCAGCAGCCTATAACCCTAACCATACTCACCCTGCGGCAGCCTATAACCCTAACAATACTCCCCCTGTGGCAGCCTATAACCCTAACCATACTCGCCCTGCAGCAGCCTATAACCCTAACCATACATTCATGAAACCCCCTGCAGCCTATAACCATAGGCGAATCTAAGGGGTGTCCGGGGGTGCACCGGACCACCCATTAGACCACCAGCCGCTTAAAAATTTAAGAAATGACAGCTGGGCAGAGAGCTGTGTGCTGCCCAGCTGTTTAGTCTAAGGAATTGCACACTGCTGGACGCACCTAATTGAAAAAAATGAGAGCAATGCAGAGAGCGATTTGCGCTGCCCGGTTGTAGTCTAAGCAGTGGCATCGATATTTTTTGTTTTCCCTTTGGACCCCTTGGCAACGAGCAATTCCTTAGACTAAACAGCCGGGCAGCACACAGCTCTCTCTGCCCGGCTGTCATTTCTTTCAATTAGGTCCATCCAGTAGTATGACATCCCCCTTGGCAACGAGCAATTCCCTCCCCCCTTGGCAATTAGCAATTCCCTCCCCCCTTGGCAGCAAGCTAACCCTCCCCCCTTGACAACGAGCTAACCCTCCCCACCTTGACAACGAGCTAACCCTCCCCCCTTGACAACGAGCTAACCCTCCCCACCTTGGCAAAGAGCAATTCCCTCTCCCTTGGCAACGAGCAATTTCACTCCCTCTTGGCAACATGCATGGGATCGAGCATGAAGCCCCCTTGACATCGAGCATGAAGCCCCCTTGGAATTGAGCATGAAGTCCCCTTGGCATAGAGCAAGAACCCCCTAGCAAGGAGCACGTAGGTAAGCAGCACTTATGTTTCAAATATGTAATGGGCATAACGTTTTGTTATATAATATGTAATGGGCATTATGGTGTGTGGCCTTATGTGTATTTGGCATTACAGCATGTTGATCTTTGTGTAATGGGTATTACGGAGTTGGCTAAAAAGTGTAATGGGCAGTACGGTGTGTGGTCTAAAGTGTAATATCACGCCCCATTTTGTGATGCCACGCCTCCTTCCCATGAGGCCGCGCACACACACACACCAGTTGACCATGTTCCAGTGAGGACCCCCCCCCGATCATATGGGCTGCTTCAAGATGTTTCCCGGGCTGGTTTTATTTCCCAATCCGCCCCTGGGTGCGATTTGTACTACATGCATGCAATTATCACACCATGTATGGGCACCTTTAGCTCTAAATCCAAGAACATACTGCAATAGAATATACATATTTACTAAATAAAAATGATGCTAGTTTGCCATAAGCATGTTTTGAGATAACTGTAGTAGGTGTTCCTGCTATGAGGTACATTTCTGCAGGCAGTTCAGGATTTCTATTGCACATGTTCCAAAGTTATTAAGAAAATAAATGCAGTTTAGACAACTATATAAGGTGACCAGTGGCGTAACTATAGAGGGTGCAGGGGATGCAGTTGCTATGGAGCCCGACGGCTTGGGGGGCCCGAGGCAACCCACTGCACTCTCTATATTTGGGAGTCCAGCATGTTACTTACTGGACGGAACGGAAGATGAAACAAAGCCGCTTTATGTTTAGACTCTGGAAGTTAGCAGCGGCGCTGGTGGTGCGCAGCTCACAGACTGTACAAGGCAGCGGAAGTATACAGACATAGTCCCGCGGGGGCCCAGCTAAGTGTACTCCACTGACACTGTGCTCACTGCAAAATGTATGACTCTGCATCTGCGGTGCTCACGCTGAAAGAAGGAGGACAGAGGAGGAGAGCAGAGCAATCAGCTCAGCAAGTAAGCATCTGGTCTCCGTTCCCCGGCCGGCCCATCCCCTTCCCTCCCGCCTGGCATGCGGTAGTGTCAGTCTGACTGCCTGACTTGTCTTCATGGGTGTCAGCTGCCTGCCTGCTCTGTACAGCTACAGGCAGTCACACAACGCTTCAGTGCAGACAGGCAGCCAGCGGGTCACAGGGGTAAAGTAACAGAGGAGACCCTGGTCTGGACCCTGCCTCTCCTCCGCAATGAAACCGCAGGATGAGCCATGCGGCACCCCATGTAATTGCAGGGGCGTCCACCTGCTGCAAGTCTCAGCCCGGTCTGCTAAACAGATAAGGTGAGAGTGAGCTGCTGTGCAGAGTCAGGCTGATTCCCCTCCATTACTGTACAGGGTCCTCTGGCCCTGTGTTTTGAATCTACCAGCTGTCCCATTCACCCTGCGTCTGTCTACCCCCATGCTACCACCCTGCATCTCTCTCCCTGTCCCCCCTTTTTTTTCCATGTGTAAACAGATATGTTTTTCTCTTAGGGGGGGCCCTTTCAAGGTTTTTGCTATGGGGCCCAAAGCTTCTAGTTACGCCCCTGAAGGTGACTAAAGATTCATTCAGTTTATCACAGTAACAAATCACGCCATAAAACATCTTTATTTGTTCGTAGAGGAAGAACAACTATATTTACATATTGTTAGCATCCTGTACCTCCTACCCCTGGCTGCTTACAAATACAGTATAATGTCTTTCCTGGCATCATGGGGCTTATTCTAGTTCACTCTTTCTGACAAAATCCTTCTTAGATGGACAAAACCATGTGTACTGCAGGCGGCAGATGTAAAATGTGCAAAGAGAATTAGATTTGGGTGAGTTATTTTGTTTATATGCAGGGTAAATATGGGCTGCTTTATTTTTACACTGCAATATAGATCTCACTTTGAAGTAAAACCCCACCCAAATCTAATTCTCTCTGCCCTACCTGCAGTGCAAATGGTTTTGTCCATCTAAGAAGGATTTTGTCAGAAAGAGTGAACTAGAATAAGGCCCCATGTACCAAAGTATGCAGCTTGTTGTGTGTTAGGAACTGCTACTACATGAGATGAATGGACATTAATGGCTTATACTGGAAAATAAGGAAATGTACATAACTTCCTCTATGTTCCTACACTGACAAATGGTGTTTAACCATTATCCAAGAAGGGATTCTATCTATTTATAATCATAACCCACAAGAGAACATAATACTGTATGTCTAGTATGAACAACAGTAGTTTGTCTAAATTATGACCCAAGGCGGAGTTCCTGTCGGTTGTACTCAGTGCACCCATTTTTTTTTAAATCCACTTAGTGCTGGATAATTTACATCAGGGATGGGGAACCTTCGGCCCTCCAGCTGTTGTTGAACTCCACATCCCAGCATGCCCTGCAACAGTTTTAGTATGACCAAATAGCAAAACTGTAGCAGGGCATGTTGTTATGTACAGTACAACAACAGATGGAGGGCCGAAGGTTCCCCATCCCTGTTCTACATACATGTACTGAGAGTTTAACCATTTGGAGATCAACCCTGTATTTCTCCAATCATTTATAGCATGTAAAGTATTTTTTTTTTATTCGACAATCTTTATTTTCTTTTCTTTTTATATTTAAACATTAAATACATTTGATTTAACATACAACATAGTTACATAGGTCACTAGTACATTTATCCCCATCATATATTTATATAGGTCGTTAATACATTTATCATCCAGCATACCATTACATAATTCATTAATACAGTTTATTATTCTATTATATTCTTATTGACTAGATCTAGTCACAGATTTGTTTGGTCTACTATGTATGTTCTTTTCCTCTACTAACTTCTGAACAGTGATAGTACTACAATTACATACTGTATGTCATTAATACGACTTCATGGCTTACAGTGCGATATTCTGTTGTATTCTAATTAACCCCTTACCGCCGCAGCCTGTTTTTGCCTTCCTGACAGAGCCCTTTTTTTCAAATCTGACATGTATCACTTTATGTGGGGATAACTTTTTTTTGCTTTTACTTATCCCAGTGATTTTGAGATTATTTTCTCGTGACACATTGTACTTCAAGTTAGTGGTAAATTTTGGTCGATACAGTCTGTGTTTTTTTGTGAAAAATACCAAAATGTCGTAAAAAAATTGAAAATTTTGCAATTTGCAAAATGTAAAATTTTCTGCTTGTGAGACAAATAATCATACCACTCAAAATAGTTAATAACTAACAAAGACCATATGTCTACTTTATGTTGCCATCATTATTTCAACCTCCTTTTAATTTTTTTGGACACTAGGAGGCTTAAAATATGAATAGCAAATTCTCAAATTTTCAAGAAAATTTCAAACACTGATTTTTTTAGGGACCAGTTCAGTTCTGATGTGACTTTGAGGGACTTGTATGTGAGACACCCCCATAAATGATGCCATTTCAAAAACTGCACCCCTCACAGTATTCAAAACAGCATTTTGGAAGTTTGTTAACCCTTTAGGTGTTTCACAGGAATTAAAACAATGTGTAGGTGAAATTTCTAAATTTCATTTTTTTTGCAGATTTTCAATTTTAATACATTTTTCTAAGGAACACAGTAGATTTTACTAGAGAAATGTGACTAAAAATTGATTCCCCCAATTCTTTTGTTTTCATAAATATCCTATATGTGGCCCTAGTGTGCACGTTGACCAAACCACAGGCTTCATATTAGAAGGAGCACCTACTTGATTTTGGAGCCTCCTTTTTATGAGATTATTTTTTAGGCACCATGTAGGTTTCTAGGCACCATAAGATGCTAAAAGTTAGGAACCCCCCCACAAGTGACCCCATTTTGCAAACTACACCCCTCAGGGAATTCATCTAGGGGTATAGTGTACATTTCAAACCCCCAGGGGTTTCACCAATTTTGGTACAACTGGGCTGTGAAAATGAAAAATTACATTTTTTTACACAAAAATGCAGTTCTGGCTCAAAATTTTTCATTTTCACAAGGAATGAAGGAGACAAAGCACCCCAAAATCTGTGCCGCAATTTCTCCCGAGTACGGCAATGCCTCATATGTGACCAAAAAATACCATTTGGGTGCATGGCCGGACTCAGAAGGGAAGGAGTGATATTTGGATTTTGCAGCACAGATTCTGGTGGAATGAATGGTGGGTGCTATGTCGCATTAGCAAGACCCCCGAAGCACCAATACAGTGGAAACCCCCACAAGTGACCCCATTTTGCAAACTACACCCCTCAGGGAATTCATCTAGGGGTATAGTGTACATTTCAAACCCCCAGGGGTTTCACCAATTTTGGTACAACTGGGCTGTGAAAATGAAAAATTACATTTTTTTACACAAAAATGCAGTTCTGGCTCAAAATTTTTCATTTTCACAAGGAATGAAGGAGACAAAGCACCCCAAAATCTGTGCCGCAATTTCTCCCGAGTACGGCAATGCCTCATATGTGACCAAAAAATACCATTTGGGTGCATGGCCGGACTCAGAAGGGAAGGAGTGATATTTGGATTTTGCAGCACAGATTCTGGTGGAATGAATGGTGGGTGCTATGTCGCATTAGCAAGACCCCCGAAGCACCAATACAGTGGAAACCCCCACAAGTGACCCCATTTTGCAAACTACACCCCTCAGGGAATTCATCTAGGGGTATAGTGTACATTTCAAACCCCCAGGGGTTTCACCAATTTTGGTACAACTGGGCTGTGAAAATGAAAAATTACATTTTTTTACACAAAAATGCAGTTCTGGCTCAAAATTTTTCATTTTCACAAGGAATGAAGAAGACAAAGCACCCCAAAATCTGTGCCGCAATTTCTCCCG
This sequence comes from Crinia signifera, assembly GCF_055691185.1. NCBI lineage: Eukaryota > Metazoa > Chordata > Amphibia > Anura > Myobatrachidae > Crinia > Crinia signifera. The sequence goes on along the minus strand of NC_139219.1, from coordinate 231,051,602 downwards.
AGTACGGCAATGCCTCATATGTGACCAAAAAATACCATTTGGGTGCATGGCAGGACTCAGAAGGGAAGGAGTGATATTTGGATTTTGCAGCACAGATTCTGGTGGAATGAATGGTGGGTGCTATGTCGCATTAGCAAGACCCCCGAAGCACCAATACAGTGGAACCCCCCCACAAGTGACCCCATTTTGCAAACTACACCCCTCAGGGAATTCATCTAGGGGTATAGTGTACATTTCAAACCCCCAGGGGTTTCACCAATTTTGGTACAACTGGGCTGTGAAAATGAAAAATTACATTTTTTTACACAAAAATGCAGTTCTGGCTCAAAATTTTTCATTTTCACAAGGAATGAAGGAGACAAAGCACCCCAAAATCTGTGCCGCAATTTCTCCCGAGTACGGCAATGCCTCATATGTGACCAAAAAATACCATTTGGGTGCATGGCAGGACTCAGAAGGGAAGGAGTAATATTTGGATTTTGCAGCACAGATTCTGGTGGAATGAATGGTGGGTGCTATGTCGCATTAGCAAGACCGCCGAAGCACCAATACAGTGGAACCCCCCCACAAGTGACCCCATTTTGCAAACTACACCCCTCAGGGAATTCATCTAGGGGTATAGTGTACATTTCAAACCCCCAGGGGTTTCACCAATTGTGGTACAACTGGGCTGTGAAAATGAAAAATTACATTTTTTTACACAAAAATGCAGTTCTGGCTCAAAATTTTTCCTTTTCACAAGGAATGAAGGAGACAAAGCACCCCAAAATCTGTGCCGCAATTTCTCCCGAGTACGGCAATGCCTCATATGTGACCAAAAAATACCATTTGGGTGCATGGCAGGACTCAGAAGGGAAGGAGTGATATTTGGATTTTGCAGCACAGATTCTGGTGGAATGAATGGTGGGTGCTATGTCGCATTAGCAAGACCCCCGAAGCACCAATACAGTGGAACCCCCCCCCACAAGTGACCCCATTTTGCAAACTACACCCCTCAGGGAATTCATCTAGGGGTATAGTGTACATTTCAAACCCCCAGGGGTTTCACCAATTTTGGTACAACTGGGCTGTGAAAATGAAAAATTACATTTTTTTACACAAAAATGCAGTTCTGGCTCAAAATTTTTCATTTTCACAAGGAATGAAGGAGACAAAGCACCCCAAAATCTGTGCCGCAATTTCTCCTGAGTTCGGCAATGCCTCATATGTGACCAAAAAATACCATTTGGGTGCATGGCAGGACTCAGAAGGGAAGGAGTGATATTTGGATTTTGCAGCACAGATTCTGGTGGAATGAATGGTGGGTGCTATGTCGCATTAGCAAGACCCCCGAAGCACGGTGAAATGATGAAACTAATAATCCATAGATGTGTGGTATATTTTAAAACACTCCTTCATACATAGGCCGGGTTTGTCGGGGCAAGTTTCACAGTGGAAAATAGTTTGCTTTCTTATTCCCTTTTTATAGCAAACTTTGCACCTTTTTTGTGTCCTGCCCTTTTTTCCAGTGGAGGGGATTTCGTTAGGAAAATGCTGCCCTGATACAATATGGGGGCCAGTACTAGAAGTACTGGGGCCAGTACTAGAAGTACTGGGGCCGTCTGCCTGCTGGTTCCCAAATATTAGGCCCTTTATGACTTCCTCTTGAAAGTGCATAAATGTCCCCGTCTGGCTGGTAGAACGGAATAGTACGTAAGCGTTATACAGTGCCATCTGGATGATATACACGGCCAGCTTCTTATACCATATTTTTGTTTTCCGCAGGGCACTGTACGGCTTCAGTACCTGATCTGAAAGATCCACTCCGCCCATGTACTTATTGTAATCTAGGATACAAATAGGTTTTGAGGTGTGGGTACTGGTACCTCGTACAGGGACGGAGGTGGTACTGTCTCCGTGAATTGTTGTCAGTATAAGGACATCCCTCTTGTCCATATATTTGACCAACAACATATTTTCAGTGGATTGTGCCCTGCTTTCACCCTTTCTCAGTAATTGGGCAACGTGCGTTTTTGGGAGGCCTCTTTGGTTCTTGCGCACAGTACCGCAAGCTGCTGTACCTCTTGAACCAAGGGCCTTAAACAGGGGGATGCTGGTGTAAAAGTTATCCACATAGAGGTGATAACCCTTATCCAGGAAGGGGTGCACTAAATCCCAGACAATCTTTCCACTAACACCTACGAGGGAGGGGGGGCATTCTGGCGGTTCAATTCTTGTGTCCTTCCCTTCATATACCCGAAACCTGTGGGTGTACCCTGAGGTACTTTCGCACAGCTTATACATTTTTATGCCATACCTTGCCCTCTTATTGGGAAGGTACTGGCGGAATTTAACCCTTCCTTTAAAATGTATAAGTGACTCGTCTACACAAATGAATTTTTCGGGGATGTACATCTCAGCAAATTTGGCGCTGAAATGATCAATGACCGGCCTGACTTTGAATAGCCGGTCAAAGGTGGGATCATCTCTGGGTGGGCACTGTGCATTATCGTTGTAATGCAAAAATTTAAGGATCGTCTCAAAACGAGTCCGGGTCATGGCCATACGATGAAGTGGGGTGCTGTACAGAACATCTGTACTCCAATATTGTCTAATTTCTGGCTTTTTAACTATGCCCATATGTAACACCAGACCCCAAAACGTCATCATCTCTACTGCATCTACAGGGGTCCACCTAGCAAATGATGACGTGGGGTTTTGGGCAATAAACTGCTGGGCATATAAATTACTTTGGTCCACCATTAAATTTATAAAATCATCAGAGAAAAAGACTTTGAAAAAGTCAATTTCTTTGAGGCCTGTAGTATCAAATTGGATTCCTGGGTTGGCCAAAAACTCAGGAACCTGGGGCTCAAAATTGTCTGGTGGTGGGGTCCATACGAGATCAATCATTGGGGGGGGGGGGGTCTCAGCTGCTCTACGGGGGCATCTTTGAGGGGGTCCCTCATCACTAGAGGAGGAAGAGGAGCTTAAGACGAATGCAAATTCATCGCTTACTTCACTGGCTGTGTCAGTGTCAGAGGCAATAAGGGCATATGCCTCCTCCGCTGAAAACAGTCTTTGCGATGATTGGGACATTTTTATTATTTTTGTGTTTGTGTAAGTGTAGTGTTTCAACACGTGTATAGTGTAGGGGGGGGTACAAACTTTATTTCAACACGGGGGTATGTAGTGTGTATGTAGTGCTTTAACACGTGTAAGTTAAAAGAAAAAAAAAAAAGCTCCTGCGCCAAAAATTGAGCACAGATGTTGGTCAGTAACGTCCGTCACTGATCAGCGCTCAGCGGCCACAGGACACCCACAAAATCACCGTGGGTGTAAAAAAAATAAAAAAAAAACCCCACAGCACCCTCCAAAAAAATAAAATAAAAAAAAACTGCTGATGAGTCAAAGGCAACAGGAATTTGATCCAAAAAAAAAAATTAGATCAACCCTGTGCCAAAAATGCTGATCAGTGATGTACGTCACTGATCAGCGCTCAGCGGCCACAGGACACCCACAAAATCACCGTGGGTGTAAAAAAAATTAAAAAAAAAAAACCCACAGCACCCTCCAAAAAAAAAAAAATTAAAAAAAACTGCTGATGAGTCAAAGGCAACAGGAATTTGATCCAAAAAAAAAAAATTAGATCAACCCTGTGCCAAAAATGCTGATCAGTGATGTACGTCACTGATCAGCGCTCAGCGGCCACAGGACACCCACAAAATCACCGTGGGTGTAAAAAATTTTTTTTAAAAAAATCCCACAACACCCTCAAAAAAAAAAAACTGCTGATCAGTGATGCAACACTGATTAGCAGTGAGGGGCAGCAGGCACACAACTTTTGGTGCAACCTGACGGGGTATATATAAAAAAAAAAACCTGCACCCCAAAAAAGTTGCTGATCAGTTAATTTATACTGATCAGCACAAAAGGGGGGCAGCAGGGGGCAGCAGAGACAAAATTATATTATACAATATTATGTTCTATGACACAATGACGCTGCTGCAGCAGCAGCAGCACAAGCACCAGGAAGCAACAGCAACCAGGAAGCACCAGCAGCTGGCAGCACGGATGCCACCAACGCTGATCAGGTCAGTATAAGGGGACAGATGGGCACGGAGACCGCTCTGCACGCTGTTCCTGACCGGAATGGCGGCTGCAGGGCTGTCTCCGTTATTTTCTGTGAGGTGTAATGGCTGTGATTGGTCCGTCGGTCCGACGGACCAATCACAGCCTTGGGGGCAGGTGGGGTGAGGTGGGGTGACCACCAGTGACCCCTTTACACCCGGTGGTGATTGGTGCTGTATTTAACAGCAACAATCACCACCGATCCCTGTGTTACCGAGCGACGTTATTCGCCGGTACACAGAAAACGCTGTAATTGGCTGTTCACATTTGAACAGCCAATCACAGCGATCGCCGATGGGGGGGGGCATCGCTGCCCCCCCTGGGCCACGAGGGAAGATGGCTGCTGTCAGGGACAGCAGCCATCGTCCCTCTGTCACCGCGTCTATAGACGCGGTGACAGTTTACAGTCATGACGTACATTTATGCCATGTGTCGGGAAGTACATCCCGACCATGACGTAAATGTACGTCAAATGTCGGGAAGGGGTTAACTGAATCTTGGCGCATATTTGTTTGAGTCATTATATATATTCTTTTCCACCAGTAAATCTTCCGAGTAGTGACTAAACTTGGACCCCTTGGGTTACTATAGTAATTTGTTTGGCTCCTACAGTATATTGAGATTTCAGAAAACAGACATGACAGCTGTTTAGCCTGTGACAGATATGTCATTTCACCTTTTTGTTAAAATACTACTCACAATCCATTATGGATAAAATAATTTAAACTTCATCAAAGTAAGTAATAAAAGTTATGTGAAATATTTGGGTGAACATTTTTAATTGGATCAAAATATATTTCCATATAATTTACTTACAACACAACTCCAAAACAATCCTACAATCAGAAGACAGAGGCATTTACATTTTGAGAAACTAGAATTTTACATAGACAAATCAAACGTGGGGTGTAGAATAAATTGGTGCTGTTCTAGCCACATATTTTGAGTATATTAATTTCAATGCATGCACTCACTCTTGACGGTAGAGGTGGGACTTTGGAGGGAGATCAACTTGTTATCGATGTGCCCTATTAACTTCTGACACCGGAGAAGATGTACCTCCTGTGGTTCTACCATTGGGTTCCATTGTATGATGTAAGTTTATTTGGCAACATTTATTTTGTAAGATGTATAAAACATATGGTATTTTGTCAGGCGACAAGGAGCCATTATAATTGGCTAATGAAGCGATTAGCTTTACTGAGGTCATATTACTGACTGTATTTGAACATTGGGATGCTGATGGGTACTTTGCAAGCTAAAGTATTTTATTTTGTTACAGTATGTCTGAACATTTTTTAACACAAGTTAGAAACCAATATCACACAATTTTGATAATTGTATTTATTTGTAAATGCACACACGATTACAAATGTATATACTATAAATAATTCTTAAATTAATGGGAACATGCCATGAACAAGCAAGTCTTTTATTTTTGTGTTCAAGTCCACAAAAATGACTGGTGAATATCTCCTTCCTTTGTAAATAGAACATTGTGAACAAATGTATAAAAGGAAGCTACACAAAAGACAGTGGCAATAATCACACATACATACAGGTGTGACTGATAACATTTCCCTTTTCCCTTGTGCGTATGGTGTTGGGTACACTACAGGGCCGGCCCCACCACTAGGCAGGTCTAGGCATTTGCCTAGGGCGCCGGCCACTGGAGGGCGGAAGTTCGCCCCTCGCCCCCCCCCCCCCCGTGCAAAGGGGGTACCTGCTGCGCCGTCTGGGGAGCGGGCAGGAGGGTCCATGCTGGCTTCTGACAGGAGCCTGCAGTGGTGTCCTTGTCGCGTATGTACCTGCGGCGCTGTGTATAAATCTGGCAGCGGTGGGGGGGACCCTCCAGTGAATAAGAAATAATTAGCGTTATCCGCCGGGCTATGCGGCAGTGCGGGAAGCGCTGCCGGGTTTGAAAACACTGGCTACACGCTAATTGGCTGAGATTCAGCCAATCAGCGTGCAGCCAGTGTTGTCAAAACAGAAGCGCTTCCCGCGCTGCCGCATAGCGCTAGTTATTTGTTATTCACTGCAGGGACCCCCCGCCGCCGCCAGCTTTATACACAGCGCCGCAGGTACCCGCGCGGCAAGGACACCACTGCAGGCTCCTGTCAGATGCCAGCATGGACCCCCCTGCCCACTCCCCAGATGGTGCAACAGGTACCCCACCCCCCGGCACCGAGGCACCCCCACCCCGACTCGCCTGGGGCGCTCCGGTGCCTTGCACCGGCTCTGGGTACACAAGCTATAAAACACATGTACATTAGGTAAAAAGGTAAACTGCTTGTGAACTGTAGCAGTAGAAGTCTTCTTCCTGTCCTAAGTTGCATAAGTAACATTTTTTCCATTTGGTACATCTTCATGTTCAAACGCTGGATTAGTGTAAACTTTAGAGTCACCATTGGCCACCTTGCTATCCTCATAGACTGTAGTTCCAATAGGTGGCCACTGGGTGTCTTCTTCCAAAACTACCCTTAATTTTTTGTAATTACTTCCAGGTTTTAATTTTAGACATCTTTTCAAAGCCAGCCAGAGAGCTCTGTTATCCAGGATAAATTCCTGAAAAAAAGACAATGTGATGAGACATGTAACTGAGGTAGCAAAGTTATGTACAAGGGAAGTCTCAGAGACTTACATTATAATTTTGTAAGATTGTAACTTCATGTTTTTGTTTCTATATTTCTAATCTCGAGAAACTGAATGGGACAATTCATACATATTATGCTTTTTTAGGATTTTACTATAAGTACATTATAATATATTAAACAGTAACTTTAAATTGTGAATGTTTCATATTTCTTTTTGGTTTGTTTTTAATTTGTAAATTCAAATATTTGATTTTAGGTATTGGAAATAAAAAAATATAATTAAGAAACAATCTTAATACTTTATAATCTAATTCCCAAATACTGTAAATTATATACTTAAAATATTGGGGTAAATTTGCAACCAATTAGGTTCTACTTCTTATTTATTTAGAACCTTCCTGATGATGGTAGATAGAACCTGATTAGTTGCTTTGAGCAACATCCCATCTTCACAAGAACACACATCTTAGTACATATACCCCTTTGAGTTTATTAAAAAATATATATTTCTAATCATTGAACCTACCCAGGAAAATAACAAAACTGTATAATTGTTTTCTAGAAACTGATATTTAAAGCCTTCAAATTTTCACATTATTTTCTATTATTTATGTTGTGTACATGCATGCCACAAAAATTTTGGGGTTAAGCATTTTGTGTAATAGCATCACTTCCTCAACACCATTTTTATACTTTTTAAACAACTAATTGGATAAAAATTATACTAACCTCCACAATGTATGACACAACAAGACATATAATCAACATCACTAGCATGTGGATCCTCCAGCTGGTTGGTGTGCAAACAAGCTATGAAGGAAAAACAGTGCCTTATTAACATGGTGTAAACAGGTTTCTACACACAAATACATATGCACGCACATGTGCAAACATAAACACTGTTACTATAATTTTCTTTTCTTCAATATGCTTACCTCTAAAACAACATACATGTTCTTGAAATTCGCAAATATGAAGAACAAGGTGAGGGCAAATTCTACTATTATTGTAGCCACAAATATGTCTATAAAAAAGAAAAAAGGAAGTTGTCATTAAGCACAGATTGACTTGAAAAAAAGTGTACGGTAGGTTGAGCGTGTAATGTTTAAAGTCCCATAAAGGGTAAAAGGTAAAGAATATTAAACAATACATAAAAAGCACTAAGGTAAATAAAAAATCTGTCTTCTCATAGAACCTCAATAAAGTTACTTTAAGCCAAATACTCTCTCTGCACATGTTATATCTGCCCTACCTGCAGTGCAGATGGTTTTGCCTATTTTGAGAACAAATTTGTACTACTATCAGATCTTAATAATGGCCTATAACTTTCTTTAAGAATGTGTCCTACTCAGTTACATGGGAACATGTTTAAATATTTTTATGAATTTAAAAATATACCCTTTATTTACCCTATATAGTATCAACATTATTTTCTCTCATGGTCAATTCATTTATCTTGACTTGCATTTGTGTACAGTTCATAAGTTGTACTATTATAGTAAGAAAAAGTATATAGCATGCATGTTACTCTCACATAACTATTACCTGTCCTTGACAAATCTAAGTAAATACCCAGTATACAGACAGAAACACCCCTTTTTGTGAAGATCTTATTTTATTATAAACACTGTTGGTGTTGGTTTCTAAATAACCTAATGATTAACTTAAAAAATCGGTGATAGATTGTGCAACTTACAGTTTGTATACAACGCTTTACGAAATGGCTTTCCCTTGGAGAAGACAAAGGCCAAGATCACCAGGTGACAAGCAGTAAGTAACCAAAGTGTTGAGTTTTCAAAGCTTTCATAGTTTTTCTTCTTTCTTAGTTCGATTAGGTTATATGTGAGATTTACATTTAGGCTTGTGTTCCCTGGATTACATGCACTGACAATGATAGAAAAACAGCCATTATGTTAGGATAGAGATGTTAATTAGGAAGTACAGTAGAAGCCTCTGATGAAAGTTAATTAAAACTGAAACACTGATTGTAGAGCTCGTGTATGTGCTTTATAGCTGGATTTCATACATTTTAAGACCTGTGAGTGCCACTCTGCACTTTAATAATAGCTCTATTGTAACACTTTGCTAATAGCTATTATAATAAAGATATGTTTTTTTTTTCCATTGGGGCCCTAATACATGAACCAAGGTAAGTATCCTCCAAACCTCATCTCTCCTTTCGTAGGGATTTTTTCTTGCAGATACAGAGTGCACTTCGGAGTCTTTGGCAATTTAATTCTTGTATCAGCAATAATTAGCAATTCACATCAATACATTAGAAAGGGTTATTAATAAACCACCCACTTGATAGTAAACAATTTATTAGACAGGATCCAGCTTGCTTCTGTCTTCTTTACACACAAAATCCCTATAAGTACTATAGTTTTTCAGTTACTGTAAAATCAGTATTAACACTTTACAATTTAAACACTATACAATATTGCAACAATACATTACATTACATCGTTTCCCTGTTTTATGTTCAGGAATTATTATTGCGCAATAATATGGGTAACCGAATGTCAGTAGTGACTGAGTTTTATATTTATGAGCTCAGATAGAATGTTAGCGCTTTTATAAATCTTGTTTCTATTCCCTTTTTGTATATTACAACTCTAAACAGTCCCTCCTGAAGCTGGACAATGTTGCTCCCATGCAGGTGAGTTAAGAGTTTAAAGTAAAGTTCCAAAAAGACGAGATTAAATACTGTCACTGCGGCAGTAGCTCTTTTAACTAAACTTCCTGCAAAGTTAAACTGTACTCCAATCTATTAGCATTGTAGGTTTAATATTTTCCAATTTGTAATAAAGAATAATTAAAAAAAATAATAATAACTGTTTGTATCCAAAGAATTAGCAACTACCTTGCTGCACATCTGCAGCCTTCTTTTATTAGATCAAGAAACAAATTTAACAGCTTTTAACTCACAGATTCAGTCTCTGTAATTTTCTCTGAGCTACTGTAGGTCTGAGGAGATTATAGCTTGTTAACACATCTGTCTATAAAACAGTCACTGCACAGTGGAGTTGGTCCCAGCTAGTTTGTTGTTACAGTTTATCTACAGCTGTCTTCAGTAGTGCAGTAACATTTGCTGATTCTGCAGCAATAAGAGGAGACGCTAGCATGTCAAACAGTCTTTACACTGAAGCTGAAGCATAGTTTCAAACTAAGTTGCTATTAAACAGTTTATTCTTGGTTAGGACACTTCTCTAGAGGTGGAGAGTATAGATATTGCTCTAGGTTCTGTAATGCCCTACTATCGCTGTGATTACTCAGGGCAGGACTGTGTAAGGTGGAGCTTGACAGTAGGGCTGGACACACCCTCCGTGACCATGTAGGGTGATAGGGGCTGGACTCACCAGAGTGTATCCCTCTGTTTACTTTGCAGGTGTCCAAGTCAGCTCTGCCCGATGCCCGCCTCCGGATCTGCATCACCACCCAACCACAGCTCTCCATCCATCCAGCCAGGGTTACACAGGGAAAAGAGTCAGCCGCTGCCCAAACTCCACCACTACTTCGCCGTGGATGTCTCTGATCACTGTTCCCAATTTCAGCACTGACAGAACAGTTAAGTTTGGTGACACAGCGCTCTGACAGTCCGGTGCTTTGCATAGTGTCTCCGCTCTCTCCTTTTCCTCAAACAAAACGACCAATGCCGTTTTTCACGGACCCCCTTTTATAAGTTCTGCTCCGGGGTTTCTCTGGGTGCGAGACTACTGCCTTTATCACGTGGCACCCCGGTTCAGCCGCTATTTAGTCCAGAACTTTCCTAAGAGTTCCCCCCATAAGCAAGGGAGGTAGTGTAGTCCACCATTGGAACAAATGGTTTGCCACAGTCCATTTCCCCTCTATGAGGGGTAGTTCTTTCCCATATTGCTAGCTTCCGTCTATGAGGGATTATTACCACAAGAAACATAAATATACATATTAAATCACAAAGTAAACATGAAAAATACACTTTATACAGTGTTTATAACCATTACAATACTTTGGATATTACACGCTTCCCCAGAGGTTTGCTGGTCCTCCAGCAAGCTGATCAACAAGACAATAGGCGCAGTATCACCTATAAGTAATACATATAGTATCATATAATCAATAAAAGTACTGATGGAGTAAAAATCCCTTGTTGGCCCTTGCGAACCTTCTTAATTCAATAGTTTAATTGCTGCACTACCATCCGATCCTTTCACCTGGTCACATATCAGCTCGGATGGTTCAGCTGCACATACATCAAGAGGAATAACAGCATTACAACCAGTACTCACATTACAATTTTCAAATACAGATCTTATGCTAATATCAGAGGGGCTACTAACATATTTCCATAAATAAACATGTTCATTATTTCAGTAACTACTTGTTGACTGTCAGTTTCATTAGAGGATTTCAATCTCTCTGTCTCTTCTTGTCGAATGTCATTTGTACCAGAATTGGACTCGTGGCATTTCTTAAGTTAATTTCGGTGAACATTTGTGGCCGTGGTTTCACCTATTTTTGACACTCGATAGACATCTATGTTGACTTTTGAAATGTTTAGAATGAGATAAGTTGTTCTCTCCCAGTAGGAGTCGAGTTTACTGCAGCATTCATTTCTTCTTTTCCAGACTAAGTCGCCTACTTTCAATGGTTTAGTTTTGGCACTCTCGTTATAATACTCCGCTTGTCTTTGTTGTGACTGTTTTGACTTCTGATCAAAAATTGTATAAGCTGTCTGTAATCTTTTTTGATGCTCTTACCCAGTCACTATGTGGAGGATCTTGTTGACAAGAACTTGAGGTGACACCTAACTCAAGATCAGCAGGCAGTCTTCCCTCTCTCCCAAAAAGCAAATACTATGGAGTAAAGCCTGTGGTACTGTATTTAGTATAATTGTAAATAAAGGTGATCTCAGGCAATAAAGCGGGACAGTTTTTCCTTTTCACATCATGTACCATCCTCAGGATACTAATTCATCCTCTCACACCTGCCATTCCCTTGGGGATGATAGGCCATGGTATGTATTTTTTTTACATCTGTACAGGTGACATATTTCATGAAACAGTCTAAACTTGAAAGTCGGTCCTTGATCTGTTAATATCCATTGAGGATAGCCAAAAGGTCATACAAACAAATACCCGAAGAATTACATTCTTTTGTTGACTTGGAAAAATAACTTGAGTGATAGGACTATGAGTCTTTGAGTTAATAGTTGATTGAAATAAAAGGCCCTTCTTAAAATGTAGCTGCTTACGTTGTCTCCACAATTTTACCAATTCTGGGTCAGTCTTTTGCCATTCTTCTTTTCCCCACACATACTTGGAAGAGAGTAGGGTCTTTAATTCAGTTACTACTGGGCTAGAATCTTGGATCTGTTCCCACTTATGTTCAGAACCGTTAGCATCAATTGTGATTTCATTCTTGACACACATTAGTCTTTGCTGAGCACTGGCGTTTTGATGATGGGTAAGTAATGTATAAAAAGCTGGCATTTCAAGATTCTCCCAGACAACTTCTTCATTCTCTTTTCCAGCATCAATTCAAGATAAGGCATCAGCATTACTATTGTTTTTTCCGCTACAGTACTTAATAGTAAATTTGTAATTGGCCAACCTTGAATACCATCTCTGCTCTAAGGCACCCAACTGAGCAGTAGATAAATGAGCTACTGGTTATTATTTGAGTAAGCCATAAATGGAGTAGCAAAAAGATAGTTCTTACATTTTTCAGTTACATCCCACACTAATGCCAATAATTCAAGCTTATAGGCGCTATAATTAGCATAATTTCTTTCGGTTTTCTTGAGACTCCTACTTGCAAAAGCAATGATGCATTCATGTCCGTGTTGTTTTTGTGGCAATACAGCATCTAACCTTAAAAAGATGCTGTATTTATTGACTTAAATTTTCCCGGGATCTGGGATAACTCCGGCAGCACCAATAACATGCCCTAAGTACTTCTTCTTCTTCCTCTTTTAAAATATGTCATTTCGAGGGTTTGTCTTTTAAGACATAATCGGCATTGGCATTCAAAGACTTCATCTAAATGTTTCAAGTGGTCATGGTAAGTCTCTGAAAATATAATGATATCATCTAGGTAGAGTAATCCCATATCAAAGTTTTGATAACCCAGACAATGTCCCATAGCTCGCTGAAAAGTTCTGGGGGCATTATACAACCTAAACGGCATAGGATTGAATTCAAATAATCCCATAGACATTGTGATAGCTGCTTTCTCTCGTTTATCTTTGGCCATCTGGATTTGCCAATAACCAGAGGTAAGATCTAGGGTCAAAAAGTAAGTTGCTAACTTTAAAGCAGTGAGGGACTCTTCAATGCGTGGCAGCAGATATGCATCTTTGTGCGTAAATTAGTTTAAGTTTAATAATCCATGTAAAATTGTAAATTCCCATCTTTTTTCCTCACTATTACAATTGGGGCAGCCCAAGGGCTATGGCTTTCATGTACTACTCCAGAGGCCTTCATCTCCTCTAACAACTTTCTGATGGGCTGATAGACAGCCAGAGCTATGGTTAGTTATGTCTCTTTGATTGAGGGAGCGCCCCTTGTTAGTATACAATGACGGACAGTTTCTACCTTTCTAAAATCAGCCACATGTTTTCTGAAAGTAGACACATTTTCCTTATCTATTCTCAATACTCCCTCCTTGAGCTCTATGGGAGTTCCTTCTTCACCTATGTGGATCTCTTCCTACTATTTCTGACCTTCTGAATCTGAAGATTGTTATTCTTCAACTTGTATAATATTCAGCATCAAATAATTATAAATATCCTGAAAGGTAACCCAAGATAGCTTGGCTAGGGTATAATTTCTGTGTAGTTGAACAACATAGTCATGGGGATTCAATATTCGTACTGGTACTCGGCCATTATTTACAGTCACTAAAGCTCGAGGGATAATTATGTTGGTTCTACTAGGAACAGAGCAAGGTTCCACGATGGCATAATATGCCCTTCCCAATTGGCCACATCTTGACTTTACCCCATACTATAGTCTCTGAATCTGGCTGAAAGAAAATAATTTTCAATCTGTCGTCCTTTTTTTTCCGAATCCCCCTTCTGTGTTCAAAAAGCATTGTTGAGTATGAAGAATTCGAATCACCTTGTGTATGGTTTTCCATATGTCTTGAGGAGCATGACATATTCCAGACTTTAAGGCCTTGATTAATGTTTCAGGGCAAAGAAATAAGATATTCATGCCAATAATGATTGTCGGGATTGTTGGATCAGTGACTTCTGTAATAATGAACCCTTGGCTTGACAAAGTGGTCGGCCCTACTTGTAGCTTAGGTTCACAATAACCGGAGCAGATAATATCCAGGCCCTTACCTGCCAATAACCTCAACCATGTCGGAGGAGGGGACAAAGGATCATTCATACCCCAGAACTGTTGATATGTATTACTCTGAATAGTGGACACCTGAGAACCTGTGTCTATGGTGGCAAAGAGTTCCACTCCACCAATTTTGACTGGTATGACAGAAAACTGTCCTACATATTTTTCACACCAGTCTTCCGGTTTAGAACCTACTCATGGTTCTGTTCCCGAGGGTCAGTCTCTGTTTTATGTTTAAAGACTCCTCTTCTCGGCAGAATTGTTCAATGTGTCTGCCATGTCTGCATCTCCGACATATAGGTCGTCCCTGGGAATCAAACTGGTCTGACAACCTTCTCCGTTGTCCTTGATTAGTACCCCACCATTCATTTCTAGACCTACAGGGTCCTGAGTGCTAGCCACCTTCAGCTCTTCCAGACACCCCTTGATTCGCTAGTTTCTGGATGTCTCTTCTCATGTTGGCCATTTCAGATACCATCTCTTTGATTTTACCATATTCCTAGAACCCTCTCCTGCCTCAATGTACTCGTCTTCATCTTTAGCGGCCCGTTTTTGGTAGCCAGGCAGCTCTGGGAAAGACACTTCAGTAGCCTGCATAGACCCAATTATTTAATAGCTGCCTCTTTAAAGTCTAGGAAGGAGTTTTCTTGTTTCTGTAACTGTAATAGTTTTAACTGAGACTTAATACTACTGCAATGAACTCCTTCAATGAGTCGGCTTATAAGGGTTTTATCCACATCAACAGTTTCTTTACTATTGATTTTTTGATATCTCGAAACGCTTCCTGTATACTTAAGGTGAAATCCCTTAATGTCTCTGTAGGTTTCTGTTTCCTCGCATAGAACCTTGATTTTAACTCGGACAAGGTTGTGATGTCAAATGTAGTGGCCAGTTGCTTGAACACATGCTCAGCTGTCACCCTTTCTTCTTCTGGCCTAGATAACACTTCTCTTAATGCTGGCCCTTTTAATTGCCCTATCAAAATCCCTACTTGTTGTGGTATTATTAAGGGATATAATTTGAACATCGACTGCATTTTTTTTTAAACTCTGTAAACTTGTTGGTATCTTTCCTTGGACTTTCTCCAGAATAGGTAGGCAGCCAAGGTGTACCAAAATAGTATGGTAATGTAATCACATTTCCACTGGTTGTGATTGAACCTGAGTGGGTGAGGGCCTAGCCAGAATTGGTTGCTCTTGACTCCCCGATGGGTTTCCCATGTTTGATTCTTCTGAAGACATTTTTCTTTTCGAATCATGTTCTAGTGATGTAAAAAGAAGTATGTAACTCTTTGCTAATAACTATTCTAATAAGATACATTTTTTCTGTTGGGGCCCTAATACATGAACCCAGGTAAGTATCAACAAAACCTCATCTCTCCTTCCTTAAGGATTCTTTCTTGCAGACACAAAGTGCACTTTGGAGTCAATGAACTTTGACAATTTAATTCTTGTATCAGCAAAGATAAACAATTCACATCAATACATTACAATGGGTTATTAATAAACCACCCACTTGACAGTAAACAATTTATTAGACAGGAACAAAAGGAAATTAGTCCCAAGGCGCAATCTCTTTTCTTCAGCCGGATCCAAAAGAAGGGGTCATCGCTCACCCCGTGTAGGTACAGTTTTGATTTGGAGAAATAGATCAAGGGCGATGAGAAGTTGTCAACACATCCACTTATTATATAAAACAATAATAAAACATAAATCAATAAATATCCTGATAGTGGAATTATTGAAATATAAGCTGCGGGAAGGGTGAGTTTTAAGTGTACCCGCACTCACAGAAAGATTAAGAGAATGGTGTACATAAAGGTTTCTTTAGACCTGACAGGGATTCACCATCGGTGCGATTTCCAAAAGCAAGTGTGGGATGCATACCGTACTCATTAAAAATTCAAAAATTCCACTATCAGGATATTTATTGATATATGTTTTATTATTGTTTTATATACTACGTGGATGTGTTGACAACTTCTTATTGCCTTTGATCCATTTCTCCACATCAAATTTATTAGACAGGAACCGGCTTGCAACTTCTGTTGTCTTTACACACAAAATCCCTATCAGTAATCAGTTAAAATACTATACTTTTTCAGTTACTGTGAAATCAGTATTAACACTTTACAATTTAAACACTATACAATATTGCAACAATATATTACATCGTTTCCCTGTTTTATTTTCAGGAATTATTATTGCGCAATAATATGAGTAACCGAATGTCACTAGCAGTGTTCCCTCTAAGCTGTGCGCACGTGCGCGCGCACACAACTCGACGAACGTGTGCACAGACATTACAACAGAGCGCACAAAGCAGCAGTGGTCCCTTTTTGCAGTTGTGGACTCAATTAATGTGTGTTTCACCCATTAACTACATTGTGTGCTGTGTTTTGAATGTTTAATATCATTTTGAAGTAAAGTTATCACAAATGCTGAACGTCATTTTCCAGTTATATAGAAGTGACGCACAAAAATTTTAATTTCCTTCCAAAGTGGCACAGCCAAAATCTTTTGCTGCACACAGCCTTCGTAAAATTAGAGGGAACATTGGTCACTAGTGACTGAGTTTTATAAGTCATGTCTCTATTCCCTTTTTGTATATTACAACTCTAAACAGTCCCTCCTGAAGCTGGACAATGTTGCTCCCATGTGAAGGGGTTAAAGTAAAGTTCCAAAAAGACGAGATTCAATCCTGTCAATGTGGCAGTCGTTATTTTAACTAAACTTCCTGCGAAGTTAAATTGCACTCCAATCTATTACCCTTGTAGATTTAGTATTTTCTAATTGAACAGCTTTTAACTGAAATATTCAGTCTCTGTAATTTTCTCTGAGCTAGGTCTGAGAAGATTATAGCTTGTTAACACATCTGTCTATAAAACAGTCACTGCACAATGTTTGTCCCAGCTAGTTTGTTGTGACAGTTTATCTACAGCTGTCTTCAGTAGTGCAGTAACATTTGCTGATGCTGCAGCAATAAGAGGAGACGTGTCAAACAGTCTTTACACCAGGCATGTCCAAACTGTGGCCCTCCAGCTGTTGTGAAACTAACATATCAGCATGCCTTGCCATAGGTTTACCATTCCCTAATAGCAAATCTGTGGCAAGGCATGATGGGACTTGTAGTTTCACAACAGCTGGAGGGCCATAGTTTGAACATGCCTGTTTTACACTGAAGCTGAAGCACAGTATCAAACTCAATTGTTCTATAATGCACTCCTTCTATTGCTGTGATTTCTCAGGGCAGGACTATGTAGTGTGGATCTTGACATTAGGGCTGGCTGCACCCTCCATGACCATGTAGGGTGATAGGGGCTGGACCCACCAGAGTGTATCCCTCTGTTTATTTTGCAGGTCTCTGAGCCAGCTCTGTCCGATGCACGCCTCTGGATCTGCGTCACCGCCCAACCACAGCTTTTCATCCATCCCGCCAGAGTTACACAGGGAAAAGAGTCAGCCGCTGCCCAAACTCCGCCACTACTTCGCCGTGGATGTCTCTGATCACTGCTCCCAATTTCAGTGCTGACAGAACAGGTAAGTTTGGTGACACAGCGCTCTGACAGTCCGGTGCTTTGCATAGTGTCTCCGCTCTCTCCTTTTCCTCAGACAAAACGACCAATGCCGTTTTTCAGGGACCCCTTTTTATAAGTTCTGCTCCGGAGTTTCCCTGGGTACAAGACTACCTGCCTATATCGCGCGGCCAGTGCAGCCGCTATTTAGTCCAGAATTTTCCTAAGAGTTCCCTCCAATAACCAAGGGAGGTAGAGTAGTCCACCATTGGAACTAATTGTTAGGCACAGTCCATTTCCCCTCTATGAAGGGTAGTTTTTTCTTGTATCCTAGCTTACCTCTATGAGGGATTTTTACCACCAGAAACATAAATATACATATTAAAGCACAAAGTAAACATGAAAAATACACTTTATACCGTGTTTATAACCATTACAATACTGTGGGTATTACACCATGTTTTTGCCTTTTAATCTCTAATTACTTGTGTTAATAATCTGGTCAAAGACTTACCTATAAACGTCATCCCGGCTGTACCATGGCTGCTGCTGGACAATGAGAAAAGCGTATGTCTGCATTGCTATCGTAAACAAAACATTGTAGACCACAGAAAAAAGCATAGATGGAGAAATCAGTTGGCCTGGTGGTCTGTATGGTGCAAGCTTATGGTACGCTGGTGTGGAGCTCACTGTTTGAGAAGAGGGAATAAGGAGTGATTTATTTATTTACAGTTTCTTATATAGTGCAGCATATTCTGTTGCACTTTACAATTGGAAACAACAGTGATTAAACAAATTGGGTAGAAACAAACTGACTTAGAGGTAGGAGGGCCCTGCTTGCAAGCGTACAAACTATAGGGATGATAGGAGGGATACATAAAGATAGAACTCCATAGCATGGCAGTCCCACCAGATTACAAGACAGATGGGATGCAATTAGCTATGAATGCTACTGGAGGCTATGTGAGAAATCCAGAATATGATAAGCTTGCCTGGAGAGGTGAGTTGTCAGGGAATGCAAAACTTTGGAGGCTAGAGGAGAGTCTTAATGTGCATGGAGAGGCATTCCATAGGGTGGGTGCTGCCCGATAAAAATCCTGCAAGTGGAAGCAAGTCGCTGTAGTCAGAGTAATGGCTTTGTATTTAAGTAGAATAAATTAGATAGATAGGATGAGAACCAAGAAAGGGCTGTGTTCTGAAGACCTAGGGATTGTAGTGTTTGTATGAGAAGAGAGTGGTCAACAGTGTCAAAGGCAGCCTAGAGATCTAGAAGAATAAGAAGTGAGAAATGACCTTTAGATTTAGCAGTGGCCAGATCATTTACTACTTTAGTCAGTGCGGTCTCTGTGGAGTGTTGAGCACGAAAGCCTGACTGAAGTGGGTCCAATAAGTTGTAGGAGTTAAAAAAGTGTGTGAGGTGAGTGTAGGCACGTCCCTCAAGTAGCTTGAAGAGGCATGGGAGCTGAGAGATCCTGTCGGATGGTAGTTAGAGATACAGTTTGGTAACATTGTATACTGTACACAGAGGTGATTGAGAAGCTGAATAGAATTTGCATCTCTTGCACCCTGAAGATAAACAATATAGACAAGTTTCACAATGTTACCTAAGCTGGTCATATCATATACACAAGATCTGCCCAGCTCTACATGGGCTCCATATGCACCTCTGTCACTGCTAGAGATAACACTAGCAAGTGTACACCTGTTTTTTTTTTTTGAGATGTGGTTTCACAGTACACACTTCATCCCCAATAAAGTACATGAAAAAAACTGGAAAGCACTTCGTAAGAATGAGGTGCTTGACCCAGCAGCTGCAAAGTCCAGTAAATGTCCAGATAGTGCCATTAGTAACTAATAAAGCTGTTATCACTATTGTCAAAGGGAATTATAATATGATGCAAACATCATTTTTATTAAGTTAAAATAAATGCACACATCTCTTGCATTTTCCATTTAAAGATTAGTTTTATTGTTCCTCAGTGAGAAAAACAAAATAGCAATCTAGCAAATATGATACCTTTTAATGGCTAACAAAAATAAATGTTGTTAAAATGCAAGCTTTCGAGACTTCTTAGGTCTCTTCCTCAGGCATGGTATAACAAGGTGTGTGAAGAACCACATATATATACACAGCAGAGTAGGAACAAGATGTGATAGATGGACATTCTTAAGATCAAAACAAAACAAAATAACAGAATGAGCTTGTAAATTGAGTCCTTAATTGGTTTGTAGATAAGTAGTGTGAAAGTTTTATTGTCTCTAAGTTGATGACAGACCAGAGTTAGAGCTCCGATGCCCTCACTCTCTCTGGGCCAGTCTCCTCAGATGTTGTAGTGGGCCATAAATCCCTCGGATAGATTCAGTCCTGTGTTAAGGGTGTCAAACGTTGTCATTAATTTGTATTCCCAGACCCTCCTGTCTCTTTGTGATTTGAAAAATCCGAGGGATTTATGGCCCACTACAACATCTGAGGAGACTGGCCCAGAGAGAGTGAGGGCATCGGAGCTCTAACTCTGGTCTGTCATCAACTTAGAGACAATAAAACTTTCACACTACTTATCTACAAACCAATTAAGGACTCAATTTACAAGCTCATTCTGTTATTTTGTTTTGTTTTGATCTTAAGAATGTCCATCTATCACATCTTGTTCCTACTCTGCTGTGTATATATATGTGGTTCTTCACACACCTTGTTATACCATGCCTGAGGAAGAGACCTAAGAAGTCTCGAAAGCTTGCATTTTAACAACATTTATTTTTGTTAGCCATTAAAAGGTATCATATTTGCTAGATTGCTATTTTGTTTTTCTCACTGAGGAACAATAAAACTTTTCTTATCAACTGGCTAACACGGTACCAAACTTTTTTCTTTTTTCCATTTAAAGATTGAATGGGAATATGTTTAATTGTCATGGACCAGTTGTTAAAACTTTGATAATGTGAACAGATCATAGCACTAGTGTTAGGAATTTAGGCACAACCAATAGGAATCAGACATTATAGGAATGGGACAATAGGATTATTTTTGGGAAATTCTGAATCATTAAAAAGAACTATGCATCTATTTGCTGTAGTAACATATTTACTCACTTGTTAAGAAAATGACAAACATAATTGCGAAATCATGGACCAGAAATTGATTATTCCCAAAGATGTTGCGTTGCTGGAAAGCAGAGAGCATACATTTTTACTTATTGCAGAATGTGCGCTATTATTAATATTTAATTAATGAAAGATAATTTCCTATTATGCTGGGTTTTTTTTTTGTATCCGGTCTATGGGTCGAAAGGGATTAGGTCGAAAGTGAATAGATTGACCATTTTTGGTCAACAGGCAATAGGTCAACACATGAAAAAGGTCGACACAAGCAAACAGTTGACATGTTTATGGTCGACATCAGAAAATGCTGACATGAGTTTTTAATGATTTTTTCCTTCAAAACTGACTTGTTTTTACTTCAGGATCCAAGTGGGCATAGATGGGGGAATATATTAGAGTGCCGGAAGCACAAGGGGACGCAATACACGTATGCGGTGTCCATGTTGACATAGACACAAAAAACCTGGAAAACTTGTGTTGACCTTTTCCTGTGTCGTCCATTCCCTTGTCAACCTTTTGCTCATGTTGACCTTTTTCATGTGTTGACCAATAGTGGTCACCTTATTGACTGTCGACATAATTACTGTAATTCAACTCTAATAATCCACACCCATTTTTTGTGCTGATGTAGAGACTTCCACTAAGCATCTGAACGCAGTCACCGGAAGTGCTGGAAACACTGAGGGTGAAATTTAAGAAGAGGTAATAAGCATCAAATAAGCTGATTATCACTATTTGATACTTTTTGTATGTTTTCAAAAAAATCGCACATTTTATAGGATGGGAATTGCGGCAAAAAATCCGATTTTTAAAATGTGCAATATGGTGCGATTTCGGAAAGTGCGATAAAATCGCATTACATTAAATTTCGCCCTTAGTATGTATAAAAATATCACTTTTCTGTATGGTATCTGCAAATATCTAACAATTTTGCCATTACCATACAAATGTATAGCATCATAAAAGCATTAAGATATGTAAAAAATCTCTACATGTTGCATATAGAATTTTTCGGCAGAGATTTCCTGTTGGTACAGAACCAGGGGTGTGCGTGCACGAGACACTCGCGTGCCCCGTGGCAATGAAGCCACCTCCCCCGCCGTCGGTCCCCCTTGCCGCCCCAACCCCCCCCCCCCCCCGAACTGGGCTGCGTCTCCCTGAAGCGGAGACGGGCAGTGAGGCGTTGCCCAGCCGCTGTGATACTGGGACACGTGTGCGCATGAGACGCACGTGTGTTCCAGTCCCTATCGCCGGCACTCGCCACAGAAGGGGATCTGGCAAACGCCGGCAATGAATGAGCCAGGCACCATCTGTATGTGTTTTAACCTTTGTATCAGCTACTGAGTTCTGGGCTGCTCATGTGAGGTCTTGCAATGGTTGTGAGATGTCACTCATGTCACTCATGTCCAGTGGAGCCAGCTGGGAGGTAAGACACAGCACTAGGTTGATGCATTGTGACACTGGTAGTGATCACCGTAAAGGGAAACTTTAACTCCCTCAATCCGACAGCCAAAATGTTAACACATCTTGTCAGTATTGCTTCCTACTTTGCTTTGAGAAGAGCTATAGCATCACTATCAGTGCCAATATAATATACAGTAGCAATTTTGAATGACAGGATCACTTATTTATCAGACTTAATTAATAGTATATGCGGGCCATTGATGTGGCATTGCAGCAGGCAGCAGCTTTCTAAATGTGAAGTTAATTGATACTGATCCTCCATGTCATTGAAAAGCTGAGAGTGTACCGCTATGATGTCTCAAAATCTGGGTATATAGTGGGACTGGGGCTAGGGGAAGAGTGCATGAGGGGCACCTGAATGAAGAGGGGCACACTGGTCACTTCAACTGGTCCTGGGGGGCAAAGGCATACAAATATTGTTCCTACTGTACCAGTACTACTTGAATGTAGTGAAATAAAACATCAAGATAATTGCAGAAAAGTAACAACAAAACCTTACCCAGTAGAGCAACAATGTATTGATATATTCAATCAACCCAAACATAGCCATATATTTAAACATGCAGAAAGATGTGACAAGGGCAGCTCGTCCTTCCCTGTTAAAAAATAAATACATAACGTCAGTCACAGCAGCAACGGTCACAGAAGGCAAAAGAGGGAGAGTGAAAATCGACAGGCAAGTGAGTAAGCACTCTCCCTCTCTGGCAACTGACCTGTTCACACATCCTGGTAGCAGAGGCAGATTTTCCACAAGGCAATCAAGGTGCCTGGCTAGGGCCCAGCAGGTCCAAAGGGGCCCCATAATGATACCCTGGCCATCCAACACGTTCCCAGAGGAGCATTGCGCCAATATGGTGTGATGTCATGACATCACACAGACCTGACAACGCTACCAAAATCCCTTTGATGTTCTTTGATACGATAAAAAATATTTGGACACACAAAATGGTTTCACCACTGTATGTGGGCAGTCAGGTTACTTTACATGTGACGCAGGTAGTACGCCTAATTCCAAAAGACCTAGAGCCTGATTCAGATTGCAATCAGCAGCAAAAATATAGTGCTATGGATTGTTTGAGAAGGGTCCCCAAACCAGTGTCTTGCCTAGGGACCCATGAGATCTACATCCGCCTCTGCCGTGTAGTGTCTGAAACTGTTTAACCATGATAATCACTGAAGCAGAACCAGACAATTAACTAATGATATCATAGTAACATAGTAATTAAGGCTGAAAAAAGACCTTAGTCCATGTTTATCCACATGATAATATATCTTTCCCTTTATTTCTCTCCACTTTATCTCTCTTGGAGGCTTGAATTAATTAGCAGTAATACACCTCATCCTTACCTCTAGCAGCACATTCCTCCCTGACCCCTGTAGGAACACATCTGTAGTAATATATTCCCCCCTCACCTCTGTAGTAGCTCATTCCTCCCTGACTGCTGCTGGAACAACCCTGTAGTAATACATCCCACACTCACCTCTGTAGTAACACATTACTTGCAGACCCTTGATGGAACAAACCTTTAGTAATACATACATGTAGTAACAATTTTTCCACCACCCAAAACTGTATCAGCATTTTCCTCTTCATAGACTGTAAACCTTTGCACCCAGGCTCCCCAGACAGCTAGGCTAGTCACTGGGATCACCAGTCTTAAGGTGCCCATACATTAGTACAATATGGCCCTTTTTCACATGATTTCGACCTATCGGGCCAATAAGTCATGTCAAAAGTGCCATATCGTATGTGATTTTCCTCCAATTCCAATCTGATGCGCGGTCCTGTGTGCATCGGATTGGATTTGGAGATCAAGGCATCCATGATTGGGATCAGATACTATACATCATCGGCAAAAGGACTGCATATGGGCCCTTATTCAGATCTGATCGCAGTACAACTTTGTTCTCAAAATGGTCAAAACCATGTGCACTGCAGGTGGGGTAGATTTAACATGTGCAGAGAGAGTTCAATTTGGGTGGGGTGTGTTCAAACTGAAATAAAATTGCAGTGTAAAAATAATGCAGCCAGTATTTACCCTGCACAGAAACAAAATAACTCACACAATTCTAACTCTCTCTATGCACGTTACATCTGCCCCACCTGCAGTGCACATGGTGTTGCCCATTTTGAGAACAAATTTATACTGCGGTCAGATCTGAATAAGGGCCATAGTGTATAATATGCGATCCTAGCCGCTGGGCAGTTCAGTTGTCTGAGTATCTGCATGAGTCTGCATTCCATACCTCTGTGTAGTGTAAAGAGACCTTTACATGAATAGACTGGTTAAAAATCAGAGCACAAATAGTTCATTTTAATTCTAATAATAATGGGTATTACTTTGGAAACAGCATCTTGAGGGGCCCTGTATATTTCCTGCTTTCCATCAGCCATAGTTACATCACTGGTTTAAAGGTGCTTTTAGCAATAGGAACCAGAGGGCCATCAATGGTTGATTCCAATTAGCGAAACAAACTAAAGTATTTCTCTTTAAAATGCTGTTATTCTCTCTCTTCGTTTTTCCCAAATATCATGGACAATAGATGTCTATTTTATGATGGTCATATTGTCTAAGTTTATAAGATCCATGTTCCTGACATAAACACTGTTATCCACTGTTATAAAAATTGTAATAGAAATATGTGTTGCTTCAGTGTTTTTGAGGAATGCCCGCCATTACTGAGTATGCTATGTTTGTTTAGGTAATAAATTACTTACTTGAGTAATTCTGGCACACACTGAATATTTGTGAGGTGAGAATTAAATGGTGCAGCCACAGAGGCTTCTTGTACGGACAATGAAATCCCAGCATTGGCCATTTTCAGAGCCTGAAAGAAAAGCTTTATGATTATACATACTTATGTATCAAGTGATATAAACAACTACAAAAAGGATAAAAGCACTATAACTTCAAAAGTAATAATTATCTCAATATACGATCTATAATATATAATACACACTAAAAAAAAAAAAAAAATACAGGGTGGCACTTAAGAACTCTTAATCATGTAGCAACCACTAAAGTCAAAGGGGGAAATATACTAAGATGGTAGTTCTATTGAAGATGTGATGTTGCCCATAGCAACCAATCAGATTTTACTTCTTATTTATTGAGCACATTCTAGAACAGGGCTGGGCAACACCGGCCCTCCAGATGTTGATGAACTACACATCCCAGCATGCCTTGCATCAGTTTCAGCATGGCCACATAGCAAAACTAATGCAAAGCATCCTGGGATGTGTAGTTCATCAACATCTGGAGGGGCGGTGTTGCCCAGCCCTGTTCTAGAAGATAATTGACAGGATTTAATTGGTTGCTATGGGCAACATCAAGGGCGAGATGTAATAGGGTGCAATTTATTAGGCATGTTAAAAAAAACGGCCAAATTTGCATGTTTTCCGAAAACCGCACATTTAACAGGGTGCGAATTGTGGTGAAAATCTTTACAAAAAATAGCAGCCAGGGCCGGTGCAAGGGTTCTTTGCACCCTAGGCAAAACCTCTGCCAACTCCCCCCCCCCCCCCATTAACCCTTAGGAAAGAGGTATTTATTTATTTACCGTTTCCTATATAGCGCTTTGCAAATGTTGACAACACTGAAAGAACAAACTAGGTCTTATATAGCGCAGCAGATTCCATTGCGCTTTACAATAAACAAACTGGGTAAAGCAGACATACATGGAGGAAGGAGGGCCCTGCTGCAAGCCTCAGTTGCGCTCCACTTAGATGGAAGCTACTCGGCTAATGATTATGCAGTTTCCGGCTATGAACACTTCCGGCGCCTCCGGACCCGGCATTGTGCTGCTCGTTGAGACTGATTGTTTCACCCCTATTCTTTTCACACACACACACACACATATATATATATATATATATATATATATATATATATATATATATATATATACAAGGTTTGTGAGGAGGCACTCCCAAGTGAAGTGTAGGTATCAGGTGAAAACAAGTTGAAGTACTGATCCGGTGCCCTCCTAGCAATAATCCAGCCACTGCTGGCAATGTATATCGGGGGTTGGCGGCACTCAGAAAAAACTCAGAAAAAACGACACCACACAGGGTTTAAACCGACGTTTCTGTGCTCAGCGGCACTTTTATCAAGGTATATATATATATATATGAAAAAAATAATTTCATCTGAAAGTGGGGAGTGCCCCCTTCTTTGCCAAGTGTGTGTGTTTGTGTGTGTGTGTATATATATATATATATATATATATATATATATACACATACATACACAGCCATACATGGGCTCTGTTATACACAAATACATTATCACCCCCTCCCCAGGCAGCCACTACTTCAGGTGCCATACCTCCACAACAGCGGACGGCTGCTCTCTGATTGATGCCCGCAGTTCTGTCACAGTGCCGCGGGTCCCCCCTCCTGCCTTCCAGAAATTGCGGAAACATTTATTTTTAAATGATGCAGTCTGCAGACGATATACCAGCGCTGGCGCCGATGACACTGATAAGCTCCGGTGGGATGCGGGCGCTACCTCCCGCCGATTACATTCACCAGCTCGAAGGGGAAGGGAGGTGCTGGCGCTACCCCCGCCGATGACACTGACTAGCTCTGGGGGGCTGGGATGCGGGCGCTACCCCCGCCGATGACACTGACTAGCTCCGGGGGGCTGGGATGCGGGCGCTACCCCCACCGATGACACTGACCAACTACAGGAGGGAGGGGGAGGGAGGGGGGGATTACGGCCTCACCTGCACTTTACATGAAGGCTGGGATGAATGGCCGGTGCGTTCCTCCTGCTCCTCGCGCGGCAGCTGCTTTCCTGCAGCTCGGTACCGCCCTCCAGTGGCCGGCGCCCTAGGCAAATGCCTGAAGCTGCCTAGTGGTGGCGCCGGCCCTGATAGCAGCACTAATCGCATGTGAATTCCGACTTTGTCTAAAAAATGGCACCCTATTACATTAGAGAGTTTTTTTTAAAAAGGTGCTCTTTTTCACCTGCAATTTAGTGCGATTTTAAAAAATGACTAAAAATTGCACCCGATTACATCTCGCCTCAAATCTTCAGTTAAACTTCCATCTTAGTAAATTTACCCAAAAGGATTATCCAACATTTCAGGGCTCTAAACCCATTTTTTTAAAGACTAATATATAATACATAAATAATGTAATAATTTTTCTGCAGCTCTCAAGAATTAAGTGCTGAAACACAAAACAAAAACAAACTAGGAGTCCTGGTGCTATTATTGTAGCATGCAAGTGCATTTTATACAAAAAATAATAATAATGTTAAAATCATGGAGGACAGCAACCTCCTGTGGAGCAGATGAGCACTGACATGTAGAGGCTTATTAAGGTCCAGGTTGGAGATTCTATGTAATATTGATAGTGCCGCATGGTAATGCACAAGGAAGCATCTATTACAAGCAGACACCTCCTGCTGCAGTAGTAATCAAACCTGCATCCTAGGATGCAGCATATTATCTGTCTCCTACTATCGGGCAGCTTACGGCACCTAAGGGGTATTCGCGTTTTCCTATCTTACATAAGTAATTAATTAATTTGTTAAATGGTCTTCAGTTAGTCCTTAACTGGTGGGTTCACTGGCGGATTCCAGGGGGGGGGGGGGGGGGGGGTGAGGCGGGCAGCACCTATAATGATTCTAGCACCAGTATCGGTGGTGGTTTTAGGGGCAGGTAGGTAGGGCAAACTAATTTAAATTTGACAGAGCTGCCTTTCACTTGATGCCACACTTATTGTATACCAAACAGTGCCCGCTGCTGAGTTTCTCACTCCCACCTTCCCGATGCGGGCGCAACGTCATTGCACATGGCATTCTCAGAGCATTCTCAGAGCAGCCGCGGGTGGATGAGCAGCAGAGCGGTGGGCGATAGTGTATGGTACTACATGTGGCTGCCTCCCCTGCCAGCCAGCCAGTACCTGGTGTGAATACTGGCTGCAGCCTGCCTGCCTTAGGCCCTGGCCCTGGTGAGACCCATCATCCTGGCCAGTCCCGAATCCTAGCAGCAGCATGGGCCCGTAAGTTATACTATACTGGTCAATGCTCTACTGTACATTGTACCTCTGGGCTGCAGCCCCCCCAGGTAAAATCCGCCAGTGTAGTGAAGCCAGATGAAAGGATCTGATGACCAAACCCCCTCCTCTATCATGGTGCTCTCTATTAATTTCTTCTGGATCCTTTCTTCTGGTGGGTTGAAGCTAGTATTCTTCTATCTGCAAATAATGCAAAACATCTACAGTAGATCACAGAATTTTCAAATCATAAAATAGTGTATGTTGTACTAAGCTACTGTTGCTACAGAGTTTCCTTTGCTTCGTCTGTCTTTCAACGCAGGATTTCTGATGCTATGCAGTTCAGTGTTCCATGACAAATTTAGCTTGGCTGTTGCTTTGGACAGTATTAATATAACAAATCCTGCAGTGGCTACCTAAAAGGTTATGCTAATATATACATTACAGAGACATAGAATTAGCACAGTGACCCAGTGTGACCACGCCAATGTGCTTTTGCTATGTCAGCTTCACCAGGGCAAGTCACAACACTCTCCAATAATTACTGGTAGCATTATAAGCCCAGGCTGGAGAGTGTCCAAATGCATATTGGTGTGTTCACACTGGGTTACTGTGCTAATACTATGTCTATCTAAGGTTATATATTAATATAGCCTTCTGGATAGCCATTGAAAGGTTGTTATATCAATACTATCCAAGCTAACAGAGACACTGGGTCATGGAACACTGACCTGCACAGAGAAATCCTTACCTGACAGACAGCCTAATTCAGGGGGTTGAACATTTACTCATTTTAATAAATAATTTAGGGGGAATATCAAATAATTATCTGCCTTATAATCATTTTATGCTGCTTTTATTGGAAGAATAAAACAACTCGGTGCAATTTGTTGGTACTTATATAATATCTGGGCTCCCATTTTTCTTATGAGACCGCGTCCCCTCGCCACACTATATAAAATCAACTCCATGCGTAGTTGGATAGTAGGGGTATGAAAAAATGGGGTGCATTTAACATGGGAGCCCAGATAATACATAAGTACCAATTTGTGTTTATTATGATTAGGCAGTCTATTGGATAAGGAAACTGGGTACTTGTTTCCTAGAACGGCCACAATCGCGGGCATCGTGTACCTTAAAGTTAAGGTACACGATGCCCGCGATGGACCCGATTTCCTTTGAAATCAGGGTACTTGTTTCCTAGAACGGCCACAATCGTGAGTGATCGTGGCTCTTAATTAAGGGACACGATCCTCACGATGTGGCCGATTTTTTACAATTTTTTCCCTTTGATTGACAGAAATCGGGTCAATCGGTCGGTCGCGACCAATTAAAATCGGCCGCGATGCGACCGACCGATTGACCCGATTTTTCCATAGACTTCAATGTTAAAAAATCTTTTAACATTGAAATCGGGAGGATCTTGTCGGTCTTGTGCCATTATAATGGCACAAGATGAGATGGACTTGAATAAGTCCATCTCACATAGGGAAAAATGATAAAAAAGGTGAAATGGGCCAATATGACCCATTTCACATTTTTTATGTGCCCGCCATGACCCCACGATAGACGTCAACCCGAAGCGTGGCGAGCGCAGCGAGCCCGCGAGGGGCGGCGGTGCGCGTCCTCCGACCTTTTCATTCCCCTACTATCCACTAGGGCGTGGAGTGAGAATAGAATAGTGTGGCGAGCGCAGCGAGCCACCGAGCCCGAAGCGTGGCGAGCGCAGCGAGCCCCGCGAGGGGACGCGTATACCTGTGAAGTTATACGCGTCCCCTCGCGGGGCTCGCTGCGCTCGCCACGCTTCGGGCTCGGTGGCTCGCTGCGCTCGCCACACTATTCTATTCTCACTCCACGCCCTAGTGGATAGTAGGGGAATGAAAAGGTCGGAGGACGCGCACCGCCGCCCCTCGCGGGCTCGCTGCGCTCGCCACGCTTCGGGTTGACGTCTATCGTGGGGTCTAGCCCACTTAGTAACATTTGGGGGGGCAATTGAAAATAATTAGGTGAAAAAAAAAAAAAAATCGGGTGAAAAATCGGTCGGTCGGATCGGTCGCATCGCATGCGACCAAATCGCATGCGATGCGATCGATCCGATTTTTTATCTTACGACCACAACGATCTAAATCGTTGTGGCCGTGCTAGGAAACAAGTACCGAAATCAGGTCCATTTTGCCGGCAAAGGCAAAATTGGGGGCATCGCGTCGGTCGCGTGCATTAACATGGCCCCCGACGCGACCGACGCGATGCCCGCGATTTTGTCATAGGCTTCAATGTTAAAATATTTTTAACATTGAAATCGGGAGCATCGCGTCGGTCTTGTGCCATTATAATGGCACAAGATGAGATGGACTTGATTAAGTCCATCTCACATAGGAAACAATGTGAAATGGGCCAATATGACCCATTTCACATTGTATATGGCCCCGTCGTCACCCCACAATTGACGCCAACCCGAAGCGTGGCGAGCGAAGCCGCGAGGGGCGGCGGTGCGCGTCCTCCGACCTTTTCATACCCCTACTATCCACGTCGGCGTGGAGTTCAGAATATAAAGTGTGGCGAGCCCGAAGCGTGGCGAGCGGCCGCGTATACCTGTGAAGTTATACGCGTCCCCTTGCCACGCTTCGGGCTCGCCACACTTTATATTCTGAACTCCACGCCGACGTGGATAGTAGGGGTATGAAAAGGTCGGAGGAGGCGCACCGCCGCCCCTCGCGGGCTCGCTGCGCTCGCCACGCTTCGGGATGGCGTCAATCGTGGGGTGGCGTTGAGGGGGTAAAATTGGGGGTCTGGGGAATATTTTACATTGAATCCAATCTAAAATAGGGTCCCAGGGACCCTATTCACATTTGATTCAATGTAAAAATTGGGTCGATCGCGTCGGTCGCATCGCATGCGATTTGGTCGCATGCGATGCGACCGACGCAATTTTTCCGACACGACCACCCCAATGCAAATCGGAGTGGCCGTGCTAGGAAACAAGTACCGAAAACTGAAATACTGTAAGAAATAGAACATGATCCACCATATTATACAAGGGAACACTTTGGGGAGATAAATAAGAATATATTTATGTAGAGGCTGTTTTTCTCTCTATATATTTCTCTGTAAGAATCCAAAGTACATATTAGATTTTGCTGATTTCGAAATGTTGGAATGACAAAATGTAATGTTCATATGGTACAGTGTGTAAACATTATGTTGCTGCTGATGTGTGCTCCCTTGTGTCGCCAGCGACATCCTCTGTTACAACTGCATGCAGCTCAATAAGAGAATACCACTAGCGAAGGCCATGCTCTTGTCAATGCTTGCTCCCACACTGGGTCCCATCACTGGCGATATTGCGCTGGGTATACATCCGCTAAATTGTATCCAGCTTAAGTCCTGAATTTGCTACTTACAATAATAACAGACACAATACAGACCCTGGGCGAGATGTAATAGGGTGCAATATTTAGACAGCTAACTTTCAAGTCCAACGTCTAGTCAGGCTCAACAGCCCTAGCGCTAGTAGCAGATCCACTGGTGAGCCACTTTAAAATAAGAACATTAACATCGTTCAACATTCAATGTAGACTATTTTTGAATAATAACAAAAAGAATTGCAATTAATTTAAGCCAGACTGGCTAACATACTTTTTTTTGACAGAAAACTCCCCAGGCTGGACCTGGTCTATTTATTTATCGATTTGGTACTTATGTAGTATCTGGACGCCCGATTAAAAAATCGGGTCCATCGCATCCCATCGCATGCGACCAAATCGCATGCGATGCGATGGACCCGATTTTTCCATAGGATTCAATGTTAAAATGGACTGAGTCCGAAGTGTGGCGAGCGCAGCGAGCCCCGCGAGGGGATGCGGAATACTTTTTAACAAATCCGCGTCCCCTCGCCACGCTTCGGGCTCAGTGGCTCGCTACGCTCGCCACAGGTTTATATCCAACTCCATGCGTAGTTGGATAGTGGGGAAATGAAAAGGACCCTTTTTCCCATAGAATCCTATGGAAAATCGGGTCCATCGCATCGCATGCGATTTGGTCGGATGCGGTGCGATAATCGGGCGTCCAGATACTACATAAGTACCATCGATTTTGGTCATGTTTAGGATGTGATTTGAAAAATCACACCCTATTACATTTGTGATTTTAATGTTTTATATGAGAAAACATCTGGTTGCGATTTTTGCGATGAGATCAATTACATATATTTTTGTGAAAAGGCCTGCGTTTCCATGGGTGCGCCCATCGGTTTTGTGGCCACACCCATGAGACGCTGGGCGGACTCCAGCAAATGCCCCCTGCCTGTCACTAAGACTGAGAGCGCCTCGGAAAGAGACATTTTGCCACAGGCGTTGGCAGCTGGGGCCTACACATGCGCATTGGCGACAATATGCATGCACAGACCAAAACATCAGATGTACAGGTCTGAATTGACCCCTGGTGGGGGATGGTGATGGGAGGCGTTGACAAGGTGGTGGAGACCTGGGGGAGCTGCGGTTGAAGGGGACACGCGTGCATCTCGTGCGTGCGCATCTGCTTCGGCTGGCAAATCCATCTGTACACACAGTGAAAGTATAGTTTTATTTCAAACACCTGTATACTTACCGGCATCCCTTGTAGCCCTTCAGGCGTCTCCTCCAGTAGAATCCATATGGTAATGATAAAAATACAAATGCAAGTCCCGTACCATACAAACTGGAGAGAATCCATATGTATACATGAATGAATGGAGGGCCTCCATGTTACTTGTGTCAATTGGAGACTGATTAGCATACCACAAGCATGACCAAATTAACCTTTGTGGTTTGAGGCAAACAACAGGATCCCACACATACACTTCTATGGCGCTGCTACATCTGTATACCTACATTATAATAAATAATAGACACCACACTTGGCCACCACAATGGGCAGGCTATAGTACTGGACCATGGTCAACACCACTGCAAATCATAGAGGAAGGCATTGTCATGGCATCATGGAGGCATAATTTATCCTTTACTGCAGGAGGGATATATCTGTATCACTTTGCTTTATATGCATCTGTAGATTGCACATTCCTATGATACAGTTGCAGAGGTGGGACTGCACCACTGTCCAATATTAAAATAGGGGAGCGACAAATGGCAGTGAGTCCCAGACTATGGTGTTTGGTGTGGCAGTTGGTGGGGTTCCCCTATCAGAATTTTGGACTGTGATGCAGCCCAGCATCTCCATCTGCCACTGCCAGGGAAGTCCAGAAACAGAGCATCTTGTCCCTCCTGGAATGGGTCATGTTGGCAGGTATGGAATTAGGCCAGTTAATTGTATCCTTTAACCATGAGTTCTGCATTATACCACCAAGTCTTGTGACTAATAAATTATTATTCTTCGACATTCAAATTGGGTGACTCTGCACGGTTTAAATTGTGTCATTCGTCTATTGGTCACACTGAGTTTATTTGGAAACCAGCGGAAGTGACAGAAAGGCAGAAATATACTGTAATGTTACATGTACTTACAGCACAGTCGTTGGCTCCATCTCCACACATCCCCACATAATAGCTGGAAAACATGATTGTTCATTTGCTTAATCACCATTTTTAAAATGTGTACAGTAATACAGTAAGTACACTATGTAACAGTAAACTAGACAATTTCTGAGCATGCAGAGAATAAATGAATATAACAATCCTTTCTTTATTAGCTCATCTTATAGAAATAACTAGCAAACTTTTGTTACAGTATGTTATTGTCCCACATGAGCCAGGGTCTGAAAGTAATGAAAGGCCTTTTGTAAGAAGCAAAGGAGGTGTGACCTGTGCTGTTTAGGTGTGGCCATTGCCATGTGGGTGTGTACATACTATGACAAGAACACTGGAATAGTGTGTGAGGGCAGGTATGTTTGTCCCAGGTTCTTGTCTTACATGTTTTAGAAACAGGAAAATTTCCAGGATTTTTTTTTGTTTGGTTAGAATTTTTCAGTTGTTGGAAAAGCTGGATAAGGGTCCAGTTTGGGCCTCACAGAGGGCTAATCAGGGCTTTCAGCTGGGCAAGAGCCTTATAGGGCTGTTAGCCTGATCAGTGTGTGCAGACTGCCTGGGGAGATTGCAGAGCCTCTGTGAGAGAAACAAGCTTCCTTATACAAGAGAGCCATCCAGTATTGACTGGGAAAACTCTGTGTTTTTGTTTAGAGACAGTTAGGAACGTATTGTGTTTAGTTAGTGCCGGACAGGCAAGGTATTTTCTTTTGATGCTTATTTTATTTTCTGCTTAATAAAACTGGTTGCTGCCAGTTGCACCATAAAGACTGGACTTTGATTTCTCAGCTGTAAAGTGTTACAATACATAATAGTAGAAACAATCCATTATTTTGTAAGGAGAATATTAATACCTATGATTATGGCCAAATGCTTGGCCAATTGGGCAGTTGGTCATCATGGTGTCAAGATGATGGGGAAATTTTTATGTGGACATCTGGCTCTATGGTCCCATATGTTTGCCTGTTAATCTGGCAATGGCTCTGACACATTACTTACAGTAGCATGGTATTGGGGAGATGAATCACACAACATACATACAATGACTTGAAACAAAAGATAAAGGGGTTTATTCTAGTTCATTCTTTCTGACAAAATCCTTCTTAGATGGACAAAACCATGTGCACTGCAGGGGGGCAGATGTAACATGTGCAGAGAGAATTAGATTTGGGTGAGTTATTTTGTTTCTGTGCAGGGAAAATACTGACTGCATGATTTTACACTTCAATATAGATCTCACTTTGAAGAAAAACCCCACCCAAATCTAATTCTCTCTGCACAAGTTACATCTGCCCCACCCGCAGTGCACATGGTTTTGTCCATCTAAGAAGGATTTTGTCAGAAAGAATAGACTAGAATAACCCCCTAAGTTGGCTTTATTGTGAGAGATGTGAGGAGCAGTTGTTAAATACAGTAAGTTAGTAGAATCAAAATTGTGGCTGGTTCTGCGGGAAAGTGTTTGTGGCTACAGTATAGCAATATTATTATTATTATTATTATTATTATTATTTATAGTCACTAATATATTTACAGCCATTAGTTTTTACCAATGATAATGTATGATTGAAATTAAGGGCAGCTACTACAATGCAAACTCTCTCTCTCTCTTTTTTGAAGAGATGTCTTTGAGAGACAGACAATCGCCACCTTATTGTCATGTTAAATGCTTAGCTTAAAAAATACAGTTAGGAGCTGGTTGGTATCACTCTCCAATGCTTAGTAAATAGACACTTATGTCTTTATTAAGTGATATGGATCTACTGTAGGCTGGATCGTGATTACCTTACTGTACATGCCTTGAGATGTTTTATATAACTAGTTAGGTAAGTTACAGCAGCACTAACCACAGGAATACTTACTCCAATTTTCTAAATTCATCAATGATAGTCGCCTTCTGCCCAGGAGACATTCTTGCAAAAACTGTACCATTCATCAGTAACTGCAAAACAATGCAACATTTTATTAAATGCTAAAAAACAATATTTATATATTTACAGTTTCTTACATCGCAGCATAATCCGTTGTGCTTTAAGGTCCCCATACACACTGCGATAAGCAGCGTGCAATGCGATGCGTTATCGGGTGGATCGCATTGCAACGCATGCATTTTGCGTGTGATGCGATGCGATCCGCGGCCAGTATCGTGCGATGCGATGCCTGCGGGAGCGTGCATCGCATTGCGTCACGTTGCACACTGCTTATCGCAGCATGTATGAGGACCTTTATAATTGGATACAAACTAAAGAGCAAAGGAGACCAGAGTCTGCAAACAATATTTTCACATTAGGAATTAGGAGCTGTTATCATGTTAGTGTTTGTTATTGATGTCTGATATGTACTGCAAGTGGTAATGATATACAATGAATATATATCTGAGTGGCCAAATTATTATGACCACTTGACACTTATACGCAGATAGGCCATAACTTCACGTGGTTGCCGCTAGAGGGCGAGATAGCTATAAAAAGGGAATGCAGGACAAGTGAAGCATCAATTGCACTGTGTTGCTTGCGAAGAAATGGGCAAGAAACCTTGAGTTTGAACGTAGGATGATTGTAGGCGCTTGAACCGTTGGAACCAGTATCTGCAAAATGGCTGCACTTGTGAAGTGTTCGAGAGCAGCGGTTATTGATGTTTACAGAGAGTGGACTACCAAGCAGAAAACCGGGTCTCAAAGTCGGGCTTGTGCTCATCACAGGCTACTGAATGCTCGATCTGATAGGAGACTTGCCAGAGATGTCCAGTCCAACAGAATAGCAACAGTACGTCAAATTGCAGGGAATCTTAAACAAGGAGCAACTGCGAAGGTCTCTGACCTGTTCGAAAGCCTCTACTGTCTGCCTTGAACAAGAGCAGATGTCTCCAGTTAGCAAAGGAGCTCAAGGATTGGACAGTAGATGACTGGAAAAGGGTCATGTGGTCCGATGAATCGCATTTTCAATTACATCATGCAGATGGCAGGGTGCGAATATGGAGAAAACAGCACGAAAGCAAGGACCCCAACTGCATTGCCACAACACTTCAAGCTGGTGGAGGCAATGTTATGGTTTGGGGGATGTTTTCTTGGTATTGTATGGGTCCTTTGATTCCTGTGAAACAATATCTGAATGGCCAAGGGTATTTGAGTGTTATCGCAGATCAAGTACATCCTGTTATATAATAATTGTGTACCCTGCCAGGGATGGATACTTCCAGCAGGACAATGCTCCCTGTCATAAAGCTGGCATTGTCCGCACATGGTTTGATGAGCATGACAGAGACTTTACCTTGCTTAGTTGGCCTGCACAATCACCAGATCTCAGTCCAATTGAGAATCTGTGGGATGAGATCGAACGGGCCATCAGGCAGCTGTATCCGGCACCAAAATCTCATAGCGTCCATGCCAAGAAGAGTCCATACAGTATTAAGGACAAAAGGTGGTCCAACATTGTATTGAGGGGGTGATCATAATAATCTAGCCACTCTGTGTGTGTGTGTGTGTGTGAGTGTGTGTGTGTGTATATATATATATATATATATATATATATATATATATATATATATATACATACACTAAACATCGGCACTCACCTTTCCTAGTTTTGGGGTGCCCTATGGCTTGTGACCACATTGTTTAAACAGACATTGGATGGGCTCTGCACACACTAAATTAACTGATAATAAATAGTGGAGATTTGGTTCATGAATTGATCAATGCATTTAAGCCTGCAGCCCCCTTCACGGGACCCCACCTTTCTGCAGGTCCTACCACTATCGCTGAAAATGGCTGCAATACACATAGCTATCACATCAATGTTTGATACCAGGCATGCTATCTGGTCTAAAGCTCACAGCACACTATGCTTTTATAGGTGAGCAGTTACCAACACACCTGTCACTAATCATCTAGGGAACTGGTTAACTGGTTGATCAATTCATGAACCAAATCTCCACTATTTATTATCAGTTAATTTAGTGTGTGCAGAGCCCCTACAATGTCTGTTTAAACAATGTGGTCACAAGCCATAGGGCACCCCAAAACTAGGAAAGGTGAGTGCCGATGTTTAGTGTATATATTGTTTATTAGATTAATTTTTTTAATTAGTCTTATTGTGGTCACATTCTCTCATGCACCCTGTATTAACCCATAATGCATAGCTTATGTTAACCAGTTCCCTAGATGATTAGTGACAGGTGTGTTGGTAACTGCTCACCTATAAAAGCACAGTCTGCTGTGAGCTTTAGACCAGATAGCATGCCTGGATTCAAACATTGATGTGATAGCTATGTGTATTGTAGCCATGTTGAGCGATAGTGCTAGGACCTGCAGAAAGGTGGGGTCCCGTGAAGGGGGCTGCAGGCTTAAATGCATTGAACAATTCATGAACCAAATCTCCACTATTTATTATCAGTTAATTGAGAGAGAGAGAGAGAGAGAGAGAGAGAGAGAGAGAGAGAGAGAGAGAGAGAGAGAGAGAGAGAGAGAGAGAGAGAGAGAGAGAATTTTATGATATGTTTCATAATGGAATAATCAATAAAACAATAGTATGCAGGCATATTTGGGCACTTGTTTCTCTCAGTCCAGCCCACATACGCTTCAATGTCCCATACTGTAATTAATGTATTTCCTGTTATAGCAAAATTAATGTTGATGTATGGGGTGTGACCAGCGGGTAAGCGGAGTGACTGGGGGTGTGGCCACACTAGCAGGTCATTGGGGCTCTGTCCCTGCTATACAGTGCTATAAAGACAAGCATTGTATAGCAGGGCTACCATGACACAATTCAGCACAAATGTTTTCATCAGGTCCCCCTCAGTTTGTCCATTTGCATTTTGTAAGAGGGTGGCTGAAGGCGGTGCGGGAAACATTTTTGGGCGCGACACTTTTTGGGAGCCTCCTGGGCATTCCGAGATTTTAGGCAAGTATTCATTGTAACCAATAGCTCTATGGCACAGTACAGGGTCCTGTTATTATGCAAGAAACATTATACATTTCTTCATATAACGAAGTAAATCAATTTCATATGAAGCAGTTTACTGTGTCAGAAATTCTATTACGTTACAGTACCTAATCCGTATGCAGTAGTATAGTTATCATTGATTTGGCACAGTGTTCAAGAACGCTGGGCAGTAGGGAAAGCACAACATACACAAAACTAGGACACACAAGGCACAAATGAATGCAAAAATTAAAATAAATAGTACTAAGAAGAGGGTCATCTATAGTGTTTAAATAATGAAAGCTTTAGCACTGGTGGAGTGATCGGAGAGCAGGAAAGCCAAGATGGAGGCACTAATGTATAAATATACAATAACTTCACTTACTTTTGGTAATAATCCCTCAAAATGTTTGCCTAGATGTTCATAAGTTTTCCCACTCATTGAAAAATGATAATCTCTGGTCTGTTTTTTGGCATCCAACATTTCTTCAACATTGATGAAAGTATCCTGTTAACAGTAAAGTATTAATATTGTTTTGGTTATCTGTATTTAGTCTGCTTACTGCCCACCCTTGGATTAGGCCCTGAATTGCTCAAACAAGGTAAAATATCATAATAAAAAGTAGTCAAGACCTGCAGAACTTTATTATTTTGTCCATCCTGTGGATACTCTAGAAGTTTATAGGTAACAGATGCTGGAGAACAGCCGTCAGGTCCAAGAGCTTCTACCAGAATCACTTTGCTGCACTCTGGAATCATACCACAATTTTTGGCAACTGTCGTCGCTGTTTGTATATTGTCACCTAAAACCAGAGAATGTAGCTGTTATTATTATTGCTTATTATGGTCCAGTTAATTTCAGTATCAGCTGCTTGCTGTCTGGCTGCAGTGGAAGTGGAAAAATATAGTCTGATGATAAGCAGGTACTAGAGAAATTCATATCTGTACTAACACCATTGCAAGCAATGAAACATTTCTTTACCTTGATTAAATTTACTTGACAGCTAAATGTTTAAACAGTTAATTGTTTGTTATGGGTTCAGATCAGCACTTTTGCGCAATGTCAGTCACTATTCAATCCTCATTATATTGATAGGTTGTCCTGCATAGAGAACTACACATCTCTGCCCAGTTAGATTTATGAACACATATACTGAGTGTGAAATCACAGTACGTTAAGTCATATTAGAAAATGTATAACATTCCTTCCATTCACATGATTTGGGGTCAGATGTATGAAGCTTGAAAAAGTGATAAAGTGGAGATAAACAGCCAATCAGCTCCTAACTGACATGAGACAGACTGGGCTTGAAAAATGACAGATAGGAGCTGATTGGCTGGTTGGTTATCACTATCTACTTTATCACTTTTTGAAACTTGATAAATCTGGCCCTAAGTTTTTTGAGCAACCTTAAGTGTGACAATGTTGCAAGCGAGAGTTGCCAGCTAAGCTTACTATTACTTGTAGATATGAAGATGCTTTTCATTTGATGAATTAGAACTGAAAAAGGCAAGTACATGTTTATTGTCAGCTAAAAGTATGTCCCTCTCCTCCATTCACACCTGTAATCATAACAGTCCTGATGTTGGCTGTATTCAATTCCTCCAAGACTGGCTTGGTTTCTGGTTTCAGACGGTTTTCTAATATCAGTAGACCAAGAAACTCCATGTCACATTCAATGTCTTCCCTTTACAGTAAAAAATAAATAAAACATGAAAAAAGTGAGTTATTTCCAATTTACTTCTATAAACTTAGTTGATTAACTTTCCATACAAAGCCCAATCTTGTCATACCACCCTAGCATCAAGAGGCGGGATTCATTTCTGCTTTGGCTGCATACATGAGAAAGCTGGTTGCACAGATCAAGCTAAACTACTGTACTTGGTGTTTTTACTTAGCAGGGGCCTGATTTTGTGATCAGCACGTGACCTGACATCCAGGATATTGACTGTGGGATTTCAATACCTACCCCAAAAGAACAACACTAAAGCCCCGTACACACGGGGGAGATATATTGCTCAGCAATATGTTGCTAGCAATATATTACTGAGCGATATATTGCTCAGTGTCCCCTTTTCATCAGCGACCAGAGATGGTCGCTGATGAAAAGGAACCTCAGCCGGCGGTGCCGCAGAGGTAATCAGCTGGTCGCAGGAGCAAGCTCCTGCGACCAGCGAGTAGAATGGGGCAGAAAACGGGAGCGCGCACCCGGCAATTTATCGCCGGGGCACACTCCCATCACTGGCAATATGGTCCACAGCGACCATATTTCCAGCGATTTCAGCCCCATTCACCCCCGTGTGTACACGGCTTTAGGGATTTATTATTCATGACCAGTTATTTATATAACTTACACATATTCAGCAGCATTTAGAAAATATTTGGACATTCACATCAGTCCCTGCCTCGGTGGAGTTTATAATGTATATTCTCTATCACATGTACACGCACACACATTCATTCTAGAGTTCATTTTTGTAGGGAGACAGTTAACCCACCAGTATATTTTTGGAATGTGGGTGGAAACCCACGCAGGCATGGGGAGAATATACAAACTCTGCACGTTAGGGTCATTGTGGAATATCCAAATCCTAACTAAGCAACTACAGTATGGGTACATTGTTTTATTTCTCCAGAAATCAGTACTACTCCTTCTCTAAGTTTATACTAATCTTTTATAAATACAGGTAGAGTATCCCTGATCCACGGATCTCTTCAGTTTTCAGAATATATTGGGATTCTTTTTTACCCCCACTTTTTAATATTCACCTTGTCCCCCGGTGCCCAGGTCAGCCACCCGAATAATCTTCAGTGCCTTCACTGGTCCTAAGGATGCATTGCGCGGATGTGCCGGCAACGTCACATCCGGCGCACTCGCACGATGCATCCTTGGGAATGGGGATGCCTCTTAAGATGGATCTGGTGGACGCCAGGGGATACTGTGGATGCCAGGGGACCAGGAAAGTATTTAAAAATATATATTTTGAATAATCCCTTATTCAAAATGTTCATGGTCCCGAGCATTTCAGGTAAGGGATACTCAAATTGTACTAACATTTTACATAGAATAGAAACATAAAAAGGAAATGGATGTTTATAAACTTTCTATGAAATTAGCAAATACTGACATCTGTTTCTGTTAGATCAGAAATTTAGTAGAAATAAGGTGTTCAACTATTTCAGTGTAATTCTGATACCACTCCTAAATACCGATAAGTAATACAATATTTTCACATCTCACAGGAACACCTTCTGTACTTGTATTTGTCAGTTATGATTATTTTACCTGTCAATACTCTCTAAATCATCCCGATTCGCATTCTGGAGAACTTTGGATGCTACTCCAATGACTCTTAAGCCCTGAAAAGTGTAGATCTCCAGCTCATCCGAAAACTCTTTAGGAACTGTACATGAGAAGCAAAACAAAAAAGAAGAAAAAGGTTTAATATGTAATTAATTTAAAGACTATGGACAGATTTATTTCAAGGCAAATAGGGCCTTATTCTAGTTCACTCTTACTGACAAAATCCTTCTTAGATGGACAAAACCATGTGCACTGCAGGGGGGCAGATGTAAAATGTGCAGAGAGAATTAGATTTGGGTGAGTTATTGTGTTTCTGTGCAGGGTAAATACTGGCTGCTTTATTTTTACACTGCAATATAGATCTCACTTTGAAGTAAAACCCCACCCAAATCGAATTCTCTCTGCACATGTTACATCTGCCCCACCTGCAGTGCACATGGTTTTGTCCATCTAAGAAGGATTTTGTCAGAGTGAACTAGAATAAGGCCCATAGTCCTCAGAAATGGTTATTTTTGCTGCCAAAGGTCTAAAAGACATTATTTACAATGAGATTTACTAACGCTTGTAGATATATAAATAGGAGGGGGAGAAATTAGCAACCAATAAGCTTCTGTAATTTTACAGGCTGTGTTTGAAAATGATGGAAGCTGATTGGATGATACTTTTGGCCTAATTCATGATTGTATAGAATTGCACAGCTGCACGGAAGCCACTCTGCAATTACACATATTTATCAATCAAATTCAGCAGCAAGTTTTTGTAGGTTATAGATGCCTCCTGTTTGCATTTGCAAGATACAAGCACTGTGGCGTACCCTCACTCACACAATGTGGCGGGTGCACAAGCACATCAAGGTATCTTCAACAGGTCAGGACCACCAGGAGTGTAGGTGACACACAGCAATCAACAAACAAACTGGTGTTTTAACTGGTTTGTTTTCACCGTTATTACGAGACTCTGAGTGCCGCTTGCTTATTACTGCTACATACAGGGAATTCTGCCCAAATGGAAGGCACCAGAGCAAGGCATCCCAGGGAGACACCAGAGTGCTGGAGCACATCCAAGCTATATAATGTGTGTGTGTGTATATATATATATATATATATATATATATATATATAGATATAGATATAGATATAGATATCTATATATATATATATATATATATATATATAGAGAGAGAGAGAGAGAGAGAGAGAGATCTATATATCTATATATAGATAGATAATATGTTTGCAAATGTCATAAGTTATTCCACTGAAAAGAACTGTATTTAAGCTTTATTATGTATTAACAAGAAATTAACATGTTTTCACACCTGTTTCTGGTCTACAAAAACTGGCCACCATCTCCGGAGCTCCCTTCATGTAAACTCGCAACTCATCCTCTCCAATAACCTCAGTGATCACACACATACGTTGCATGGCGGAGGAGAATGGGTACTGGAACAAAACTTTTACCCCCTCTACTGAATTCTATAAAACAGGATACAACAACAAACAAATATATTGTAACATACATTCATTTATTTGCTGAATACCAGGCAAAGATTGGGCTTAAAACATATGTACTACCATTCCTATCAAGACTCATTGTTATGACTACAAATAAGTATTTATTGCTTATTCTCTGAAGGCAGATATATGAAACAGGCATAGATGAACAGCACACTTTTAAGTGATACTTATAAACATGCAACAATTCTTTCAGTGTGCTGGACCAGACTTGGATGAAGGTAAATTAGGGGGCAGCAGGATAAGAGCAATTGTACCCAGCTGCATCCTCATTATTCTTACTACACATGAATTTGTGCATGGTAAATATAATTACAGTATTATGTAGCATATCAGAACTCTGATTTTGAGTTACAGTTTGGATTTAATTGGACTGCCAAACAAAAGCATTCTTATATAGTATTCTTAGCATCTGTCGAAGTTTAGAGTACTTACAATCCATGCATCTGGCCCAGGTCGGAGAGAAACATTCTGGGCTGAATCTTCGTCATTACTTCCTGTACAGGCATCATCTAATACCTGGACATGTCCAAGAGAAATAACATTATATTAGCTCAACAGCATTAAAGATAAG
The DNA here is from genome assembly GCF_055691185.1 of Crinia signifera. Classification (NCBI taxonomy): domain Eukaryota; kingdom Metazoa; phylum Chordata; class Amphibia; order Anura; family Myobatrachidae; genus Crinia; species Crinia signifera. The sequence continues at coordinate 231,007,649 of NC_139219.1, read as the reverse complement.
TGTGGCTAATGTATAATGAAGTATGATACATAGGTGGTATAGTATTACCCAGCAAGTGGCCTCAAACATTTTCAGATCCAAAGGATCCCCTTGTAATTTCCCATCAACCATGATTATAGAGTGACAGCAAGTCATAGCATAAAACATGGGCCCCCAGGTCAGCTCCTCCAACTGGCTGTGATTAAGCATATCCTGGAAACTATTACGATAATACCATTAAAATTAATATATATACCTAAAACAATGTGAATTCCAAGAAATTATATACTGAGAAATTATTATGGAAGCAGGTTGAGTTTCTATTAACTTTCAGTTCATCATGTAATAAGTGGATGAGATGATGGTAGAACATAAAAAAATAGCAAAAATTACCATGTTCCATTTGTAAGAATAACGCCCATTAAATCAAGTCCATCCTCTGTTAAAGTTCCAGTCTGGAAAAAAATAAATTGAGGAAGACATTCACAAATGACACAGTTTATCGCATCAGATAAAAGTTATATTAAACAAACAAAATTTACTGTAATGTTTTTAAATACAAGTTTTTTTATTAGGTCTTCCTATTATTAGCTAAAGGCTATTTTTCCAATTAAAGATTGATTAAATAATGTGATCTAATTGTAAGATAAGTAACTAATTTGTCATTATTCAGTACTTAAGTTATTTTTAATTTGCTTAGAAATTCCCTGCCCAAGTTTGCAGTAATTTATTAAACACTAAGGCCTGTTAAACACCTGCACAATATTGGCATAATTTTTCAAATCAGAATGGCAAATTGTGCGTATACTGCAGTGTGTATGCACAATTCCACGCTCCTGCAGATCATACACAATAGAGGTTATTCTGGTTGATTCTCAAGGCTGCAAATTCGAGTCTCCCAGATGCCGCCTACCGAAGGCCAGCCCCGCCCCCTTGCACGCTGCGTCTGTTGACAATGGCTGCGAATGGATGTTTAACATAAACATCCATTCGCAAGCTATGTGGAAACACCCACATCATTGGATGGTCTTTGACCATCCAATAATGAGGTGAGTAAAGTGACTCTTAGGTCACCTCATCTGCCCGCCCCGGCACCCACGTCACTGGGTGATAACCATGGGAATGTCCAGCTTTTTCATGGGAATGCCCATGAAACGCTGGGCATTCCCATGGGTGTGACTATCCGCTGCCCGTTGTCTTGGATGCGTGCGTCCAGCGAACACTCTGTTCACCATGGCTGCACGCTCCCAGCGTATGCACTTGTGCAGAAATGCACCTACACATGCGCATTCGCACACCATCGGTCCCCCAGCAAATGCACGGGGGATGCGAATGAATTTAATCCCCAATATCTTCTGTTTGGCTGTGCTGTGCAGCCAATCAGAAGAGATCATGTTTGATGTGATGCATAAAAAGAATATAATCGGGCGCGATCTCTTTTAATAAATCCACTACTCGGTGTATATATATGTACATATACATGCACACATATATACACACAAAAAAAGGGGGGGGGGGACAAATCTGGTAAGTTTAGATAATGGCCGCTCCCAGAGACAATTCTGGAAATTGTCAATAAAAATAGTAGAATAAATGATCTAAATTAGTAAATATAACAATGATTTAAATTAATAGAAGATGTTTAGAGAGCGCCACACAATTTTTGACAAATTGATTACAGTTTATTATAAAAAATACATATAAAAATAAATATAAAAATACACAATTAGAAATAACTCATACTGTATAAAAAAGTCACAATAAATGACCAAGATATAATTAATAGTATCCGGCTCCAAATCACTCAATTTAGGAATATATAATAAGATTTCAAATTTTCTTAGACACACAACCCTGTGCGCACCAGGGTGTGTGTATTAATTGAAAAAAAAAATAAAAAAAAAATATAGTCCTCCAAATTTCTTTTTAGAAGATACGTATATGGCAATTTTTGTCAGTGCCAAAAGAACTTTAAAACTTTGATTGGTGAAAATAACAGGACACCCTGAGAGTTGGATAGGTGTCTAATCACCATGAGGTACAGACTGTACAATATATTGGCTGCAATGTTCCTCTGTATATGAATGTGAAATATACTTATTTGCCGCAGAAGAAAGGTTTTCAATAGGTGAGCTCGCTACGACCCGCTTAGGCTCTAGCTGTATGTGGCGAGCCTCTGTTGTGGGTAGAGCGGGGAGCAAGCCTCACTGACCTGTTGATGTTTGTGACAGGACCTTCTTCTCCAGTGTTAAACGGCTTGCAGACACTTTGAATAGGTGGCAGCTGTGCGTTATAGAGGATGCAGCTTAATGATTAAAGGAAATTGGTCCCCATCATTACCAAGATTGCCTGTCAACCTAATGTGTACCTGGGTACTTGTGAGTTATCCGGGCTGCCGATTTTGTCCTTAAGTTTGGTTAAGGACACCCGACCGACGCGATGCCCGCGATTTAGCCCCAAATCGGGGGCATCGCGTCGGTCGTGGCCGTTATAAGGGGCCGCGACGCGATGCCCACGATTTCCCATAGACAGTAATGTTAAAAGACACGATGGACCCGATTTCCCATAGACAGTAATGTTAAAAGACGCGATGGACCCGATTTCCCACAGACAGCAATGTTAAAATAAAATGACAATGTGAAATTGGCCAATATGTTTTTAAAAAAAATGTTTCATGGCCCCCCACCACCGTTAACGCCACCCCGCTATTGACGCCAACCCGAAGCGTGGCGAGCGCAGCGAGCCCGCGAGGGGCGGCGGTATGCGTCCTCCGACCTTTTCATGCCCTACTATCCACTAGGGCGTGTAGTGAGAATAGAATAGTGTGGCGAGCGCAGCGAGCCACCGAGCCCGAAGCGTGGCGAGCGCAGCGAGCCCCGCGAGGGGACGCGGACACCTGTGAAGCCCGCAAGGGCACGCGGATACCTGTGAAGGTGTCCGCGTCCCCTCGCGGGGCGCGCTGCGCTCGCCACGCTTCGGGCTCGGTGGCTCGCTGCGCTCGCCACACTATTCTATTCTCACTCCACGCCCTAGTGGATAGTAGGGCATGAAAAGGTCGGAGGACGCGTACCGCCGCCCCTCGCGGGCTCGCTGCGCTCGCCACGCTTCGGTCTGGCGTCAATAGCGGGGTGGCGTTAACGGTGGTGGGGGGCCATGAAACATTTTTTTTTAAAACATATCCAATGTGAAATGGCCATATTGGCCAATTTCACATTGTCATTTTATTTTAACATTGCTGTCTATGGGAAATCGGGTCCATCGCGTCTTTTAACATTACTGTCTATGGGAAATCGGGTCGGAAATCGGGTCCATCGTGTCTTTTAACATTACTGTCTATGGGAAATCATGGGCATCGCGTCGCGGCTCCTTATAACGGCCACGACCGACGCGATGCCCACGATTTCGGGCGCGATGAAAAAATCGGCAGCCTGGATAACTCACAAGTACCTGTACCTGGCCTAACCCACCACTCTAAAGACAACCCCCCAGTATATATTTCTTGCTTAAATCAGCACCATAGATATAGAAACTTCAGTCTCGCATGACATTAACTGAAATGAAGATTCCTTTGAATTCTTAAATACATTTTTTTTTAGGTGGATCTAAATGTTTTTTTTATTAATATCCTTAGTGGAGGTGGTGAAGTTGCACAATACATAGAGATAATCTTGTAGGAATGGTACTAAATGTGTAGAAAAAAACATAAGAATATATTTACTTTATCAAAGCAGAAGAGGTTGAGCTGTCCGCACATGTTGATTCTGTCTGGACTGATGCAGAATATGCTCTTTTTCTTTAATCTGCTTTGAGCATAGAGAATCCCAACAGTCAGAGCAGCTGGTATGATTGGACAAATTGCAGATGTCAAGAGGACAAGAGCCTCCACGATAATTCTCCAAGCAGAAATCTGTAAGTAAAACAAAGAGTGGAAACCATGGAATACAGTATAGAGTGTATCATTTTATTTATATTCAACTACAGTGTACAGCACTGGTTCTCCAACCTCAAGAGAAGCCTCACTGGTAATTCTTGCCTTCAGTTTATGTGAGGCCCACTTGCCTCAATTTGGCTAAAAGTGAGAAAAGGCATAAGAGGCACACAGGTTATGTTTTAACATATAGAAGTGTAGTGATGAATTTAACTGGATACTGAGGAAGCGGGACCTCCGCGAAACAGCTGTCTATCCCATATCCAGCTTAAACCACTGGTCTTTGAGGAGGTACCAGACTCCTCACCACCGTTCTTGGGCCTTTTGAGAAGGGATCTGGGAATCTTTTTCATCTCAGCCGATAGATATCTCCCTGGCTGAAACACAGCAGCAACTTGGGTAGTGGTAAGACCCCTAACAGGGGCTGATTCACAAAACCATTATTTATGAACATCATTTTTTTCTGCTGAGTCATATTATGTATAAAATTGCCTTTGAAATTTATACTATAGACTTAACAATAATTTGATATATTTGTTTAAGAGAGAGACAACCAGCAATTACTATAAAAATATTTGCTGACGGTAATTATACGAATTCTTGTAGTAGGAATGTTTGATGCATATCTCTTGTAATTATATAAGATTATTTTGATTACTGTAGAACTCCTACTGTTATTGTTTTGGGTACATTAATCACTTCAAAAAAAATTCTGCTCATTGCTCCCTCTGTTTCCCACTTTTTTATTTAATATTCCTGATATCTTTCAGTTGCACTTAAAGGTATAGTACACCGCTCATCGCCCACCAATACTGAAAAGCATGTGGGAGAAAGCAGCATGTACAGACATCCAATAGTGCAACATATCTGCTCTTAACCTATATATACACATTCAGGTTGAATCCTCTCTGATTGTGGATAGACTCCCCTGCAAGGGCACCAGCCAACCAGGGGGTCACCCACTCTAACATTGAGTGACTGAATACCTTAACTGTTTCACACCCAAATCTGCAACTGTCACACGGATAGACCCGCTCAATTGCAAGGATTGGTTGAGCCAGTCCGGATAGAGCAATCAGTAGCAGTCACCGTGTTAACAAACAAACTGCAGGGATGTACTAACACCAACTATTTTAGAGTTACTATTTTTCTTTCTTTCCTTTTCTTTCTCTTCCTCTTTTTCTTTTCCTTTTCTTTTCCTTCTCTTTTTCTGTCTCTTGGTGTATCAACCTCTGGCTACATACATTACTCTCTCAGATAAATCCCATTGCTAAATCCCACCCTATTAGAAGAAATTCCTTCCTTTATTTCTTCAGAAAACATTAGTAAGAGCAAAAGGCCTCAACTAACACTTATATTTGGTGTAAAATATATTATATAAATATTCGCGGTCCACTCCATATATTGTGGTACCTCTTTTTTCCACTTTTTTTTGTGTGATTGGCAGCTCCCAATCAGAATATTTCTAGATTGGTAAGCCTACCAATATTGACCAATCCACAATTAGCACAGAATTCGCGCTAATAGAGCTCCTATCATTTTGTATGTTTAATGTGTGTTCGTCCTGTTATGTCATCTAAAAATCTTTTTATAACAAATTTGTTAATAAACGTTAAGTTTTAATTAAGTGTGCCCCCCCCAAAAAGAGAGTACTTTCTCTTCTTTTTCTTGCATGAATTAAACTAAGTAAGACGTAAAAAAATCAGTTTGCTGACTAGTGTTTTCCATTCTATTGCCAGTGTAGTGTCCCTAATGTTTGTATACAAATCGTGCACACAGTACTTGAGCTAGACAATCTCCAGATTCAGATAGCCAATGTGCCAACACAATTTACCGTTAGCACATACATTTTCTTACGTTTTATTTAGCTCAGTGGATGCACCTCAGCCATGACACCTAGAGTTGATTAGATAAGTTTGAAATGGCAAGTACATGTTTTCTAGTTTTCCTTCTTAGATTATATTTGGTGGGTGTGGTATAGCAGGCTGGCAGTCGGGATTTCAATGGACAGTATACCAACATTGGAATCCCAACTGCCGTTACTCAGATGGTACTGACCCAACTGTCGGCCTGTCGGCCTGTCATCCAGCTCCCATATTTGGATTGTAAAACCAAATATACTGTATGGGAGGGGCGTGACTTAGGCGGCCATCTAGAAGCAGCTACTTGCACCGGCTCTCTGCTTAAAATATCCTGCTTTTATATCCTGAGGGCGCTCAACTGCCTTAAAATCCCTGCAGGAGTGGGGGAAGCTGCCTGGCACATTTCTGCCTGCCCGCGGGAGCTCTGACTTTGGGGGACTCGGAGAAGAGGCTCTGCTGCCGCGCTGGGCACGGACGGAGGCCCCGGACTGCACACGCGCCATCTTGTGGCCTAGGGAGTCCAAGTGAAGATACGCGCCGGGTGGCTGCGTTCTGCGCGGCGCCCAGTTACTGTGTGCCGGGTGAGCCGGGGTGGTGCGCGCTGGTAACCTCTCTGGAGTGAGTAGCGGGGAAGGCGGGAAGCGATCTCTGCGGAGACACGCTGCCGCTGTCCGCACGGAGGGGGCCTGCACCGTATTGCCCCACTTGCCCATTCCCTCTGTCAGTGGAGGGACTCCCGGCCTGCTTCATCTCCGGCGGGCTTATGCCGGGGAGCTATTTTGGAAGGTGCAGTGCCGTGGTGCACTCCTGAAAGCCCATCTGACTGGATCCGCCTTTTTGCAATTGCTCTCTTATGATGACTATCTCCGTATCTAAAATCATCCTGGCACTGCAGGCCTCGACACAGAGGTTACTACAGATGTTCTCTTCGATAACTGGCAATGATCAGACACCCTCTTCTGACTCTGCTCAAAATGCTGAAGTGAGGGAGACAGTTACATCTCTCTCTCCTGTTCCAGACTTCCCTATATATCCTGATGTTGACTGCACTAGAATCCTCTCTCCCACAGTGATGCCTGTGATAAGGGAGAAGTGCTCTCCTTTAGGGACTGGATGCATTTATGTTACTGCAGATCCTATAAAGTTATACTCTACTATCAAGATTAAGGATAAGAGGTCCATTCACCATCTACATGGGGCAAAAAAACAAAGCTTCCTATATCCTTTTAGACTTTGGAACGGGACTATCAATGTGTTATTACAACTGAAGGGCTTTGACACCTGGCCGGATTGAAAGACAATGCTGTTGCTTCTATATGCGGACTGACCTCTATTTTAAGTTTCTTTCACTTGTGTTTTTTTTTTATTTTATTTTTTTCTTCCATTTATGGATACTCTGCCGATGTGTATAATGGATCTAGTTGACACTAGTTCCATATGATGTTTATTCCTATATTTCATCTCTGTGTTTTCGAACTAGGCTCTAGGAACATATTTGATCAAAGCGGGAGGTCTGGGCCACTATAGCTAAAGGTCATATATACTTTATACTAGCAGGCATCTATTATAGCTACTGACGCAATTCTCATTTTTTTTCATATTGTTTTTATTCTGTACTAGTATTTTTAGACTTTACCTCTATTCTAATTTCTACTGTTGGGTTTTGTCTACATGCTCTATGTGCTTTTCTATAATATTAATAATATACTGTGGTGAGAGGGCAGAGTGGTTTCTATTCTGGCTTTAGTCCTTTGGATCTATCAGGACCGCACACACTTTTCTACTGGAGCTTGTATGTTTTGCCTAATATTTTTTTATTATCCTTATATAATGGGGTGGGTGGGACTACCCCAGCTAGCTGTGGTCTCTGAGGGATGTGGCACCTTTATATTCCTGTAATGTGGGCGTGCTAGTTCTACCCTTGCTAATGTCACTCATACTTTAGCCCCTGTCAGTTATCCGTCTGTGTATCCTTCAGTATTTGGGTGGGTGGGTGGGTGGGCGGGTTAGTGTAGTTTAGCATTAGATAGTACAATAGCTAGAGGGGTAGGGGACAGGGGATCCAGGTATGCCTAGAGTTGGGTTAGGTTATACAGGGTGGGGGGTTATGGGGAGGTTTGTTTTGGGAAGTTTGATTTATTTTAATTTATATTCCTCGTTTCCCATTAGAGCAGACACTAGATTTGGCAATGTATTTTTTTTTTTGCTGGGAGCTGGAACGACGATACACTATTTTTTTATATGTATGGCCACTTCTTTATTTTTGGTGGTGGGTTGGGTGATCCCGAATGGCGCCTTCGGGTGCCCATCCTGCGACTTTACGCTGCAGCTTCAATATCCTCAATAATCTGTCTATCCTTCAATATATTCATACTTTGCCATTTGTGTTTCAGCATCTGTGATATTTGCCAAATGTGTCTATATTATCCCATGTCTGTTTTGGGTGTTTATATTTTCAAAAATTCAATAAAAAATACCTAATTTAAAAAAATATATATATACTGTATGGGATAAGAATACCTTTTCCTACTATTTTTTGAACAGATGCAGAAAAGTTGGGCTCTGGTTATTGAGGAAAAAGCACAATTATTGTGTACCCTGCAATTCCATTGCTACTGTACAGTATATTGAAAACACTGATTCAGATGATCAAAGGAAAACATTTATGCATTTAAGTATAGGTGCAGAAAATATTGTATGATAAAAAAATCATGCATTTATCTTCTAAAACATCTTAAAGAAATGACAAATACAGTTTTATTAGTTGTTTTGGGCAATATCACTATATTACAAAGATAACTAGGGAACAGCTTTTACATATTTGTATATATATATATATATATATATATATATATATATATATATATATATATATATATATATATATATAGGCTATATGTTTAGCTACAGTATGTTGTTGATGTTTTATTACATCTCGATATATAAAAAGTCTAACAACGCTTCACCTTTAAGGGGTGACATACTGCCACTGACTCCTAGGGCCACTCAACAGCTCAAAGTGAAAGTAAAAACTATCACAGCTCAAAGTGAAAGTACATTTCAGAAGCCGTCATTTAGAAGGGCTTTTAACTAGTTATGGAATAAAATAACATATCAGTGCAAAAATAAACGAAGTCATCACTGACAAAACTAGTTGGGGTGTTTCTCCTGAGTGGCACAGACTCTTCCTTTGACACTGCTGACGTCCATCTGTCCGGTCCCGGCTTCCAGGCTCTGGCTGCTTGCAAGCTGTGCACCTGACTGTGAGAAGTTCCACTCCTGCCGCCCGGGTTTTTATAATTCTAAGCATACCTGCTGTTTTAAACTTCCATGTATGTGAGCATTTATAACAGTAAAAGTGTTTTTTACATTTACGCTCATTGTGCGCCTTTCTGGTTTTTCTCCAAAAATAAAATATTCTAACAAAAATTGCATTACCTTCCTCTGTGCAAATATGATCACGGAATACAAAATGCCAATAACGGCAAGAACTCCCAAAAATATGAAAAACCATTTCACATCTCTGTGTAATTTGAAGTTCAAGGGTTTGGGGTACAATATGGATCGCACCATGTCCCCCTTAGTGGTATTAAAGCCTAAAATAAAAACATAAGAGAAAACATTAAGTGACAAATTTCCAATACAGTTTATCCCATATAATCACAATTATCCATATTGACAGGCTTATTGTACACAAGCACATACAGAAAGTCTAAATAAATACAATATATGAATAAATACTTGTCATATACAGTACAGCTGATAGGGTCCTGTAACTAATTACCTGGCCTAGGCTTGTTAGAGGCGCAGGGGAGGGGGGGGGTGTTATTAAAAATAAAACCATGGACATGCCCCTTAACCCCGTCAGTGTTTTTTTTTGGGGGGGGGAGCTCTCTCCACTGGGCGAGTTTTTTATGGGGAGCGCTCCCTTAAAAAAAAAAACACCATTACCTCCCTGGGTCCGGGCAGCGCCGCTGCACTGTCAATCAGCGGCTGCCCGGACCTGCGCCCTGCGTGCCGCGTCACTGTCCCCGGCAGCTGGCTTGTCATAAGTCGGCGCCAGAGACTTCAATAAGAAACCCAGAGGGAAGGGGGTGGGAGGAGGAGGCGGCGCCGCAGAGGGGAGGGAGCCAAACAGTGGCAATCCCGAGAATTTTCCGGGCTTGCCAGACTGGGCACTGAGGCACAGCCCGGAAAATTCTCGGGATTGCCACTGAAGGGGTTAATCCTAAACCACATATTCCCCTGACTTTGCCTAAGTACTAATTATAAAGATACCACAAACTGTTCATGAAACTTTGCAATGTCAGGGTAATTAGACTCACCTGTTCTTAACACAACAGCTCTGGCTGGACCCAGTGCAGTGGATTCAGTCCGTATTACGTCAGTACCACAGAACAGGACATGGCGCTTATAATCTTCTCCACTGTACTGTTTCCAAGGCATTGTGTCATCTCCATGTGGTAACTGTGTTTTAGTCACAGGAATGCATTCACCTAGAGGAATTCACAGAGTTAAGGATACGCAATAACTTTCTCATACAAATCAAAGTATTAAACATCATTTACAGATGTTTCCTCATACACTGATTGCACAAGGTCCTGTTTGACATGGCTACACCAAGGGCTGGGTTAAGGGCAGGGCCAGATTTGTGCCTAGGCCCGTGAGGCACGGGCCTAAGGGTGGCACCAATCAAGGGCGGCATGGCAGGCTGACATTCTTTTAAATAGCAGCATGGCAGAGCGGGTAGGCAGCGGCAAGTGAGCCGAGCAGCGCTAACCTGCCAGTCAGAGTGAGAGAGAGACTGACTGAGATTGCAAATAAAGTTAATTCACCCTCCCTCCAGGTCCTCCATACAGTTAGCAGTCCAGACTTTTATTTTTTTGAGGTGGGCTGCAGTAAAGTTTGCATGTAATCTATATATATATATATATATATATATATATATATATATATATATATATATATATATATATAATTATAGGACTTATACCTTAATAATGATTATATTAAAATAGGGGGGGGGGGGCAAAAATGTTGTGCCTAGGGGCGGCCTGACCCCTAAATTCGCCCCTGGTTAAGGGCCCAGCGGGCCCGGAGCTGAAAATGTTCAAGAGCCTACAGTATTATGAAAATGGAAGAGGTGAGGCCAATGCAATGTAGGCATGTAGATCATATACACTATAACCCCAGTGTCTAACTAAATACTTTATACAAAACTAAAGTACAGTACAAAAATTTCATAGATTTGTAAATTTTTTATATTTTTTTGATTTATGGACAACCATGTGGCCAGCTGGTGTCTGTCTGGTGATAACTATGCTGTTATGAGGATGGGCCTATTTTTGTATGGCGGCCTTAGCTACAGTACACCAAGCGTCTTTTTCTCTTAAAGGACCTTCTTCTAGTCCTTTCACTCCCATGCGCATATACCTTTATGTGCATATGCAGCCATTTGGTGCAAGCGGGTGCAGTGAACTGCTTGTTCGGCTTGGGGTTTCGGCGACTTGCTTCCAATGCTGGGCATTCTCATGCTAGTTTCCCGATGACGCGGATGCAGGGTGCGGGCAGCTGACATCAGCGGTTGTCAGCTGCCTGCCCGATTCCCGCACTGGGCGCTCACAGTTGTAAGACACCAGAGAGGTGTCTAACATCTAAGAGCGCTAGAGAAATCATTCAATGGTCGGCGACCATCAAATGATTTCTTCAAGGCACGCAAGCTGTGAATTTGCACAAATGCAGGGTAACTCGGCCTGCGAGGGGGGTGGGCAGCCCTGGGGGTGGTGATTCAATGACTCGCAAAACTACAAAATTCACAGCTTTGTGAGTCAACCAGAATATGTCTCAAAACGTGCATCTTATTTGCACAGATAAAACAACTGGACGTGACAAAACCTACTATGATGTGCTGTAAAGCAGCAGCAGGTTCTTATCATGCCAAGTTCCACAATGCTTCATCTGTGCTTTTGTATGTTTAAATCTAATTCCTATGCAGATAAAGTTTGCAGCCAAGCTTTCCTAGCATACTTTGGGGGGTTCCGCTGAACCTGTGATACAGTTAAGATGCAAAATGTAAAAAAAAAAAGCATGACAAACCGCTCAGAGCAGCTCAGTCAGTGGTGGATCCACCAAGAGGCGATTAGGGACAGTTGCCCAGGGGCCCCCACACATCAGGGGCCCCCACAATCTAGGTGGTTGGTGGGTGGGTGGCAGATAGGGGGGTCCGGGCAGCGCAGGGTGGCCAGGGGATCCCTGCAGTGCCTGGACAGTCAGCGACCTGCCCTCTTGTCCCACTGTCCACGGGGGGACCTACCTCGCTCTCGCCACCTGATCACCCCGTGTCCCAGGCGCCATGAAGTGGCTGTTCCTGTGCAGCAGCTCTAACGGGCAGCAAGAATAACTACTCCGGTGAGTGCTGCGAGGGGAAGGGGAGGGTGAGAAGAGGGGGCCCCCACAATTTTTGTTGTCCAGGGCCCCCACAGACCTTAATCCGGCCCTGAGCTCAGTCACCAATGGCATCTTGTGCTGTATGGCGTATAGACGCTAGGTATATGAGGACACATCGATAATACAATATGGGCCAGATGTATCAAGCTTCAAAAGTGATAAAATGGAGAGTGATAAACAGCCAACCAATCAGCTCCTACCTGCCATGTCATAGGCTGGGTTTGAAAAATAACAGTCAGGAGCTGATTGGCTGGCTGCTTATCACTCTCCATTTTATCACTTTTTGAAGCTTGATACATCTGGCCCTAAAGCTCCAATATCAAAGCAGAAAGTGGATATGATCATAATTAGGTACGTGGTAGACACATTTTATGGTAAATGCATTAACTCAAATTAGAACAGTATGTGCTTGCAAGTTATGGATATGTAAGTATTTGTACTTATTGAGGCATTTTGTTTTTGTATTGCATAAACTACATATATGGTATGTGAGTTTCCTGGAGCAACTTGTCATAATACTAGTCAGTTGCATCATAAATTAGACTCCAAGGGCCAAATGTAATAGGGTTTGAGAAATCAGGTTGGAAATTAGAAATTGAGAGATTTTAGGAGAGCTTTCCCATTCTTTTAAAGCGGCAATCAGTTACACTGAAAAAAACTGGTTGATTTTGCTTTGTAATTGATTGCTGTTTTAAAAAAAATGGGAAAACTCCCCTAAAATCTCTCACTTTCTGATTTCCCACCCTATTACATTTGGCCCCTATATTACTGCTTTATGGTCAGATGACATACAGTAGATTCCAAGAATGACAATGGTCACCTACCTGTTAGCATGCCCTCATTCACAATACATGTTCCATTCAGCAAAATTGCGTCACATGACATGAAAAAATTTTTGCCCGTTAAAACAATAATATCCCCGGGTACTAAAAGTCGAGACTCAACCTGGCAGCAATCTGCAAGGAGATGAAGAAACAGACTACTAAGTGATAGACTATAAAGCAGTATGTATGGAAGCTTTATCAAGTATGCCTTTTGTACTACACTTAATCATGTATTTATTTTATTACATTATGTAGAAATAATGTTTGTAGTAATGTGTGCAAGTAGATAAGCAGTGAATTATACTACATATATATATATATATACATATATATATATATATCATTTTTAACTCTGTTTATTTACAAAGTTTAGCATTTTACAGCCAACAAAATAAGGTGAAAGCAGTAATTACAAACAGGGCTGGCTCCAGGCACGTTCGATCAGAGTGCCCGTGCCAAGTGCCACCCTTAAAGGGCGCGCTGGAGCTGGCTGTTCTGCAGCAGAACTGAAGATTTCTGACTACCAGGCAGAGAGGGATGGGCTGCCCTGTGTCTTCAGAGCGATCTGTAGTGGCAGAATTGAAAGTGTGACAGCCGAGTAGAAGCAGTGGGCTGCCCGGCTGTTTTCAGAGTGGATCCGTGGCTGTTTCAAATCTCACGCTGGGTCACCAGTCAATAGGAGCTTGCAGCCTGGCAGCCAATAAAGAGCTACCACTGCCACTCCTGGTTGGCTGCCGGGCTACGAGATCCTATTGGTTGGTGACCCTGCACGAGATTTCAAACAGCCCACCACTCTCTGCCTGGCTGTCACACACTGTTTCAATGCTGCCACTTTGGACCACTCTAAAAACAGCTGGGCAGCTCACCGCTCACTGCCCAGCTGTCAGACTGCTTCCCCTGTGGCAAGGTGCATGCAAACCCTCTTGGCAACGAGCATAAAACCTGGCATTGAAAAAGAACCCATCAGCAATGAGCATGTAGGTAAGAAGCACATATGTGCCATAATATGTGATGGGCATATCAGTGTGTGGCATTTCTGTAATGGCCCTGATTACAAAAGTGATCAATGTTCGGGAATACAAAAATACTTACAATAGCTGGCAAATATCTACTATTTGAAAGTCACATATAAGTTCAATTATGTCATAAAGCTGCAAAAAATCATAAAACAAGCTGACAATACAAATACAGTATACCAAACCTTAAGTCTTCTTGAATAAAGATGGTAGGGAAAACAAAATAATAAAACAATGAAGTTGGTGGACCAACAATTAGGAAGAAATACAATGTTAAGGATGAACAGTCTCATATATCATCAAATACTCTAAGGGGTTTATTTACTAAGCTAGGAGTTCTATGGAAGATGAGATGTTGTTATGGGCAACCAATCAGTTTCTATCTATTATCTTCTAGAAGGTGGTAAATACATAAACAGTAGATTCTGGTTGGTTGCCCATGGCAACATCCTATCTTCAACAGAACTCCCATGTATCATCTTAGTAAATAAACCACTCAGTTTGAAATTCAGGATAATTGAAGATATACAAAAACCGTGAGGTAAATTCAAAGATTTTCAGAAAGTTTATTTGTTCCTCCTGAGCCAAATACTTTATACAAACCCCCATCTCTTATAAGATGCGATTACACCAGGTCAAGAGGTTATGATATAAAGTGACCTTTTAAATTTTGGTCAAAAACTTAACTTCTCTGCCACCCAGTGGTGTATTTCCCATGAGGCATGTAATGCCTATGCCTAGGAATGACACACTGGGGGCAACCATTGCATGCCCACTTCCATGAGAGCCCTGCTAGGCCTACGGCAAGATGGTTATTTTGTTTTTGTCATTATAGCTTATTTTTTATTTTGTAAATGGTTTGGGAGGCTGGGGCAATGGTCAGTAAATTGTAGGGGTGGAGGGGGAAATCCTCATTACATAATGATGGTGGACGGGGAGGGAAGTTGGTGCTGCTTTGGCAGTTGAGAGGCCCAACATGAAGGGGAGAGTGACATGATGGGGGCGACTGATAATGTTCTGATGCCATGTTATTTTTAAATTGGGAAATAATACTTTGGAAGTAGATATCGGAGGGGCAATATTTTGTGGGTGGCTGATGTCACAGGATGTCATTTGCCCACCCAGTTCTCGGACCCGGACTCCGCAAGTCTAAGGGCCAGATGTACGAAGCTTCAAAAGTGATAAAATGGAGAGTGATAAACAACCAGCCAATAAGCTCCGGCCTGACATTTTTCAAACACAGTCTGTGACATGCCAGGTAGTAGCTGATTGGCTTGCTGTTTATCACTCTCCATTTTATCACTTTTGAAGCTTGACACATTTGGCCCAAAGTCAGCCCAGACTGACTTAGATATACGAGCATGGGAAAAATCATTTGATGGTCGGCAACCATCAAATGATTTTGACCCCATAAGCTACCCTGCAGAACATCCATTTGCAAAGCAGCAGGGATGTGCGGACCGTAGCGGGTGGCATTAGAAGTCTTGCTAAGAAGCAACTGTTCGCTGCTTAGCGAGCCAATCAAAATGAATCCCATATTATGCAGGACCTCAATAAGGCTATTGTCTCCCTGTACTGTTCCATTGTATGCCCTTTGTACAGCGCTGCGTAACACTTGTGGCACCTTATAAATAAAATGTTATAAAAATCTAGAAAATCCATATCTGGCTAATGTATCATATAGCTGATCCCATGTATTAATAGCAAAAGCCTTTGCAGCATCCATCTAGATCAGTGGTCAGGGAACTCGGTCCTCATTACCCCACGCAGTGCATGTTTTGCAGGTCTCCTCACAGAATCACAAGTGAAATAATTAACTCCACCTGTGGACCTTATAAAATGTGTCTGTGAGTAATTAGTACACCTGTGCACCTGCTGGGTCACCAGCAAAACCTGCACTGTGTGGGGTAATGAGGACCGAGTTCCCTGACCACTGATCTAGATTATCACAAGGTTCTTTCCTCTTGGCCCCAACTGTAGCATCACAGTGGGCTCAATTCAGATTGAGTTGTAGTTTAGCAATCTCCTGACATTAGCATGTGGGGGGCAGCCAAGCACAGGGCAAGGCAACCACACATGCAAGGGCCTCCCCATATGCAATCACATCACTATTATATTTAAGCCTAGTTCCTTTTACTGTTGGCGCTGAGGTCTGCTCGTGCTACACACCACTTGTGGCAGGAAATTGAGTCTAATCTCGCTTTTTCTGCACAATGATTCTATCATGTTAAGGTTGTTCCTCTGTGTTACTTCCCCTGTGCTCTGTATCCAGAATATACTGAATGCCAGAGTTAAATGGTTATGGGTGGGTATGGGTTCTACTATATTAGATTCACTAAGATGACTTTCCTCAGCCAATCTGGACACTGCTCCAAATACAACTGACTACAGCAACAAACCAGCATTCACTTAGCACTATGAAAGGGACTTCTTGCCAAGATCTAAACAAGAACAGCATTGCTTCTGTTGAAGTCACTACCCAGAACTGCGCTCCTAGAAAGTGCATATCTACTCAGCTCCACTCTGATCATACCAGTATTGCTCGCTGCTATTTCCAGTCTGATAACCTGTCCCTGTGCGTTCCAGCTTCCAGATCCTCTCTGATATCTAAGGTATATAAAGTTCTGTTCCAGATGTACTCTGGGTCCAGCATGGTTCCAGTAGTATTCTGGGTGCTGCCTAGTTTCAGTCATATTCCTGGGTCAGAACGGTTCCAGTAGTAGCCTTAGTCCAGTCTGGTTCTAGCTGAATTCAAGATCCAATCTGGTTTTAGTTCTATTCCATATCCAATCTGGTTCCAGTTAAATTTTTGATTGCAGTCCAATTCCTGTTATATTCTGGGTCTAGTCCAGTTCTAGTTACATACCTCCTAACTGTCCCGTTAAACGCAGGAACTTGCCGGTTTTTGGGGACGTTCCCACGGCCGGCAGTGTCCCACGGTACTTATGTAGTATCTGGGCGTCCGATTTAGAAATCGGGTCGGATCGGTAGCAACGCATCGCATGCGACCAAATCGTATGCGATGCCATGGTCCCGATATTTCCATAGGATTCAATGTTAAAATGGTCTGAGTCCATTTTAACATAGAATTCAATGGGAAAAAACGGCTGGGTCAGCCGGCGTACGCTTCGTAGGTCTTCCTCAGGGCAACCAGTATAGGTGCCCAGGGTAGGCTTATAAGGCTTGTTCTGATTTGAATGGTCCAATAATCAGGTTCTTGGTCACAGAGGTCCCGCCCCTGCTACAGTTCACCTGTCATTTGAGGGTATATATCCCTTCAATTGAAGCCTTATAAGCCTACCCTGGGCACCTATACTGGTTGCCCTGAGGAAGACCTACGAAGCGTACGCCGGCCGACCCAGCCGTGCGCACGTTCCTCCAGCAATTCCCTACCCCCCTTTTTTTGTGTTCTATGAAATGTATTTATTAGTCCTTTTCAGGACTCTAATGTATTAGCAGCCTCTTGTCACTAGTCACCCTAAGACCACGCCAGCAGCAATACGAGCTGACAGTGGCACAGGGTTGGACTCAAAGACATACGGCAACTGAAATCCTGTTTGCGGCACTTGTCCCTAGGACAGGGAGTGCGCGCCGATAGCTACCTGTTATACGGAGAACGGACGGCTCCCCGCTAGCTGTACGCGACCATAGTATCAGGTCGACAGCACGGGGTTCTACCTAGTACCTGTGATACTATTGTTACTGTTACCACCAGCCTCTCCTTTTTGGGGGAATCATTGCATACCGTCCATATAGGGCAGGTTTAAGCTGTACTGGTTAAAGAGTCTCCCTGCGACCGCAACTATAAGCTATATTCTCAATAAACGGTGTAAGGAAATAACTCCACACCATCAGCTTAATTAATAACCCTAGCCCAGGTAGCAATGTTTATCCGGGCATTGAATTGATTCACTAGCAGTAACCCATACATATAATAGAGGTGCTGCATCACCCTAAAAACCCGCTCTGTAAGCACTGATTTAATAGTGACCTCAGACGGAAAGGGGTAACAGATTAGTGATATTACTGCATTTCTGTGATAACACACAGCTCAATTGTATTATCAATATACAAATAATACAAACAGCACCACGCCAGATAAACTGGTAATTAATTGAGCTAATTAATTCAATCTCAACCAATTGAGTACCAAACACCGCATCCAAGTAGCTAACAGACAGGCTGTTACATTTGTATATAGAACACAAACCTATTTAAGATTGACACACAAACAATTGTTTAAAGGTCAAGAAGGAGAAAGCTAGCAGTGTAATTGATAATATTGAATAGAGGGAATTTGCTCCGGGAACTCGCACGTGCCTTTTAATAGCACACTGTTTTCACTTGTGTTAATGTTATTTGTTGTTTGTCATATTTTGTGTTCTTCACTTTTAAAATAAAAATAATAAAAGGTAAATTTTATGACTCTTTTCTATAAATGGTGCACCACCATATGATAATCCATTCTCTTTTCTGTAAAAAAAAAAAAAAAAAAAACCCAGTCCACCAGTCCTGCCTCATCAAGTTCTTTCCTAGTTATTATTCCTGAGATTATACCATCTACCTGTCAAGTAAATCCTGTTTTGCTCTCTGTGCCATTCCATCTGATTTACTGTCACCTCTGCTGTCACTCCATATCATTCCTGGGTGAAGTACATATCATTCCTGGTGGAAGTACTCCACCTTATTTAACTCCTGCAATCTTCCTTGTTTGAGATAAGCTGCAATAGCTTGAGAGCATAAGTCCTAGCAGCATCTCAAGTACCGTGAACACAAAATGTTCTATATGAGCAGGAGCAGCTGTTCTAGGCTAGAAGACCTCTCCTCTGTTGCTATAGTGGTCCCCTACCAACATAAGGGAGTATCATAACAACTTGTTGATGTTTTCTCCAAATTAATATTTTTTCTGTATTTTAATTCCTAGGTAAAATATTGTAACGTAAGCATTCTGATACAGATCAATAACAGTCAACAGCACTTACTCAACATAGGGCCTCATTCAGAAAAAAAATGAAATGTACAGTACATGTGCTATTTTGAGACAGATTGGTATATTTGGGATTTTTAAGGTTAGAAATCATTTTTCAAAAAGTTTATTTATGGCAAATGTGCTGTAATTGTGTACTTGTAAGTGATCTAGAACATTGCCGAATGCACCCCAAAAAGGTGTTATTATGTCTGACTTTACAAAGCAACTTCATTACATCGGTTGAGTTGTATGTTTGACATGGGCAAAACATCTGGTACCGGCTTTTTAGCGGCAGATGAAAACCCCAGACTTAATGAACTCGGTCACTATTACATTAGGAGACTTTTGAGGAAAAAAACATTTCATTAAATTAAAAACCAGCTCCTATTGCAACCAGGCCAATATTTTAAGTTGAGTTTATTATAAGAATACTTAGAAATAGTGTAAAAAATATACCTTTGCTTCTTGGACACACTGTCACCATCATGTTATTATGAGCTTTGACCAGATTGTCAAGCTTTGTAGATTGCTGTTTTAGTAAAATAAAAAACATGCATGTAAAATCATATCTTCTGCATTGCTTCAAGATAGCAAGCAAACAAATAACACTCCCACCCATAACTTAAGATGCAAAGTATTAAAGAAGTTATTTCCGGCTACTGACCCCTTGTCCTCCAAATGTGCCATAATTCAAGTTGCAAAATGTTGTGAATTAGTACTGTACAAAGGGACAGATGCAGTAAGCTTCAAAAAGTGATAAAGTGAAGAGTAATAACCAGCCAATCAGCTCCTACGTGTCATCTTTCAAACACAGCCTGTAACATAGCAGCTAGGAGCTGATTGGCTGGTAGTTTATCACTTTCCACATTATCTCATTTTAAAGCTTAGTGCATCTGGCCCATACTCAGTCAGAGGGCGTAAAAGAACAAAATACTCAAATAATCAAATAAATAAGACTAGAACTTGTGTATAAATCTTCTCCACCTAAAGAGTCTCTAACACCAAGTTACTGTATCTGAAATCTGGATGGTTGAAGACCACATTGCATGTATGTGTGGTCTGCTTATATTTATTCTCCTTGTATCTAATTGTTTTGAGGTTAGGCTTTACATTAAGTTGTTTATCTCTATGGGCGGGATGTATTAATATACATCGCCGCCCTTCGCCTGCCAGCCGCCGCGATGCTGCCGCATATGTACTAACATATGTGGCTAGCATCGGGTTGCAGTGACGGAGACCCCCGTGATACCTGTGATTTGGTGTTCGGGGGTCTCCGTCACATCCCAGAGGCTGCCAGTGTCCCCCTGCGTCTCCTCCTCCCCCTGCAGCCGGATGTCCTCCCGGCTGTGACACCTGTTGGGGGAGGAGGAGACAATGGAGGACGTGAGGGGGGCACACGGACGGCGGGCGGCGATAGAAGCCCATAGGCTTCTATAGGGTATCGCCACCGAGAGGGTGTCGATACCACGCCCAGTGGAAACGGGGCGGACGGCTAATGGTAAATAGGAAAATGCGGTAAAACCCCCGTTTTACCATGTTTTCCCTTTAGTACATCCCGCCCTATGTGTGGTCAGAATTACAAACCAAATTATAAGAATCAAATTTGTTCACAAATGGAAACTTCTGATTGTAAAATGTATGCCATGAAATACAATTATTTTAAGACATAACTAAAAGTGCAGAATTGTGTAATCAGTATACCTGTCGGAGTTCCATGAGAGATATGGTGATCGTACATATACATAATAGTAGAATTGCAATGGCATAACCCAGGTACCCTTCAGCCAGCCATAAGACCACAGTGAAGAACTGATAAATGTAGAACAGGTTTAACACCTATGTAAGACAGAAAGATATTACATCAGTCTCCCTCAGTTCCTACTCCATCCTGTAAATCACACGCTTCACAATAATAAACAATCAATATCATACAAAATTTGTACATACTTTATTAATGAATAATTTCCAAAGAGGAGCAACTTCAACTTCAATCGTGTTATGTCCACATACTAATCTCCTGTAAAATAATTTAACAATAAATATAATGTTGTAAAATATACATTTTAAACCATACTTAAAGATGGAGCCACTCATCTGAGCAGGTCCCATTGCGCTCGCGCGCGTCATTCTCGGGAATTGATGCGCAACCTCAGCCAGCAGCTGCCAGATACTGAAATTTGGTGCGCTGGCGGCAAGGGAGAGAACGGCCCCATATATATCAATATAATTTAACATAATGTATTAGATGCAGTTTCATTTATATTAATAAAATTTAGTGCATTTTAGTATGCATTTCAATAATGAAGAGATATTAATGAGTCAAGACTAATATTAAAAGATTCCATTTCCACATTTGTAAAACATACAGCACACTATACAACAAAGTGTGACTATATCATAGATATATAGCCATATTCAATTAACTGTAGGCAAATGCAGTGGCTAGAGCTATTCATGAAAAGAGCTTGTAATTGAATAACTCCAGGTGTAAAAGTACAAAGCGACAAGTGCTTTAATTTGTAATTACTGTGGCTACATGAATCCATCCCATAGTAGAGGCTCTCTAGGATTCCCTTTTGGTGCATTACTTAACTGATAATTTAATGTAGACTTATACTGAAGAAATAATCCACAAGTGACTGTTACAGGGAAAAACAACAGATATTTTATATTTAATAGAAACATAGAATTTGACGGCAGATAAGAACCATTTGGCCCATCAAATGTCTTTGTTTTAAGGAAAATATGAATGGCATTTTATTGAAAACTGTCAATACCAATCAATTCTTGAGTACAGTCAATCTTCTACTTTCGATCGAGCATCTGTAAAAATGAATCATAGTAGACCCACTATTATTAATTCTTACAGATGCTCTATCGAAAGTATCCCGACTTTTGTCATTATTGTTTGGTGTGGCAATTGCATTGCCAAGGAACGTTCTTTTTTAGAGCACATTGTTAATAGTAAAATCATTGGGGTGTGGTTGCCAACCAGTCTGGAGCTTTAAAGAGAATTTTAAAGAAATATTTAGCCATCCTTTTTACAGGGGTTTGGAGACATTACCTTCACAAAAAAGCTTCAGAACCGTGCTACTGTTTTAGGGCTGAAAGCATATTGGGAAACCCCTGACTCAAAGTAATTACCCTTTTTCTTAGGACCATTGATATTAATAGAACCCATTAATAAATGTATCATTGTGTTTTATTATGCACTTACATAACCTTCAAAACAACATTGCAACTAGTGTATATAAATGATAAAATAAGCCTATACGTTGAGATAAAAAAAGATCTCAAGTACTGATTACCTAATGTCTTGTTCCTCACTGTTCAGACCAAGTCCATATTTTGTATGTACGCTATGGCAAGTATGTTCTTCTTCCAGGGTTCTGGAATTCCAGAGATGATTGTATGTAAATAAAATGAATATACTGTGAGTCACTGTGCCTACATACACAAAATTCATATCAATTAATATTGTACTTTTCTGTGCTCAAGCCTTCAACATTGTAAATCTACTATAATGAATGTAAAAGGGGGGAAATTTACTAAAGGAAATTTGTAAAAAAAAAAGGTGTAAAAATAGGTGTATTTGTATCCAGAAATACACTTATTTTTTACATTTACTATCCCAAAAATACGGCAATTCGTAGTTGTATTGATGTGCTATCAATACGAATACGAATTGCCGTATTTTCGAGATAGTAAATGTCAAAAATAAGTGTATTTCTGGATACAAATACACCTATTTTTTTACAAATTTCCTTTAGTAAATTTCCCCCCTTATCTTACTTTAAATTACTGTACCAAAAAAGTTGATAGCAATAGTAGACGTTTAACAATTGGGAGTGCATATAATGCACGCAATTACTAGTCTGTACTAGTCCTTAATATTATATAGTCTATAATGTTTCAGGGCTATGGCAGATATAAAGTATGTCCACAATTATAGTAGCCTAATTTTTCTCAATCACAAAAATCTGATCCTTATCACTTTCTACTTACCCAATTTTCTCATATTTTTTTTTAGCATAGTCCCAGACAAACCGAATTTTCTGTACCCTTATGAATTTCACCTGTAAAAAGGATTTTCCTTTAGAATGAGCATCAAACATGTATATTCCTCTCTCTGCCCTTTAGCACCATTTATTTGTATTTAATGTTTTTGGTTTTACATGTTTTTTTGTAGCCACTGTCCAAAGCTTAGTAAATCTGGGCCTCAGTTACTGAACTCTCTCTTCATAGGCGAATCTAGAATTATGGTAATGGGTGGTCCCAGATCTAGATATAATAGTAGGGGGACCTTTGCGCGGCGTAGCCGCGCGCCGAAAAGGGGCGTGGCCTCAAGGGAAGGAGGCGTGGCACCACAAAAAGGGGTGTGGTATTACACTTTAGACCATACACAGTAATGCCCATTACACATTTTAGCAAACTCCGTAATACCCATTACACATAAAGCCACACGCCGTAATGCCAATTACACATAAGGCCACACACCATAATGCCCATTACACATTGTGCCACACATCATGATGCCCATTACATACTATATAACAAACCATAATGCCCATTACATATTTGCCACATAAGTGCTGCTTACCTACGTGCTCATTGCTAGGGGGTTCTTGCTTGATGGCACTATAGTACCCATTACACATGATGCCGCACACCATAGTACCCATTACACATGATGCTGCACACCATAGTACCCATTATACATGATGACGCACACCATAGTACCCATTACACATGATGCTGCACACATAATGTCCCTTACACATGATGCTGCACACATAATGCCGCTTACACATGATGCTGCACACCGTAATGCCCCTTACACATTAAGCCACACATTATGCGTAATGCCCCCACATAATGCCACTTGTAGCGTCCCTTAAGCAATGCCCCCAAAAGTGCCACTTACTGTAAATTTTTATATGAGCCTTCACTGCTGCTGCAGGGAGAGATGGAGAGCGGTGCAGCTGCTTCTATGGGGAGAGGAGCAGAGCGCAGCGCAGAGCACGCTCCCACTCCCCTCCTGGTGTCCCCTCTAGCCGAGAGGACATTTTAAATATTGTGCGCGCTGTTGTTGTGCGTGAAGCTGCAGGGGTGACAGTCATTGACAGCTGGGCAGAGAGCAGGGGGCTGCCCGGCTGTATTCAGAGCACTGCAGGTCACGGCTGTTTGAAATAATACCCCTTTCACAACAGAAAATGCAGGGATTTACCCGGGAATATGGTCCCAGGATCATGCAGGGACATTCCCACGCTGACCCCTTGTACACCAGCCTAGTCCCTGCATTTTCTGGTGCGAGGGGGAGAGACAACCACTCCCCTCTCCCTACTCCCCTTTAACCAACCAGCTATATCTTCGGAACCAACTGACCCATTTACATGAGACCAGTATCATATTGAAGAACTTTTGAGTGGGCTTCGAATGATTTTGGTCCCGTAAAACTGGGCTATTTGGTTCCAGAGAAATCTGCCCTCAAAGAACATAAACAGCCATGAAATTACATTTAAGAAATGAAAAAAACGGTTTAACCTCAATATCCCTGGAACCAATTAAACCATATGAATCCAGCCTGGTATCATATTGAAGGCCCAGCGATTTGGGTTCGACTGAGATCAACCTCGAGCTTCAGTGATTCTGAAGGGGGAACTGGCAGCCGTTGAACTGGGTGGGGGTCGGAATTAGCGGGTCCCATGTAATCCTATAGGGAAAACGTTCCAGCTTTGCCTGGCCGTATCTCCGGTTCCCAGGGGGCTAGAGACACGGGGCTGGGCTCGTTGGAAAGCCCTGGTTCTCAGCTACAACATGGGCTAATGGGTGGTCCTGTGCACCCCCGGACCACCCCCTAGATTCGCCTATGTCTCTCTTCTACTTTACATCTCTAGCACCCTTTTTTGTCAATGCACTCATGAACCCTTTCTCCTCTTCCTCTCACTCCTGCATCCAAGATTTCTCCTGTGCTGCTTTAGAATAACCTTTAAGAATCAACCTCCTCAGCCATCATCTGAACTCTGAGACTTTAAGCCCTTATGAGTATGCCCCCCCCCCCCTTCCCATAGATTTTCTTCTACTAGCGCTGTTCCTTCCACCAGTGCACAATTGCACTCTTTATTCTACAGTATCTACAACCAGTGATATGTCTGTCCACTCACTTGTTTGGTACATGTTCATTTAGTCCTGATATACTTCCTTTTGCTGCATGCTCAGTTTGGGGGGGATGCTCTAACATTCGCGCCCCCTTACCGCCCCCTATCGCCGGCTACCACATACATAATTATTGCATATGCTGTAACATATGCGATAATTATGGCAAAGGACAGCTCTTGTGTTAAGAGCTGTCCTTTGCGGTGAGTCAGCGGGTTCCATAGGGACCCGGCGGCTCGCCCCTCCCTCCCTTACCAGGCACTGTGCTGCTGCTGCGGCGGAGGGGGTGCTGGCTCTCCTCCTCCCTGAACCCGGAAGAGGATCATAGTGCAGGGAGGAGGTCACAGGTCCGGGCAGCACAATTCTGTGCTGCCCCGACACAGGTGAGGAATGGTCGTGGGGGGCAGCGGGGGTCGCGTTTGAAGCCCAAAGGCTTCTATGGGGCATCACCAGATTTTTCTGGCAATGCCCCCCGCCGCGGAAACCCAGTGGGGGATGCTTAGAGCATCCCAAAATGCGGTAAAAACCCAGATAACGGGTTTTTTACTGCATTTTTAGTTTAGAGACTCTCCCCCTTTATCACTACTATAGTAGTTCCATCAAACAAATTACAAAGACCATCAAAAATAAAGCATGCAGGGGGAACCTATTTGGCGCTTTCCAAATGTTTCCACATGGTGAATAGGATTGTAGCTGTTCTCTCCAATTGAACAGATTAACCATGCAAATTAGAGGAGAGAGGACATAGTGTATTACAGCTTTTAATAATTAAAATCAAAACAATACATTACAATCACACATACTGTATAAAGAAATGTTGGAACAGGATAAATCCAGCAGAATGGAAGTGGTGAATAATTACCAAACAGTGTTAGAACTGTGGCCAAATAATTCCAAAATTAGCATATTAGGTCAGATAGGGAGTCCATGAAACTCTACCTCCTCACGAATAAATGCTTGCTGGTAACTCCTCACCAAGCTCCTGGATGTTCTCCGTTCAGTCACCTACGCTTTTCTACCCCAACTGGGGTATTTTTTGGGTGCCGGACAACTCACCGACAGTCGGGATTCTGACAGTCATTACCCCGACGTCGGAATCCCAGAGTAAAAAAGAAAAAGAAGTGGCGCTGGTGTTGATGAAATAATCGTACAAATATTTAATATCAATTAAAACAACATGACATAAATGAATACATACAACAATCAGATAAAAAGGTGAATCGATAACTGGACCGGAGGCTGAACGGAATAGGACCAATGGATAGTAAATGAATGGGGTTATTGTCTTGAGATAATTCAAGTTTGCCCAGTGGGCTGATAGTTACCACTGGAGGTGATTATGATCCGATCCCGAAAGCTGAGTAGCAGAGAGGTCCTCAAATAAATGCGACTGTGGGGCCACAGTTGGTCAGGGACCCAAATGATATAGTGGGGTTCAGTCACCTACGCTTTTCTACCCCAACTGGGGTCTTTTTTGGGTGCCGGACAACTCACCGTCAGTTGGGATTCTGACAGTCATTACCCCGACGTCGGAATCCCGACTGCTCCCTCGTGGACCCCCCATAGAGGGAGAATAAAATAGGTGGCGAGCGCAGCGAGCCTGCAAGGGGCTTCATTGCGCTCCCCCTGCTGTGCAGTCGGGATTCCGAAGTCGGGCTAATGACTGTCAGAATCCTGATTGTCGGTGTGTTGTATCACACCTGACTTTTTCAAGGTGTCAGAACATGCGTCCGGACTACCCATTGATTCCTCTTGTTGACCTGGAAATCTAACTACAGGGACTCCTGTTGTTCAGAATGCGGCTGTGTTACTTCTGCGGACGGAAGATGCGGCAGCGTCACTTCCGAGCTATCGTTATGAAAACCCGGCAAACACATCTTCTGCTTGTTTTTCACTGCTGGTTCTATCTTTCTATGCACAGAGGATACCATGATGTCCCTCCCAGTCACGGGAGTAGAAGGCAAATGTTCTTTTTATGGTACAGTTCTTCTTTTCTGTTTTAGCTGTTGCCAGAAGGGTTGATTGTACCGATATGTCTCCATTTATTCAGTGGGTTTTGTTAGATGATCTCAATAAATAAAACAATATAGGTCTCTTAAAGGGCAAGTATCTCCAAAAATTGTGTAGATCTGCTTAATTGGAGAAAACCGCTACAATCCTATTCACCATATGGAAACATTTGGAAAGCGCCAGATAGGCTCACCCTGCATGCTTTGTTTTTGATTGTCTTTGAGGTGGAGGGTTTGGACACCTCTTTTTTTGTAGGATACCTATCAGGCTGGAGTGCACACAGACTTAATTCTTTTAAATCTTTTTCTTTAAATGAAAGGACCAAGTCAGCAGGGGAGATCTGTAAGCAAAACTAGTAATGATAGATATGGGTGAAATGCTATATTAATAGGTGTCAGGGATTTTGCATTGCATAATGATGTCAATTGGGGTCCCTACTTACTTGAAGTATTAGCATATGAGCTTGGATCATTAGGTCGATTAAAACAAGGTTGGCAGTCACTAAATCAGGGTTGCCGACTTCTAAAAGCTCCTCTCCGGGAGAAGCCCGGAGAGGAGACTTTCAGCAGGAGTTCGGGGGC
This sequence comes from Crinia signifera, assembly GCF_055691185.1. Lineage (NCBI taxonomy): Eukaryota > Metazoa > Chordata > Amphibia > Anura > Myobatrachidae > Crinia > Crinia signifera. The sequence continues at coordinate 230,979,877 of NC_139219.1, read as the reverse complement.
GGGGCTTAAACATGACACCATTAAGCCCCGCCCCATGCAAAAAGTTACTCAATTTGCCTATCTCCATGAAGGGGGCGGGGCTAAATGACGCAGTTATGACACGTTAGCCCCGCCCCTTCCCGGAGATCTGCAGAGATAAGGTAATTTAAACGTTGCGTTCAGGGGGGGGCGCAATCAGGGGGGGGGAGCGGGGTCCCTCAGAATCCGGGAGGGTCGCCCACCTTTCCGGGGTGGCGGGAGGGTGACCCTCCCGGCCATTCCGGGAGAGTAGGCAACCCTGCACTAAGTCGACACCATAAAACCAACATGCACATTGTTGACATTGTCAAATTGGTAAATTGGTTGGCATGAAAAGGTTGACAGGTATAAAAGGTGGACAAAGTGCTAAGGTTAACGTGCAAATGGTCAACACCAAAAAAGTTGACATGTTTATTATTGGGTTTCATTTTGTATGTTGAACCATGTAAAAGCTAAATTAGTTTAAACATACTGTATACTCTGCCCCCCTATGGGTGGGATTAGCAAATTTACATTTTAGTGAAGCATGAGTAACTACAGTGACTGAGGTGAGTGGTGCAGGGGCTCCAGCAGCAATTATTAAAGTTCTAAAAGGGAGCAGGGAGCCAGCACATGTCTGGGTCTGACTGTTTTGTGCCTGTAATGTTTGTAATTTGGGGGGTTGGTGGGGTGATAAATTCACCTGACATGTAATGAGATGCTCAATTTGAGCATATTCAAACCCTTGGTGCACCTTAGGCTATGCTTGTGGATGCACCAACCAAAACTTGCACCAGCAGGTGCAAAATTTCTGCCTGAGCAAGCCTTCTATGTTAAACGTCTGTGTACGGAACCAGTTCAGTGACATGCCCATGATATTTCCATTACATGCCCGTAGAAAGAACCATCTTCATGTATCAAAATAGCCACCTCCCAGTTACTGCCTAGGAATCAATTGCAACTGCACCTCTTTCTATAGGCAACATTGGGACACATGTGCTGTATTCATTTTTAGAGAACTTCACGCACATGCAGTAGCTAAATAACAATCAGCGCTATGAACATTGGAACTGCGTGTGGCTCAGACTAGATTGTGTGCATTTATATGAGGGCTGGGAATTACTGTCCTCCAACCCAAATAGACCCATTTAGTAAGCTTATGCAATTAGTCCTGAATCAGGCCCAGAGTTCCAGTGATGTGCTAGAAAACCCCTGGCATGTTATAATAACATCATAACATCCTAAATTATATTATTACCTCAATGTTGTCTTAATGTTGCTGTGATAGTTACTGCTGTGCACCTGCTACAGCTCCTGCATGTATCTTGCACATGACAATACTAGGCAATAGCTTGTAAATTGCCTGTCTCCCCATGACTTACTGTTATATCACTAAAACAGCTAAGTGATACTCCTTTCACATCGCAAATGCCAGGTCGTTCCCAGGATTTGGACACGGGTCCGTCTTGGGAGCACCCAGTTTATGCAAGGTGAAGCTACCCTCAGTGATCAGGTAATAAGCCGGATCACTGACGCCACATGGGGTGGGATGGAGCCGTCAGAGGCGTAACTATAGCACCGCAGCGCCCGCGGCCGCGGGGGGGGGGGGGGGGGGGGCGCTGTGCATGTGTGGGCGCCGGGGAACTGTGGTGCTATAGTTAGCCCCCTCCCGTCCGCCCATCTGCCGCCTGCCATTCCGCCGCCCGCAGCCTTACCTGACTTCACTGGTGGTCATTCTTCTGCTAGTGAGATGGACCACAATAAAATGTCCGCCCCATATAGCAGACAGTTCTCTGAAACTGTCTGCTGTATGGGGGCAGACATTTTGTGTTGGTCCGTCTCACTAGCAGAAGAATGAAGCCAGCAAGGGAGCCGGGATGGGACCAGCAAGACAGGTAAGGCTGGGTGCGGCGGGGGGCGCCCCCCATTAATGGCGGGGGGGGGGGCGCCCAATTCATAGTTACGCCACTGGGAGCCGTGGCGCTCCAATGGGTGGAGGGGGAGGAGCCACCACTTGGAGCAGACGCTGCTTCCTCCCGTTAGTGTAAATGGGACCCGGGTCTCTCAACTCTCGTTACCAGTTTGACACTTCCCAACAACCCGGGTCCGACATGGGTAAAACCCTTCTTTTAACTCAGGGCAACTACCAGGTTGCTTGACCAGGGTTTTTCCTTTTGGTGCTTTCACACCATACAGAAACAGAGGTTATTTGTGTGGTGTGAAAGGCAGTGTCGGAACTTACGAGTGGTTGGCCCAGGTGCAAAACTACATTTTTGGGCCCTCCTATTCCACTCCAACCCAAGTTCACAATATGCCACTCAGCAGTGGGTGGCAGAAGTGGGCCCCTTAGTCTTCAGGGGCCCTGGTGCAATGCACCTGCTGCACCAATGGTAGTTCTGCCTCTGGTGAAAGGGGTATAACATATACATATGTATATTGTATACAGGCCACAGAGCGTTAATAGGCAATTAATGGTATCCACGGCGCACACTGGCCATATGACTTTATCACACAGCATTGGATTATCAAAGTAGCTAATACTGCTGCTTGGATACAAATTAATGGGAGGCATTCAATGTTTTATCAAATTATTTGAATCTTATCTTTATGACATACTGTAGTACACAGTTTTGAAATCCCTATATCCTGCAGAACAATTGAATTACTTACTCTGAGATCTGGCCTTCTTATAGCTCTATTCACAATGGAGTTTTCATCAGCAATTACAGGACAATAGGATTCATTCACAAGAGAGTCTTTAAATGCCTCCAGGGTAATCCAACGCACTCTCTTCCTGGTGTATTTCTTTCTTTCATCCTACAGGAGAGATCAGAAATCCAAATGCATGACCAGACAGCAGGCCACCCTATCCTCTTTCCCCCGAAATCGCTCAAATACAAATTCAGGTATTCTCACTGGTCTGTTTGTGCTTGGGTCAAATATTTTAAAGAGGGGATGCTACCTTACAAAACTGTTATCTAGGACTATTTAATGTTTATAAAGTGAAGAATAAATACTCACTGTTGTTCTAAGTAAAACCACGTTGGCTTTTTCCAATGAAGATGGGATGCAGTTTGCCCACACGCTCCACTCTGGCTTCCAATAGAAGAGCAGCAAAAGAATCCCGCCTGATAGAAAGTAACCAATCACACACAGGACAATCCATGCAACACTAATTCTGTAGCCAAAGATTTCCTATTAGCAAAACACAAATAAAACATGAATTAATATAATGACAGCGGTCTATTTATGCTAATATAAACAGTTAATGACTGCACTGTCCAAAAACGGGAAATATATTATCCTCCGACCTTTTCATACCCCCACTATCCACGTCGGCGTGGAGTTGAGAATAGAAAGTGTGGCGAGCGCAGTGAGCCACCGAGCCTGAAGCGTGGCGAGCACAGCGAGCCCCGCGAGGGGACGCGGATACCTTCACAGCTATACGCGTCCCCTCGCGGGCTTTACAGGTATCCGCGTCCCCTCGCGGAGCTCACTGCGCTCGCCACACTTCGGGCTCGGTGGCTCGCTGCGCTCGACACACTTTCTATTCTCAACTCCAAGCCGACATGGATAGTGGGGGTATGAAAAGGTCGGAGGACGCGTACTGCCGCCCCTTGCGGGCTCGCTGCGCTCGCCACGATTCGGGTTGACGTTGATCGTGGGGTGGCGTTACCAATTGGGGGGGCCATTTCACACTTCAGGGTGGCTATTTGGGGTCTGTGGGCCATTTAACATTGTTCCCTATGTGAAATCGGGTCAATTGGGCCATTTAACATTGTTCCCTATGTAAAATTGGTAATCGCGTCGGTCGCATCGCATGCGATTTTTTGGCTGCATGCGATGCGACCGACGCAATTTACATTTCACCATGCATTTCTATGTAAAATCGCGGGCATCGTATCGGTCACATCGCATGCCATTATAATGGAGTGCGATGTACATGCGATGCCCGCGATGGGCGCCGTTCTAGGAAACAAGTACCTTTTTATTTTATGTTAAAAGCCTAAAGTAGATGATCTCAAAATTACAAAAGTATACCTTACTGTAAATACAAGTTCTAGAATGCATGCGCTGTATATATGTGGGATAAAATGCCCGCATTACATTTAACAGCAGAGGCTATACATTTTCACTATTATACCCCACAACACAAGTGCCATATTTCATCCTTATGTCCAATATAAAAGTTACCAAAACTATCATTATACAGTGATCAAGTAATAGGCATTTTTTGTGACAAATGCTCAAAGGGGGTTATTCTAGTCTGATTGGTTCTCCGAGCGTTCGCACGGGCGGCCAATGTTTTTCTTGTGCGCATTTCTGCGCATGTGCATACGCTGGGTGCGAGCAAGCACCTACCAGTGCGGGCGTGGGGCGGTGAGGAAGGGACATGCCCATGTGAACGCCTAGCATTTCATGAGTATTCCCATGAAAACGCTGGGTGCTCCCATGGAAATTAGGCAATGATGCGGCTGCCTGGGGCGGGCAGCTGACATCCCCAGAAGTCGGCTGCCTGCCCTGTTCCCATACTGGGAACACACAAAGCTAAGGCCTGGGAGTGTCTTAGTTTTGCGTGTAAGCACCAAATCATTTGATGGTCAGTGGCCAGCGAATTATTTGGTCCCCGCACCCAAGGCTGCGAATGGAAGTTTAGGTAAAACTTCCATTCGCAGCCAGGTGGGGAACACGGCAAGCGAGGGGGTGGGGGGCGTACCAGCTTTAGGACCAGCAGGCAGCATTAAAATCCCACAAAGTGCTGCAAAATTCACAGCGCTCTGTGTAATCCAGAATAAGGTCCAAAGTCTCAACAAGATTTGCCTTTTAGAGAGAGCACACTTCAAGTATAAATACATATTTCTCTGTGTAAGGGATGATGGATCTCTTTCAGGAGCTGCCGTAGGCAGGAGAATGTTAAGGCACTCCTCTTAGTATCACAGATTGTTTATACTTTTAGTCCCACAGTCATGTAATTACTTTTTGGATAAATACCAATAAGTGTCTGTGACTAATTAACATATACAGAAGTTACAGTAGTAGTTATAAAGGAATGACAAACTTTCCAAGTGACTAATTCCTCCTGGTATACAACTGTTTGCCTTCTTTATTCCTTCCCATAAGATACTGTTTTGCTAAGTTATAAGATGTCAGGTGTTAATGACGTGTTTTGGGGCATTTATTCAGACATTGCCAGAATAAATAGGTGTCAGAATGAGCCAGAACATTGTGTTGTTTTACTGAGAAATTGGAAAGTACTGTACATGATCTATTGCTTACTACTGTAAGCAGTGCTGTTAGCGGATCACTCAGATCACCCAATGTGGAAAGCAGTCTTATCTGATGTGATGTGCTTGTGCGGCAGTTCCAACCTTTTTTCTCTCCTGTACCCCTTAATTAAACTTTTCATTTATGAGTACCCCCCTCTTTTCAATTTGAAATATCCACAGTACTAATGAGTGGAGTGGAATTGAGCGGTAGGTGGATCCTTATATTAAGGAGTAGAGGAGGAGTAATAAGCAGTCAGGAATCGGGTCCTTCTGTGTATGGCCGCTGGCTGTGTACTGTCTCTGTGGTTCCCACTAATGCCTGTAGGATTAATGCTGCTGTGTCAGTGCGAGGCAGATGATCACTGATGTCTGAGGGCAGCGTGGGTAGCTCCCAGTGGATTGCTGGTTGGGCAAAAGTATGAGGAGATGCTGATTATGCTGCAGACAGAACCAGAAGTGACTCAGAATGGTTTATCTCCACAGCAATGGGAGTCTTCTTCCGCCATTGGTAGACATCTTCTTCCACCATTACCAATATTATTTTTAAGGACCCCTAACTGGTCTGCAGTGTTCCCCCAGGGGTACATGTACCATAGATTGAGAACCACTGTGCTAGTTAAATGTATTAAGGTGGGTATACATGGATAGATGTGTCCAACGATTCGATCTCGCTAACGATTCGGTCTGAACTCCTGAACCAACGATTTCATGTGAAATGTGAAACGATTTAGCTAACGATTGGTAGCAAATGACCGGTCGTTAGCGAGTCGATATCGTTTGTCGTTCCTCTTAAAACACAGACGATTGATCTAGTGTCCTTTGAATTATAAATAATGGGCGGAATAATGGGTGTGACTTAAAACAGGGTAGACAAGCATCCTTCATTGTAACTTACACCAGTATTGTTGTTGGAGAGGTTAGGTGTATACCGGATTTTTCCAGCTACTGCAGTGTTTTTGCTTTTGTTAGCAAAGTGTGATTTTGCCCTATTGTGCTCTCATTATGGATTCCTATCAGTACCAGCTTGCGTTGTGCTACGCATATCTCATGCTGAAACGTAATAGGGATCCAGCCCGAAGGAGGAGGCAGACGAGATCCTGTTGGACCAAGGAGTGGCTACTGAGGAGGGACACTCGGTCCCACATGTCTCTCCTGGTGGAGATCCGAGGTACCCACCCCTGTGACTACCGCAATTTCCTGCGAATGGATGAGGACACGTTTCAGGAATTGCTACGTCTGGTAACTCCGATCATCCAGAAAGAGAGCACTAATATGAGGGCGCCAATTTCTGCGGAGGAGAAACTGGTCGTCACCCTGAGGTACCTTGCCACAGGAAGATCCCTGGCTGATCTAAAGTTTGGCTCCCTGATCTCACCTCAGGCATTGGCGAGGATTATCCCTGAAACTTGCCAGGCTATTGTGGAAGTCCTGAAGTCTCAGTACTTTAAGGTAAGCGTAAATAACACATACAATATAGTCAGGTGCAAAACTTTTTTTTTTAATTTGTACACCGGTACACATAACGCAAAACATATTGCTGCTTTTGGAGTATAAATAATAAAATATAACATGTCACACGAGTTTTAAGTGCCAAAATAAATTAAAAGTGACCCATGTATGATAAAAAATGTTAAGGACCTCCCTTTTCATTCACACACTATCCAAGAAGGTATGGAGTTGATGTTAAATAGTGTGGCGTGCGTAGCGACCCACCGAGACAAAAGCGTGGCGAGCAGAGCCGATTATGCATCCTCTGTGGGGTGGGCTTGCTATGATAGACATGCTTTTGTCTCAGGGGCTCGCTATGCTTGTCACGCTATATAATATCAACTACATGCATTGTTGGATACATGAGGAATGAAAAGGGGGGTCTATTTCCATCACCCATGGTTCACTTTTTTACAAAAAAAGAGACAGAGACCACCAGTGCAACAAGCACTGCAGCAGACAGCAATAACTATGAAAGGGAAGCTGAATGTTTCTTCAAAGATAGATGGTGGTATTCAAGTAGCATATTAAAGGCATTATTGGGAACAACAAAAATGTGGTTTAACAGTAGTTACAGTTGAACCAGATTTTTGCCGTCATCATTGCATTCCTGCAATGCACTATAGATGACGTCAAATGAGGTCGAGGGGAATGAGGTTAGAGGTTGATTCTGCTCTGGCCTGCCCATCACTGTGCGGGGATAGGTAGTGGGTGGGCTAGTAATGTGGAATGGGGCAGTGACCATTCCTGCATTGGACTGGTATGTTCTACCTGGTTCATGCAGGTCTGGCCCGGTGCCCGTCACTGTACGGGGATAGGTGGTGGGTGCGCTACTTATGTGGATTGGGGCAGTGACCATTCCTGCATTGGACTGGTATGTTCTACCTGGTTCATGCAGGTCTGGCCCGGTGCCCGTCACTGTACGGGGATAGGTGGTGGGTGGGCTACTTATGTGGGATTTGGAGGCGACCATTCCAGCACTGGGCTGGTATGTTCTACTAGGTTCATGCAGAACAGGCGTGGCGTTCAGCACCGCACATGGAGGATCACAAGTGTTTGAAGGGGTTAGGTATGAGCTTGGGTGGCCTATAATAGGCTGAGGCATAGTGTAATCGCAAAAACTTGTTTCTGGTTTGAGGCGTTTGTTCCTGCCACGGTACAGCAAATCATATACAAGTCTTTCAAATTCAACCTGTTGGTCAGGATCCAGGTTGCGTAAAGCACCCCCAACGTGAGTGGCAAAATTAGCAAAATAATCAGGTGCCTTGTTTAATACTTGCTCTACTTTCTGTAGTAGAACCGCATTTTGATCATTGGTAGATTTGGGCGTTGCATCCTGACGTCTGTACCTTCTTCTGGTAGTTGTGATATCACTTCCAGCATTGGAGGCGAGGCCTGGGGATGTTTCGCTAGGGCTGGAGACAACAGGGGGTGTGACTTGTTCCAGATCCGGTGTGGAAGCCTGTTGAAAGATCAAAAATTAGATTAAGAAATCTTTTATTTGTTGTTTTATTTACAGTTTCCATCAAGCACAGAGGACTGGACTTTAATTGCCAACGAGTTTGATCGGCGTTGGAACTTTCCAAACTGCGGGGGAGCAATAGATGGAAAACACATTCGCATCACACCGCCTGCACACTCAGGATCTTTTTATTTCAATTATAAAGGATACTTCAGTATTGTACTGATGGCGGTGGTAAATGCCAACTATGAATTTATTTTTGTTGATGTTGGCAAAAATGGACGCGCTTCGGATGGGGGATCCTTTAAAAGAACTGAATTTTATGAGCGCATGATTTCAAATAGGCTAAGGTTGCCAACTGTGCCTGACACCAAATATGGCTTAAATTATGTTTTTGTGGCCGATGAAGCATTTGCTCTACACGAACATCTGTTGAAGCCATATGCTCAAAGGGGGCTGACACCTCAACAGCGAATTTTTAATTATAGACTGTCGAGGGCTAGGCGTGTTGTTGAGAACACTTTTGGTATTCTGAGCAACCGCTTCCGTGTGCTACACACGGCAATTAACTTGCGGATCGATAAAATCGACTGGGTTGTGCTGGCATGTTGTGTGTTGCACAACTACTTGCGACGCAAAGCAATGCAACAACAAACTGCCATCAGCAGGGTCGATGATCCCAATCAAGCAGAGGAAGTGTCGAATATTGCCTCTGTTGGAGCACCTGCCCTCAATGAGACAGGGAGTGCACGGGCTAAAGCTGTCCGCGAGCAGTACTTGCCATATTTTAATGGTGTTGGTGCAGTGCCATGGCAGGAGGAGTGCCTACACTAATATAGCTGAGAATTGTGGCCTATTGTTGAAGTCAACTTACCAAATCACTGGCTGAATTATCCCCATTATCTTCTGTGTCATCTGTTGGCACCTCCTCGACCAAAAGCATTCTTGATGGCCGCTCTGGATCCTGTTCTAGGACGAATTTTAATTGGTCGTAGTACCACAGATTGGTTTGGTACACGTCCTGTGCACCAGCACCTGAAGACCGCGAGGCAACAATTTTCTTGTGCTCCTTTAGAAAAACTGTGCGCACATTCTGTATTTTGCGGCGCACCCAATTTGGGCAGGCTTCCTCGTGGAATTTGAGGCTGAACCTCACGAGGTGCTGTATGGCGAGGTCTTTCTTATTTTTGTTTGCATAGTCACGGGATTTTACCTTCCATAGGCATTCGTGTTCCTGATAGATTGCAAAAAATCCTGTAAGGAACTCCCGCTCCCGGTCAGTGGTCATGTTTCTGTAATAAAAAAGTTATGATTTGAGGTTATTTTTATAAAAAATATGTAGTTGTTAGACAATATAATGTATTTGCTTCAAAAATAAATGTAATTTGGATGTTACTTCGGTTCAGTTTTATTATTTTGTATTGTTCGCAATACATGGGGTGCAGTGTGTACAACATTGGTGGGCAGCAGCAGCTACATACGCAGGGGGTGCAGTGTGTACAACATTGGTGGGCAGCAGCAGCTACATAGGCATGGGGTGCAGTGTGTACAACATTGGTGGGCAGCAGCAGCTACATACGCAGGGGGTGCAGTGTGTACAACATTGGTGGGCAGCAGCAGCTACATAGGCATGGGGTGCAGTGTGTACAACATTGGTGGGCAGCAGCAGCTACATACACAAGGGGTGCAGTGTGTACAACATTGGTGGGCAGCGGCAGCTACATACACAGGGGGTGCAGTGTGTACAACATTGGTGGGCAGCAGCAGCTACATACACAAGGGGTGCAGTGTGTACAACATTGGTGGGCAGCGGCAGCTACATACACAGGGGGTGCAGTGTGTACAACATTGGTGGGCAGCGGCAGCTACATAGGCATGGGGTGCAGTGTGTACAACATTGGTGGGCAGCAGCAGCTACATACGCAGGGGGTGCAGTGTGTACAACATTGGTGGGCAGCGGCAGCTACATAGGCATGGGGTGCAGTGTGTACAACATTGGTGGGCAGCAGCAGCTACATAGGCATGGGGTGCAGTGTGTACAACATTGGTGGGCAGCAGCAGCTACATAGACATGGGGTGCAGTGTGTACAACATTGGTGGGCAGCGGCAGCTATTTGCACTGGTGGTGCAGTGTGTACAACATTGGTGGGCAGCGGCAGCTACATAGGCATGGGGTGCAGTGTGTACAACATTGGTGGGCAGCAGCAGCTACATACGCAGGGGGTGCAGTGTGTACAACATTGGTGGGCAGCGGCAGCTACATAGGCATGGGGTGCAGTGTGTACAACATTGGTGGGCAGCAGCAGCTACATAGGCATGGGGTGCAGTGTGTACAACATTGGTGGGCAGCGGCAGCTATTTGCACTGGTGGTGCAGTGTGTACAACATTGGTGGGCAGCGGCAGCTACATAGGCATGGGGTGCAGTGTGTACAACATTGGTGGGCAGCAGCAGCTACATACGCAGGGGGTGCAGTGTGTACAACATTGGTGGGCAGCGGCAGCTACATAGGCATGGGGTGCAGTGTGTACAACATTTGTGGGCAGCAGCAGCTACATAGGCATGGGGTGCAGTGTGTACAACATTGGTGGGCAGCAGCAGCTACATAGACATGGGGTGCAGTGTGTACAACATTGGTGGGCAGCGGCAGCTATTTGCACTGGTGGTGCAGTGTGTACAACATTGGTGGTCCGAAATCTACTTACATCGCGGTGGTAAACAGTTTTTTACGCGCTCTTTCCTCCTTCACCATGCGGTGCTCCTCTCCACGAAGCCAGGGTGGGACAGGTTGACGTAATGGCAGAGGGGAGTGGTTTCCTAGTTGTCAGCCAAACCCAAATTGTACAGTGAAGAAACGATTAGCAAAACGATTGTGCACATCGGTAGCGATTGGTCACTGATCTTTCTGCATGCAGGAAAGATCAGCGAGCTCTACTAACGACTGGCGGGTGCGCGCATCGCTGCCCATATCATTCAAAAACACGGAACGATTTGAACGATTGGTCTTTTCGATCGATCGGGAACGCCCAGATCTTTTGCCACATCTATCCGTGTATACCCACCTCTAGCCTTTTTTCTGTTTATTGACTTAAAAACCTGATAACATAAATAGGCTTCATTGTTATAGACACTTAACTTGCTGCTGGTTGCAATCTGCAATTGCAGCCTTTGCATTGTCAAACTATAGCTCTGATTCTGAGAAATGAAGGCGTGTGGCTAAAATAAATAAGGATTTATTTGTGTGTGTCTCTTACCTTATGTAACCTCAACATCATGAAAGTAAAGGAGGATTAGACCAAACAGGATATTTATTTATGGATTAGGCTGGATATAGTAGGTGGGAGGTGACGGTTCATAACAGGTAATGGGTTGCATGAAGCAACCGATGCTGTTTCATGGAGATATGGGCGGCTCCCACACAGTGTTTCCCATGTAGTTCCAGGACAAGAACCAGCTCGTAGAACTCAGTGATGGATATACTTTTAGGGGGAACCCATGCATTGTTTTTTTTAGCCTGTATTTACCCTAATATACACAAGCACTACACAGACCACATGGATCTGTAATGGATTCTACAGTACAAAATGATCACATGTATGGGTTACCGGGTCGACAGTAATTAGGTCAACGATCAAACGGTCGACCTCTATTGGTCGACACAGGAAAAGGGTTGACATGCAATAGGTCGACATGGTCAAAGGGGCGACACAAGCAATGGGTCAACATGAGTTTTTTGTGTGTGTGTGTCTTTGTCAACAAAACTCACCATGCTTCGGGCACAGTGCCTTGCTACACTCGGCTCACTATTATAATCACACTCTATGCCCACTTGGATAGTAACGTATGAAAAAACACTTAAAATTTTTTTTTTGTAAGAAAAACTAGTTGACCTTTTCCATGTCAACCTATTGTTGTGCCTACCTTTTGACCATGTCAACCTGATACATGTTGTTGACCAATAGTGGTGAAATTGTTGCATCAGCTGCTCACAGGAAGGTCTACAGATGTGGTCACATCTATCCTCTGTGCAATACGTTACACATAATGAGGGTGAATCAGCACCAATAGGAACGGGGTGAATTCTGCCCCATTCCGATGGTGGGGGGTCTGCGCATGCAAAAGCACGTATTTACCCATGTGCAGACACTGGAAAGGAACGGCTTTGGCGAGTTACACATTCACCAGGGGAGCAGGGCCAAGGGTGGAAATAGGGAACGCCCATGGGATCGTCCAGCATTATAGGGGCAGCCGGCTGACATCACAAGACGACCAGCTATTTGCGGAGGAAATAAATGTCAGTTCAGACTGACTTTTATTTCCAAAGGCAGGAGGAATCAATTGATGGTCAGCGACCAACAAATGATTTCTCCTGCTAGCAGAGGCAGGCGAGGGGATATGTTTGTTAGAGAACACATCCCCTCGCATTATACCGACAGGATTCAGCATTGCGACAGTGTTTCAGCTCTTGGTAAGCAATGGTCTTCGCTCCTTACCAAGCTAAGCTGTATCAGTGCCAATGTGTGATCTCCATGTGACTCTGTAGGATCAAGTGTATTTGTGTGCAACTGTGCCTTATTTATAAAACGGTGAAAATAGGACATCATACTATGTGGCATGCCTATATTCTGTGTGTGCATCTGCACTGCCTATATTCTGTGTGTGCACTGTAATGTAGCCTTTTGCATGCAAATGGCATATACACAGAATAAAGGCATGCTGGAAATCATTTTAATCAGCAGAAGCTGCGGGGAGACCTACCTGCACCATTTTGCCCCTAGAAGGGCTGTTTAATGTGCAAGGTTAGATATATGATTACACATCTGTATTGATTTCTGTCTTATACGACTAAACTCGTAACCCACTAAACATGATTGCATAGACCATGAAAAAATATGATTCAATGAAATACAATTAATAGTAAATTCAACTATTTCATCTCTCACTTCTACCAGCAATGCCCCCTGGATTCAGGGTGGGATTCAATATTGATCGGTCCCCAGCGTATTCGCGCATGTGCAGGGCCGCTGTACGAATGCCTTTGGCGACTATCACAGGTGCTGATGCGTTTGCACGGGGAAGGGAGGGAGGGGGGTGGTCAGTGCCGGAGCTGGGGAACGCCCATCATTTTATGGGTGTCCCCATGCAAACGCTGGCCGTTCCCCTGGGAACATGGGCAAGCCGATGCCTGCCAGGGGCGGGCGGCTGACATCACATGACGTCAGAGCCCGACCCCTCTTTGACTGACACAGATGGAAATAAAAGTCAGTTTAAACTATCAGCAACCATCGAATGATTTCTCTCCACTTCGGTCGTATGTTAAGGTGATGTGTTTGCATACATCTCTCACATGGTGCTCGGGATTCTGTGGCAGACGGGGGATGTTCGGCCTGGTGGCTTTCAGGGCTCGCTAAGTAGCGAGCCTTGCTGAATTAGGCCGTCAATCTCTGACCAAATATGATTCTTAGTAAATTGACCCCTAAGTGTTCTAGAGATGTGGGCTGTGACTTTAATTGCATAGGAATTCGTTTTAAACATGTACAAAGTCACAGGTAAAGCCCAACGGGACTTGGTACTTTAAAAAAGCCCCACGGTTGCATTATAGCAGTTCAACTTCTTCCGCAGGGTCAGACTGGGTTACACACAGATGTTATTTTTTTATGTGAATAAAACTCACATTTTGAGTGAAAAAGTTTGCAGTGCTGTGTGTCAACTAGAATCATCCCCTTTGTCCAATGCGGGTGATTATTTACACTTTAAATTATTCTTACAATATGCTATGTTATTTGTGATTTTAATGTGTTATTAAATGTGAAATTGTTTTACTTTTTTGACACCTGGTTATCCGCTCAGTTACTACAGTACTTCTGTTTTCCTGCATTTACTTTGGGGGAGTGATGTCCCCCTTGTTACAGTAACAACTGCTTGAAACCCCAACTCATCACGGTACGCACTACATATCTCTATATCCTTTCCTCTATAAGTACACTGATGGATTAAAGTTGTATAGTCTTATTCAATGATATTGAATTGTCATGAATTAGACACACCACAGTGACCAAAATAACACCATGCAATATGTTTGAGAAAAGTTTGAAAAAGTCATGAAACCTTGCCAGTTCACTAAAATTTTGTAGTGGTACAAACAGCTCTAGCAGACTATGGAGGCAATCATACAGATGGGGCAGGTCCCATCTTTGCAGGGGATGGCGATGGCGACGCCAGCTGCCATCCCCCGCCAGCGCCATATCTATAGCGAGAAGGGGACGCGCGCGCACGAGTGGCGCACGCGTCCCCTTCCAACGGCGCTTCCAGCGCTTCCCCCGGGTCACCGCCGGCTTGTCGGCGGTGACCCGGGGTCCCCGCCGCCTGCCCGCACCCCCCTAACCCTGTCCGTCTCCCTGAGGCGGAGACGGACAGGGTTCCCGTCGCCCCGCCGACGGAGATTGAGATGCGCGTGCGCGTGAGACGCACGTGCGTTTCAGTCAGATGGTGAGCCAGGCTGCTGGCGGATCGCCAGTGGTGACGTTCTGGCGATCCGCCAGCAAAGAATAGGCCTGCCCCATCTGTATATATGGGTTCCATCCCTGAAGGGGACATCTTTTGCATCTACAGCAATAAACAACCCACAGCCCCCATTAGCTAGCATGTGCACGTCTCATGTGCATAATGTGGAGCCCCAAGGTCCCAAGAGACCATTTACACAACACACAACACACTGCATTTATAGTCGATTATATTTATGGCTACAAAATAACACTATGCAATATGTTTGAGAAAAGTTTGAAAAAGTCATGAAACCTTGCCAGTTCACTCAAATTTTGTAGTGGTACAAACAGCTCTAGCAGACTATGGAGGCAATCATACAGATGGGGCAGGTCCCATCTTTGCAGGGGATGGCGACGCCAGCTGCCATCCCCCGCCAGCGCCATATCTATAGCGAGAAGGGGACGCGCGTGCACGAGTGGCGCGCGCGTCCCCTTCCGACGGCGCTTCCAGCACTTCCCCCGGGTCACCGCCGGCTTGTCGGCGGTGACCCGGGGTCCCTGCCGCCTGCCCGCACCCCCCTAACCCTGTCCGTCTCAGTTTCAGTCAGATGGTGAGCCAGGCTGCTGGCGGATCGCCAGCGGTGACGTTCTGGCAATCCGCCAGCAAAGAAGAGGCCTGCCCCATCTGAATATATGGGTTCCATCCCTGAAGGGGACATCTTTTGCATCTACAGCAATAAACAACCCACAGCCCCCATTAGCTGGCATGTGCACATCTCATGTGCATAATGTGGAGCCCCAAGGTCCCAAGAGCCCATTTACACAACACACAACACACTGCCTTTATAGTCGATTATATTTATGGCTACAGTCAAGTTTTATACTGTAGGAGAAGATAAATAAACTTATCTAAAATAAACTTATATCAGAATGACACAATTATCTTCCATAAGAACTTGACTGTCTGGTTTAAAAATTTTTACAAAGCCAAAGCGTGGGAGCGGTAGGGGGTGAACGCTAACTATCTATCTTGCCTCCGGGCATCTGAGATTAAGTTACTCCACTGCTCTAAACACAAGCAGGAATTTTACAGAGAATGATGACTTACATAAAGCAACAACATTTCCTGAAGTCAAAGCTATTTGTTAACAATTCAGTGGTGGTCTTTACCTATGGGCTGCATAGCTGCAGCCCCCCCAGGTAAAATTCACCACTGTAGTAAAGCCAAATGTAGTCTGTAAGACTGCACTGGCTTCAATTTGACTGGCAGTGACTTCCTATTGAAAGCCCGACCTGCCAGTCACCAAGGTAGTCCCATTAGGAGGTGTTCCCTCCCTCCAACATGCTCTCTATGGGCTGCCAAGCGGTAGCCCAAAAAATCTGGAGATTGCGCATGCATAGTACCAACGTCGGTACTGCGCATTCGCCGGTCCCGTTGCCTTTCATCTGTATTATACAGGCGCCGGGAACTTGATTTCCCTTCTATGGGCTGTTGCCATAGCAGCCCATAGAAGCTAGCTGCATGAGCAGTATAGAGGTTTGTACTCCTGGAGTACAGGCACCGGGAACTCTGCGCCTGTGTGTGGTGGGGACCAGGAGGAGCGGCAGTAGTGGTGGCGGGAGGGGGGCCTGCATCGCAGCCAGCAGCAGCTCCCCTACTGCCAAAAAGTATGAACCGTCACTGGTTAACATCAATTTAAACATTACATAATGAAACTTATGTAATCTTATCATTCTTATACTTATCATAACAATACACAGATGTTTATTTACTTAGTCATGCCTTTGTGGATAGTATGTTAGATTATATAAATCACAATCTGAAATTCCAATTGCATTACAGATGTGGCTGCTCGGTTCTTACTCATGAGCGGTTGCATCACAATAGTTACTAACCGAGCATATGAACCATGCAATCCTATGGATTGTACATGTGTGTGCACAGTGCGTGTGCAGATCTGTGGGCACACAATTATAGGCAAACCTGTCACATTTTGCAAATAGCATGTAGGATAAAGCAGGACACATCTGTACAGGGATGTCATTGTAAATGGCTGAGCTCCGGGCTGACAAGAGAAGGATCCCATTCCACCTTCAACCCCGAGTGCTCAACACCTCTGGTGTCCGCAGCACTGGCTGCACTACTCTACTTCTACATTGCTTCAAAGGAAAAGTGAACTTTGTTTATAGCAAATAATACTTGGAGTCACGGCAGTCCCCCCACCCCCCCATGATGGTGGCCCTACATCTGTAGGTGGCAGTACTTGCAGTAGTTAAAGACTATAGATCAGGAGATGGTAGGTTTGGCTTTTGGTACAACTACAGTAAATCCTCATATGCTCATTATTGACCATGAGAAGAGAGAAAATGCTCATGTCATCATTCCTCTGTGGATTTCTCTTCACCCATCCTCAATGGTGTAAAAATGTGGATGAAAATGTGCCGTCATGCATATTAAACCACATTTGTTAAAGAAAAATGTGTTGAGATATCTCCTCATCATTTAGTACATTTGCCCTCATTTTGGTCTGGTCGCTACGTTGCAAATTTGCGCATGATCACTTATGTGCATGTGCAGGCCATCACTGCGGGTGCCCTCGGAGACTTGCATAGTCTCTGTGGTGCTCACAGCGGGGGGGGGGGGGGGGGGGGGGATGTGCAGGAGACGGGTAGGCTGCATTTCCTGGTCGTACCCAGGAAAACGGTGGGTGCACCCAGGAAAACGCTGGACATCCCCATGCGAACGAGGGTGGCTACCGGCCTTCCGGCAGCGATCATCTGCATGCCCTGTTCACTGAGCAGAGCGCTGCTAATCTACGGCACCAGAGAGTGACTTAGATTAGCGTTTCAAAAATCATTCGATGGTCGGGACCAATGAATGAATTCGGGCCTGCACATAAGCCAGTGAATAAATGTTTATGCAAAACATCCATTCGCAGCACTGCAGGGAAATTGTCAATTAGCAGCGGCGGGATTTTAATTATGTATTACATGGTGAGTATCCCTTATCTGTATATCCAAAAACTGAAATATTCCAAAAACTGTGGTTTTTCAGAATATTTTTTGTTCTTGTTTGTTTGTGTCCCCCCCCCAACCCTTTTTCATACTTACCACATCCTCCGGCGTCCACAGCGGGCTTCAGGATCCTCTTCAGTGGCATCTCCGGTCTCAAGGGTGCATTGTGTGCAGTGGCGGAACTTGTGGGTTGTGGGCCCAGGTGCAAATATATAATCTGGGCCCCCTCCTCCACCCCAACCCAGGTTCATAATAACTCATTGATGGTTTTATGCAGCAGTGGGCCCCTTAGTTGTCAGGGGCCCCTGTGCAATGCACCTGCTGCACCAATGGTAGTTCCGCCTCTGATTGTGTGAGTTTGCAGGAGTGCCGGCGTTCCTACAAACACGCGCAATGCACCCCTGGGACCTTTGAAGAGGATCTTGAAGGCCGCTGTGGACACTGGGGGACACCGTGGATGCTGGGGGACCATCGGGGCACCACCAGGGGACCAAGTAAGTATGTTAAAAAAAAAAATCCAAATACTGAAAAAATACCTTATCCAAAAGGGATCCTCAACCTGTATATATTTATATTAATTTAGATATTGGTGACAATGCCTCACAGAAATAAATGCATTTCACTGCTGCTGTGAGTCACAATTGTAAAGTGTCGGCAAGCGGTGAAGTCATGACAATAGATACACTCTCACTATACAGTCACACCAGTAGCATTATGGAAAAAGGTTAATTCCACTCAAGAACATTTGATAATTAAGTTAAAGTTGAAAAAAGAATAAGGAAGAACCAAGAATATATGGGTCCCTACACTGGGTACAAGCCAGCCAGCTATGGTTGGTGCTACAACCAAATACATAAGTCAAATGTAGTAAACACGTAAGTCCAAAAGCGAAAATAAGTATCTTTTGTGGGGCACTCTTTATCATGTCTATGACCCTTAAAATGTGGCTTTTATTATTATAGTTAAAAATTCCACAAATACCAATATTCTATATAAAAAAATCATTCAAATTCCACAACTGTCTGACAATTTTCATGGATTTGGCAGAATAGTAGTAGCAGTAGTACGTTTAGAATGGGACATGGTGATACCTAAAAAAATAACGAAGGAAAAACCTTCCTTAATTAGTTCTTCTTATCATGTAACCCTTCTTGGTTTGAAGAGAGGCAAAATACTATTTGTACTGCAGCATTCACATATTACAATATGTCTGACATCTTATCCTAATCTGGTTATGTATCTAGAATGCTAACAAAGCACTTTGTTTGTGTTGTACCAGGTGTTAATTAATCTGGGGAAACTAATATGTATGTAGCCTCAAAGTATGTAAAGGTGAAATTGTCAGATGTTTATGTGAGTATATTCTTTGTGTGCCAACCACTGTATCCCTGAGACACTAATTAGGCATAAAAGATCACTATCCAACATACAGTATATTCATGACAAAAAGCATTCTCATGGTTCGGTTGTTAACCAAGTTTTTATAATGTTTGTCTCCTTTTTAAAATAAAAACATACTGTACAGTATACCCCATACATATTGGCCCTTATTCTGGTTCACTCGCAAAGGCAAATTCCTTCTCAAATGGACAAAACCATGTGCACTGCAGGTGGGGCAGAACACTGATCTGTGAATGGTTCGGTCAATATCACCCTTCACAACCTGGTCTGTTTGTTCGGCAATTTTTAGTAAAGTTTTTCAGAATTTTCATCCCATTAAATTTGCGATTTATATACTATTTGATGGGAAAACATCTGGATGCGAATTGAAAAATCGCCACTTCAGAATGTGGGAATTCGCTGCAAAAAGTGTGTTTTTTACTGCAATTTGCATCTCATTAAGTTGACAATTTCAGGAAAACATGCGATTTTGGAAGTTTTTTGCCGAAAATCACAAAAAAAAAAAAAATGTTAATGTCACCCTTTGCTTCTGTGCAGGGTAGATACTGGCTGCTTTATTTTTACACTGCAATTCAGATTTTAGAATGAACACACCCCACCCAAATCTAAGGGGTTTATGATGAGAGTTCTATTGAAGATGGGATGTTGCTATAAACCATGGGTCTTCAAACTGTGGCCCTCCAGATGTTGTGAAACTACAAATCCCAGCATGCCTTGCCACAGTTTTACCACTCCCTTATAGCAAAACTGTGGCAAGGCATGCTGCGATTTGTAGTTTCACAACATCTGGAGGGCCACAGTTTAAAGACCCATGCTATGGGCAATCAGACACCAATTATATTCTAGAAGGTGCTAAATAATGAAGTATATTCTTGGTTGCTATGAGCAACATCCCATCTCCAATAGAACTTCCATCTAAGTAAATAGAGTAAATCTATCTAAGCACATGATACATCTGCCCCACCTGCAGTGCACATGGTTTTGCCCAGTTAAGAAATATTTTGCTTTTGTTATCAACTCTGAATCAGGCCCTTAATTCATTAAGTTAAATTACAGTTAATACAATGCTATAAATTATTTTCCAGCAGATTGCAGTTGAGTGAATCATGAATTTCAGGTAATTCGAGCCTTCATTGCCAGCATTTAAAAGGTAAGTATATTGTTTCAAAATGCAAACAGGAGGATGAAAGGTGACATTTATAAGAAAGAAGTTACTGTCTATAAAATCATTTCCAGATGAACTGGTGTCACATACTTATTACATGGCACCAAATAATGGTTGAGATTGTTTCGTTTTATGCAAATAAGCAGTATTTGAATACTTGCTTAATCCAATTTCAAAACACAAAAAGTCACATAAATGTACTATTGTGTCATATAAAATGAAACTACTGTATATAAACTGTTCATGTACACTGAAGGAGACTACCACCAAAATATTTGGTTTAAATTAGCCTAGTGGAGGCACAATGGTATACCTCCCAACATTGTCCAGCCTTAAAGAGGAACTTTCTGGAGGTGTGGCCTAGCGATACAGGGCGTGGTCTATTCCTATTAAGGCCATGCTCCCATTTTCAGCCACTTCATGGCTAGCGGCTCCCTGAGCTGCTGGCTATGTCCCCAGCCCCACAGGCTGCAGAATAAATGCTGTGCGCATGTGCACAGCATCTATTCTGCAGCCTGAGGGGCTGGGGAGATAGTGACAGGGGGGTGGCAGGGGGACTCCCAACTAAACCCCCCCCCCCCACCTGCCACGGGACACTGCCGGCCCCGGGCGGGATGTGGGAACGTCCCAAAAAAACGGGACGTTCCGTCGAAAAGCGGGACAGTTGGAAGGTATGCAATGGAGAGAGGGGGAGTTTTTTTCTGAAATGATGGGCCTGATTCTGGTTGGTTCACTAACAGCTTACCGAGCCTTCTAGCACCGCCTGCCGAGCATGCGAATGCCCGCCTCTGCCAACCAGCGCATATCCCTGCACTGCGAATGGATGTTTTGCATAAACATCTATTTGCAGGGTAGCGTGCGGGCCCAAAATCATTCAATGGTCAAATCTAGGTCAGTTTGGGCTGACTTAGACTTGCGGCATCCTGGTCCAAGAACTGGATGGGATGTCCTGTGACGTCAGCCACCCGCCTGCCTGCATTTGCATGGAGATGCCCCGCGTTTTCCTGGGCGCACTCAGCGGTTTAGTGGGTTATGTCCAGGATACGCAGGGCATTCACATGCGAGCGTGTCATAAAATAGGAGATACCAATATCAAACGTGTATGACAAAGAATGGGAGGAGCTAATCTAGTACAATTGTCTTTGTATGAAAATTAAAACTGTAATGCACATAATAAGCTACAATTACAGTATTTATTATTTACAGATAAATCAGTAATTTTGATGTCCCGTGATCTGGGCACCCCGATCTGTTGGACAGTATGACCATAGCTTGGTCTTACACTGAGGTTGTCATTGGACGTTTGCTGTTCACGTAGAATATGTTTTTCAATGTTGCAGAATATCCCAAGGATACTGATTGATCCTATTCACCTTTGCAAAATCCCAGTGTGTGTGTGCGTCACTTTTTGGCTTAACATTAAGTTATAGGTTTCAAGAAGCCAATTACATGAAAATATAATCATTACTTTATGCTACACACTCAGCTCATGATTAGATCATTGGTGAAAAAAGCCAATGCTATGAATTATTTATGTATATGACAGGGGGATGCAGTCAATTTGCCGGCGGTCGGAATCCCGACACTGGAATCCCGACCGCCGAAATCCCGAAACTTTCTCCCTCCGTGGGTGTCCACGACACCCATAGAGGGAGAATAAAATAGCGTGGCGGGATTTCGGCGGTCGGGATTCCAGTGTCGGGATTCCGACCGCCGGGATTCCGACCGCCGGCATTACATATCGGATCCATGACAGGCTATGCATGTTTTATTGTCCCAAGTGTTTATGAAACACTTTCCTTGCAGTTGTGCAACACTTCAATTTGCAGATATATAATGTGTGTCAATAAAAAGCTCATATTTATATTTGTATAGAATTAATATTTTGCACAGGTTGCTTTTTTATTTATGTAATTATGTTTCATTTACAGAGATAAGTAATTCAGCTTTACTAACTGGCAAGCACAATGGTGGCAATGAGTCTAATGATAAGTGCAGCATTTTTCCAGCCAATCATGAGATGCCAAACATACAAATTACACTGAGCCACATTATTGGATAATAGTCATAATGGTTCCAGTCAGGAAAACACAGGTATAAATACATATTTATTGCCATCACTTTTTAAAATGACATTTCTTAAGATAGCATTTATTTACTACAGCTGTAGCATTGTTCATAATACACTACTAATGTCAGTTGCATGAACTATTGTTCCCATATAAGGGGCAGATTCCTAAACTAGAATCCTAAATAAATAACCTAAATAAATGCTCCTGGAGCTCTTGTTAGTCTCAGTCAGAGGGATATTGCAGATCCATGGTACTCGGAACAAGTATGTCGCACTAGCTTTTGTCTGGCATTTATCAGCATGGCTCCTGCACATATACAGTACCACACCAACATGAACCCCAACATCCAACCTTTACATATTCTCCCCTACACAACAGCATGGCCAGCCCCTGCAGAGTCTGACAACCTCCCTGAAAAAAACATGATCCATCTTTATAAAAAAATAACCCTCCACACACAACAATATGAATCAGACACCTGCACAACATTACCTCCTGCACAACATAACCCCCACCCTGCTCACCAACATGACCACCCTGCACTCCAGTCTGACTGCCCCTGCACAAGAACATGACAGCACACATGCCTTCCTCCTCCACAACAACAAAATACTACCACTGCACATAACATTCCCACTCCCAACATAACATATTTTAATTATTTGATTTTTATTTTATTTTATTGTAGCCCTATCAGAAGCTGATCCTGGCCAGTACACCCAAAGCCCACCATGCAATGTGTACAGTCACATGACATCCTCATACCAGTAGTTCTGATTGAGAACTGCTATGCTGACTTACCTCCCCTCTCCAATTCTTTCCCCCAGCAGACTATTAACAAATACGTAGGGCAAAAATATGCATCCTAGATGTTCCCCCCAGCTGGCTGTGATGCCTTGAGCCCGAGCTCCACCACTGACACTTTCCTGCTCACAGTGTCTTTTTGGCTAATTTGCAAAGAATAGTGCAAGTCACATTACTGTGGTGAGTGAGATTACATTTTTTGCTAACTCTATAATCCCAGCATATTCCATTGTGCTTTATAATTGTGCCTGCATTGCTAGAGTAAATTGGGTTGAAGATATTTCATGAAGTTTGTCAATTATTAAAACCCATTTTAAAGCCAGTTCAGTAACACGTAGCAACCACCCATGCACGCTGTTGTTTGTTTAATCTGCAATACTACATCTATTTGCTGACATTCAGACTGTTAGTAAATAACAGTCTGAATGTCAGCAATTAGCTCCAAAATACATATAGATATCAATCTCACCACAGTGATTTAGGGTTTTGTGATGGGTTAAAAACCCATATAGGAAAATGTTCTTCATTCCAAGTGCATACTTCAATAAACTTATGAACAGTAAAGCCAGATTAAGAAAAAGAAAAGTTTATTTTCAAATATTACTGTAATGTATTGTTTGTCAACTAAACTAAACATAGAAGTTACTCAGATAAAGCTAAACTCACCATCTCATTCTCCTCTCCATCATTAATTATTGCCTGGTGGTCTTGAGGTACTTTGGACTTCATGTTTTTGTTGCTTCACATAACAAAAGAGCATAAGGACAATGTTATGGCTGTAGATTCCTATTTATATCATTACCAAGCCCCATAGGCTCAGTATGAAGATTATCCTCAGGTTTATGCAATGTGCACACCCCTTTAATTAACACTCCTGCATTGTCTAGGTGACAATTTGACTTGTGTCAATAGATTACAAAACGTACAAGATTACTTCCGTCATACAGTTGTTTTACTTAATACCAGACCTGCACTGTCCACTATGTACAATGCTGCAAAGATGCAAATGACTGTATGCAGGGATTTTCTTCCATGGAAAATGGTGGCAGTATTCAGGAAAGAAGCGGTTGTGGTCTTCATGGAAATACACTGATACAAAATGTGAAGGGGTTCTGTATTCTGGAACAGCTCTTCAGATGCTCTTTTATTCATTTCCAAAAATATTTCACTGATTTATTTTTGTTTCTGCAACTAATTAAAAACAACAGGTGCCAGTACTCAATACCATTGAAAGACTTCGGGAAACAACTGAAGTTGTGTTTAAGTAGCAATAAAAATGAGTGGAATGGTGTGTTCTATGAGGGTAAATCCAAAAGGTAGATAGATAGATACATTTGGTTCAAAACATGCTTGTTTCAGATTCATTGCACAAGCTTTTGGGGTGATGCACGTGCGTCTCTGCTTGTGCTCTCTAAGTGCACACATGGGTAGCTGCAATGAGAGAATAACTTGGCAGAACAAAGGGCAGACTCGTTAAATTCACATGCTGCCAGCTTAAATCAAACAAGTTTCATACTAATATAAAAATAAACAGAAGGGAGTTGACAAGACAAACCTGAAAATGCCCTTTCTGTGCACAGTGCCACACATCTGATTTGTATACCCAGTTGGGTTGGAAAGATGTTACTAATGTGGGCCTGATTCAGACCTATTTACTAGGTTGCATATACTCACAGCCTAGCCGCCCCGCCAAGAGCACACAAGAACACATCCCCTCTCTTGACATTTATTTTGTGAGATGGCCATGAAGGGGGTGAATGATGACTTTATGTGACCCACCTGCAACACCCAGAGTTTTTAAGGGGATGCATAGGCAAACGCAGGGGAAACCCGCCTCTAAAAATCCTGCGTTTACCACTGGGATGCCCATAAAATGCTGGGCGTTCCCCTGCAGCCGCCCTCTGTTGCCCTCGACCCTTACTTGCCCGTGCAAACCAGTGGTGTAGCTAGGTCCCACGGTGCCTGGAAGGGCATGTTTCGCCCCCCTGATTTGTAGTAGGTAGGGCTCTTGCGCAGCGAAAAGGGTTCGCGGCCTAACACTATACCACACACCGTAATGCCCATTGCACATGATGCCCATTACATACTATGTAACAAACCGTAATGCCCATTACATACTCTATAACAAACCGTAACGCCCATTACACATAATGCCACACACCGTAATGCTCATTACATATTATGCCACACACCATAATGTCATTACACATTATACCAAACACTGTAATGCCGCAGACATTGGGATAGAGGTACAGGGGTCATACCCTAGGGATATGGGGGGTAGACAGGCGAGGATGTGGGATTGATGTCTCACACACACATGGATAGGGGGTTGAGCAGAGTCACACACATAGAGGAGAGAGGTTAGAGGGGATCAGACACCAGGAAAGTTGGGGTAGATGGGGTCACAGAGGAAGGGGGTAGCAGGTGACAAGCTGTCACACAGGTAAAGGGGGTACAGGGGGGTCAAACACCAGGGATGAGTTGGGGTAGAAAGGGTCACACACAAACACACACAGATTGTAGTGTACAGAAGGTCACGTAAAAAGTAGGGGGGGTCACACACACATAAGAGGGTAACCCTGAGCTGGGTTATCCACCTGGAGACTTTGGCACCCACTCCTTCCGCATAGGTGCGGCCACATCAGCCGCTAGGGCCGGCTGGCAGGTTAGGGACATCAAGAGCCTAGGTAGATGGCGCTCAGCGACCTATAAGAAATACATCAGGCCACACCTCCTGCCCTGATGACTGTGCGTGTTTGGTTTCCGTCTGGAGTGGATGTTCTCCTGTGTTACCCTTCCCTTAGGCCTTCCTACTCGGGGATTAGCTACGCTCTGTTGTTGGGCCAGCGTCCGGAGTTTTCACGCTTTTTTACCTGACTGACGGACTGAATTCGGCATCACTAATTCGGCTAATCAGGCACCAATTAAGAGTCCCTCAGCAGGTCCAGACGTTTTTTCTCCGGCCGAGTAATCCCCTTTTTTTCCTAACCCTATTCAAATCCTTACCCTCCCATGTCTCGTCCTATCCTTTTGTGTCTGGAGTGGCTTCACTTAGTAGTGAAGCAGTGTTACCGCACCAAATTTGTGCACAACCAAATTTTTTCTTTTGGCAGATCCTCCTAATAATTACGGTTACCTGTCCTTGATCAAACAATTCTAACCGCTATTTACATATTTCTCTCCATATAGGTGTGGGCTATGATAACCGCAGGGTTTGGGTGGTAGGTCACTCTTATGTGCATTGGGCTTCTAGGCTTATGGCTTCTGGTGATGGGCCTGTGTTGGAGTGTAGGCATTTGGTGCGCTGGTTGGGAGTGAGGGGGATGTCCTGGCGTGAGCTAAGGGCTTTCCTCCTGCTGAAGGTGAAGCTATTTGGGTTACCTGAAGTCTTGGTGATCCACCTCGGTGGGAATGACCTCGGGAAAATGTCCCAATTGAGGCTGAGGTCCACGATATTGGATGATCTGGAAGCAATCAGGAATGCCTGGCCCAGGTGAACCCTGATTTGGTCATTTATTGTGCCCCGACTGTGTTGGAGAGGGGCGTTAGATTGCCGAGCAATTGATGAGTCCAGAAAAAAGCTGAATGCAGCTGTGGCTCGGCGGGTGCTGGAGTTTGGTGGTGTTGCGGTCCAACACGAGAGGATCAGGTTTGGTTATCAACATCTGTATAGGCCTGATGGGATTCACTTAACCAAGGAAGGTCTCTGGATATTTGTGGAGGATCTGTTTTTGGCAGTGGTGTCGGTGCTCTAGTTCGGTGGCGGGCGGGGTCTCGGGATCGAGATCCTCGCTTTGGCGGGAAAGAACGGCTTGTTGATAGGTTGTAAGATTTTCATTAAGTTATGTTTGCTGCGTATTGGTTGGTTTCGGTGCGCTCGCCTCTCATTGGCTTAGGCCTTACGCTGTATCACCCGCCCGGGGACAGCGTCCCCATCCGGCTGGGTGGGGTAGTCATGGTAGTAGGAAGAGTGGATACCGTGTTGAGTTAGGCCAACCTAGGTATGCTAGTTTGGGGTGGAGTTTAGTTTAGTTTAGTTAAATAGCCGTTCTTTTCTGGGCCACCATTAAATTAATTAAATTAATTAAATTAATTAATTAAATAAAATAAACATCAAAATTAGCTTAAAGATTTACAAATAAATACAGCTAACAGCTTCTGCCAACCTACGTCTCCGAGTCTTTATTTCTATTAGAGTGTTTAAGTTGATTGTCTCAAGGTATGCATGCCAATGAAGGCACACATCTGCCATTACAATGTTTAGAACAACGCAGTGGCTGCATAGACAGGGAGTAGTTTAAACATGATAGGCTGGGTGTGCAGCTCATGGGTCATGTGACTCGGGGATCCTATCAGATCCTAGGTTTGGCTGGTTAGCTGGGAATATTACCTCAGGAATGGGAGGAGTCTGCCTCTTTTTCCTGTGAAATCTCCCGCCCTCCCTCCCTCTTTAATTAGGACTTATGGGGTGGGCTAAGAATTTTCTTTTCTTAATCGCGTTAGCTGTAGGCGGGAAAGAACGGCTTGTTGATAGGTTGTAAGATTTTCATTAAGTTATGTTTGCTGCGTATTGGTTGGTTTCGGTGCGCTCGCCTCTCATTGGCTTAGGCCTTACGCTGTATCACCCGCCCGGGGACAGCGTCCCCATCCGGCTGGGTGGGGTAGTCATGGTAGTAGGAAGAGTGGATACCGTGTTGAGTTAGGCCAACCTAGGTATGCTAGTTTGGGGTGGAGTTTAGTTTAGTTTAGTTAAATAGCCGTTCTTTTCTGGGCCACCATTAAATTAATTAAATTAATTAAATTAATTAATTAAATAAAATAAACATCAAAATTAGCTTAAAGATTTACAAATAAATACAGCTAACAGCTTCTGCCAACCTACGTCTCCGAGTCTTTATTTCTATTAGAGTGTTTAAGTTGATTGTCTCAAGGTATGCATGCCAATGAAGGCACACATCTGCCATTACAATGTTTAGAACAACGCAGTGGCTGCATAGACAGGGAGTAGTTTAAACATGATAGGCTGGGTGTGCAGCTCATGGGTCATGTGACTCGGGGATCCTATCAGATCCTAGGTTTGGCTGGTTAGCTGGGAATATTACCTCAGGAATGGGAGGAGTCTGCCTCTTTTTCCTGTGAAATCTCCCGCCCTCCCTCCCTCTTTAATTAGGACTTATGGGGTGGGCTAAGAATTTTCTTTTCTTAATCGCGTTAGCTGTAGGCGGGAAAGAACGGCTTGTTGATAGGTTGTAAGATTTTCATTAAGTTATGTTTGCTGCGTATTGGTTGGTTTCGGTGCGCTCGCCTCTCATTGGCTTAGGCCTTACGCTGTATCACCCGCCCGGGGACAGCGTCCCCATCCGGCTGGGTGGGGTAGTCATGGTAGTAGGAAGAGTGGATACCGTGTTGAGTTAGGCCAACCTAGGTATGCTAGTTTGGGGTGGAGTTTAGTTTAGTTTAGTTAAATAGCCGTTCTTTTCTGGGCCACCATTAAATTAATTAAATTAATTAAATTAATTAATTAAATAAAATAAACATCAAAATTAGCTTAAAGATTTACAAATAAATACAGCTAACAGCTTCTGCCAACCTACGTCTCCGAGTCTTTATTTCTATTAGAGTGTTTAAGTTGATTGTCTCAAGGTATGCATGCCAATGAAGGCACACATCTGCCATTACAATGTTTAAAACAATAGGACGTGTTTGTCATTTTTCATCAAGTCTATTATACTGCGGAGGATATCGTAACGGCACATTCATCGGGGTTTTACACAAATAAAAACAGTGTTATCACTTGAAAATTTCAACAGACAATTGAAATACACTGATTAGTAAATACTTTATTTACACTAGATGTTCTGTGATTGGTTTAGAAGTCAAACACAATTGTTAGTAAATGTAGCCCTTAACCTGAATCATTAGATGCCAGTGTTCCAGATAGATTTTAAGTAAACTATGAGTATTTTCAGCATATTACAGCACACATTCCCACTGTCACCAAGAGGGAGGCATCTAGGACTGATGCCTCCTAGATGGGCCTGGCATGGGCATGTGTACACTGCTGCCCCCCACCCCTGCATTCTTGTCATAAGCAGCTGCTTCTTTGCCCTGCCAGCTTAGCATCAGCAGTATTTTGCCTACAGGTGGTTGTAGCAGAGGACATCCAACACTAACTGCAACCTCTCTGGAGTTACAAACAATGGCACCCTGGGCGAAAGGTAATAGGAGGCGATTTTTGGTCATGTTTAAAAATCTCACCTTTGAAAATCTCATTTTTTGCTGCGAATTCGCATTTGTATTGAGATGCGAATGTGCGGCAAAAAAGTGCGATATGGTGCGATTTAGTGTGATTTTTAGACTTGAAAATGTGCGCATTTTCAGACCTGCGATTTTGTGTAAAAAAAAAAAAAACGGTGTGGGGTCCCCCCTCCTGAGCATAACCAGCCCCGGGTTTCATAAAATCGCAGGGACAAACAAGTTGAGTTACCTTGATTTTACAAAACCAGTACCAGGCTCAAGGGCTGGTCCTGGTTCCCAAATTACGGGGGACAAAATGACATGGGGTCCGCTGTATTTCAAGAACCAGCACCGGGCCCAACCAGCCAGCAGGGTAATGCCACAGCTGGGGGGAGACTTTTTATAAAAGTCCCCCTGGCCAAAGCATTCATCCCTTTGACCGGTCAACATGGGCAGGGGTCCTGGGGAAGTGGGGACCCCCCCCAAAGAAGGGGTCCCCCCCTGCAGGACTTACCTGCCCATGTTGAAGCCCGGGGTTGTCCTCAATGCCCCTGGGTTTGCTGGGACTCAGTTCCACAGCAATATACAATAGGATTCTTTGTATTTTTTACACCATTTTATCAGCTCGATGCCCACCGCCCAGGGGCATAGAGGACAGCCCCGGGCTTCAACATGGGCAGGTAAGATCTGGATGGGGGGGGGGCTTTTTTGGGGGGTCCCGTCTTCCCCAGGACACCTGCACATGGTGACCGGTCAGAGGGATAAATGCTTTGGCCTGGGGGACTTGTATAAAATTTTCCCCCCCGGCTGTGGCATAACCCTGCTGGCTGGTTGGGCCCGTTGCTGGTTTTTGAAATACGGGGTACCCCTAGTCATTTTGTCCCCCGTATTTTGGGAACCAGGACCGGCCCTTGAGCCTGGTGCTGGTTTTGTAAAATCAAGGGAACCCCAACTTGTTTGTCCCTGTGATTTTATGAAACCAGGACCAGCTTTTTGCGCCGGGCTGGTTATGCTCAGGAGGGGGGACCACACGCCATTTTTTTCCTGTTTTTTGGTACTTAACCTTTTTTGGGGGCAGAACCATGAACAGATCACAATGATCTGTGCATGGTTCTGTCAAATTCGCCAGTAAGTACCTGGTCTAATTTTTTGGCGATTTTTGCTAACGTTTACCAAAAATCACACCCTATTACATGTGCGAGTTAGATACTTTACAATAGGAAAACATCTGGATGTGAATTGAAACGTGACTAAAAATCGTCACTGCAAAAATTTTTTACCGCGAATTGCAGTGCACCCTATTACGTAAAACGTACGATTTCAGACGTATGAGAGCTCATGCTGCTGCTGCTAACCGGATGGGAGTTCTGGCGGAGCCCCGTCACCAGCCAGCAGGCATCTGACGAAATGAGCCTTAGCTGCCTGCCCTGGTAAAAAGAGGGAATGATGAATGATGGTGCGCATGCTGCAGACTCCCCCATGTCATCAATCCCCCAATGACAGGGGAGCCCTGCTTTAAGCTGCCAGTGCTTCGGCCTGTCATACAGTCAGTGTGACAGGCACAGCAGCAGACGGCAGCAACAACATTGTACCATCAGAAATGGGCCCCATACATCAGCAATCACAATTTATGGATTTTCAGATATAGGGATATTTTGGCCAGATAAATGGATTTTACAATCTATCTGACTTTGCCCACACATTACAGATTTATTTCAGTGATCGGCAGATTTTTCCATCTAAAGATTGCATCTTCATATCTGTAAATTGCCCAATCGATTGTCATTTCAGCTGTTCATAATGTAAATAGATGAAGAAGACGAATTGGGAATGCCCACACATATAAAAAAGATCTGCAGATAATACCAGATTATTAAACATGTTTAAAAACCTGATTAAGCAATCGATTGGCAATTTTGATTGAGATTGCCAAAAGGGGAAGCCCACACATCTAAAATTTATTGTGGCAATCATCTCCATATCTGAAAATTGTCACAATTAATTGCTGATGTATGGGGCCCTTAAGGTGCAGAGCAGGGAGAGAGCATCTATCCATCCTGGCGCCTCCCTGCTTTGAATACCTTGCTTTTTTTTCTGAATGCAGCAGTTCTCAAACTGTGGGCCCTGACCTTCTCAGCATGGGGTCGTGACTCCATGTTGCTGACCATCAGGCTGATGATTTTTCTAATCTCAAGGAGTCTGAAATATCTGTTGATTTGTCTGTTGTTTTAGGCTCCTCCCATCACTCTGTGCCTCCATAATGCTACCATGTAGTTGTTGTCTGCTGACTACACATGTGATGTGATGACCTTCTGCAGTAACTTGCTGGGGTCCTGTAATTATTTTTATTGTCTGATGGGGTCCCAGAGCAAAATAGTTTGAGGACCCCTTCCCTAATGTGATAATAATTAATATAGGAGAACATGATTTGGGGGCACTGGCATGATCGGATAATAGTCAGCCGGGCAATTGGAAAAAGAAGCTAAACGGGTTTGAAAGGTTGTGTGTAGCTGAGAGGGGGGCGTGGACTTTAACACTATATGAAATTTATAGAGCATGGTTAAGAGCTAAAAAAAATAGGCATTACATACATTAGAACAGGCATGACCAAAGTCAGGCCCGGGGAAAAAATACAGCCCGTGCTGTCATTTCAAGCAGCCCGCAGCCTCCATCCAGAAGCAGGTGGCGCATCAGATGCGGGACACACAGCACTAAAGGTGGGGCCCCGTCGAGCGTACTTTTACCTTGCTGTCTGCAGCAGTGAGAAGGTGCCGGCTGCCACAGTGAGATGTGTTTGTCGTCTTTCAGGTTAGTATGCATCTAACCCCTGCAGCTGCAATTGTATATCAACCTCCTCTGCAATCACAGTGACGGCAGTGTGTGGGGAGGGGGTGCAGCAAGGGGGAAGTTTGCTCCCGTAACGTGCAGAGTGGAGGAGGGCGGCAGTAGGGGGCTCAAGCATTTCCTGTCCTTGCAGTTCCTGCTTTGCCTTTCCGTCCTCACACAAGGGACTGGGAAAACATACAGAGATGTGAGGGGGCAGGCAGGGGGGACATACAGTCAATGGGGGCAGAGTGGGGACATACAATGAAGGAGGGTCAGGCTTGGGCACATACAGTGAATGGAGGCAGTGATGGACAATCAGAGAAGGGGGGCAGACTGTGGGACATAGAGTGAATAGGGGCAGAGTAGGAGACATAGTGAATGGGAGTCATACAGTGAATGGGAGTCATACAGTGAATGGGGGCAGAGTGGGGGACATACAGTGAAGGAGGGGCAGATTAAGGGACATACAGTGAAGAAGGGGCAGATTGGGGGACACACAGTGAATGGAGGGTCAGGCTTTGGGACATACAGTGAATGGAGGCAGTAATGGACATTCAGAGAAGGGGGGACAGGCTGGGGGACAGAGTGAATGGGTGCAGAGTGGGGAACATACAGTGAATGGTGGACATACAGTGAAGGAGGAGCAGGCTGGGGGACATACAGAGAAAGATGGTCAGGCAGGGGAATATACAGTGAAGGGGTCACAGTGGGGGACATACAGTGAATGGGGGCAGGCTGGAGGAAATATAGAGAAGGACGGGCAGTCTAGTTAATATACAGTGAAGGGGCAGGCTGGGGGACATAAAGTGAATGGGGGCAGAGTGGGGGACCATACTGATGGGATTAATGATTCAAAGAATGTCAGGTTGAATAGTCGGCCCCCCACATTTTCACCTCACCAAAACTGGCCCTCGTCGCAAAAAGTTTGGACACCCCTGCATTAGAAGCTTAATGTCTCTGGTGATATTGAAGCTGTTATTCCCAGTTCCACACGCAATTGCAAAATCAAAAAGGACTTTGTGAATACTGCTATTCGAGTCCTTCAAAATGTCTTTATGCCATACATTAAGGCTGTAGTGGAAAAGTACTCACCAGACAGCTAAACATTGGCGTTGGAATACAGGAATTGTTTGATATTTCTCCTCCTATGGCACCAAGCCCAAATCCACCAAACCCTGAAGTACCGCTGCACATACCGGCTACAGATAATTATATGCAAATTCTTCAAGCAAATCCAGCATGTGGGAACATACAGGTTGGGCAGATTCAATGTGGAGAAATCACACTTTGTCTGTTGTTTAACTTAAACCTCAATAAATAGTTTATATCATTTTAACCTTAATTAGAATACATTATTCACACATCAGAACCAAGAGTCCTTCTTTAGGTTCTCCAAACTAACATCATACGGGGTTTAAATTTAAGATGTGCTTTCCTTTAGAAACGACAGTAGTTATTAGCCTTCATCCATGACCACCACACTACGCATCGCCTCACTAGCTACAATTCCACCCAAGTGTAGACTCCTCAGAAGTGATGCCCATAAGGAGAATTAACCTTTCTGCACCATACGTGTTTGCTGGTCATCGAGCTATTACCTGTATGTGCCCTTCTTGCTACTATTTCATTACTGTCATGTCTGCACCTTGCAGTTTTGGGTCTTGTTTAGTGATAACATCAAGGGTGACATTTAATGGGATGCGATTCTTAGTAAGGTTCTCAAATAGCACATTATTAAATTTTCTGAAATGTAAAATATAATTGACTATTTAATGGGATGCAAATTTGTGGGGTAAAAGTGCGATTTTTAGTCATGAAAATGTGTTAATTTTAGTTTTTTAGATATGAAAACCGGGCCCACAGCATGGCGAGTGCAACGAGCATGCAAGGGGCTTCTTTACGCTCGCCCCCCTGTCGGAGCACCAGCAGTCGGGATCCAGACATCAGGATACTGACTGTCAGAATTCCCACTATCCGAGGCGTATACCACACCCATGTTCAGGAGGGGGGGACCCCATGCCATTTTTTTTATTTTAATGTGTACACATTTTTTAAAAGATAACACTGGTCTGTGCATGGTTCTGTCAAAATCGTCCGTCAGAACTTGGTCTGTTTGTGTTGTGTTTTTTAGTAACATTTTTCCAAAATTGCATCCTTTTAATTTTGCAAGTTGTATACTTTTTAAATGGGGAAACATGTGGATACAAATTGAAGTGTGTTAAAAAATCAACAGTTCGGAATGTTTTCATGGCAAAAAGTGCGATTTTACCGCAATTTGCATCCTATTAAATTGGTGAATTCGGAAAAACGTGCAAATTCTGCCTTTTTTTAACTAAAAATCTCAACAGTCAGAATATCTCATGCCATTAAATGTCATCCCTATTATCATTTTTTATATAATTCCCTATTATAATTTTTGCTTAATAAAAAAATATAAAACTTGCCTTATTTACTGATAGTGTAATAGATTAATTGGATCAAATGTTTGAGCCTGATTCATGTTTGTAAGTAAAACAAAAAAGCAAGCAACTCGGCAAAACCATTTATACTTACATTAAGATTTGAGTGGGTTATATTTTTCTGTGCAGGGTCAATACTGGCTGCTTTTGCGTGTAGCACACATTTTAGGGTCAAAGTTCTACAGGTACAAGGGTTGACACGGTTATAAAGTTGAGATGACAATAATGGTCAACATAAAAAAGGTCAACACATGTTTTTTAAGTTTTTCATCTTATTGTATGTTAACTGTATCTAAGAACAATCAGTGGAAACATGCATCCTCACAGACTTGCTGCAATTGCCATGCTTCAGGCACGGTTACTTTTACAGGGATAGTAAATCAAGCAAATTATCATACCTCTCAATGATCATCTGGGTTAAAGTATAAATGTCCATCTTATCCACTGCTGCTGATATTTGTGATTTTACAGCTTAGTGGAAACAGAGTTCCAACTTGGTCAGAGTTAGATGGACAGTGTTATCTTATAGGTGAACATAGTGTGTGGAGATAGTGCTTCTCGGCAACAGTTAAGGTGTCCATACACGTACCAATTACCCGGTACTTTTTGTGCTAAAATAGCATCGCATCCCATGCACAACATATGCACAACAATGCTATTTTAGCAAAAAATGTACCGGGTAATTGGTACGTGTATGGGCACCTTTAGAGCTTAGTAATGCATCTCATTGCTTGTAACCAGGGCCGAAACTAGGTGTTTCGGCGCCCGGGTCGGCAGTCACTTGGTCGCCCCCCCCCCCCCCCCAAAAAAAAAACCCCGCCCAACCAAATTACTGCCTTGGGGACAGGCAGCAGGGGTTCGGGGACTGGAGAAGGTTAACTCCGGCTCCTAGCACTGCCGGGCGGTGGGCGGGAAGCAGATTTTCAAAAGACTTGCCGGACGCTGATTGGCTGAATTCAGCCAATCAGCGTCCAGCAAGTCTTTTTAAAATCATCAGCGCTTCCCGCCGCCAGGCAAATAGCGAGCGGCTGTGTATGTGAAAGCTGCCGCTACACCAGTCCCTGGACCCCCGCTGCCAACATACCTGTGTGCAGCCAGCGGGGGTAGGCAGCGTCCAGGGGTCCAGGGACTGGTGTAGAGGCAGCCTTCACTCACTCCATCTCCCAGCGCTATCTGCCTGGCGGCAGGAAGCGCTGATGACTTTGAAAAGACTTGCCGGACGCTGATTGCCTGAATTCAGCCAATCAGCGTCCGGCAAGTCTTTTCAAAACCTGCTTCCCGCCCACCGCCCGGCAGCGCTAGTAGGAGCCGGAGTTAATCCACCAGTCCCCGGGACCCCGGTAGGAGCCAGCGTTAACTCACTAGTCCCTGGACCCCCGCTGCCCATCCCTGGGACCTCACACTAGCGCCCGGTGCGCGTGACCCCCTAGCCCCCCCCCCTAGTTACAGCCCTGTTGTAACTGACTTAAGTGGCTTCTTTAGACAAACACATAAGCCATACTGTCCAGTGCAGGGCCGGCGCTACCCACTCAGCAGCTCCGGCAAAGCAGGGAGGCGCCATGCTGAAAAGGCGCTGTCTCCCTCCTTGCTCTGCTAAAGCTGCCTCAGCCCTCACTGTCACTGCCTCCTGCACGCCGCCCGCAGTGCCTGTGTGACAGCGGGCGGGCGGCAGTATAAAGAGCTGCTCCCTGCACCGTGAGTGCACACAGCCTCCACGTCGCCCTCAGTGTCTGTCTGACAGCGGGTGGCAGTATGGAGAGGCTGAGCAGCTCCCTGCACCACGCACACACTGTCCTCCTCCTGCGACCTGCCCCCTCTTATTCACAGACATTTGTGCTGAGGCATGTAGCGCTGTCTGTGAATGCCTGGATGACGTGTCATGTGTGGATCCGCCTCCTACCCATTGCTCCCTGCGCCTGTCAGCTGTCAATCAAATGACAAACAGGCAGCAACACCGCATCCCCTTCCTTCCCTTTTCTCAGTGTGCTGTACCAGTGCCAATGCCAGTCCTCAACACTCCGCCCCCTCTATCTCCTCTCCTCTTCTTCCATCTCCTCCTTCTCTCCCCTCCTTTTCCCCTCAGTCACGAGAGGGGTGTAATGGCGTCCTCAGCATCCTGCCTATGCAGATAGAAGAGGAGGGACTGCACAAGAGGTAATCGGCAAAAGAACTGAGTCTTTTATTATACGTTTATATAACAAATTTTTTAATATTTGTCGATTTTTTTATATTAATATAGACACTTTTTAAATAATGGGCTGGGTTATGTGCCTAAAGATGGCCATACACGCTGCAATAGCAGCGTGTGATGCGATGTGCACTCCTGCGGGCATCGCATCGCACAGTACAAAAAGTATGTGCTGCACATACTTTTTGTACTGCTTTCGGATCGCACACACATTGCATGCATGCCGTGCGATGCGATATAGCACATAACGTATGCGATTCTCGCAGAGTGTATGGGCACCTTTAGTGCCTGCAACATTTTGCGGACACAGCACTGAGATGGTGTATGCATACATGTACATGCACCTGAGATCCTCCATAGGATCGCATGTTGCATACGCTCCCACAATCAGCTTGGTGCAATGACAATGTTAAAGGGCGCAAAATTTATGGTTTCCAGGAGGGCGCCGGACACCCTAGCATCGGCCCTGGTCCAGTGTTTGTAGTTCAGTTTGCTCTGATCCCAGCACCTTCAGCAAATGCTCACTCCAAACATTGTGCTCCAAGCTTTTCTCATCGAGCCACCGAGCCCGAAGCGTGGCGAGTGGACGCGGATACCTTCACAGGTAAACGCGTCCCTTCGCGGGCTTCACAGGTATCCGCGTCCCCTCGCACCTTTGCACCATTAGCAAATCAGAGCGGCTGCCGGTACACAAGCTCTGATTGGCTCACCACCCAGGGGGTAACACCACAATTCGATGATGAGAGAGAGTGAGACCATAGTCAATAAATAAAAACATATATAGAAGATGATAATAAGGATAATAAAGACTAGAGATGTGCAGACTCGGATTCCAGAGATCTGAGCCCCCACGGACGTCATCATTCCGAGCCCGGTTCCGAGCAGCGCTCGGAGATTCCCGCCTGACTCGGGTCCGTCCTCGTGGGCAGAACGTCATCGCACGGCGCCGGAGTTCACGAGGCTTTAAATAGCGGCTGCCGCGTCCGCCATCTTCATTCCAGTCTAGTAGTGGGTTTGGAGAGGGTGTGTTGGTGCTGCTGCTGGGGCTTAAACTTGAGCGTGACCTTGGCTTGAACGCAATATTTTATTCGCTGGGGCTGTCTCTCTCAGTGCTGCTGTTTACTCTGTTCTCCTCTCTGCTTAGGGTGGTATCACCCTAGCAAGGAGGACAGTCTAACTGTGTACTTGTAGTACTACTGTCTTCTCTGGTGTGCTGTGCTGTAATTATTTTATTCGCTGGGGCTGTCTCTCTCAGTGCTGCTGTGTACTCTGTTCTCCTCTCTGTTAGAGTGGGATCTCCCTAGCAAAGAGGACAGTCTAACTGTGTACTTGTAGTACTACTGTCTCCTCTGTGCTGGGGCCTACCCCTGGTGCTGTGCAATAATATTATATATATTATATTAATAATTAATTATATTATATATATAGTCCACTGGTGCTGCCTGCACTGAATCTGCCAGTATTATTTACTCATCCCACTGTTGCCACTGGCAGTGCTATTGCCTAAGTGTACCTACCTAGTACATACTAGGCTGCTATATTTAATTTAATTAAAAAATAATACCTGTGCTGCTTGTGACTGTAAAAAATAATTTCATGCTGCTGGTGTACTGACGTGTGCCACTGAGTGCCACTGCCAAGTAGTACCTAATAATAAAATTAATTATTATAAATTCTGCTGGTGCATAATAGTCTGCTACTGCTGCTCTGTAACTACCTTTTGTGGTGGCCACTGGCAGTGCTACTGCCTACCTACCTAGTAGTTTAGTATCTCTACCTACTAGGCTGCTATATTATTAATATTTTATTAATTTAATTATATGTTAGCATAGTTATCCAGCTACCTCGGTGCAGCCTTTTGCCCTAAAAACAATATTGTGAGGCGTCAGGTGTTCAGAATAGACTGGAAATGAGTGGAAATGAAGGTTATTGAGGTTAATATAGCGTAGGAGCAAAAAAAAACAAAAAACAAATTCAGCGAATATTGCAGTTTTTATGCTTTTAAAAAAAAAAAATCAGAACCCCAAACCAAAAAAATCCAAACACAAAACGTTTAGGCGGTGTTTTGGCAAAACCTAATAGAACCCAAAACCTCAAGGTAATCAGAACCCAAAACCCAAAACACGAAAAGTGGCCGGTGCACATCCCTAATAAAGACACTCTTCTTCTGTCCTCTGTTACAACATCTGCGAGCCCTTGTTGTTATTTGGCATTGCAAAGGGTCGCTGCTATAATCTGGGGATGAGAGAGAGTGCCTTGAGTAACACAGTGGCTCCGTTGCATAAGGGGCACGCTGTGTTCAGATAGGGATATGGGAGGCTGTTCAAGCGGAGGCAGCTTGATGTGGACGGTATGCTCAAAACGCAAGATTCATCTGCTGTCTCTTTGATATACAGTGTCTTCTGTGCATCTGAAGCACGCAGAAATAGGGCATTGGTATGTGTGGCCGCTTTGAGCTCCTGAACAGGAGACCTGCAAAGTGCTGTGTCTGATGGAGTGATAATTCTGTACTTTTTGGGATACGCGTTTCTTCCTGTAATGGGCTTTTTAACAAACCTGCAATAATGTGAACAAGTTCATTACAGGGTGGTATTTGCTGTACTGGGGGCAGGGGTTGATGGCATCGGGATCAGTCCCCACCCCCCGAAGTGCAGCCGACAGTCTCCTCTAGGGGCTTCTCCTGCAGAGGAGACAGAAAAAGTAGTTAAGTATGACTGAAAGTGCTGTACTTACATTTGCTTTTAATGCATGTAAACTATCTTGACATGGAACAGTAATGAAATGCTTAGGTAAACAGGTAAGACTTGAGTCAATTTTTGAAGGATTTCAGAGTGGAGGCCTCCTGTACTCTGTAGAGAAGAGTGTAACATACTGTAGAGTCAGAGCTACAAAGCTTAAAGCTGAAACTCCTAATTATTTCATGGAGAGTTATGGTGCTCCAGAAGGTTTTCATCAACAGATCACAGTAATCAACACTAGCAGTGCCTTATTAACCAAAATGCTGATTAGCAGAGAGACTGGGCCGGCACCTTGCAGGTGATAGCCGAGAAATAAAATGAAGGCCCAATTTATTCCATGCTTGTTAGCTATAACCCGCCCCCATGTTCTAAAAATGTCTATCTCAATGTAACTGTCACAAAATTCAAGTTTTGTTTGGTTCTTATCTGGTTTGTGATTTCTCCTGTCAGTCTGCTGCATGCTGCAAAGAAGTTCTGTGTTGTCTGAGCTTTGCTGATTGATTACTACACCTGAGGGGGACAGAGACAAAGTCCTGGGACATAACAAGGGTATAATCGGGGGTCTCTCTCAGGGTGCATCAGGAATGTCATGTAATAAAATGTTATGTTGTAACCAGGGCCGTTTCTAGACAATTTAGCTCCCAGGGCAAAGAAATAAAAAAATGCGCCCCCCCCCCCCTTAAACATACAGAAGAAATTGCGCGCACCGAAGACGCGTGGCGTAATAGGGGGTGTGGTTTATTTTTTAAATGGGTGTGGCTTAATATAAGGGCGTGGTCTAGCAGGAAAACAATTACCTTACATCTCACTTTTGCAATCTGCATATCTAGACATTGGTTACCGCAGGAATTGTCATTGTCCTCCCGCACTTAAGTTGGCGGGCTGAAGGCCACACAGTGACATAAAAATAAAAAGGCCCACGCAGTGACCTAGTACGCCTCACAGATCAAGGCCAAACAATGACAGGCTACTTAAATCATTATACACTATTTATTCATGATGCCAATTACACATTACGCCGCACACTGTGATGACAATTACACATTCCACCGCACACTGTGATGACAATTACATATTACGCCGCACACCATGATGACAATTACACATTATGTCGCACACCGTGATGACAATTACACATTATGTCGCACACCGTGATGACAATTACACATTATGTCGCACACCATAATGCCCATTAGATCCCACACTGTGATGCCCATTACACCCCACACTGTGATGGCAATTACACAATACTCCCCACACCGTAATGCCCATTACACATTATGCCCCAGGCGCCGCTGCCGTACAACTGATGCCGTTTACTAATATGCCCCCACAGTGCCAGATATGCCCCCACAGTACCATACATATATGCCCCCACAGTGCCACTCATATGCCCCCACAGTGCCACAAGCAGCACAACTCACTGTCTGTGGCCCTGGGTCTCCCCCTCCAGTCCTCTGCCATTGCTGCCTTATGCCCCTACAGTGCCACATATATGCCCCCACAGTGACACATATATGCCCCCACAATGCCAAATATGCCCCTACAGTGCCACAGATATGCCCCTAAAGTGCCACACATATGCCCCCACAGTGCCAGATATGCCCCCACAGTGCCATACATATGCCCCCACAGTGCCAGAAGCAGCACAACTTACTGTGGCCCTGGGTCTCCCCCTCCAGTCCCCCGCCGCTGCCATCGCTGCTGCCCTCCCCTACCCCTACCCCTTCTCCCCAAGGCCACAGCAGAAGCACATAGTCATCATAATTACTTACATAAATTTAGTCATTCCGAACTCCTGGCTGAGCTGGCTCCCGGCTACTAAGCAGCATCTGGAGTGGGTCTGCTGGCTGCTGCTGTAGCCTTCCGACTATGTCCCTCCGCACTGCAGTGACAGCCTGCGCATAAACGCGCGGGTACCTCCCTCCTCTGTCCCCTGCTTGGCTAATCCAGATCAGAGGAAGGGGAAGGCACTACCCGGCAGTCACTCTGTGTCGCACTTACACAGAGCTCCACCTCCACCGCCGGGTCCACTCTGCTCTGAGTGGTCTCCCCGGCTGAGGCTCCCTCTATGCCCGCCTCCGCTCCATCATTCAGCCGCCCAGTCCCCGCCCTGTGCGCCGCTCGGCGCTCACAGACAGTCACAGGCGCCTGTCA
This sequence comes from Crinia signifera, assembly GCF_055691185.1. Classification (NCBI taxonomy): domain Eukaryota; kingdom Metazoa; phylum Chordata; class Amphibia; order Anura; family Myobatrachidae; genus Crinia; species Crinia signifera. The sequence goes on along the minus strand of NC_139219.1, from coordinate 230,938,114 downwards.
CTAAATAGACTCTCTACACATCAATGTCATTGAGTGACAGGCGGCTGTGACTGTGTGAGCGCCGAGCGGGGCACATAATAAGACACTCTCAAGTCACTGCAGCCTTGTAGCCGCTGCCCGGCGCCCTCCGCTACAGCTACAGCCTCAGGCAGCCTACAGGCGCCTACTAAAGGTCAGCAGAACAGTCCAGGAAGCATTTAAAAAGCGGGGACGAGCCGTGCGGCGCCCCGGGCAGATGCACGGCTCGTCCCCCTGTAAAAACGGCCCTGGTTGTAACAGTCACATTACCCCATTACAGTTCTTAGGTACAGATGATCTTAGTATACGGGAAGGAGGAAAGGACAGAGGAAGAATTCCCAGAACTATAAATAGGGCAGGCAGTGTGCATGGTGGGGAGGGCTGTAGAGAGTCTACTGAAGGGGAGAGGGGAAAGAGGAAGCTAGTAAATAATTCAAATGGGTCCTGGGGTGAAACTAATCACAATATTAGAGCCATATCTAAAAATAAACATAAATTAAAATTAGAGATGAGCGGGTCCGGATTCCCGAGATCCGACAGATCCGAATATCGGGGATCCGGGCCAGATCCGAGCCGGCTCGGGAGTTCCCGCCTGAATTCCGGACCAATAATGGGGCTGAACGTCATCATTGCGTTGTCGGATTCTCGCGGGAGCGGGATCTTATAAAAGACGCACGCGCGCCCCGCCATCTTCACTCCAATCTTGGAGAGGGAAGAGGGTGGTTGGGAAGCTCCGTGTGCTCCGTGCTGTGCTCTGTGCCATGTGCTCCGTGACCTGACCTGTGCCCTCACTGCCCTGTGCTGTGCTCCGTGCCATGTGCTCCGTGCTGTGCTGTGCTCCGTGACCTGCCCTGACTGCCCTGTGCTGTGCTCCGTGCTGTGCTGTGCTGTGCTCCGTGACCTGCCCTCACTGCCCTGTGTTGTAGACTTGAGAGTCAGTGACTGTTTATAGGCCTGAGCCCTGTAGTGTGATTTAACTAACTAGGTGCTGCAGTGCTCACACGCAGGGGCTGCAGTGTCCACTGTCCAGGGGCTGTCCTGTGGCCCGTGCCCTGTTGTGATTTATTTAGCCCTAAGCCCTGTGTTGTGATTTATTTAGCCCTGAACCCTGTGTTTTTTTTGTGATTTAACTAACTAACTCAGTGCTGCAGTGCTCACACGCAGGGGCTGCAGTGCTGCTGAGTAGTACACTGTGTACAGGGGCAGCATTAATACAAGGGGCTGTGTCCAGTGTGACGGCCTATATCTTATCCATTGTCCAGTGTCACGAGTCACTCACGACATATATCCTGTCACTGTGTCCTGTCCTGTGTGACGACTGACGACATATCCTGTGTCCAGTGTGACGACATATATCCTGTGTCCAGTGTGACGACATATATCCTGTGTCCAGCGTGACATATATCCATTGTCCAGTGTGACGACATATATCTTGTGTCCAGTGTGACATGTAATGTGTGCCGGCATATATCCTGTGTCCAGCGTGACATATATCCATTGTCCAGTGTGACGACATATATCCAGTGTCCAGTGTGACGACATATATCAAGTGTCCAGTGTGACGACATATATCCTGTGTCCAGTGTGACCACATATATCCAGTGTCCAGTGTGACGACATATATCCAGTCTCCAGTGTGACGACATATATCCTGTGTCCGGTGTGACGACATATATCCTGTGTCCAGTGTGACGACATATATCCAGTGGCCAGTGTGACGACAATATATCCTGTGTCCAGTGTCACAAGTCACAACATATATCCTGTGTCCAGTGTGACATGTAATGTGTGCCGGCATATATCCTGTGTCCAGCGTGACATATATCCATTGTCCAGTGTGACGACATATATCCAGTGTCCAGTGTGACGACATATATCCAGTGTCCAGTGTGACGACATATATCCAGTGTCCAGTGTGACGACATATATCCTGTGTCCAGTGTGACGACATATATCCATTGTCCACTGTGACGACATATATCCAGTGTCCAGTGTGACGACATATATCCTGTGTCCAGTGTAACGACATATATCCTGTGTCCAGTGTGACGACATATATCCAGTGGCCAGTGTGACATCTAACCATTGTGTGACGGCATATATCCAGTGTCCAGCGTGACATATATCCATTGTCCAGTGTACAGGAGCTGTGTCCAGGGGCGGTGTCCAGAGGCTGTGTCCAGTGTGACGGCTGTGTCCATTGTCCAGGGGCTGTGTCCAGTGTGACGGCTGTGTCCAGTGTACAGGAGCTGTGTCCAGAGGCTGTGTCCATTGTCCAGGGGCTGTGTCCAGGGTGACAGGCTGTGTCCAGTGTCCAGGGGCTGTGTCCAGGGGCAGTGTCCAGTGTCCAAGGGGCTGTGTCCAGTGTGACAGGCTATGTCCAGTGTAAGGTAAGAAAAATAGATAAAAGTAATAAATAAAATAAAAACACATTTTTGGAGGATGATGGAGGAGGAAATAGTGGGAGTGCTAAAGCTGCTACCACCAGTAATGACAAGGCCGATACCTCTTTGTATTTGCTGTTTGGAGCATTTCTCTTTTTTTGGGATAGTTTATTAAACTGCCACCCTGTCTGCCCCTGCAGTGCCGCTCTGCCAGGTTGGAAGTGTAAGGTCCACATGTATGTGATGCCGACTGCTGTCGCTTAGCTTAGTCATCCAGCTACCTCGGTATACCCTTTTGGCCTAACTACAGTAAATGAAAACAATTTTGTAAGCTGTGAAGTGATCAAAATTGACTAGAAATGAGTGGAAACTAATGTTATTGAGGTTAATAATACTTTAGGGGCAAAAACAGGCCCAAATTCTGTTATTTTAGCCATTTTTAGCATTTTTTCATAAAAATCCAGATCCAAAACCAAAACCAAAACCCACAAGGGTGGTTTTGCCAAAACCAATCCAGATCCAAAACACGAAGGGAGATCCAGATCCAAAACCAAAACCCGAAAAAGTGGCCGCCGCACATCTCTAATTAAAATGCTTACTGGCTAATGCAAGAAGCTTAGTGAGTAAAATCGGGGAGCTAGAAACGGTGATCAGTAGGGACGACTACGACATCATTAGTATTACAGAAACATGGTGTAATGAGTCGCATGACTGGGCATTAAACATGGAGGGATATACACTCTACAGGAAAGACAGGGAAAATAGAAGGTGTGGGGGTGTGTGCCTATATGTAAATAATAACTTAACATCATGTGAGAAAAATATGAGCACAGACCTAGAAGAAGACAACTCGGAGACAGTGTGGGCAGAGATAACCGACAATAACAAAAAAACAAAAAACAAAATTATAATATGGGTATGCTATAGACCACCAAATATAAATGAAAGGGAAGAGTCTCTTCTTTTAAACCAAATCAAACAATCATCAAATCAGGGTCAGGTATTAATTATGGGGGATTTTAATTTACCCTACATTAATTGGGAAAACAAAACAGGTAAATCAGCAAGAAGCAATGGGTTCTTAAGCTCACTTAAAGACCAGTTTATTACACAAACGGTAGAAACTCCAACTCGTGATAAGGCACTCTTGGACTTAGTATTAACAAATAACATAGACTTAGGGCCTTATCCTGGTCTGTGCGGCCGGAGCCAAATATGTGGCCAGGACCGTGCGTCCTAAACCCCGCCTTCCGTACGGATCGCTCACTCCGTCCGAATGCGGTAAGCCGCTGACCGCACGGAGCACGAGTGGATTTCTCATGTATACACCTCCTCCATCTCTGGGAACCTCCCCCATCATTCGATGGTCGCATACCATCGAATGCAGGACCGAGCGGTCAGGCAGCTCCCGCGAGCTCAGACCACTCGGGCATTTCTCCATGCAAAAGCAGGGATCTGGGCGGGCAGCTGACATCCGGCAATGTCATACGTCCGCCCCCTACACGTGCGTCACGGCCGCATTACCATAAGTACGCCCAGCGTTTTCATGGGAACGCCCATGAAACGCGGGGCGTATGCATATGTTAATGAGGCCAAACAGCCCTTCACGCCCCTCTCCTCCCCCTCTTCGTAGTGTAAACAATTCATGCGGAATTTGGACGTATGTCCCTTTCGCACATGCGCAGATATGCCTCTGCACATGCGCAAACACAAAACATCGGCGGAACGAACGCATGCGGACATATCCGCACCAACCAGAATAAGGGCCTTAGTTTCAAACACAAAAGTAATTGAACAATTAGGGAAAAGTGATCACAATATGGTTTCACTGGAAATCAACTTCAGTAATTTACATCAAAAAGGATCTGCAAAAATACTAAACTTCAGAAAAGCGAACTTTGAATTATTCAAGGAAGCCCTAAAAGGAATTGGGTGGGAAACGGTTATGGAGGGAAAAAATGCAGAGGAAATGTGGGATACTCTAAAAAAGGTGCTTGATTCACTAACTATTGAATACATTCCTAAAGTAAATAAAGGTAAATTCAATAAAAAAAGCCACCATGGTTGGACAAAAAAGTAAGGTCAGCTATCAACAATAAAACAAGAGCATTTAAATTCTATAAAAATAACTTGAATGAGGAGGCGTTCGCAAAATAAAAAGAATCAAACAAAACTTGTAAAGGGGTAATCAAAGCAGCTAAAAGATTATATGAAGAGCGCATAGCCACTGAAAGCAAAACCAACCCAAAGAAGTTTCTGAAATACATAAATAGTAAACGTTTAATTAAGGAAAACATAGGCCCACTAACTGATACTAGTGGAAAAAGTGTTACTGAGGACAAGGGAAAAGCAAAACTGTTAAATGAGTTCTTCTCATCAGTATTTACTAAGGGAGAGCAGACTGTGGAATGAACATTTACCACAAACGGGACAAATAAGCCAGATCTCATTGTGGATTTTAACGCCAAAGAGAATTGTACTGAGGCTAAGCAAACTCAAAACAAATAAATCACCAGGGCCAGATGGGATTCATCCGAGGGTAATAATGGAATTAAGGGATGAACTAGCTACCCCCCTACATTATATCTTTAGCAAGTCACTATCGTCAGGTATAGTACCAAAAGATTGGAGAATATCAGAGGTAGTGCCAATATTCAAAAAAGGAAAAAAGGAAGATCCCGCTAATTACAGACCCGTTAGTTTAACATCAATTGTGGGTAAACTATTTGAAGGATTTTTAAGGGATGGTATGCAGGAATATTTAGACCATCACCGTCTACTCAGTACTAACCAACATGGGTTCGTGAAAAATCGTTCATGACAAACTAATCTACTAGGGTTCTATGAAGAGGTTAGCAAAAACCTCGATAATGGAAATGCTGTAGATGTGATTTTCCTAGATTTCGCTAAAGCATTTGATACTGTCCCACACAAGAGATTGATTAATAAAATGGAGGACCTAGGATTAGGTGAAAATATCTGCAGATGGGTAGGGAATTGGCTATGTAATAGAGAACAAAGAGTGGTTGTGAATGGTGCGGTATCAGATACAATACCAGTACTAAGTGGAGTGCCCCAGGGTTCGGTTTTTGGGCCCATTCTGTTTAACATTTTTATTAATGATATTGGGATAGGGTTACTCAGCAATGTATCCATCTTTGCGGACGATACAAAACTTAGCAAAGTCATCAAATCATCAGAAGATGTCACCATGCTTCAAAATGATCTTGCAATTCTAGATGAGTGGGCAAAAAAATGGAAGATGAGGTTCAATGTAGATAAATGTAAGGTTATGCACCTTGGGAGACACAACCAGTGTGCAAGTTACAACCTTAGCAGAGAGGAACTGGGTAATTCCATACTTGAAAAGGATCTAGGAGTCCAAATAGACAGCAAACTAGGATGTAGTGCCCATTGTAATGTAGCTACAAAAAAGGCGAACAAAATTCTGGCATGTATTAAGAGGGGAATGGAAACTAGGGACTCAAGGGTAATTATGCCACTGTATAAAGCATTGGTGAGACCTCACCTCGAGTACGGAGTGCAGTTCTGGGCCCCACACTATAAAAAGGACATCATAGAATTAGAAAAAATCCAAAGGCGAGCAACAAAGCTTATTAGGGGAATGGAGAATTTAAGTTACGGGGAGAGATTAAGCAATTTGGGACTATTTACATTAGAAAAGAGACGTTTAAGGGGGGACATGCTCAACATGTACAAGTATATCAAGGGCCAATATAAGGAACGGTCACACACCCTCTTTTATACTAGAACTGAATCTAGGACACGAGGGCATGAGTATAGATTAGAAGAAAAAAGATTTTCATTCAGCTAGTAGAAAGAATTTCTTTACGGTCAGAACAGTCAAACTCTGGAACTCTTCCCAGAGAGGTGGTAACGGCTGGCTCATTAAATGCGTTCAAGGCAAAGTTGGACAAACATTTACTGGATAAAAACATCCATGGGTACAAATAAGAAATATAATCTGTCTGTAAAATATCAGAACCTACCAAATCAGCAATGGATATCTATACCAGGTTGAACTAGATGGACGCAAGTCTTTTTTCAGCCTTACCTACTATGTAACTATGTAACTAACCTGCTCCAGCATTCCCATTGCTTTGTCTGACATTCGTGGTTTACAGTGCATGATTCAGGCTATTCTCCTGACCAATCTCCTGCTTAATCCTTGTGTACCGTACCCAGTGACTACTAGCTCCTGACTTTGGCTATCCTTGTGACCATTCTCTTGCCTGCTCCTGCTGTACTGCATCCGGGAAATCCTGTGTATGAACTTGGCTTGTTCTGTGACCATTCTCCTGCCTGCTCCCTGTGCATTGCATCCTAACTTCCAGTGTATGACCCGGCTAGTACTTGGACTCTTGCTCATACCTGCTCCTTCGGTACCTGCCTTGCCCACTTGTTTCTGACCTGGCTATGAAGACCATGAGTAATCCTGTCTCTGCTCCACCTGTCTATGAGGGTTTACCAGTCCTAAATGGGGAACCTGATCAGGGGACCACGACCGGCATGTCTGATGCAGCAAAGCCCATATCCCGCTTGGAGGGGTCACTGGCGAAAACCATCAGCATGGTAAGATTCCGCACCCCTGCATCATGTCCAGTCAATCCACAGCCTGGTATTCGAGTGTCCAAGCCCGAGACCGCGACAGTAACTTACTGACGGAACCATCACTTTATGTACATTGGGCTACAGCACCAGCTGGGCAGCCTAAAGCATGTGGTAAAATCTTCATTACATGCACATGGGCAGAATGACTGGCGAGTCCCGATTACCCATAAATGTGTGTTTAGCAGCATTACAAGGGGAGCTACGTGCGTATTAGCCTAGGGCACCTGGAACCATTTATCGAGGCCCTGAACAATAAGGAGTCAAAAGCAGCTTCAGGTACCTTGGGGCCTGGTCATATAAGGCTTTGAAAGCCTAGCATATCTACTTTAATAATGATTTATTAATAGGCCACATTGTTTCACTTCACTTTTTTTTTAACATAATCAACTGCTTATCTGCCCCCATTTGGCATATGTGCATCTATATCCGCCTTTATCAATCTTGCAATAATTTCTGGCTATAACCATGTGGAGTTTGTATATTCTCCCCGTGCTTGCGTGGGTTTCCTCCCACAATCCAAAATATACTGGTAGGCTAATTGGCTCTAAACAAATTAACCCTACAATGTCTGTGTGTGTGTACATGTGGTAGGGAATATAGATTGTAAGCTCCACTGGGGAAGGGACTGATGTGAATGTACAAATATTCTCTGTAAAGTGCTGCGGAAAATGTATGCGCTATATAAGAAACTGTTAATAAATAAATGATAAATGTCTTGTAAATGTTTGTGCTCCTTGTTCCCTGCATGTGTTCTGGGCAAACTGGTTTTAGCATGAAGAGTCTTACAGAACACTAAAAACACTTGACAAATATAAAGCAGGTTTACGCTACCCATTAAACTTGAAAAAGTTTATATACTGTATACTGCATATACTGGTTTTGCTGTCTGCGTTCTAATTAACCACATTCTTGCATATAATTAGTTTGTGGAAGGGGCTTGACTAAATCATGCAAATATTATATTCTACATCACATGACAGAATGCTTCTCTTCCAAATAAATCTCGCTTTGTGATCTTTATCTTATGTTCTAACTGCTTCTAATGCCACCCTAAATGATCCTGTTCACTTTATTCAGCAGTCAGATATTCATGTTCTCAATTAGCTTAATAACAAATCTACAGATTAAAATCTATACATTAGATGCTTCAAACACATTTAAATATCTTGATACAGTATGTGAGCCTGCAAATTCCATATCTGTTCCATAATCATCAAAATATATAATAACCCGGTGGGCGTGGCCTGGATGTCTATGGAGTAAGCCGCAGATCTCCTGTGCTGCCTCTAAACATCCTGAAATATCTCATGATCTGCTGCCTACGTGGACCCTGATTGCTGCAACGGGAGTGGGAGATCCTGCTGACTGACCTGCACCCCCGCTGGTGGATCCTTGGGGCCACTTGGCTGCTGGACTGGAGGAGACGGGGGGCTGCGGCCTACACATAATTGATTTCCGGACTCTGCTGGAGTTTTTCCTGCACCATCGAGGCCCCACACTTGCGCTGCCTCTCCAGCTGTTGTAACGGGTGGGAGTAACAGGTGCTGACTGTTCCCTGTATATACAGCGGGGAAAGAGGGGAGCGCTCCCGTTTGGGTTGCACTGCCGCAGGCTGCCCAGGGAGAGTTGGCGCCATCTTGCCCGCGCGACTCTGGGGATGTGGCGTCTGCATACACTTGCTATAAATCTCCTGGGCCCAGCTGAAATAGATATCTGACGACACTCTGGATTCCCTATATTACAACTGAAGGTACGTGCTGAGACTGCCTGGTGGCGTCTGCATTGTGGTGAGGATCAGACCCGAGTGCAGTTCTCTAAATCTTCAATTGGCATCCTGGTGAAATGCATCTGCTTAATATTTGATTCCCTAAGCCTTGTCTATATGTGCTATATCCACTGGAATACCTATACTTAGGGCGAGATGTATCACATGGAAAATGCGGTAAAACCCCGGTTTTACAGCATTTTCCAATGTATCAAAAATGATACCGCACTGAAGGGTATCGCCACCTTTGGGTGGCGATACGCTATAGAAGCCTATGGGCTTCTTTTCGCCACCTGCCGACGCAAACCCGCCGCCTCGCCGACCCCCCCTCTGGCTTACCTTCCTGAAGGGTCCCCCTGGACCCCGGAAGGTAAGCCCTGCCTCCCCCTAGTGAAGCAGCCGGACATCCTTCCGGCTGCAGAGGGGAGGAGGAAGCGCCGGGGACAGCATGCATAGCTGTCCCCGGTGTGAGGGGAGAGCGTGGCTACAGGGAGGTGACTGAGACCCCCGCACACCAGTGTACAGGTATCACGGGGGGCCTCCGTCACCGCACCACGATGCCAGTCGCATATGTTAGTACATATGCGTCAGCATCGTGGCGGGGGGGCGGCGGGGGGGGGGGGCGGCGAAGGGCGGCGATGTATTTTAATACATCCCGCCCTTAGAGAGGTTAAGGTGTGGAGGGACTTGGTGTTGCCTTTCCGGATACACTATTGGGTCGTGCTAGCCGTCCCTATTTCCCCTAGGAGATATCCTGTGGCTGGGAAGGTGCTCTCTTGTCGACTCCTTTTACCAAGCTGAAGATGGAAGCTTCTGTGTGTCATATCCTACAAGCTATTACCTCCTTTACTGATAGGCTTTTAACCAGACTTACTGATCTGCAGCAAGCTAATCCTCTTCCTTTGTATAATGATACTGCACATGCTGTCGCGCCTGACGATACCGCATGTATGCGTACTGACATTGTGACTTATACGGTCTCTGCCCGTTTGGATATCCAAGACGACTACCCGCAGAGCTCAATAATTGAAAATATGCCTGATACCCTGCCTTGGTGTTTCTCATATGCTCCTGTATGCTTCATCCGGCCTTATATACATATCATGTACTCTACATACAACTGGATCTGGTTACGTCTGTGTAATGGAACTCATTCTCCTTTTCCCTTTGATGAAGATGGAGACACTGGTCCTTTCTCCTTATATTTTCCTGGATTGGAAAAGTGGCCGGACTAAATTTATACATCATATTGCAATTTGGATAACCCCCTATGTCTAACCCATACTCAATTTATATTATTACCCCCTGAAAGATGCTTTTCTTTATTCTCAGCTTATTGTTTTATGTGTGGCAGAAAATAATTCTTAATAGGTCCATAACAGTATTTTTTTTATATATTCTGTTTACCATCTAAGGTATATTGTATTTGGGCGTTTGAGTGGGGGAGCTGGATATATTTAGTTTGATTCAGGTTCCTAAGTATATAGCCCTCAACACATTCTTTTTAATATCCTGAATTTTTTTATTCCTCTAGGGGGGGGGGGAGGGGGGTTGTGTTTAGGTCTGTATAGGATAGTTTTAGTTGGATAGCTTTTGCTGGTATAGGGTTGTTATTGGGATCCAGGTACGCCTTAGTTGGGGTTGGGTTGTACAGGGTGGGGGGTTATATGGGAGGGTTGTTTTGGGCTTATGGGGAGGTATATTTTATTTTAATAGTAATATTAGGTTAGGGTAGAGTTTCCGACAGATAATTATTCTCCGTAATATAAATTATTATTTTTTTTTTCCCCTTAATTTGGGTCTGAAGTATTATTCTAACGCTTGCCCTGTAGACGCGCTCTGTTATATCCTGATATGTATGCCCGGATGGCGCCTTTGGGTTATAATGTTTCTGCTACAGTGGTAACAGTAATCAATACTGTGTAAATCCTAACTGTGCACATTCTTCTATGTACCCAAAAAAAATGCTTATCTTAATATGTTAATCACCTACTTTGTTTCTGTCAGAAATAGTTTTTTGTTTTTGCAAAAAATGGAAATTTTCAATAAAAAAAAAAAAAAAAATATATATATATATATATATATATATAACCAAAAATAAGTTGAGCTATGCTGTCAGTGTATTAGTGTGGACCACATATATTCTGAAATTATTTGGCAAAGTGCTTCCATCCAAATTGGTTTCACCTCTTAGTTTATCCAGTAAGTAAGGGTCCAGTAGTGGTGGTCTTTGGAAATACCTGCCTGACTCTAGAACTACCTACCTGACTCTATAACCAATTGCAGGAACACATATTCACAGTTAAAGGGCATAAACTACTTGGCACATTTATTAGGATTAAAGCCTGGTAACTCATGACCTGAAATTTAGGGGGTAAATGTACTAAGACAGTGATAACCCTGACACTCCAGCTGTTGTTGAACTACACTTCCCAGCATGCCCTGCATAAGTTTTAGCATGGCCAAATAGTAAAACTGTAGCAGGGCATGCTGCGATGTGTAGTTCAACAACAGCTGGAGTGTCAAGGTTAGCATCACCGTACTAAGGTGAGCATTTTTAGAAGTGTGAGATGTTGCCTGTTGCAACCAATCAGATTCTACTTATCATTTATCTAACACCTTCTAAATGGTAATAGCTGGAATTGGATTGGTTGCTAGGGGCAACATCTCACACTTCTAAAACTCTCACCTTCATACATGTACCCCATGTGTCTACTGGCTAGTGTTTGTTGGAACAAGATATTGAGCTGTAATACCATACATAGGTTTGGAGCATTGAGTGTAACAAAAGCAAACACTTGAAACACACTGTGCCCATGTGGGCCAGTCTAATCCAGTCCCTGTCAACAGGGCCGCCGAGAGGTATGCCTATATGCCTAATGTTAGGGGCGTGGCCTAATCAGGGGAGCCGTGTCCACCTCCTGTGATTAGGTCACGCCCCCAATACCAGGGCCAGTGCAAGGCACCGGAACGCCCCAGGCAAGTCGGGGTGGGGGCGCCCCGGTGTCTGCCGCCCGGGTACCTCTCCTGCGGCGCTGTAAAGCTGGCGGCAGCGGGGGGTCCCTGCAGTGAATAAGAAATAACGAGCGCTATCCGCCGGGCTATGCGGAAGCGCTTCTGTTTTGGAAACACTTCACAGTCATTTTCAATGGGCTTAGTATTCAATTTTTTGGTGATAAGTTTCACGTCTTTAAATATTCGTCTAAACTTGGTAAATTTCTCGTCATTTTATTCACCTGGGTGTCGGGTGGTGATAAAGGTGTTTTATTTTTTTAATTAAAGTGGATTTTATATAGTGTGGCGAGCGCATGCAGAATACATGTAAAGTCAGGGGCAGGCTGGGCCGGGGGGTAGAGTGCCATGTGCCCCCCAGGCCGCTCTGGCTGGACTGCTGCGGGCCGCGGCCGCTTCCGCGGCCTCCTTACCTATGTTCACACTGCCGGCAGCCATGTTCCTGTAGTCTTTTAAACATGTCTGCGGGCTGCGGCTACAGGAACATGGCCGCCGGCCTCCACAGCTACGTGGATGAGGGCCCGGGCCGGCCGCCTGTTTCCTCTGATCACCCGGCAGTGACAGATGCTGGGTGTGGACGTCATGACGATGCCAGCCCCTGTGTAAAGTAATCCGCGTCCACTCGCCACGCTTTGGGCTCGGTGGCTCGCTGCGCTCGCCACACTATATAAAATCAACTCCATGCGTAGTTGGATAGTGGGGGTATGAAATCACCCATGGGTGACTATACAATTAAAAATCTGGTCTTTACAATGAAAAATCGCATCACATGCCTTAAGTAGTGGCATGCAATGATAAAATCGGGCGCCCAGATAATACACAAGTACCTATGTTTTATTTGTCAACAAAATTATTTTCTATTTAAATGGAGGAGGATGCTGTGTGGCAGAACAACCCTTTTGAAGTACATTTGGTGTACTTATGTTACATTGATGATATTTTTATTTAAATTTCCTCACCCAAGTTTCTAATCTACACAATGGCCTTGTTAAAAGTGTACATCTGAAAACTGTGTCAAAATAAGGACAGCTTGCATTGAAAGGTTTCCATAGATGTAGCACATGTAGGTTTTAAGAGCATAAAAGGTGCAGGTGTAAGGAAATATGAAGAGATCAATATATATGGACATAAAAATGCCATTAGAGATTTTATTACCTGTCACAAAGATTTATTTATGCTATGAATGTGCAAAACACTATATATGCAGTGCTACATGACCAAATATGCCGATTAGACACTAGTGTATGAACCCCAAACCTTTTGGGGACCTTGCGACAATAGATTAAAAAAATATATTGATTTGATCTCTAAAGAAAGTTACAATCAAGTTTTCTTAAAATGTTTTGTAAAGATTAACCAAAACTTTTAATTAACGAATATAGAGAAAATACTTTATTATTTTATAAAGTTATTGTGTAATAAACAGTACTTATTTTCAACTTAAAATACAGAAATCCTAGACATTAGATTCACATCACGGTTTCCAGATTATAGACTGTTGGTAAAATTAAAAACATATTTATTTATTTATTAACAGTTTCTTATATAGCGCAGCATATTCCGTTGCACTTTACAAAGGAGACAGTGATACAACAAACTGGGTATTTACAGACAGTCAATATTTAGTGATAATTTGCACAGAGGTCAGGGGCCATTACAATTTGACATATATAAGGATATCATTTGTGAGGGGGACACTGTATATACAGTAGGTAGAAACAGTTCATTTAAAATAAATAAATAAAGGGGCATCTTAGGAACATGTTCGTTGTCAGCATATTGTAAAATCTCTACTGCAATACTTTGGCTTAATACTTACGGTGGCTAAGAGGACAGGTCACTTCCGGTATGATGCAAGTGATTGGGGACATCTGGACACTAAGAACTATGAGAATGACATCTACCAAATGCCTGGCCTTTAGAGCTTTTCTCCTAATTTATCGCCAAGCTCAGCATTGTATTATGACTCTTTACAGAGTATTGCCACTCAATGACTGGAGTAATCCCCTAGACAGACTGCTCCAAGAGAATCCTCCTCATAAAGCCATATCTATTCAGGGGCACTAAAATCTATGTTTGCCTACCAAAAAAATTAGGCTCGGGCCAGTCCTGCACATTTGCATTTTATTTGTATGGAATTGCACAAATGCTTCTCTGTGGTTGTGCAATTCTATACAAAATCGGAATCAGGCCCAAAATCCTTTATGGGCTATGCAATCTTTTCCAGTCCAACAGTACTTGCCATTGTGCAGACTGGTAAACCATTCCAGTCCATTATAGAAGGGCTGACAATGCTGAGCCTTTAACATCTTGGTGGATATGTAATGTTGACTGCCACCACATAAGAGATAAATCATGCTCTTTTATGCATACAAACTATTATCTAAAAGGAGAGGTGACACATGCCTTATCAGTATACTCTTTGTGAATTTACAATGGATGCTGCACATATGTTATCTGGCCCAGTTACTATAAACATAATATAATATGTGCTTAATAAGAGACATAGTGTAAAATAGTATCTACACACCTCACACTTAATAAAACAAATGATGTCACAAATGTAATTGAAAAGCCTTTGGAGTTTAATGTGATATGCGATTCTTGTATGACGAGTGGATGTTTTTACAGTGTATAATTTTTTTTTTTAAACTGATTGTCCTATTTTTTGCTTTTGTTGCTGTCCAATACAGTATATTGTGGATATTTAAAGACATCTGTCAGACTTCTTCAAGTGTAATATTCGTAGTATATATTGCTGACCAGTTTCTGTAAGCAACACAGTCATTTTGTTTTTTGTGTTTTTTTTTAAATATGTGGCATAATATAAGCTGGATGTATTATAATATGGCATAATGTGAACTAGGGGAAAAATAATGTGGTATAATGTGAACTGGCAGCACTAGCTGAACAGGGGGTCTCTAAAATGTGCCATAATATACCCTGGTGGCAGTGGCGGAAGGACCATTCATATTATAGGGAAGATCCCCCATAGGCATGCACACCTGTGTGGTCAGCCAATAGCCATTTTTAAGATGTGGCCCTGCCCAGAGTAGTGGCTCTATCCCCCTTCTGTCTCTCACACACACAGCCTTTGCCGGTTCACAGAGCAGAGCACTCAATGCTGCAAATACTTCTCTAAGGCAGTTGCCCATCTATATTGGGGTGTAACAATTTCTGGGATGTTTCAGGGCTCCACTGGTGGTAGAGTGGGAATGTTTTGTGATATTTTGCAGATTATAGTAATGATGTATTTGTTTGCTTGAAGGAGGTTTGGGGTCTGTGATCAATCTCAGTGGGGGAAGGTGGGGTATTATTTGGAATGTGACTGGGACACAGGGGAAACCCCAATTTCCCACTGCCTGGGTGCCCACATCTTCCTCTAGAGACCACATTCCAGACTGTGCATTTGAATTATACATTATGCAAATGTTACATTATACTGCACAGGAGTGTGCATTGCTGTTATTTATTTCTTACCTTACCATGCATACACTAGCAGTATTTACCATATAGATTTTTCAGGGGACCTAGTCCAATTCTAAAGGTTAGCCACACCCCCTCTGGGGACTAATGTGGGCCCCTACTGCTGCATTCCTCCGGTGGGCCCTTAATGCCCCAGTGCAACACTGCAGACATCTATCTCCTGAAATGTTCACATTTGGAATGTGACCCACATGGTACCCACTTCCAGAGAGAGCGTTGGACTACATGATTTGCAGTGAAGTGAAGTGCATCATTTTTGCATTGCCCCTGCTGTAAATGCCCCTCCCTTATGCACAGCTGGGTCCAGTTAAAAGATGGCAAGTAGAAGCTACAGCAGACAATGATGGGTAAAATACTATAAAAACAATAAATAATCTTATATTTTTTTCCACTTTAATTGCAGTAAATACAATAAGAAGCTATTCAATTATTTATTTTTCCAAACTCTGAATAATAGATTATTTTAGCTGTAATTTGTATTTGTTCTTTAATGTAATTAAGAATTAATTTTATGTTTTTCAACCTGGTAATATATACAAAGTTTTTCACACACTGTATAGTTAATAAGTTCTTTGTATTTCATTATTTGCATATCCCTGCGCAAATTAAGTAATTGGCACATAGCAAGTATGCATACTTCTGATGCCTATTCGGTTGGCATCACAAAGAGGCATCTGTCATTAAGCAACCCTGTCATAATCTGGGCAGTTTCCCGACAAACCGGCTTTGAGGGTGAAGTTTATACAAACACCCACCCATCCCATCCTCAATTACATGAACTTGTGGTGTGCCTTGCACATGGGCACTTTTTTAGCAGACAGGGATGTGGTTATAAAAAAATAATGGGTTTGTCTATGTTCTGTGAGTGAAAGCTAAAAACTCAGGTAAGTGCCAGGTGACCTCTGTGAACTGAAGAATTACGCTTATGCATCTGATTATACAAATACCTTTCACCGCTGCTATAGAATGTACTATAGACCATCTGCAATGTACTGTATTCCATTCAAGAAAATATTTACAGCTTTGGTTACTTCATAAAAGTTACGCAAAACTCCCCTTTGTGGAACTAAATTTTCCAGATTAGGAGGTCTTTTTAGTACAGACAAAGTGCGGGATGTACTAAAGGAAAAATGCGATAAAACCACCCTTTTCGGGGTTTTTACCGCATTTCAAAATGTAATAATACCCGGTCGCCGCATTTTTGCTGCATAGGGTATCCCCATCCTTGGATGGGGATACCCTATAGAAGCCTATGGGCTTCTTGACACCACACACCACCGACCGCACTCCCAGCCATACCTCCTCCTCCCCCTAGAAAACACAGCTGGAGGTCCTTCTGGCTTCAGGGGGGAGGAGGAGGGCCAAAGGGCTTCAACTTCCTGGCCAGAGAGCCCGGGATGTGACCGAGACCCCCGCACACCACATCGCAGGTATCGCAGGGGCCTCCATCACGCTCTGCGATGTTGATTGCATATGTTAGGACATATGCGATCAACATCAGTGCGATGAGCGTCAAGGGGTGGCGATGTATTTTAATACATCCCACCCAATGGCTGAACTACTATTGGTGTAGCAGGTGCATAGCAACAGGGCCCCTGGAGACTAAGGGGCTCACTGCGGCCCTGACCAGTAATGACTTCAGCAATGAAAGCAGGATGAGTCCCACTGCCTAAGGAACCTGACCCTTACCTCAAGAAGATGGAGTTGGTTTTGTGTGTGCAGTCACAATAGTTTTCCTTCTGAGCCAGACTCTTAGGGGAATACTGCTCCCTATCAGAACTGATTATCACAGACACGCCCTGTTTTCAATTCACAGAACTGTAAATCTTACCTGAATCACAACTGTCTGTTAATTTGCTGTTAATTTGCTGCACCACACATCCAATGTAATTGGATGTCAATGTCAGAACTTTTAGAGTGAGTGTCAAACTTAGAAAACCATAGGGGGTGGGGCCTCCTCCCTCAGACAGGGCAGTGGGACTCTTTAGGCACATACCAGTGGATGACTTGAACTATAAACAGCCCAGTTACTTAACCAGTTGTGTTGGGTTATTGATAGATAGCAGGTACAGCTGTACTCACTCTCTCTGTACTCTTACATGTACTCTGGTGATGGTCAAGGATGGGGTTTTACACCGCTCACCAGATGGTGAGTGTATACTGCAAATGGGTAGCTGTGCAGGGTTCTTGCGGAGCTTTATGGCATGTGTTAACCAGGTTTTTTTATAGGAGCTAAGTAGGAGACTTCACTTCCGTCTTATACAGTAAATAAATAATCAATAAGATTGTGTGATTGTGCATCTGTTGCTCTCTCCCTGTTACCCAATGCCTATAATGTCACCTCTCCCATCACATTATGCCACCCACTGCTTTTAACTGTCATCCTCTGCCTCTCTCTGTCACCCACTGACATGTGGCCTATTATGATGAACTTTAAGTAAGTTAGAAATGGGGGGTTTAAAGCATATTTTTTCACCTATGTCCACCCCTTGCAAATTCTGCCACTAATTAGAGATGAGTATGTTCAATTTATATTAATCCAAACATAGCTGTACAAGAACTTGGGTTTCAGCGGAGTGCTGGCTCAGGTATTCCTGTCAATTTCTATATGAGATGTTGCCGATCTGGCTTGTTTTGGAATCTCGTCCCTCCCTCTTTATCGGGTGTCAGTTCACACTGGAGAGAGGAAGAAGAGGGTTTAGAGATGTGCATGAATCCCTGTGTTTTGGTTTTGGATCTGTGCTATTAACCCTTTGAGTGCCAACGTTGCTGTGAGAGATCCTCAAAATATCTGCAAAAAAAATTGGTCACAGCGACAGTTCTTTTAGAATTAATAAATACAAATACAGCCAAGTCAATTAGCTGAAGCTTAGTTAAATATTGCAACCAAAAAGTACAGTCGATGTGAGTGACGCTTGCATTTTTAGCACATCTCTCACAGGAACATTGGCATGCAAAGGGTTAACTTTTGTGTTTTGGTTCTGGTTTTGCCAAAGGCGCCCTTCTGTGCTTTGGTTTTGGATTATTATTATTTTTTTTTTTATAAAAACAGCTAAACAGCTAAATTCTGCAATGTATCTGTTTCTTGTACTTGTAATCCCCTTAATAAACAGTATTCTAAATAAAATACATGATTAATTGATTATTTGAGTTATTAAATTGATTAATTACCTAAACTAGTAATCCACTCAGGAGGAGATAAAAGCCCATAAAGAAAAGAATAACTATTTGATTGATTGTTTGATTAAGTAATTAAATTAGTAATGTATTGAAGCAATAACCAAATGAAATGGCTATGTAAAAAGGTTATCCCCAAATCCCCCCCCCTCCCCAAAATAAATATTGCCCATTATCAAAAATTGGTGTAAGATGGAATTGTCCTTGGTCCCTCCCATCCATTTTTACTAAGTGCATGCACAGTTTAAGAAACCAAGCACTTCAATGACAGGGGCTGCCAATTTTGTGGCTGAATTGCTTTGTTTGGGCTCCATCGATCACTAATAAAGAGGTTGATGATTTGGACGTTAATTAAAGGATTTTGTAAAATAAATTTGATGAATTCTTCGCAAATGACATAACAAGAAAAACAAAAAGAAAAAGAAACTCGGGTGGGGTGCACTCTTATTTCCCCAAACTCAAAGTTGCTCAATAAAGATGCTTAAAATTTAAATAGATTTTTATTGTGTTTTTTTTATATATTTGCTGAGTGTTTATAAAAGTGCCCAAAAATTATTCTATTTTGTTAATTTTGATCTGTCCTAGCGATTTATTACCAATTTACGGGATAAATAAAGTGGATGTGCGTAAATATATATGTATTCTTTGTATATCTTTAATTGAGAAAGCTGACCATCATATATCCTTAATGCCTTTAACCAAGAGGCAATATTGGTATAATCTCAATTAATTCTGAGATAAGGATTGTAATCATAGATCAGCATAACTCAAAATTTTTCAAAAAAACAATACATCAGCTTTCTTATATACATATACGCATATCAATAATTATGGTATTATTTACATATGTACAGTTTTAATATTAATTTTTAATTTTTAATATCTAATTTCTCCCTTGGCGGTCATTTATCAGATAATTGTAAGCACATTTGCTATGAAGCTCTCAAATGGCAGCAAAACAACCATGTAGCAAAGCAACTGTCACACACTGTGTAGCAATTGTGGTGTTTAATGAAAAAAGGGCTTGATAGGTCAATTACCCTGGTTATAGTACAGGATTGCTGTTTAAGATGCTATTAGGCTTAGAAGGCACTGGTTGGAAACACACACGTATTTGTCACACACTGCTTATAATAGGGCTTCCACACAGACATGCACACTAAGATGCAAAAGGAGCTGAACTGTTTGATGTCTTCCAAGATGATATTATAAGATATGATCAAACACAGTGATCCCAGAACTAGCCAGGCAGTACAATAAGCCAAACTGTACCTATATTGGCACTAAATCTCTCTTTGATTCTGGATGGAAGAAAGGGATTATAACATCTGATTAGGTTGCCCCAGACACTGAGACACACTGCATGTCAGTGCCAGCCACAATATAAATTTAACTACACACACCTCCGTGAGTTCATGTGGCTCTATATAACTCTACCACACGAAAAAAGGTGGGGGAAGGAGCGTTAATGAAGATGTAAAGCAGCCTGCTGAGTTACTAGTTTGCACGTGTTGCCGCTATACTACTAAAAACTCCAGTGCGGCTTACACTCAAGTGTGCATCCCGAAATGAAAGTTAGCGACCAAATTACTCAGTGTTTGCCAAATCACAATAAACAGTCACCCCCAAATATGATCACACGCGGTTATCAAACAGTGCTAATGACCACTTTCAGTATGGATTTGCGTGAATTCACCTCCGTGAATAAAGCATTGTTCAAAAATGAATGACAGCCTGTTAAGTGAAATGCTACATGTGTTGCCGCTATGCCGCTGATTAACAATAAAAAAGCAAATGTACTGAGACAACGCACAAGGGAAAAAGAGTTGTGCTTAAATAGCCATATGAACATATAAGTAAATATTAAATGAATAAATAAACAAAGAGAACACCATCCCGTGTCAGAAGCCAGGCCAACTGGCCGGCACAATGTTACTGCACAGGGAGGGGGTCCCTCGTTACCGGTCCCGTAAGTTGAGAAGAGGTCTCCTGAAGCCGCATCGGATGGTTTCCAAACTCAAGCAGGAGATCACTCTGCCGGTTACGTGTGCACACGTAGCCGGGTCTGTGGTTGACGCGCGTTTCGCCGGAGCTTGATCACACAGGCAGCGTATTCCAGCTGCTCTGCTGTGGATCTTTATGCTGGGGCACAGCCAATCAGTGATCATCACTGATTTCATTGCTCGGTATTTCTCATGCTATATTGCATATTATTGATGTGCCACTGCGTTATCTATGAATAAATTGAGTTGATTATTCTTGCCACTTTTTAATGTATAGTCTGTTTTTACTACGCTATCTGTAAATAAATATATTGAATTAGTTGCTCTTGCCGCTTTTTGATGTATGGGCTGTTTTTAAAGGTACATCACCCTTCAAAAAAACATGAAAAACCTTTATCTTTTTAATTTTTACTTTTTTACTTCTAATAATGTAATGCTCCCCATTACTAATACACCCTCCCATGTAATATTACTAAATTAGTGCTTCATTATTTTTTATTTTTTATTTTAAAGTTTTTTTGGGTTTTTATTGTTTGGAATTTTTTCTTTAAATTTTTTCTTTAAATTTTTAAATGTATATAAAAAATGAATATAGAAAATATGTAGAAAAAGTGAAAGAATACATGTGTCTATTGTGCTCAAATGCACACATCCACATGTCCACTTACGCCCTCTTTATTATGCTTTGCGCCATTCCATGTATTTTTACGTTTTTAGATTTGACATATTTTGTTAAATTTTATTATTATTATGATATTATTTTAAATTTGATATAAATTCTTATCATATTTATTGATGAGCACTAACCATCCTAACGATACCACACCGTCCATCCTCAACCTAATGTTCTGTGTATTGGTGATGTGCCTTATAAAAAGAGTGAAATATAGAAGGACAACCTTTAGTGTTGTCATTATATCAATGTGATATGCTTTACAGTGCCACCTGGCACAAAAGGGAAAGTTTTAAGGTGATGAACAAGTGAAGTGAATCCAATGTAAAAGTGTCAATCAATGTACAACAATGTAAAAAAGTGATGTGATAATAAAGGGAGGGGGGGAGGGGGGAAAGAAGGGGAAAAGGGGAAGGGAAAGAAAAATGAGGGTGTGAACTAAAATAAGTAAGTGATAAAAATAATAATTAATTAATTGAAATAGTGCATACACGGGTCAGTGGGTATGGATAATGGTGGAAAAGGGCTCTATGAAAAAATATATAATATTGAATAGTTTGCATCCCTATCCATGATATAATCTCGGAATGCATATATCACGGACAGGTTTTCGTGAGACATTGGTCCCCTATACGAATATATAAGTCTAGGAGTGTCATATCCCAAAGTTACCACCCTTCGTTGGATCATGGCGTTTTGTTACAGAAGGGGAGTGGGGGGGGGGGGGGATTTATAATATTCTACGTAAATTTTCGGTTAAATTTATATTATGGAGGATCCCTTAGGTATGGACCTAAAAAAGGGGCATATTGCAGACCGTATCCAACCAGTGAGTCTCATGAGAGGAATACCGCATAGTTGATATATTCATTTATCCCCATGGGACTTACTGTGCCCAGCTCAAAAGTCCATTGACTTTCTTTTTTGAGTAGGGCTTGCGTGAGGTCACCGCCTCTGATGCCAAGACCGATTTTCTCCAGTCCACAGATCTGGAAGTCTTTGAGTGAGCTTCCATGTTTGGTTACAAAATGTCTTGCGACCGATGTAATCTTCTTGTGGTTCCTCAGATCCATTGCTCCATTCCGAATGGTCCCCACATGTTCAAGGACCCTTTGTTTCAGGGGACGTGTCATCATGCCGACATATCTTTGCCCACATCCACACAATATGCAATATATAACACCCTCTGTTTTACAGTTGATGTAATCGTGTAATTGGATGAGTTTGCCAAATCTGTCGGAGATACTGTCTCGTGTAGTCATAAATTGGCACGCCTTGCACTGCCCACAAGGGTAAGTGCCTATTATGCGATTTCTTGATGGTACAGTTCTTACAAAATGGCTATTAACAAGGCGATCTTTTAAGTTTCTGGCTCTACGCCAGCTCATCGACACTTTTGGTCCCAATTTGCGTGCTAGTGTCGGATCCAGCAAGAGAGTGGGCCAATGCCTATGTATTATGTCCTTGATAGCCCGCCACTCTTGACAGAAATCCCAGACGAAGCGTATAGTTGGATCTTTAACTCTTTTGTTCTTAGAGTCAAAAATTAAGGCTTCTCGATCTAGTTTCATGGCATTCCTCATAGCTTTTTTGGTGGAGGTGTGGCTGTAGCCCCTTTCTCGGAGACGATGGATGAGTTCTTGGCTTTGTATCTTGAATTGTTGTTCCCCTGAGCAATTCCTTCTTAGCCGTAAGAACTCCCCTTTGGGGATGTTCTCGACTGTAGGGGGGAAATGTGCGCTAGTTTGATGTAGCAGGGTGTTGGTGGCGGTGTCCTTTCTATACAGTTGAGTTGCGATTTTATTATTCTCATCTCTATATATTTTGAGATCTAAAAATGCCAGTTCTTGTTGGCTGATAGTATGGGTCAGTCGGAGATTAAGATTATTGACGTTAAGATGTTGTATGAAGTTTAGAAGCAGTGTTTCATCTCCTTCCCATATAAGGAAAATGTCGTCGATGTACCTCAGTCACATCGCGACATGTGAGGTGTACCGCTCATTAGCCTCACTAAACACTGTCTCATGCTCCCATTGACCCAGGAAGATGTTGGCATAGGTGGGGGCACAGGCCGTCCCCATAGCCGTGCCCCTCACCTGTAGATAGAAACGAATGACATAACATGAAGGAGATGAATTGAGGTTTTACATCCTTACCTTTACTAAATTTGGCCTCACAATTGGAGCAGGTGTCTTCACAACGGTTGTCATTATTTATGTAAAAAATAACCCCACACCCAAAAGGTGGCTTTTTGGTCATATACCTTGACATCAAAATAACTTTTTTTTTTATCATATGCAATAACTGTTGCCACTGGTTGCTGACTTACACAACCAACATCGCCAACATGCTCCTCCTTCTCATTAGTGTCAGATAGTTATAGTACACAAATTTAGCCCCCATCCTTTTCCAGATCCACACAAGCATTCGAAAATTCTATTATCTACTCATCATCAACTATACTTGTACTGCTCCCATTTGCAGATGGTGCAGAAATTGTGGATCACACATACATATGTGTCTACTTATGGGGTTACAAACAACTCGCAGCATAACGGGGCATACACTTGCTCCAGCTATGCATAGAAGTGAATGGGAACTGGAGGTCGCATGTACCTGCTGTCCATTCATTCTAATGGGAGCCACTTACAATGAGTCCACATGCAGCATGCTAAAATGTATACATATTGCACACCCCTAGACTCTACTCAGGGATTTGTGAACACATTCAAGCCTTACTATACCATTTTTAGCCACCGTTGAAGGTTTCTATTTCCGGCGCCCTTTCTTAAATTTTCTGCACCACAAATCACCTTTAGTAGATGTTGCACCTTCATGACTGGAACTCAAGTATTTGGTTTTGCTTATGCTATCCTATCAAATAATCAATATCTATATCAATGAACAGAAATCAGTTGTCGAAATAAAAAAACTATTTTTTTTAATCTTTAAAAATTTTTTTACTAATGACAACACACTGCGCTGTCACAGCACTTTTGTGAAGTTGTAAACAGACATACTGGATGGGTATACTTTGTAAGATGGAAGTTCTATTGAAGTTGGGATGTTGCCCATAGCAACTAATCACAATCTATCTATTATCTTCTAGAAGTTGCTAAATAAATAATAAGCGGATCTTATTCATTGCTATGGGCAACACCTAATCTTCAATAGATCTTAATAAATTGACACCATATTTGGGTACAAGTATCAGTGGCGGTTCCTGCTAACTGGCGGTTCAGCATGTAGTAACTTCCTATTGGAAGTTGCTACTGCTCATCATACAGAGGTTTGAAAACTCCTCCCCTCTTGGGTTGCCAGTACATCTGGCAGCCCAAGCAATGACAGCAATAGCTTTCCAGCAGGAAGCCATTCTGTGCACATCCCCAGAGCTACAGTGCTTCCATGGGCTGCTGCCTGTGCAGCCCAGCAGAAGCAAATCCACTGTAGTGAGCATGCCCAGACTTCAGTGAGTCACTCAGTGTGATGCAGCTGAAGGAAGGTATGCATTGCACCAGAGAGGTGCATGGAACTTTTTTTTTTCTTTTTATAATATTTGAGTCTCTCTAAATAATATTTATTTAAACTATTATTTGTGTGTATTCAAAGTGTGTAAATTGCTCTGTAGCTGTGTTTGTGTGCATATGAGTACATCTTTTGTTTACAGTTTATGCACAAAAACACTGGTACACAGCAATCACAATCAAGGTTGCAATGAGTCCCCAACTTTACAATAGAGGGAATTTGAGGGATCATTTGTTTAGGGCAGTGGTTCCCAACCTGGGGTACTAGTACCCCTGGGGGTACTCTGCAGACCAGTTGGGGGTACTTGAAAATAATATTGGTAATGGCGGAAGATGTAAAAAAGTATTTTGATGGCAGAAGAAGACCCATTGCCATGGAGAAGAACCATGTTGTGTCACTTATCAGAATCAGAATCAGAATCAACTTTATTGGCCATGTATGCTTGCGCACACTAGGAATTTTTTGTGGATTTACAGTGCAGCATCAAGCAGGGATGAAGGTGGGGGGGTGAAGGCATTACATATATTACATTAAGACATTACATGTGGGGAACACATACCCGCCGAGCTGCACAGCGCCTAGGCAGCCATCAGCGGCGCCACTGGTCGCTGCAACAGCCAGGAAGGTAACATTAAGTACAGTTATCACATAGGGAGCACATACCCACCGAGCTGAACAGCGCCTAGGCAGCCATCAGCAGCGCCACTGGTCACAGAAACAGCCAGGTAGGTAACAATACAAGCAGAGAGACAGTACAGT
This sequence comes from Crinia signifera, assembly GCF_055691185.1. NCBI lineage: Eukaryota > Metazoa > Chordata > Amphibia > Anura > Myobatrachidae > Crinia > Crinia signifera. The sequence goes on along the minus strand of NC_139219.1, from coordinate 230,912,680 downwards.
TATCACACATGGAACATATTTGGCCAAGCTGCACAGCGCCTAGGCAGCCATCAGCGGCGCCACTGGTCGCTGCAACAGCCAGGAAGGTAACATTAAGTACAGTTATCACATAGGGAGCACATACCCACTTATGGTTCTGTCTTCAGCGTCATCAGCATCATCAGTGTCTCCTGGTGCTTTTGCCTGACCAGCAATCCAATGGGAGCTTCCCATGCTGCCCTCAGACATCAGCAATCATCTACCCTGTGCTGACATGGGTGGAGGAAGCAGCGGCATTAATCCTACAGGTGTAAGTGGGAACCCTGGAGACAACACACAACCAGCGGCCAGACACGGAAGGGAACGATTCCTGTCCGCTACTCCTTAATATAAGGACATGCATAAGGATACGCATACCGCTCACTTCCACTCCACTCATAAGTACTGTCTATATTTCAAATTGAGAGGGGGTACTCTTCAATAAAAAAGCCTAATCAAGGGGTACGGGAGAGAAAAAAGGTTGGGAACCACTGGTTTAGGGGGATACGGTCACTAGGTCGACAAGCATTAGGTAGGTTGACCGCAAAGTCGACATGCCAGAAGGTTGATATGACTGAAGGTCAACATGGGTTAGGTTGACAGGGTCATTAGGTTGATACAAGCATTATGTCGACATGGGGAAGGTCGACAGTAAAAATTTCGACAGGGTTTTTTTTTTTCAGTTTTTGAGCTGACATGTGCCTACAGGTGGAATTTCATACCTTACCATCCACTAGGGCATGGAGGGAGAATAAAATAGCGTGCCTGAAGTACTTTTTCAATGTCCATATTGACTATGTCGACATTCAGGACAAAAAAAAAGTGAAAACCCCTTGTCGGCCTTTTGACTATTTGACCATGTTTGCCTAAAGCTTGTATCGATCTAATGACCATATTGACCGAACCCATGTTGACCTTCAGTCAGGTCGACCTTCAGTCTCTTGTTGGCAAAAAATAAGCAACTGTGTAATTTAATAAAAACTAAATTTTGGTTAAGATTGTGTACTATTATAACTTGATGATTTAAAGTAGATTATCTGTATGTTGTGTTCCTTTGCAACGAGCAGTACCCAGGCAATTGCAGCCCCCCTTAAGTCTAAAGGCAGGAGCCGCCACTGACAAGTATACATAAATGTGGTATCAGTAACAATAACACCCTTCCTCTGTGATTAGCTAAAAGGTAATTTTGCTGTACATGTTTTACAGATGGGCTTCTTGTAATGTTTTACCTGCACTTAGATCCCAAGAAATACTAAGAGTTAACATCTACTTTTACCAAGTGAATACAGTAGGTTATACTCACAGACAAACAAAAAAATATCCTAACCATTATGGTTATATAACTTTAGTCATAATGTGAACCATAAACTAATTGATCACCTGTTTGTTTATAATGCACCTTGTCCATTTATATTTGATTCTGAGTAAAAGGATTATTTTATCTTCAGACGGATAAAGATAACACATTTAGGTATTATTTTTCTGTCATGCATTCCTTGTGTAGACATAAGTACATTACAGTCATTAAGGTGTTAGTGCAAAATTTCAGTTCCAGCAGAAGCAATTATAGTAGCTGAAGTGCCTGGCGTTGCCTGGGTTTAAATCCTCAAATTATTAAGCTATCAATGAGTTGGATGTAGCTGTCAACATTTGAAAATAATTAGCAACTATTCCAATACACCCAAGAGGTGGCTGAACAGTCTGAGTTTTTGGGCGGAGTATCCCCTGTTTTCTGTTAAATTTAATAAACCCTTTCACATTGCAAAGTGGTTTAACTTTTTCTTTCTCTTATCAATGTTGCTATTCCAAGGCATTTGAGTATAAAGTATTTTTGTCTTCCCACCTCCATTTCTGTCAGTTTCTTATTTTTATTTCATTGATTTATGGTTATTTCAGTAAGTTATTTCAGGTCCATGAATTATGGATATTACAATCCGTTAAAGTTTCCATCCATTGAAAAGCCTAGAACAGGCTCCCGGTGTCAAAGTTCTGTCTGGCGTATACCAATGGAAGTCTAACCAGAACCTCAACCACCCTTTAGTATGTCTTCTTGGACCCACTGGATGAAGTTTGTCCAAAAATATCCAGTGGAAGGCCAAAAAAAGGCTTTTCAGGTCAAATGTCTTGATCACCTAGCATGTTACCACTCAGTGAAGTTTTTGTCAAAATCCATCAAATGTAAGTATCAGAACAGACTCCCCGATACGGAGGATGATTGGAACCCAAACCCCCATAATTCCTGGCCAGGATTCAACTTGACCACCTTGTGTTCCTTTCATCCCAATTGGTGCATGGGTGTCGGAATGCATAACCTGACTGTCAGACATGTATTGTATATTTTATATGTATTGCAGCATATTATTTCGGTCTTGTGAATAAGACTCCATTATTGCTGTAGGATGTCTCAATAATAGTGTCAAATTACTTCAAATACATTTCACTTATACTGATATATACTGTAATTTTTACTGGATTGGTTTTGTTATAATCTGTGGGGGCATGATGTACTGTATTAAAGTTAAAAATGCAGACAAACCTCAGAGGTTTGGCCGCATTGAACATATGCGCCAATCTCCAGAATACAATACATTCCAGAGGTTGGACATGGTAGATAACACCATCTGTAGATGCCTTTGCCTTATACTATATAAGCCTATGGGCTTCTTTTCATAATATGCACTGAGAGGAATCTATTTGGATCCAGTTGGTAGTATTATTCTGAAACAGTTTCAGAAAGCCAAGGTAATGAAAAAAAGATTAAATTATTAGCAAGTTGAGTTAAATATCAAACATATAAGGCAACTAGGTTCCAAAGTAACCATATAGAATTGTAGTTGGAAAAATCACAGTTTTGTCACTGTTAAAATAAAAAGCAATTAAGCTCAGTCCAAAGCCGCTTTGTTCAGGGTGTGCATGATGCCAATAAAGGCAAAAGCCAAGGCAACCACGGCACATACCGTATGTTAGTCTCTTCTAGAACTGTTACACTAATAGGTTAACTAGAAACAGGTAACTTGATGTATGGTTGTACTCCTTATCCATAGATATTTTTCCATGATGTATGTCACAAAAGCATACTTACTTGGTCTCACCTAGGGAGGCCATTCTGGGGCCATTTTTTCAATACCAGGATTCTGGATTAAAATACTCTCAATCTTGGCATTCATGATATACCCCAAATTGGTCTCTGGACGCCATGCCAGGGCAGGTGTGTGGCCACATCATGTCGCACAGCTGCACAACCTGGTTGACACTCAGCTCTTGAGCCAAGCTCTGCTAGAGCTCAGTCATGCTTAGAAGAAAAAGGTCAAATGCGTATACGATATATATGGTTCAAAAAGTCTGTAAAATCTTTCATATACAGTATGACCATAGAGAGCCTGCCTATGATTTCAAAAAATAATCCACAAAGTGTTACAAATAAGCCATGAGGGACTCAACACCTGCAATAATAGGTTAATCAGGGAGTATGTCAAATGACTTGTGGACTTTGGGCAGGTGATAATATTGGGGTCAGTCCATGTCAGATAAACAGATTCTTATATTAGAATTATTCCCTCTACTAAGGCTGTCCCTACTTAAATCCTTAATTGGGACATAAATTGTTAATAGGGTCAGTCTTTAATTTTGTATAAATTATGATGTCTCCCATCTGTCTCAATACTTCCTTTACATAATCATCTAAATATTGCAACACTATACTGTACCATATCCCTTGTCTGTTCTCACAGCACTCTTCTTGTATTTCAACTACAGCTGTCTTACTCACCTACAATCTATACCTGCATCTATTATCATTCACTTCCTTATATCTCAGCTGTATTGTGTACTAAGAATTGTGCTTTAATTGTGTTACTGTATGTCTAGTTCTGTGCACCCTGTACTGTTCTTTTGTGTTCTATATGTACGGTACTGGCTGGTGCAATCACCATGTGGTGCCGCTGATTGGCTGCCTGGGTGCTGCACAGCTCAGTAATTACATGTTCCCCATGTCTGTGTCCCTCATTAGAGTACATCTATTATATATATATATATATATATATATGTATGAAAAAAAGGGTTTATTGGAGAGCGCTGAGCTTAGTACCACCTTGTCACTTTAGTACAAATTTCTTATTGGGTAAGACACTAATCACATTTATAACAACAATTCATTGTCCCCTTCCCGAATGAAACGTGGAATCCGTTCAAGGTAAAAGTTCTTTATTGAAACCCAACGCGTTTCGTCAGAACGACTTCTTCAGCTGTTTCAACTGCCAGTGCACCAGCACTTTATCTGCCACTTGGACACTTTAAGAAAGGACGCACTTTGCACTTTTCGCCTGGGACCCTTACCCTCAAGTCTTCTGCGGTGGTGCCGCAGATCTTATTGCTTTAAGAAAAAGCCCACCGCAAACACCATTCAGGGTGAGGTCAAATATCTGCTTTGTTTGTTCCCAGTGTTGTACAAGTGTCCTGGTGTAAATATGTTTGTATTTTAATTTATTTATTTTACAATAAATTGTTGTTTTTAAATTTAAACAACTCACATTTTATTTATGAATGTGCGCCAAGCTATTCCCTATTTTCTTGTACCAATATTCTGCTTAAGGAGGACGGTATCTCTCCTTGGGGAAGATAGCAGGCTGCTAATTCATACTTGATTGCGCATTGAACACAAGTACCATATACAAAAGTTTCTTCAGGGGTAAGACAGAGTATTTTAAATGTATGGTCTATTCAGCGATTAGAATTCATACAGGATAATGGTAAAATCAGTAGAATGTAAAATAGGTGAAAGCCAGACTGGCTTAGTAATCAGATGTGATTTGAGAGTATTTTCTGTGGGAATGGAGTCCTTGAAATTAGAGCTCACAGGGCCCCTAAATTGATGATTCTAGGGGAAGCCGTTTTAGCTTGGTGTAATGAATAACACCTGTAGGGATCAGATCCCAGACAACTGGACACTAGGAGTCGCTAGGGTGATGACTTTATCGGGGGAAGCCCGCCTAGCTTTGTATATTGTACAGTTTAGGGTGTGATCCTAGGGTATAGGGTTCACCAAACCAATATGGTGGAAAGATTGTGAAAGGCCACACCGGCCTTGTGTATTAAAGATTCCCGTAGGGAAAACGATCCTCGGAAACAGGGCTCACAGTGTCGTGTTACTACAGATAAACTTTCCAGATACCAGTAGAAAAATAGATAGAGTGATCCGAATTGGGATATCACCTCTCAAATAGTCACCACAGTGTAGCAAAATTCCAAGCTCCTTCACTGGCTGACGATGTCTACAGGTGACAACAGGTAGTTGGAGATGACGTCAGTCAGGTGCGTCCCGGCCGGGTGCGTGGTCCCACGTCCGGAAGTCGCGCTGCTCACAGTGGTTGATGTCTGCTATTTAAGGTATGTACCTTCACTATATTTGTTGTATGAAGCCTGATGACAATGAAATAAATCATTGAAACGTTGCTGCAAGATAGCGTGTCAGCTGTGATTATGTTGATTAAGACGTCTCAGAGTGCCGGCAATTACTGAGGTATATATCCACTTGTATGGTGGAGGACGGGCACCGGGCGCAAGACAATTAATTAAGCAGGGAGTGCAGGTTCAAAGACTTTGAATATATATATATATATATATATATATATATATATATATATATATATATATATATATATATAGCAAAGGAGATAAGTGCGCAAATGAATGAAAAACCTGTGGACTGTGGATATTGTTGAAATTATCCACACTTAAAGGACAGTTTAAATGAAGTCCCAATTCCAATTTGATCTGCACCAAAGGATTTTTCAATTATCCTGGCTGCTCTCGGTCACCTGAATTTCACAGGTGTAGAAACACTAGAAGAAAAGATGAGAGCGCTCCATTGTGCAATAACGTAAATTTTTTTTATTTAAGAACAAGATGTTTCTTCAATAAAAACAGGTATATAGGGCCTTATTCTGATCGGTGCGGCCCGATCAGAATATGCGGCCGCAACCGTGCAGGTGAATCCCCGCCTTCCATACGGATCGCCACCTGCCGTCCGTACGTATGTGGCGATCCGCATGAAATTGGACGGGGATACGCCTCCTCCGTCTTGGGAGCAGCCCCTGCATTCGATGGTCGCCGAACATCGAATGCAGGGCCGCACGCTCCACCAGGTCCCGCAACACAAGACCACACGGACACTTGTCCGTGTGAAATCATGTATGGGGGCGGGCAGCTGACATCCGGCGATGTCAGATGCCCGCCCCGTACCCACGCGTCACGGCCTCATTACCATGCATACGCCCCGCGTTTGCATGGGAACGCCCATGAAACGCGGGGCGTATGCATAGGGTAATGAGGCTAAGTAGCCCCTCACGCCCCTCTACGTCCCCTGTGCGGCGTGTAAAGAATCCGTGCGGCGAAATCGCCTGCGCATGCGCAGAGTGACCTCTGCACATGCGCAGACGATCAACATCGGCGGTCCGTCCGCATGCGGGAATATCCGCACTGATCAGAATAAGGCCCATAGTGACGTACCAAAATGAGCGGTATACCACCGCAAGAATTCCGCATAAAACGTGTTTATCCAAACACAGATGTAGGAGAGGTTACACTCTGGGCTTTCAGCGTCTTAACACGGCTGGTGGATGGACTGCAACGCCAGGCCACGCCCCAACGCGTTTCATAATCACGTACTTCGTCAGAGGGCTGGCCTGGCGTTGGTCAGATTCCTCTTTTAAAGGCCACGGCTGTCTCTGCAGCTGAAATCCATCAGCTAATTTAGAACTACTAAGCAGTGATCTTTTGACAGCAGCGGTCTATCAATATATATATAAAAAAAAATGTATATAATTTTTGGTACTTATGTAGTATCTGGGCTGCCGATTTTTTGATTGTATGCCTTAAGTTAAGGCATACAATCAGATGCGATGCGATGCGATATCGCATCGCATCGCATCGCATCGCATCCGATATCGGATGCGATGACCCGATTTTTCCATAGGAATCAATGTTAAAATGATTCCTATGGAAAAATGGGTCCTTTTCATACCCCTACTATCCAAGTGGGCATGGAGTTGGATATAAACCTGTGGCGAGCGTAGCGAGCCACCGAGCCCGAAGCGTGGCGAGCGAAGCGAGCCCCGCGAGGGGACGGTATTCGTCCCCTCGCGGGGCTCGCTTCGCTCGCCACGCTTCGGGCTCGGTGGCTCGCTACGCTCGCCACAGGTTTATATCCAACTCCATGCCCACTTGGATAGTAGGGGTATGAAAAGGACCCATTTTTCCCATTGAATTCCATGTTAAAATGGACTCAGTCCATTTTAACATTGATTCCTATGGAAAAATCGGGTCATCGCATCGCATCGCATCGAATCGCATGGTCGCATGCGATGCGATGCGATCTCCCGATCCGACCCGATTTAGAAATCGGCAGCCCAGATACTACATAAGTACCTAATTTTTTTTTTCATTTACAAAGAAACATCGATGTTGATACATTTAGAAGAAAAATTATCATTTCTTCTGTACAAATATTCTCTATATTAAAAAGGCGTCATTTGTATTCAAAGGAGAATAAAGATAATGTTTTCACAGGACAGATACATATTAGTTAACCAGTAATGTCATTTTAAAAAATACATCATCATTTACAGATAATAAGACGTAGTCATGAGAAGAGAAATAGCCGTGGTTTAAAACGATCTTTGTCCGGAGAGCGCGGTGACAGTGCGTCTCTCTATTCGCAGTAGTATTTGTTTCAAGCGATTTATGTATGTTACACACTTGGCAATCGGACAATATAAACCACCAATCCAATGTTATTCGTATATAGAGAAAAAGAGATAAGAAATAAAGCAAACGTTAATCAGCTGTATATATACACACATAGCAAGACGGATCACAGATAATTAATTTAATGAGCACAAACAGGAACATAGAAAGGCATATTATCATTGCCATCCCATAATTATACCAAATGGAAGAATTATCACTCTTAATAAGTCTGAAAGTTAGAGTAAATACCTAGCCGTAATTATGAACTGGCATCATATAGTATAAGACATATTTGTCATATAGCTGGTGTTACAATTTTTCAACAAAATGAGACCAATAAATACAAGAGAAACATGCATTTATGTGGAAAGGCCCATACAAGAGACCCATATAATAACATTTGCAATGGACCGCTGGAGTCCCACCACAAATAATGAATACAGAGTCAATTTGAAGGGAATTAAGGGGGCATAGAGAATAAATCTCCATCATGGCTATAAACAGAAAAACAGAAAAACACTACAAAGGGAGATTACAAGAAAGGGCTGGAGGGAGATATACTTTATGATAGGAAGGGTGTAATTTCCAATCCTTCGTTCAATACATCTGGATAAAAAAGGGTTTTCATTGTATAAATCCAATAAGATTCACGTCGAAGCAGTTTGGCATCTCTGTCTCCCCCTCTTATATCTAAGTTGACTTGTTCTAGACCCAGAAAACGCATGTTTTTTGGGTCACTACCCTGGCATTATTTAAAATGCCTAGGCACACTATGGTTCTCCACCTGGATCTTTATATTCCTGTAGTGTTCTAATATGCGTATTTTCAGATGCCTCTTGGTCTTCCCTATATAGGACTTTCCACATTTACAGATTAGCAAGTATACAACATACATACTATTACAATTAATAAAAAAAATTATCTCCCTTGTTTTCCCATCTCCCCCTATGACATTTTTAGTACCCTTTTTGCCATGAGCACACATCTTGCACTTGCCACAGGTATAGAATCCCTTTGTTTTAGTGCTAAGGAAGCTTAATTTTGTGCTATCATTGGTACTGCTGGGGAGAAGGCTTGGTGACAGTCTATTTTTCAGAGTAGTTGCCTTACGAAAAACCAATTCTGGGGCAGATGGTACCTTGTCACCCAAAATTGGATCGGCTTTTATAATGTGCCAATTTTTATTAATTGCTTTTCTTATTAATCCATTGTGTACATTGTACTGAGTCACAAAAGGGCAGAAGAAGTTTTTACTCTGTGTCGGTACTTCCAGATTTGAGGCTTTGTATTGAATAAGTTCACTGCGGTCCAGGGCTTTTGCTCTATTTACAAAGAAAGAAAGAATGTCCTTAGTAAGGTGCACCTCAAAGAAAATATAAAATTTAACTTTTATTAATTCATACTTAAAAAGCTGCGAAATTTATTAAAAATAACATAAGACATAACATGGGTGGGGAACACACAATGTTTAAAAAGAACTATGGTGGCAGGCAGGAATGGCTATCCAATGTTAATATCAGATTGATTAATGCAGGCTACCTACATCCATGGAATTGTCGCGTAAATAGAGATTAGATCGCGACACTACTCACGGAGTGTTATACATATATGGTGCCTGATAGGAGTGGGTTAAATAGCCTCTTATGACTCCAATGTGCCAATATAATGAGTGACTTGACCCGTCCTAAATAAATGCCATCGGGTCTATATACTCAGCCCGGGCAATTTATAAGGACACCTGGGTTATTATCATGGGAGTGGGTGTACTGTATATAAGACACCTCTAATAACTCCTATAAGTCCCTATGACTGCTGATATGTATGTCTCTGGAATAATCCCCCAGCTGGCTGGTAGAACAGGGAAGTGACAGAGCCTCCTTAGTATTGCTGGGTATCCCACTAGGACAATACTCTAGGGAGTCTCAACCCAGGGAGGAACTGATCTCTTTCAGTGTGTGCACCAGTCTGTCTCACTCTCAGCCAGCGCTCAGTAAAACTGGCATATATGGGTCCAGATCAGCAATCACAGAGATGGTAGTAAGAGAATTTACCCGTCCTAAATAAATGCCATCGGGTCTATATACTCAGCCCGGGCAATTTATAAGAACACCTGGGTTAATATCATGGGAGTGGGTGTACTATATATAGGACACCTCTAATAACTCCTATCAGACCATGTGACTGCTGATAAGTATGTCTCTGGAATAATACCCCAGCTGGCCGATAGAACAGAGGAGTAATAGAACCTCCTTAATGTTACTGGGTATCCCTCTAGGTCAATACTCTAGGGGATCACAACCCAGGGAGGAACTGATCTCTTTCAGGTATATGTACCAGTCTGTCTCACACTCAGCCAGCGCATAGTTAGACTAGCGTATATGGGTCCAGATCAGCAATCACAGGGATAGTCACCCAATTAGGCACAACAATAATCAAAATACATTTGTAAGAAAAATGATAAACATGGAGCCAACTGCCTGCGCACCGCTAGGCCCTGAGGAAGCTAATCTGCGAAGCGCGTGCCGGCTAGCGGTGCGCAGGCAGTTGGCTCCATGTTTATCATTTTTCTTACAAATGTATTTTGATTATTGTTGTGCCTAATTGGGTGACTATCCCTGTGATTGCTGATCTGGACCCATATACGCTAGTCTAACTATGCGCTGGCTGAGTGTGAGACAGACTGGTACATATACCTGAAAGAGATCAGTTCCTCCCTGGGTTGTGATCCCCTAGAGTATTGACCTAGAGGGATACCCAGTAACATTAAGGAGGTTCTATTACTCCTCTGTTCTATCGGCCAGCTGGGGTATTATTCCAGAGACATACTTATCAGCAGTCACATGGTCTGATAGGAGTTATTAGAGGTGTCCTATATATAGTACACCCACTCCCATGATATTAACCCAGGTGTTCTTATAAATTGCCCAGGCTGAGTATATAGACCCGATGGCATTTATTTAGGACGGGTAAATTCTCTTACTACCATCTCTGTGATTGCTGATCTGGACCCATATATGCCAGTTTTACTGAGCGCTGGCTGAGAGTGAGACAGACTGGTGCACACACTGAAAGAGATCAGTTCCTCCCTGGGTTGAGACTCCCTAGAGTATTGTCCTAGTGGGATACCCAGCAATACTAAGGAGGCTCTGTCACTTCCCTGTTCTACCAGCCAGCTGGGGGATTATTCCAGAGACATACATATCAGCAGTCATAGGGACTTATAGGAGTTATTAGAGGTGTCTTATATACAGTACACCCACTCCCATGATAATAACCCAGGTGTCCTTATAAATTGCCCGGGCTGAGTATATAGACCCGATGGCATTTATTTAGGACGGGTCAAGTCACTCATTATATTGGCACATTGGAGTCATAAGAGGCTATTTAACCCACTCCTATCAGGCACCATATATGTATAACACTCCGTGAGTAGTGTCGCGATCTAATCTCTATTTACGCGACAATTCCATGGATGTAGGTAGCCTGCATTAATCAATTTGATATTAACATTGGATAGCCATTCCTGCCTGCCACCATAGTTCTTTTTAAACATTGTGTGTTCCCCACCCATGTTATGTCTTATGTTATTTTTAATAAATTTCGCAGCTTTTTAAGTATGAATTAATAAAAGTTAAATTTAATATTTTCTTTGAGGTGCACCTTACTAAGGACATTCTTTCTTTCTTTGTGAATTCTGTCCGTCATCGTCGTGTCCATAGGTAGCACACCCCTAACAGTCTTATACATTATTCAAGACCATACGTACTAAGGGGTCCGGACCATCATCCATTATCTTGTGCGACTGACACAACCCATATCCCTTACCTTTTGCTTTATTTACAGCTCTATTGATCAGATCTAGCGGATATCCTTTTTCTTTGAATCTTTCAATATAAATTTCTGCTTGCTCATTAAATTTATCCAATGAGCTGCGATTTCGCCTTAATCTCAATAGCTGCGAATAGGGCAAATTTGTCTTCCAGTTTTTGTAATGGCAGCTAGAATATTCTAAGTAGCTATTGCTGTCGACGGGCTTAAAAAGTTATTACGGTACTTGTTTCCTAGCACGGCCACAATCACGGGCACGACGTGACCGACACGATGCCCCCGATTTTCCCATTGAAATCCATTGAAAAAAGTAAAAATCGCGTCGGTCGCGTCGTATGCGGCTAAAAAAGGCTTAAATGGTCCAGACGCGATGCCCACGATTTCCCCATAGGAAACAATGTTAAATGGCTCAATGTACCCGCGATGCCCCCGATTTCTCATAGGGAACAATGTGAAATACCTCAATTTCACCAAATCATCATAGGGAACAATGGTAAATGGGCCAGAAAGCCCCCAAAAAACCCCAGAACAGTGAAATGTCCCCCCAAAAGTAGTTTACGCCACCCCACGATCAACGCGAACGCGGCGGTACGCGTCCTCCGACCTTTTCATACCCCCACTATCCACGTCGGCGTGGAGTTGAGAATAGAATAGTGTGGCGAGCGCAGCGAGCCTCCGAGCCCGAAGCGTGGCGAGCGCAGCGAGCCCCGCGAGGGGACGCGGATACCTTCACAGGTAAACGCGTCCCTTCGCGGGCTTCACAGGTATCCGCGTACCCTCGCGGGGCTCGCTGCGCTCGCCACGCTTCGGGCTCAGTGGCTCGCTGCGCTCGCCACACTATTCTATTCTCAACTACACGCCGACGTGGATAGTGGGGGTATGAAAAGGTCGGAGGACGCGTACCGCCGCCCCTCGCGGGCTCGCTGCGCTCGCCACGCTTCGGGTTCACGTTCATCGTGGGGTGGCGTAAAATACTTTTGGGGGGACATTTCACTGTTCAGGGGTGTTTTGGGGGGTTTATGGCCCATTTAACATTGTTCCCTATGATGATTTGGGTAAATTGACCCATTTAACATTGTTTCCTATGGGAAATCGGGGGCATCGCGGCTAAATTGAGGCATTTAACATTGTTCTCTATGGGGAAATCGCGGGCATCGCGTCGCGACCATCGCACCCGATTTTTTTGTGCTTGCGATGGCCGCGATGCCCCCGATTTTTCCTCGCGATGCCCACGATCATGATCGTTGTGGCCGTGCTAGGAAACAAGTACCGTTATTACATTTTTTAAGCCCGTCGACAGCAATAACTACTTAGAATATTCTAGCTGCCATTATAAAAACTGGAAGACAAATTTGCCCTATTCGCAGCTATTGAGATTAAGGCGAAATTGCAGCTCATTGGATAAATTTAATGAGCAAGCAGAAATTTATATTGAAAGATTCAAAGACAAAGGATATCCGCTAGATCTGATCAATAGAGCTGTAAATAGAGCAAAAGCCCTGGACCGCAGTGAACTTATTCAATACAAAGCCCCAAACCTGGAAGTACCGACACAGAGTAAAAACTTCTTCTGCCCTTTTGTGACTCAGTACAATGTACACAATGGATTAATAAGAAAAACAATTAATAAAAATTGGCACATTATAAAAGCCGATCCAATTTTGGGTGACAAGGTACCATCTGCCCCAGAATTGGTTTTTCGTAAGGCAACTACTCTGAAAAATAGACTGTCACCAAGCCTTCTCCCCAGCAGTACCAATGATAGCACAAAATTAAGCTTCCTTAGCACTAAAACAAAGGGATTCTATACCTGTGGCAAGTGCAAGATGTGTGCTCATGGCAAAAAGGGTACTAAAAATGTCATAGGGGGAGATGGGAAAACAAGGGAGATAAACATTTTTATTAATTGTAATAGTATGTATGTTGTATACTTGCTAATCTGTAAATGTGGAAAGTCCTATATAGGGAAGACCAAGAGGCATCTGAAAATACGCATATTAGAACACTACAGGAATATAAAGAACCAGGTGGAGAACCATAGTGTGCCTAGGCATTTTAAAGAATGCCAGGGTAGTGACCCAAAAAACATGCGTTTTCTGGGTCTAGAACAAGTCAACTTAGATATAAGAGGGGGAGACAGAGATGCCAAACTGCTTCGACGGGAATCTTATTGGATTTATACAATGAAAACCCTTTTTTATCCAGATGGATTGAACGAAGGATTGGAAATTACACCCTTCCTATCATAAAGTATATCTCCCTCCAGCCTTTTCTTGTAATCTCCCTTTGTAGTGTTTTTCTGTTTTTCTGTTTATAGCCATGATGGAGATTTATTCTCTATGCCCCCTTAATTCCCTTCAAATTGACTCTGTATTCATTATTTGTGGTGGGACTCCAGCAGTCCATTGCAAATGTTATTATATGGGTCTCTTGTATGGGCCTTTCCACATAAATGCATGTTTCTCTTGTATTTATTGGTCTCATTTTGTTGAAAAATTGTAACACCAGCTATATGACAAATATGTCTTATACTATATGATGCCGGTTCATAATTACGGCTAGGTATTTACTCTAACTTTCAGACTTATTAAGAGTGATAATTCTTCCATTTGGTATAATTATGGGATGGCAATGATAATATGCCTTTCTATGTTCCTGTTTGTGCTCATTAAATTAATTATCTGTGATCCGTCTTGCTATGTGTGTATATATACAGCTGATTAACGTTTGCTTTATTTCTTATCTCTTTTTCTCTATATACGAATAACATTGGATTGGTGGTTTATATTGTCCGATTGGCAAGTGTGTAACATACATAAATCGCTTGAAACAAATACTACTGCGAATAGAGAGACGCACTGTCACCGCGCTCTCCGGACAAAGATCGTTTTAAACCACGGCTATTTCTCTTCTCATGACTACGTCTTATTATCTGTAAATGATGATGTATTTTTTAAAATAGCATTACTGGTTAACTAATATGTATCTGTCCTGTGAAAACATTATCTTTATTCTCCTTTGAATACAAATGACGCCTTTTTAATATAGAGAATATTTGTACAGAAGAAATGAGAATTTTTCTTCTAAATGTATCAACATCGATGTTTCTTTGTAAATGAAAATTTTTTTTATATACAATTTTTTTTAATATATTGATAGTATACCCTGTCTTTTTAGAAAAATGTTAATGAATTGATTGTATTTTATATTGTAGCATTATTTATTGTATGTAATATATATGTTTGTAGCATTTTGCACTTTGAGATAATGTAATTATTTGGAGACCGCTGCTGTCAAAAGATCACTGCTTAGTAGTTCTAAATTAGCTGATGGATTTCAGCTGCAGAGACAGCCGTGGCCTTTAAAAGAGGAATCTGACCAACGCCAGGCCAGCCCTCTGACGAAGTACGTGATTACGAAACGCGTTGGGGCGTGGCCTGGCGTTGCAGTCCATCCACCAGCCGTGTTAAGACACTGAAAGCCCAGAGTGTAACCTCTCCTACATCTGTGTTTGGATAAACACGTTTTATGCGGAATTCTTGCGGTGGTATACCGCTCATTTTGGTACGTCACTATATACCTGTTTTTATTGAAGAAACATCTTGTTCTTAAATAAAAGTTTTTTACGTTATTGCACAATGGAGCGCTCTCATCTCTTCTTCTAGTATATATATATATATATATATATATATATATATATATATATATATATATGGGGCGCCGTGTATATATACACAAAGATGCAGGGTGAGGGGGGGTAAGGACACAGTATTAGGTGCAGGGTAGGGGGTAAGGACACAGTAATAAATGCAGGGTAGGAGGGCAAGGACAGTATCAGATGCAGGGTAGGGGGGTAAGGACACAGTATTAGGTGCAGGGTAGGGGGTAAGGACACAGTATTAGGTGCAGGATAGGGGGGTAAGGACAGTATTGGGTGCAGGGTTGGAATGGCATGTAATACCTTCTGGAGATCAGATAATACAGGTGATCAGACATGGATCTTCCCTCCCGGTGGCACCATGCTGCTGCTGCAGTGGGGGCTCTGAGCTATGGGGACCGGGGAGAGTGAGCCTCAGGGAGAGGGGACCGGACGGTGGAGGGAGCGAGGCGTGTACACGGCATCCCGTGGTGGCCCAGCCGGCATGTGCTGCACTGGCAGGGGGAGGTTACTGCCGGCCGGGTAGCAGCATGCACACCAGCCAGCACTCGGCAACAAGACACGGAGAGCTCTCACTGAGCATGCGCAGGGTCACGCTGCCTGATTCACACAGTGCTCTCCAAGTCATATGTTACTTACACAACTGCCGGCGCCTTACAAACTACCGGCGCCTGGAGCTTGAGCTCCACTGGAACCACCCTCGCTACGCCTCTGTCTAAGACTACCTACCACTCCTATCGTAATGCTTTGGACACTGCTAAACAAACTTATTTTTAATCTCGGTACTCTTTACCTAGATGGGCGCCCGTCGTGGTGATCGCGGGTACATTTATGTCTGGCCGCGACGCGACCGACGCTTTGCCCGCGATTTCCCATTGAAACCCATGTTAAACATGGAAATCGCGTCGGTCGCGTCGCGGCTGGCCATAAATGTACCCGCGATGCTCCCGATTTGCCATAGGAATCAATGTTAAAAGGCCCGATGTACACGATTTTACTGTTCAATGCCTCAATGGACCCGATTTGGCCATAGGAATCAATGTTAAATGGGCCACAGAGCCCAAATAACCACAATTAACCCTTAAATGTCCACCCAAATTTTTAACGCCACACCACGATCCACGCCAACCCGAAGCGTGGCGAGCGCAGCGAGCCCGCGAGGGGCGGCGGTACGCGTCCTCCGACCTTTTCATGCCCTACTATCCACTAGGGCGTGGAGTGAGAATAGAATAGTGTGGCGAGCGCAGCGAGCCACCGAGCCCGAAGCGTGGCGAGCGCAGCGAGCCCCGCGAGTGGACGCGGATACCTTCACAGTTATACGCGTCCCCTCGCGGGCTTCACAGGTGTCCGTGGCGACGCGGACACCTGTGAAGCCCGCGAGGGGACGCGTTTACCTGTGAAGGTATCCGCGTCCCCTCGCGGGGCTCGCTGCGCTCGCCACGCTTCGGGCTCGGTGGCTCGCTGCGCTCGCCACACTATTCTATTCTCACTCCACGCCCTAGTGGATAGTAGGGCATGAAAAGGTCGTAGGACGCGTACCGCCGCCCCTCGCGGGCTCGCTGCGCTCGCCACGCTTCGGGTTGGCGTGGATCGTGGGGTGGCGTTAAAAATTTGGGGGGACCTATTTGGGCTCTGTGGCCTATTTAACATTGATTCCTATGGCCAAATCGCGGGCATTGAGGCATTTTACATGAAAATCGCGCTCAATCAGCGTTTTTAACATTGTTCCCTATGGGAAAATCGCGGTCATCGCGGGTAGCAGATTTTTATGTACCCGCGATTTACCCGCGATGCCCGCGATGCCCGCGATTTTTACCCCCGACGCCCGCGATTTCAATCGCGGGCGCCCATCTAGGTAAAGAGTACCTTAATCTCTCCTCTCTTCTCATGCCACTAACCCCAAGCAACTTTTTAATACATTTAAATCACTTCTTTACCCTCTTTCACCCTCCCCATCTTCCAATATCAGTGCGCAAGAGCTTGCTTCCTTTTTCAAGGAAAAGTTTGCTAAAATCCAAAATCAAATGGCATGCTCTTCTTCAGCCAATGACTTGCTTACTTCCTTTCCTGAGCCCTTTGCCACTTTATCCTCATTTGTCCCCACAAGAGAGGATGAAGTATCCACACTCTTCTCATCTTCCTACTCCACTAACTCCTCTTGATCCTATACCCTTACAAGTTAGTAAAGCTCTGTCTCCTGTGCTTATCCCACGCTTAAGTAAAATCTGTAACCTCTCTCTCTCTACTGGTATCTTCCCTTCTCTGTTCAAGCATGCACTTATTACTCCCATTCTAAAAAAAACACAATTCTAATCCAAACTGTCTCTCTAACTACCATCCTATCTCTCAGCTCCCATGCCTCTCCAAGATACTTGAGAGACTACACTCGCCTCACACACTTTCTTAACTCCTACATTGGGCCCATTTCAGTCAGGCTTTCATTCTCAACACTCCATAGAGACAGCACTGACTAAAGTAGTCAATGATCTGGCCACTGCTAAATCTAAAGGCCATTTCTCACTTCTTATTCTTCTAGATCTCTCAGCTGCCTTTGGCGCTGTCAACCACTCTCTTCTCATACAAACACTACAATCCCTAGGCATAGGCGAATCTAGAAATATGCTAATGGATGGTCCCAAACTACAGGTAATGCCGCGCGCATCAAAAAGGGGGTGTTGCCTAAAGGGACGTGGTCTTATTTTGAGGGGTGTGGCTTAACAGGTGCACTGGGCACTGGGCAGGGCACTTGGAAAGATTACAGTTTTTTTTTTTTATAAAAGCCATTGCTGGGCACTGAGCAGGGGGGGTGCGACAAGGCGGCGGGGACCCGGGGCGACCCTTTGCGAGGTGGCGGGGACCCGGGGGGAGTCCCATTGTAAGGGGAGGCGCGCGCATCTCGTACGTGCGTGTCCACTTACGGCAGCCGGTGGGGGATGGTGGCTGGCGAATCTTCCGCCATCCCCTGCAAAGATGGCACAAGCTCCATCTGTATATAAGAAAATAAAACACTGAGAAAGATGACAGCGGTTTTTTTTTTATAAAAGCCATTGCTGGACACTTGGCAGGGCACTGGTAAAGATTACAGCGTGACCCGGACCCTGTCCCTGACCCGGACCCTGTGCTGGCTGCTGTGCACACAAACACACATGCGCGCTAGCCCCCGCTGCAGCAGCACATGGAAAACGGAGGAGGAGGACACGGAGAGAGCCGGCGCCTCCCAAGGTCAGGTAGTGCACGCTCCACAAAGGACCATGGGAGGAGCTGCGTGCAGTCAGGCATGCGCACAGCCCCCCCCCCC
Organism: Crinia signifera; assembly: GCF_055691185.1. Classification (NCBI taxonomy): domain Eukaryota; kingdom Metazoa; phylum Chordata; class Amphibia; order Anura; family Myobatrachidae; genus Crinia; species Crinia signifera. The sequence continues at coordinate 230,894,132 of NC_139219.1, read as the reverse complement.
CCCCCCCGGGTCCTGTGTCCATGTTTTTTATGTAAAATCCGGGCAGCGGCGGGCAGAAAAAATATTTACATTTACAGGTGCCAGGCAGTCTAATGGGTGGTTTGGTGCACCCCTGGACCACCCCTTAGATTCACCTATGTCCCTAGGTCTTGAGAACACAGCCCTTTCTTGGTTCTCTTCCTACCCATCTAATTGCTCTTTCAGACCCTCTGACTCACCGCAAAAGACAGCTCTTAACGCAAGAGCTGTCCTTTGCCATAATTATCGCATATGTTAGAGCATATGCGATAATTATGTCAGTGATGTGCAGTGGGCACGGATGTTAGAGCATCCCGGCCACAGCCATTACTCTAGCGAAGAAAAGAGAGCCAGTAGGCGCCTTCTGTACACTAAAAAATGTTTTAATCAACAATCAACATACAAGTATCACAATTCACAAACACATAACATGTACCTATGCATGCATGCAAAAGAGATAAAAGTTAAAAAATAAAAAATTAAATAAAAATAAAAATAAAGTAAAAAGTCTGCATCAGATAATTACCGAGTCCTGATTGGATGGTGTGGATGCCAGTAATTATAATCCCAACAAGGGTCCAGAGCTGTGCAAGATGTTAGTGTCCAGAGATGTTATACTGAACAATTTGTAATCCAAGGTAAGTAGACCACTTGCTTAGCACTCTCTGTTGGATGCACGATATTAGTTGGTGGCGTCCGTACTGTGGAATACAGCACTATCACCCGCGGGGTCGACACGTCAGTATTGTTGGTATTCAATGCTGGGTAGTTGTCACTCCAGCAGACCCGATACTCGTGGATGCGAATAGACTGAATCCCCTGGTTTTACCTTCTCACTGTCATGAGCTTGCGCCCAGTATGCTGTGTCGGCGTTACCGCACTGGCCTCAGTGTACGCGGCCGGCAGTAGTAGAACACGCCGCAGTGTCTGAAGGTGCCTATCCTTCAATTCATTCCTGAATTAAAAAAGCTGCCTGAGCGCAGCGAAACGAGTTTTCGTGAGGAGTCAATTGTGGACATTGCAGCCAGACACCCAAAGGGATACAGCAGCGACACATGACCGACCTCTAACCACCGGTCCCCGGCTATGTTTACCAGCGAGGATCTGATCCCCGAGATAGGCACCTTCAGACACTGCGGCGTGTTCTACTACTGCCGGCCGCGTACACTGAGGCCAGTGCGGTAACGCCGACACAGCATACTGGGCGCAAGCTCATGACAGTGAGAAGGTAACACCAGGGAATTCAGTCTATTCGCATCCACGAGTATCGGGTCTGCTGGAGTGACAACTACCCAGCATTGAATACCAACAATACTGACGTGTCGACCCCGCGGGTGATAGTGCTGTATTCCACAGTACGGACACCACCAACTAATATCGTGCATCCAACAGAGAGTGCTAAGCAAGTGGTCTACTTACCTTGGATTACAAATTGTTCAGTATTACATCTCTGGACACTAACATCTTGCACAGCTCTGGACCCTTGTTGGGATTATAATTACTGGCATCCACACCATCCAATCAGGACTCGGTAATTATCTGATGCAGACTTTTTACTTTATTTTTATTTTTATTTAATTTTTTATTTTTTAGCTTTTATCTCTTTTGCATGCATGCATAGGTACATGTTATGTGTTTGTGAATTGTGATACTTGTATGTTGATTGTTGATTAAAACATTTTTTAGTGTACAGAAGGCGCCTACTGGCTCTCTTTTCTTCGCTAAAGCTTTCTGTAAGGGCGGCAACCCTAAACCAGAGGGCAGCATTCTGTACATCACACAGCACACGTGCCCCTAGCGCTCAAAATCACCCCACAGCCATTACTCTGACTACACCAACTTATATCTCTGCGCTTATCTCAAAATATATCCCCACCCGACCTCTCCGCTCTGCACAAGATCTGCGTCTCTCATCCACATTCATTACTTGCTCCCACTTACATTTGCAGAATTTTTGTCTGGCAGCACCGACCTTATTACCTGCCCTTACTCTCACACTAAAGGTGGGTATACATGGATAGATGTGTCCAACGATTCGATCTCGCTAACGATTCGGTCTGAACTCCTGAACCAACGATTTCATGACAAAGTGAAACGATTCACCTAACGATTTGTAGCAAACGACCGGTCGTTAGCGAGTCGATATCGTTGGTCGTTTCTCTTAAAACACAGACGATTGATCTAGTGTCCTTTGAATTATAAATAATGGGCGGAATAATGGGTGTGACTTAACAGGGTAGACAAGCATCCTCCATTCTACCTCACAGCAGTATTGTTGTTGGAGAGACCGGATTTATCCAGCTACTGCAGTGCTTTTGCTTTTGTTAGCAAAGTGTGATTTTGGCCTGTTTTGCTCACATTATGGATTCCTATCAATACCAGCTTGCATTGTGCTACGCATATCTCATGCTGAAACGTAGGGATCCAGCCCGAAGGAGGAGGCAGCCGAGATCCTGTTGGACCAAGGAGTGGCTACTGAGGAGGGACACTCAGTCCCACATGTCTCTCCTGGTGGAGATCCGAGGTACCCACCCCTGTGACTACCGGAATTTTCTGCGAATGGATGAGGACACGTTTCAGGAATTGCTACGTCTGGTCACTCCGATCATCCAGAAAGAGAGCACTAATATGAGGGCGGCAATTTCTGCGGAGGAGAGACTGGTCGTCACCCTGAGGTACCTTGCCACAGGAAGGTCCCTGGCTGATCTGAAGTTTGGCTCCCTGATCTCACCTCAGGCATTGGGGAGGATTATCCCTGAAACTTGCCAGGCTATTGTGGAAGTCCTGAAGTCTCAGTACTTTAAGGTAAGCGTAAATAACACATACAATATACTCAGGTGCCACACTTTTTTTTATTTTAATTTGTACACCGGTGCACATTACGCAAAACATATTGCTGCTTTTGGAGTATCAAGAATAAAATATAACATGTCACATGAGTTTTAAGTATAAAGTACATGCATTGTTGGCTACATGGTGAATGAAAAGGGGGGTCTATTTCCATCAGCCATGGTTCATTTAGTACCAAAAAAAAAAGAGACCACCAGTGCAACAAGCACTGCATCACACAGCAATGGAAAGGGAAGCTGAATGTTTCATCAAAGATGGATGGTGGTATTCAAGTATCACATGGTTCTTCAAACTGCAGCCCTTCAGATGTTGTGAAACTACAAATCCCAGCATGCCTTGCCACAGTTTTGCTTTAAGGGAGTGTTAAAACTGTGACAAGGCATGCTGGGATTTGAAGTTTCACAACATCAGGAGGGCCGCAGTTTCAGGACCCATGAAGTATCATATTGAAGGCATTCATTAGTGGAAACCACAAAAATGTTACAGTTGAACCACATTTTTGCCGTCATCATTGCAGTCCTGCAATGCACTATAGATGACGTCAAATGAGGTGGAGGGAAATGAGGTTGGAGGTTGATTCTGCTCTGGCCTGGCCATCACTGTGCGGGGATAGGTAGTGGGTGGGCTAGTCATGTGGAATGGGGCAGTGACCATTCCTGCATTGGACTGGTATGTTCTACCTGGTTCATGCAGTTCTGGGCCGGTGGCCATCACTGTGCGGGGATAGGTAGTGGGTGGGCTAGTCATGTGGAATGGGGCAGTGACCATTCCTGCATTGGACTGGTATGTTCTACCTGGTTCATGCAGTTCTGGGCCGGTGGGCGTCACTGTACGGGGATAGGTGGGGGGTGGGCTACTTATGTGTAATTTGGAGGCGACCATTCCAGCACTGGCTTGGTATGTTATACTGGGGTCATGCTGAACAGGCGTGGCGTTCAGCACCGCACATGGAGGTTCACCAATGTTTGGAGGGGTTAGGTATGACCTTGGGTGGCCTACAATAGGGGGAGGCATAGTGTAATCGCAAACACCTGTTTCTGGTTTGAGGCATTTGTTCCTGCCACGGTACAGCAAATCATATACAATTCGTTCGAATTCAACCTGTTGGTCAGGATCCATCTTGCGTAATGCACCACCAACGTGAGTTGCAAAATTAGCAAAATAATCGGGTTCCTTGTTTAAAACTTGCTCTACTTTCTGTAGTAGAGCTGCATTTTGATCAGTAGTCGATTTGGCCGTTGCTTCCTGACGTCTGTACCTTCTTCTGGTAGTTGAGCTATCACTTCCAGCATTGGAGGCGACGCCTGTGGATGTTTCGGTAGGGCTGGAGAGAACAGGGGATGCGAGTTGTTCCAGATCCGGTGTGGAAGCCTGTTGAAAGTACAAAAATTATATTAATCTATTTTTAATTTTTTGTTTTGTTCACAGTTTCCATCAAGCACAGAGGACTGGACTTTAATTGCCAACGAGTTTGATCGGCGTTGGAACTTTCCAAACTGCGGGGGAGCAATAGATGGGAAGCACATTCGCATCACACCGCCTGCACACTCAGGATCTTATTATTTCAATTATAAAGGATACTTCAGTATTGTACTGATGGCGGTGGTAAATGCGAACTATGAATTTATTTTTGTGGATGTTGGGAAAAATGGACGCGCTTCGGATGGGGGATCCTTTAAAAGAACTGAGTTTTATGAGCGCATGATGTCTAATAGGCTAAGGTTGCCAACTGTGCCTGATACCAAACATGGCTTAAATTATGTGTTTGTGGCTGATGAAGCATTTGCTCTACACGAACATCTGTTGAAGCCATATGCTCAAAGGGGGCTGACACCTCAACAGCGAATCTTTAATTATAGACTGTCGAGGGCTAGGCGTGTTGTTGAGAACACTTTTGGGATTCTGAGCAACCGCTTCCGTGTGCTACACACGGCAATTAACTTGCGGATTGATAAAATCGACTGGGTTGTGCTGGCATGTTGTGTGTTGCACAACTACTTGCGACGCAAAGCAATGCAACAACAAACTGCCATCAGCATGGTCGATGATCCCAATCAAGCAGAGGAAGTGTCCAATATTGCCTCTGTTGGAGCACCTGCCCTCCATGAGACAGGGAGTGCACGGGCTAAAGCTGTCCGCGAGCAGTACTTGGGATATTTTAATGGTGTTGGTGCAGTGCCATGGCAGGAGGAGTGCCTACACTAATAGAGCTGTGAATTGTGGCCTTTTGTTGCAGACAACTTACCAAATCACTGGCTGAATTATCCCCATTATCTTCTGTGTCATCTGTTGGCACCTCCTCGACCAAAAGCATTCTTGATGGGCGCTCTGGATCCTGTTCTAGGACGAATTTTAATTGGTCGTAGTACCACAGATTGGTTAGGTACACGTCCTGGGCACCAGCACCTGAAGACCGCGATGCAGCAATTTTCTTGTGCTCCTTTAGAAAAACTGTGCGCACATTCTGTATTTTACGGCGCACCCATTTTGGGCAGGCTTCCTCGTGGAATTGGAGGCTGTAGGTCACGAGGTGCTTTATAGCGAGGTCTTTCTTATTTTTGTTTGCATAGTCGCGGGATTTGACCTTCCATAGGCATTCGTGTTCCTGATAGATAGCAAAAAAACCTGTAAGGAACTCCCGCTCCCGTTCACTGGTCATGTCTCTGTAATTAAAAAGTTATGTTTTCCGGTTATTTTTCACAAAAATATGTAGTTGTAGACAATATCATGGTTTTGCTTACTAAATAAATGTTATTTTGCTGTTACTTCAGTTCAGTTTTAGTATTTTGGATTGTTCGCAATAAATGAGGTGTTTGGTGGGCAGCAGCAGCAACATACACAGGGGGTGCAGTGTGTACAACATTGGTGGGCAGCAGCAGCTACATACACAGGGGGTGCAGTGTGTACAACATTGGTGGGCAGCAGCAGCTACATACACAGGGGGTGCAGTGTGTACAACATTGGTGGGCAGCAGCAGCTACATACACAGGGGGTGCAGTGTGTACAACATTGGTGGGCAGCAGCAGCTACATACACAAGGGGTGCAGTGTGTACAACATTGGTGGGCAGCGGCAGCTACATACACAGGGGGTGCAGTGTGTACAACATTGGTGGGCAGCGGCAGCTACATTCACAGGGGGTGCAGTGTGTACAACATTGGTGGGCAGCGGCAGCTACATACACAGGGGGTGCAGTGTGTACAACATTGGTGGGCAGCGGCAGCTACATTCACAGGGGGTGCAGTGTGTACAACATTGGTGGGCAGCGGCAGCTACATTCACAGGGGGTGCAGTGTGTACAACATTGGTGGGCAGCGGCAGCTACATACACAGGGGGTGCAGTGTGTACAACATTGGTGGGCAGCGGCAGCTACATTCACAGGGGGTGCAGTGTGTACAACATTGGTGGGCAGCGGCAGCTACATACACAGGGGGTGCAGTGTGTACAACATTGGTGGGCAGCGGCAGCTACATTCACAGGGGGTGCAGTGTGTTCAACATTGGTGGGCAGCGGCAGCTACATACACAGGGGGTGCAGTGTGTACAACATTGGTGGGCAGCGGCAGCTACATTCACAGGGGGTGCAGTGTGTACAACATTGGTGGGCAGCGGCAGCTACATACACAGGGGGTGCAGTGTGTACAACATTGGTGGGCAGCAGCAGCTACATACACAAGGGGTGCAGTGTGTACAACATTGGTGGGCAGCGGCAGCTACATACACAGGGGGTGCAGTATGTACAACATTGGTGGGCAGCGGCAGCTACATTCACAGGGGGTGCAGTGTGTACAACATTGGTGGGCAGAAAGCTACTTACATCGCGGTGGCAAACAGTTTTTTACGCGCTGCTTCCTCCTTCACCATGCGGTGCTCCTCTCCACGCAGCCAGGGTGGGACAGGTTGACGTAATGGAGGAGGGGAGTGGTTTCCTAGTCGTCAGCCAAACCCAAATTGTACACTGAAGAAACGATTAGCAAAACGATTGTGCACATCGTTAGCGATTGGTCGCTGATCTTTCTGCATGCAGGGAAGATCAGCGACCTCTACTAACGACTGGCGGGTGCGCGCATCGCTGGCCATATCGTTCCAAAACACGGAACGATTTGAACGATTGGTCTTTACGATCGATCGGGAACGCCCAGATCTTTTGCAAAATCTATCCGTGTATACCCACCTTTAGACTCTCCTCTAGCCTTCAAACTTTTAAGCGTTCACTGAAAACTCACCTCTTCAGGAAAGCTTATCATATTGAGGACCCACACACAACCTCCAGTAGCATTTATATCTAATTGCATTGCATCAGGACTGTCTTGTAATCTGATGGATCTGCTATGCTATGGAATTCTATCCTTATGTATCCCTCCTATTATCCCTATAGATTGTAAGCTTGCAAGCAGGGCCCTCCTAACTCCAAGTCGGTTTGTATCTACCCAGTTTGTTTAATTGCTGTTTTTTCCAATTGTAAAGCGCAACATAATATGCTATATAAGAGACTGTAAATAAATAAATAAAAGGGCAGCACACTGCATTCCTAGCAGCTGGCTAAGTCTGGCAGCTCCCTGGTGGGCAGTTGCTAAGGTATTGCATGTGAAGCTGCATGCCATACCTCAGTGTAGTTTATAGGGGCCTTTATATTAGCCATATTAAAGTCAAACATGAATGCAGCACTTCAAGAAATTTTCTAAAATCTATAATATCCACCTTCAGAAATTGATTAATACAAATTGAATAACAAATTTATCAGATTTGTCATAGTTTATTTTGGTAATTGTACATGGACATGATTGAGCAGATCATATATAATCTAAGATCAGGGACTTGCCTGACTAATGAGTTCACCTGGACTCGGTGGGCAAGCCGTTACTTATGGCCATAACTATGCGACGAACCTCGTTCAAAATGCTAAATTTATTACAATGATTATTATTAATAAACTGGGAGTTTATATTGTGCACCTGCAACCTTGTCTGTGTATGCAGTACCACTGAAAGGTCTCTGCAGGGTCGCACCTCTGATTACCGGTGTGCACCCCAGGGCCCCACCCCTGTATATCAAAGACCATCCAAACCATTCTTAATGCTGCTGCTAGGCTCATCTTCCTCTCCCGCCGCTCTACCTCCGCCTCCCCCCTCTGTCTATCTCTTCACTCGCTCCCCATTCCTTTCCGAGTTCTCTTTAAACTCCTCACCACCACCTACAAGGCTCTCTCCTCCTCCACCGCTCCTTACCTCTCTTCACTGATCTCTATCCACACTCCCTCCCGTCCTCTTCGCTCCATCGCTGACCGCCGACTGACCTCTCACCTAATCACCTCCTCCCACTCCCGTGTCCAAGACTTCTCTCGTGCTGCCCCCCTGCACTGGAACAACCTCCCGCCACCCATCAGGCTTTCTGATTCCCTTACCTCCTTCAAGCGCACCCTCAAAACCCACTTTTTTCGACTAGCCTATCCCTCCTCCTAACCTCTTTTGATCCTCCTATCCTGCCTCCGTTCCCCTCCGTTCCTACTTATCCTGTTTTTCGTTCGTCCACCCACCTATTTTTAGTATGTTAACTCTTATGAGTAGGGTCCTCCTGCCTCACGTACACACCCTACCTCATTACCTCACCTGTGCTCCTGTCCTGTTCTTCCCTTCCTCTACTTCATCTTCAGTCTCCTCGACAATTTTGACACCTACTTCTGAACTGATGCTGATTTTATTTCTACCAGCTATACCCCTATTTATACTGTATTTTTCAACACACCCTGTACGTTACCTTGTCATTTGGTTTTTGTTTGCTATGTACGGCGCTGCGGACACTTTGCGGCGCCTTATAAATAAACGTACTACTACTACTACTACTACTAAGTTACTCTTAGCCGAGGAACAAGCTTGAGTGTTTTAATACAAATGTGTTCCAACAGCTTGCAGTGTCAGCGATATCAGCCTCCACAATGAAAGTGATTTTGCAAATGGAAAATTTGAAGTATTAGTCATGGAAAATTTAGTCCTGTAATAAAAGTACAAATGCAAATATGTTCCAGCCAAGAGGCTCTCAGTGGCATCGCTATTAGGGCCTAATTCATGTTTGTACACAATTCAAATAGCAGTAGTAATTATTAAGGACTAAGAACTTCTAATCTTAACAAGCAAAACTGCCAACCAAAAAAAGATGACTGATAACCACCAAAGTCATTCACAACTGCGTCCACATATGCAGCCTATACGCAATAATGAATATAGACTGCACGATGCACCATGTTTGCTTGCATGCATAATCGTAGCGAAAGCTAGATACAAGCCCCAAAAAATTACCACCACTTGACTGCATTTTTGCTACCAATCCCCAGTTGGGTGTGGGACAACGGGTAGACAACAAAAAGGTCGACAGCCATTAGATCGACACCATTAGGTCAACAAACAAGCGACATGCAAAAGGGTCGACATACAAAAAGGTCATCATGTAAAAAGGTCAACATGCAAAAATGTCAACATTCAAATAGGTTGACACACGCATTAGGTCGACATGGGGAAGGTCAACAGTCAAAAGGTCGACATTGGTTTTTTTTGAGAATTTTTGGACACAAAAGATTTGACAAAACAGTGTGTATCCAGTATAACATAGAGTATCTTTCATTAAAGTAGTCATGTATTACCTTGTATTTATGGGATAGAAGCGTTTCCTAAAAATACAATTTACTATAAGCATCGCACATAATCTATAGTCTGGTCATTCCATAGTGTAAAGCCTGATGTCTCCCAAAACATTTTACATTGAATCACAATATGATACATGTTAAATATGACCCAGTACACACCTAAGAGAAATCAAATAAGATAAGAAAACACAAAACATCGACAAGGACAAAGACAAGACACTTAACAAAAGGCATGTAACACGAGGGGAGTATGAATGGTAGGGTAAAAGCCCCCATACACTATGCGATTTTTGGCCGATTTCATCCGATTTCGGCCCTTTGGGCCGATAAATCGGGTGAAATCGGACCAAAATCGCATGTGTTTGACATCTGATCTGATGCGCGGTCCCGCGCGCATCGGATCGGATCACAGCGTCGGACCTGCAGAACATAAGATATATCGGAATCTGAGCCATCATGGGTGCTTTTTAGCACCCACGATGTTCAGATCCGATATATCTTTATATACAGCCTATATACAGTCTTACTAGCAGCGCCCCCCCCATTGATGGCTCCCTGCGGAGGTAGTGCAGGCGGGGACCGCAGGCGTCGCAGAGCAGAGACTGTCGGCGCGGCGGGAGAATAGGAAGAAATCCTATTCAAAAGACCGGGCGGCTGCTGATTGGCTGAGCTCAGCGGCCGCCTGGTCTTTTGAATAATATTTCTTTCTATTCTCCCGCCGCGCTGACAGTCTCTGCTCTGCGACGCCTGCGGTCCCTGCCTGCACTACCTCCGCAGGGAGCCGGGAGCCGTCAATGCGGGGGGGGGGCGCTGCTAGTAAGACAGGGGGGCGCTGCGGGGGACACAGAGCACCTACAATGAATGGGCAGCCTGTGATTGGCTGAGCACTCTCTCAGCCAGTCAGCAATTGGCTGAGAGAGCGCTCAGCCAATCACAGGCTGCCCATTCATTGTAGGGGCTTTTTTTTCCAGCACTGACAGCTCCCGCCTCCCCCTGCCCGGCTCTGTCACTGTCCCCTGCACGCTGCCTTAGCAGTGCCCCCCACCAGCAGCCCTGTTCTGCAGCCCCCCCCCTGCTCCCCGGGATTACATGTGATAAATCGAGACGATTTATCTCATGTAAAAAATGGCACATCAAGTGCCAATCTTATCAAGCTCCCCCGGGGAGCTGCCGGGGAAGCTCAAGGGGAGCCTTAAGAGCGTAGAGGGGGGATGCATATCTAGGTCTCTTTTTATTATGAAGAGATATAATTACCAGTATATCATCTTTTCTAAGCATACAATAAAGTAAGCATACAATGTACATATCAAGATTTATATTAAAAATGAGTCAGAATTCAGCTAACAAGAAAATAATTTTGGTAATATCAAAGGTATACTAAAACATGTATGGACACTAGAAGCAGGACTGCCATATTTTCATAAATAAGGGTTTGGTTTTGGAACTTGAGTTTCAACACATACCATGAAATGAAAATACAACCATATAGCTTGAAGAATATTTCCTAAACATTGTCGAATATTGACAAGATATGAGACTTTATATCGGCGTTCAGAGTATCTATAAATGGAGTCCATTTTTGAAGACATTTTTGAGTTCCATTAGGGAGATCTGTCTTGGCGTATTTCCTGTCAAAATACAAAATTTGTGTAAGCCTTTGTTTGAGTATCGCCAGTTGTGGAGCCACCTTTTTAGTCCAGTAAATTAGGATGCATTTCTTAGCAACTGTAAGCATTATGATGAGTAATGAAAGAGCGTTCCCTTTAATCGTGTCCATTGTCCAAAGTCTGACAGATAGGCCCATGAGAGCCATAGGCTCCATAGGGAATCTAACATGAACACATCATATAGAAATATCAAAGCTTTCCACCAAAATCTCCTAATCTTATAAGACCACATGCAGTGTGCAAAATCTGCCTGTGTCGCCCCACATTTGGGGCATTTCCCAGTCTCTTCTTGTACCATATATTTGTGTCTGTGTGTTGTTATATATGCTCTATGCACAGTGCACAAATAAACCTTTTGCAAATACACTGATTTTAAGACTTTTAGTGACGTTTTATGCAATCCTACAATACCATCTAACTGGGTTATATAAGGAATATCTTGAGCCCATTTATCTAACAGTATTCACCATTGTATAGTATTTACAGATTTCTGTTTCATAATGAGCATATATAAAAATTTTATTTTGTATCGTTTATTTAGCATATACTAAAGAGTACCATATATACTCGAGTATAAGCCTACTTTTTCAGAACATTTTTTATGCTGAAAAAGCCCCCTCGGCTTATACTCCAGTGAGGGTCCCACTTGAGTCAATAAGGTTTCCCAAATTTTTGTTGTAAAATTTGGTCCCTCGGCTTATATTCGGGTCGACTTATACTCGAGTATATTCGGTAAGTCTATTGAAGTAACCTGTGAAATAAATATCGGTCGTGTACTAGTAGGATGTGGGGCTTTAATAGACATAAGAAAATGTTTTACTTGGAATATAAGAAAAGGTGCGTATGAGGTAGGTCATATTGTTGAGAAAGCGAAGGGAAAGTATAAAAATTTCCTCCCAGGTCAAAAACTTTGCTAGGTGGATCTAGTCCCTTGTCCCTCAATTTGTTATATAGCAGATTGACTATGGAAGGTATAAAGGATGGGTTGCCCCAGAGAGGGATATATTCAGATATATACGGGTTTCTATTGCAGCATTTATTTATTGCTACCCATATGGCATGAGTATCTTTGAATAAAATATTAGTTTGATTTCCCAATGGAATATCAGATAGTTTAGATTGAATTAATGCTCCCGCGTCCAGAGGGGAAAAAACAGTGCAATCTAATACAGGATCTCTGTAAGAGGCTCTATTTAGAATCCAGTCAGAGATGTACCTAAAAAAGGTAGCCAAAGTGTAAGGCCACGTACACACCAGAACGATCCTGATTGTTAGTAGATCGTTTGCAGATTGTGTGATGGTCGCACGATCTGTTGGAGCACACGATCTGCTAACAATCTGCTAACGATCTGCATCCAATCTGATCCCAATCCGATCTGAGTCTGTATCCAGTTGAATGGATCTTTTACAGATCCTACCAGCAGCAGGTAGGATCTGTAAAACGACCAAACGACAGCGGGGACGCGCATCGGATTGGATTCGGATCGGAATTGGATCTAAACATGCCCAATCTACATACAATCTGCATCCAATCGGTCGGAATTGGATCCAGATTGATGGAATTGAAGTCCAAAGCCTCCCTCCAGTCGTGGTGTTTGAAGCTTCGATTTGGCAATTCCAGGGTGCTTTCCCTTCCAGATGAATTTTGAAAACATAGATTCAAGTCGCTTTATATCTAAATGGGTTAACGCTATTGGAAGCATCTGCATTGTATAGAACATTTTTTGGAAAATAATCGAGTTAATAATTGCTAGTCTGCCTAGTAAGGATACAGGTAGATCCTTCCAAGCTGCCAATTTAGTCGATATGACAGTTATAATTTGAGAAAAATTTAACGAGTATAACTTGGTTAGATTGGAGCTGATTTGAATTCCCAGATATTTGAAGTGGGATTTAGTAAATGTAAATGGAATTTTAAGGTCCTTCTCCCCCCAAGAGCAATACCTCTGATTTAGAAAGGTTCACCATATAGCCTGAAACCTCTCCAAATGAACCGATTAGGTGTAACAATGCAGGGATATAATGAGAGGGCTTTGAAAGAAAAATTAAAGTGTCATCAGCGAATAGTGCGATTTTTAGTTCTTCTGAATGTATTTTTATACAATGTATAAGGGGAGAAGATCTAACTGCTACCGCTAAGGGCTCAACAGCTTTTGCGAAAAGTAATGGTGAAAAAGGGCATCCCTGACGGGTTCCTCTATCAAGCTGAAAGTATTTTGAAAGGTGTCCATTATAAGCTATAGCCGATTTAGGGGTTTTAAAAAAATAGTACGGATTACTGCAATGAATTGAGGGGGAATCCAAATTGTGCTAAGGTTTTAAATAAATGGGGCCACAATACCAGATCGAAGGCCTTTCAGCATCCACCGAGAGCACCATATGAGGTGCATCTCGGGAGTCCGACAAGGCATTCGAGGGTTGGATGGCCGCTATCACTCTGCGAACATTCGTAACAGAATGTCGTCCAGTAATAAATCCTGTTTGATCTTTATGGATTATTAATGGCAAAATTGGTTTCAATCTGGTTTCAATTTTTGTAAATAATTTATAATCAATGTTTAGCAGAGAGATTGGATGATAAGATCCTGCCAAACTTAGATTTCTACCCGCCTTAGGAAGTACTTTAATTAAGGCGTCTTTGAAATATAAAGGAGGGGTTTCATGGTCTTTAATATCATTGAAACAAGCTGTCAGAGATATAACTATATATGGTTCCATGAATTTTTAAAATTCATTGGAATATCCATCTGGCCCAGGGGCCACCTCTTCAATAGTTAATGGAGCGATCAAAGTTGCTCGCAAATCTTTTGGAATTTGTGGCATAGATAGCGAAATCCAAAAGGTTGTATAGTGTTGTGAGGGAGGGGTTAGGCAAGAAGGAGATAAGTCCATTGATTCATTTCCAGAGGTCCGAGGAGGTGAGTATAGCTTCACGTAATAATCCCGCAACACATCTGCTATTTGCTCATTGGAATCCGTAGCAGTACCATCGTCTCTAAGCAATGGGTGTACAACTGTTTTTTTGTCTGGATCCTTGCAATAAGTTAGTAGGCATAGACCCTACTTTGTTGCCAAATCTATAAAATTTTGAGTGCACATTGAAGAGATATTTATCTCCCTGAATTCGGAGATATTCTGCGAAATGCATATTAGCCGACTGGTAAGTCAGTCTGGACTCCTGGGTAGAATGTTGTTTAAAAGCCTGAAAGGCCTCAGTGAGGCGCATTTGAAGATCTAGGTATTTATATTTTTGCTGTCTCTTGACTCTAGAAACATAAGCTATCATTTCCCACCTAATCACAGCCTTAGTTGCTTGCCAAAAATTTATAGGATTGGATTCCATAGAACCCTCATTTTCGACAACATAACTCTGCCATGTGGATATCAATTTCTCACGTAACTCCTGCGTTTGAGTGAGGTGGGATGGGAATCTCCAACTGGTTTTAATGGATGAATTAGGTAGTTCTAAAGTTATATATAACAGTCCATGGTCTGATAGTACCGGTGGGTAGATATTAGCGGCCTTGACATTGGGGAAAAGAGGTTCTGCTAACTGGATATAATCTATTCGTGACCATGTGCTGTGGGTCAGGGATAAACAGGTGAATTATTTTCCTGTGCGGTGCAGGGACCGCCATGTATCGCCAAGGTTAAGAGCCTTGGCGATATATGGTACACCAATTTTTGGTAGCGAAGTAGGGGATCTAGGTGGAGGGGATCTATCTAAAAATTGCGAGGACATTAAATTTAAATCGCCACACAAAATTAGTGTGGTGGGGTCTAAAGGGTGTAGTAAAGCTAATAATTCAACAAAAAATGCTTTCTTATATTGAGTTGGAGCGTAGTTGTTGCATACATAAATTTTTTTCCACTTATGTCAATCTTGGTAATTACATATCTTCCCTTGGTGTCTGTTATTGTTGACACAACTTGTGCTCCTAAGGAACGTTAAGCTAAAGTTGCTACTCCACTGGACTTAGAATTTAGAGAGGCTGATCCTAGCACAACCCAATTTAACATTTGCAATTTTTTAACTTCATCAGGTAATAAATGTGTTTCTTGCAAACAAATCAAATCTATATTTTGTTTATTAAGATATGTTAGCAATTTACGCCTCTTAGCTGGTGTATGTATGCCTCTAATATTAAGCAAGCCAATTATGACTGGCATTAATTATTAGAGAAGAGTTGTGCATATTACATTCCAAGGGAGAGAGGAAAAGGAAAACACAAATAGGAGGGGAGGATAAGGGAAAACATTCACAAATATACAAAGACAAAGACATGGACAAAAACAAGAATTTCAAAAAAGGAAACTTGGTACCTGTGTATTATCACGGCGCCCACAATTTCCATCGGAGGGCATTGTACAACCAAAAATCGCGTCGCATCGCATAGCATGCGATATGATCGCATGCGATGCAATGCGATTGGACCCGATTTTTAATTGTACAGGCACCCAGATGCCTGATTCCAATGTTAAATGCCCCCCCAGACCCGATTTTTGATTGTACACCCACCCTGATGGGTAAATACTATGTTAAATGCCCCCCCATTGTTAACGCCACCCCACTATCAATGCCAACCCGAAGCGTGGCGAGCGCAGCGAGCCCGCGAGGGTAGGCGGTACGCGTCCTCCGACCTTTTCATATCCCCCACTATCCACGTTGGCATGGAGTTGACTCTCTATAGTGTGGCGAGCGCAGCGAGCCACCGAGCCCGAAGCGTGGCGAGCGGACGCAGATGACTTCACATATATTCTGCGTCCGCTCGCCACACTTCGGGCTCGGGGGCTCGCTGCGCTCGTCACACTATATAAAATCAACTCCACGCCGACATGGATAGTGGGAGTATGCAAAAGTCGGAGGACACATACCGCCGCCCCTCGTGGGCTTGCTGCGCTCGCCACGCTTCGGGTTGGCGTTGATAGTGGGGTGGCGTTAACAATGGGGGGCATTTTACATACTCATTACCTATCAGGGTGGGTATACAATTAAAAATTGGGTCGGGGGGGGGGCATTTAACATGGGAATAAGCCCAAATTGGGCATGATCGCGTTGCATCGCATCGCATGCCATTATAATGGCATGCGATGCGACGCAATATTAAAATGGTATACTCAGCCCGGGGAAAGGCTCAAATCTGGTCCCATCGCATGCCATCGCATACCTTTATTAGTGGTATGCGATGGGCGTCGTGATAATACACAAGTACCGGAAACTTATATATACTTGCAGCTACACACATCTAATAGAATAAAATAGGACTTCCATAATAGTTCCAGTGATTGCTGAATCAGAGGAAGTAAGAATAATTAAAAAACTTATGAAAAGCGACAAGGCCTTGTCGCTCCGCCAGCTCTTATTAAAGAAACGTTTTACAACATGTGTCAACTAAGCTCTCTATAAAGGTATAGATAAGCGTTAAAGCATATTAACCTTACAAATAACTATTAATAGGTACCACACTTCCGTACATAGGTAGAATCGGTTTTCACCATAAAGGTGAATAGAGATATCGGTACTTGTTTCCTAGCACGGCGCCCACTAAGCAAATAGCTTAGTGGGCTATTTTGCATAGGAAAATCGCATTGCATTGTGTACCGTATAAAGTGCTGTACGATGCATGCGATGCGATGTCCATATTAAGTACACAGGAGTGCTTATACAATTAAATATCGCATAGGATCGCATGGCACCAAATGGGATGCGATGCGATATTTCATTGCACAAGCACCCATGCCATGTGATGTGATGGGTGCTTACTATGCCATTGCGTCACCCCCAGTATCCATGCCACCCTGAAGTGTGGTGAGCGCAGCGAGCCCCGTGAGAGGTGGTGGAACGCGTCCTCCGACCTTTTTATACCCCCACTATCCACGTCGGCGTGGAGTTGACATGGATATGTAAAGTAATGCGCATCCCCTCTCTGGGCTCGCTGAGCTCCCCACACTTCGGGCCCGGTGGAAAGCTGCACTCGCCACTCTATAGAAAATCAACTCCACGCCGACGTGGATAGTGGGGGTATGAAAAGGTTGGAGGACGCGTTCCGCAGCCTCTCGCCACGTTTCAGGGTGGCGTGGATAGTGGGGATGTAGTGGGGGTGTTTTAGGAACACATTCACACCATCCATATCATACATGTGAAAATATGAAAAATCGCATTGCATGTCATGCAAAAAGCGCATGCGATGTGATTTCACTACGTTAGCGTACGTAGAAAATCTGGGCACCGTGCTAGGAAACAAGTACCAAGATAACATTTCCGCTAGAAACATCTGAAATGTCATCCTGGCGCACTATTAGACAATGTTTCAGAAGAAAGGATTCCGCAGCTTTAGCTTCAACGTAATCATGGGGCCCAGTGTCGGTTAGAATTCTAAGGCGTGCTGGGAATAACATGTAAAATGTACATTTGGCTTGAATCATAGCCGAACATACAGTACAGAGGAGAATGAGCATCTAGCTTTCGACACCTCACTAGAGAAGTCCTGAAAAATCCTAATTGTGTGTCCTTCCCATTTGATAGGATTGATTTTCCTGGATGCAGCCCAAATCTCCTGCTTATGCAGATAGTTCAGTATTTTAAGAATAACGACTCTCGGTCTAGATGATGTCCACCACTATATCAGGACATATTGATTCTATTTGCAATATTTTCAGCAGGTTATTGCGAATAAACTGTTCCAGTTGTGGCCCTTTCACAGACTCAGGGACACCAATAATTCTGATGTTGTTCCTCCTTGTCCTATTTTCTATATTTCCAATCCTGTCAGTTAGTTGTTTATTATCTTGTTTTAGGGATCGTGTGATCACAATCGGACTGTTTTTTTGTATGGCCTGTATATCGTCCATATTAGTACTGATCTGCACTTCTGCCTCTGTTAACCTCTCTGAGAGGTGGTCTATTTGTTCTGTAATGTCAGCTACTACTTTCTGTAACAGTGGAGCCATAGATGCTTGAATAGCTACCACTAAGTCACCCTGGCTCAAATATGACCTGCCCGCTGTACCTGATGAGCCCACTTTGTCAGGGGTACCTGGTTTAGTAATGTCCGTGTCCATTGAAGTGTCCGTTATTGTTTTTTTGGCAGAAGGGATGCTCGGGGCAGTGTCCGCTGCCGACGCCATGTTCTGTTCCACTCACCGCTTCTCCTGGTGCTGTGGCAGGGGTGAGGGAGCCTGTTTGGAGGGATGCTGCGGCTCTAAAAATCTGTCCATACCTACTCCCGATCGTCTGGGAGACCGGGAGCGGGATCTTGGAGCTATCGACAGGTTGAGAACGGGTCTGAGCTGGTTTGGCGACGGAGCTGTGAGAAGACGCTGCTCACTCCTCCATGCTGCACCCGGAAGTCCTTTTCACTGTTTTTTTACTCGAATGTCGACACCGTCGACATGGACACAGGTTAAAGTGCACTGCATGTTGGCTCCCAAAAAAAGTGAAAAACCCCATGCCGACCTTTTCACTGACAACCATCCCCATGTCGACCTAATGCTTGTGTCGACCTATTTGAATGTTGACATTTTCCAGGTCAACCTTTTCCCGTGTTGACCTTTTTGCATGTCGTCCTTCTTGTTTGTTGACCTAATGGTGTCGACCTAATGGTTGTCGACCTTTTTGTTGTCTACCCATTGTCCTGATACCCCCCAGTTACAGTACTAATGATTATTTCCTGTCAATCACTCTGCAATTGGAATCCTGAATATGAACCCCAAACGCAAAGACACCTTGGAGCCTACACAACATACCTCCCAACTGTTCAGCTTTCCGCGGGAATGTCACATTTTTGGGGGGACGTTCCCACATCCCCCCTGGGGCCGACAGTGTCCTGTGGTGGGGGGAGTGTAGTTGGGAGTCACCCTTGAATAGACGCTGTGCACAGCGTATATTCATGCCCCCACAGCGATAAAAATGGGGGAGTGGCCTCGAGAGAGCATATCTAGTATAGGCCATGCCCCTTCCCTCTAGGCCATGCCCCTAAAGTTTTGTGCTTGCCTTAGGCGCGTGCGAGCATCCCTCCTCAACTTTCCTCAAAGTTGGGAGGTTTGCTGCAATTGTAGTGCTTGCTTAGTCTTATAATCATGAACAGTGCCCACTGCAAACGAACATGAATTAGGCCCTCAGTCTCCAACATGAGATTGATTTTGGAAATGGAAAATTGTAAACTTCACTGTGGAAAATTTCGTTATGCAACAGAAGTACAAAATTTAGCTTTACCAACTGGTGCTGAGGCTCATACCTGTGCCTGTGTTGCAGCAATGCCCTTGGCAAAATGGTGTGAAGAGAATGTGAAAATTGTGATGAGGAAAGAGTTATGCTCATTAATTCCATAATTAAATCTTTTTTTAGTCCTACAATACATTTAATGGGAAGTTAGGAAATAACCTAGTGTAAATTAATTTACAATTAAGTATGACATGTTGCTCATACTTTTGTTGCAACATCATCAAGAGCATTGAATCCACTGACAATACTTCACCGCAGCAGAAAATCTATGGTGTGTACATGTTGAATATTATGAAATTATTCAGAAAACCATACATTCCAGAAAGCACTACTGGGGACATCTATAACAGCACTACTGGGGACAACTATAACAGCACTACTGGGGACAACTATAACAGCACTACTGGGGACATCTGTAACAGCACTACTGGGGACATTTGTAACTGGCACTAATGAGGACATGATATGTAACTGGCACAAAATATGGTACTGCTTTCCTAGCACGGCGCCCATCGCATTAATCGTGTACATTTTTATATGGCATACAATCTGTGCGATACGTGCGATTTCGGTTTTAAATTTTTTTATGAAAAACAGTAGTATAGTAAGCTACGATGCGTGCGATGCGATGACTGCGATGTATGCGTTTTAATCGCATGCATCGCACTCATCGTTTACTTTATTCATGTGCGATGTACCATGTACGCGATGCGTGCGATGATTGTATGTCAAGTCAATTGTATGGATTGCATGTAGTTTTATATGTACAATGAATGCGATGGGTGTGATGGGTGCAATGCAAAATACTAAAGTGCATATACTATGGTGTATGTATGCCCCCTATACGATTAAAAATTGTATAATCACCCTAAAGGGTGCCCTTCTGCTCCACGGGAGGTTTCTGTCCTCCCTGAGCTCGCCTTAGGACACCTGCGTTAAATGCAGCCCCGCGCCAACCCCCCACTATAAACGTGAACCCGAAGCGTGGCGAGCGCAGCGAGCCTGCGAGGGGTGGCGGTACGCATGCTACGACCTTTTCATACCCCCACTATCCACGTCAGCATGGAGTTGAGAATACAAAGTGTGGCGAGCGCAGTGAGCCACCGAGCCTGAAGCGTGGTGAGGGCAGTGAGCCCCGCGAGGGGACGTGGATACCTTCACAGGTATCTGCTTCCCCTCGCGGGCTTCACAGGTGTCCGCGTCCCCTCGCGGGACTCGCTGTGCTCGCCACGCTTCGGGCTCAGTGGCTTTCTATTCTCAACTCCACGCCGACGTGGATAGTGGGGGTATGAAAAGGTCGTAGGACGCGTAGCGCCGCCGCTCGCCACGCTTCGGGTTCACGTTTATAGTGGGGGGGTGGCGTAGGGGTTTATTTAACATTGTAAGCACGGGCCTGTGAGCGCCAAATGTATGAAATCGCGTAAATCGCGTCCATCGCATACATTGTATGTATGTTTAAGAGTATACAATGCATGCGATTTACAATGCCCAAGATAAAAAAAATACTTTCATCGCATCAATCGCAAGCATCGCATGCATCTTATGACATTAAAACAGTCCGATGCGATGCATGTGATAAAAATGGATACGATGAAAAAATCACTGTAGTCGCATTAATCGCAAGCATCGCATGCATCTTATGGTGCAGAAACACATAAGATGCATGCGATGCTTGCGATTAATGCGATGCTTATCATGGGCGCCGTGCTAGGAAAGCAGTACCCAAAATATGTGCAAGAATTTTTTTGCTTACCATTTAAATTCAGTACCTGAGATAGTACACAAACTTTGTTTCATGGTTTGAAAATTTGTTTTTTTGCACAAATAAAATATATTTGTGTGTATTTCATGTGTTTGATGTGTTTGTACAACATAAATGCAAGATACTTCAAGAGAAATCATTGAAATATTAAAATATTCTGAAATACAGAATAATCCGTTATCCAAAATTCTTCTGGTCCCGAGCATTTAGGATAAGGGATACTCAACCTGTATATATTATAAAAATACTCTGATCAAACTTGGATGATATATTTTGATGTACTACTGTACATGTATTACAAGAACCCTTTACTTTAATTCACACTATACTCCAGTAGTATAGATAGGGAGGTGCAACCTTCTAGGTTCTTATATAGACTACATTTAGTAAAGGGAGAAGGAGAGCTGTTAATGATACTGTACTTTAAAGACAGGTAATACATTATTACTTTAATTTGTTTTTACTAAAGATCAGTAAAAGCATAATAGACCAAACTTCAAAGTGCAATAAAGTGGAGAGTGATAAACAACCAATCAGTCTGCTACTTCTAACTGCCATTTAACCCAGTCTGTAACATGGCAGTTGGGAGCTGAATGACTGCTTGTTTATCACTCTCCACTTGGTGCATCTGGCCCAATATATGGTGACAATAGACAAACAAGATTAATTAAAAGGATGTCTGTGTTTGTCAGCTATACATTTAATATTAGTATCATCCTCATTATTATAATACTGCATATAATTCTATTGTTGATAGATGAATATTATATGTTGTTTAACCTGGAGTTCCTTTCAAGTTAGTAGAATAATGGGAAAAGTTACTATACTAATGTGCAGTTTGTAGGTATACTCTAGGGCAGGGGTTCCCAATCTTTTTCGAATCACGGCACCCTAGAGTATCAGAATTTTTCCGTGGCACCCCTAGGCCCCAAAAAATATATATAAAATGAAGTAGATTGGGATTATATGTGATTCTTAGCTTCAGTTATGTGGTAAAGGGCAGGATTTGCTTTTGAATAAAGCAGGTGTTCCCGTGGCTGGAAGAATTACTGCTTATCCACTGTGTATATTGGGACGGGATAACCCCTGGAGCTTCTACCCCAAGAGGAAAGGTGTCCGGAGCCTGGCTACTTTGGTGGAGTGATCCCTGGGTGTAACCTCCCATTTTGTTATCACCGGCTGGTGATTATATGCTGTCTTTTATCCTGGAAATTGTGAGTGCAAAATAAATTGTTCCCCCCCTTTTGAAAAAGGTGTTGCACTATTCTTCTATTTCCATTTTAGAGCATATTTCACAGTCCGTGGAGATTTTGGTGACCTATGTGAAACACCCTTAGGATCGGCCAAACCTTTGAAAGAATTCACACTACAAACTCTTATGGACACTTGCACAATAATAGTGTAAGTCACACCCTGGAAAGCGCCATATGTACTAGAATCTTTGCTTTTCTATTCATCATATCGACATAAATCAGGATAATCAGTTGGTATAGGACATGGCCCTATACCAGCTGATTAGCCTGATTTCTGTCGATGTGATGAATAGCATCGAGTATGCGGGTATGTCTATACTTACCATAGTGTCGACTAGGACCGGTAATGTAATCAAAATATCAGTTTTTAATATTTCAATAATACTTATATCTATAAAAGGTATACATGTTATGTAATGTTGTATTCATTAATCAGGAATAGATTTGTCGTGTTGTTCATGCTATATAATGTTTCTTGCACTTGTACGTATATTTTTTTATTGTGGTGTTATCTCCATGGTTACAGGGATGCGCTCCCAATGCCCGGTATCCTGGTAATGTAGAACAGCGGACGCCCTATGCGATGACGTCTACACAGTGCGATGCATGCGTGATGACGCCGCGACGGGGCGACGCTTAGTGATGGCAGCGCGGAGGACGCGGCGGGGGCAGCGGCACACCTGGTTAATCAATGGAGTATAAGGTAAGCTTCTTTCTTCACCCTTGTTGTATACTGACAAAATTTCCATTGTGAAATGAAACGTTGATAAGAATACACGTGTTTTTTCTGGGGAACCGAGTGCCACCCACGGAATACACACATATATATATATATATATATATATATATATATAGTCTTGTTTGGTGTGGCCAAGCACACTGCCCTGTTGCTGTAGCTGGTCGGGTGCCCCGTAAAAGGTTATGTAGACTGTGGCGGGTGTGGACGTAGCACTCCAGACATTGTAGTAATCCAAAAAAGTTTATTTGCAGACAAGCAACGTTTCAATGCATGTGCATTTTCGTCAGGCTCGGAAGTGGAGCCTGACGAAAATGCACATGCATTGAAACGTTGCTTGTCTGCAAATAAACTTTTTTGGATTACTACAATGTCTGGAGTGCTACGTCCACACCCGCCACAGTCTATATATATATAGTGATATCCCCACCGCAAAAGTCCCCTAACGTCATATAAAGGTCCAATACGCCCCCAGACCGGGACTTAGGCCCGCCCACCAGCCAATGATGGTCCGGCATGGGGGTCATTTGGTCATCATTGGCTGGTGGACGTGCCTAAGTCCCAGTCTGGGAGTGGAGCCCCAGATGTAAACAGAAGACCGGAACGTGGGAAGAATGCTGCAGGGCTCCCGGAGAAGCGCTGAAGACGGCTGGTGAGTATGTTTTCTCTCCACAGGTACCCCACTATGGATTCTACAGGAGAAGGGGACCGATCTTCTATCAACATAGGTAAGTATGGATGAATGGGCTCCATGTGAAATAAAGATTTACTGTCAGTGTGTGTGTGTGTATTTATTTAACTATTTGTGCTACTTTGGGACTACAAGTCCCAGCGGGCCCTTTAATGCCCCACATGCTGGGACTTGTGGTTCTCCAAGTCCCGGCATGTGGTACAGGCTTGTAACGCTGTTTTATTCTTGGTCTTGGAATATAAGATTATACAGTGCCAAGCAGTGTCTTATGTAACAATGCAATTGAAATATATATAGTTGGTGACAACTATCTGGGTGAGCTTGGGGAATCACCCGTAATAATGAACCGTAGGATTAAACAATTGCACAATTTATTTATACCTCTGTTGCTATTACACACAACAAGTTATATCCTACAATACCGGTTCACGGTTGATAACAGCATATATACATATATCCCCAAACATAAGCACAGCTTTATTTTACGGGATTAGGAACTTGAGGAGACGGATATCCTATTCCTCTTGAATGATTCCTAAAATAAATAGTTATCCAACTTTAACAGATATGGCTGCAACCAATAACCAAAGTATACATTGAATACACTTAAAGGTAAAGTCTCATCATTTCATCATTGTCATACAATCCCACCAAAATTTCAGGGTTCAGCTCAGAATTATTATTGCTCAATAATGTATTTACAAACCTTGTGCACAAAACTAGTCAAACTGTAAGCGCATGCATGTGTTTAGTTTTCTTTTGTAAGGATTCCTTGCGAAGCCACTTATTTAATGTTCCTCTCCAACAACATTTTATTACCTGAGTCCTGTAAGGTAAGTGTGCTGAGGAAACAAAGTGCCTCTGGGTGCAATATATCAGTATAAGGTATTTGTAATCCACATCAAGACCATAAAGAAGAATTTATCCTGCGAATCCTGTGGTCAAACTATGTCGGTTACTGAGTTCTTCCCCTGACGCTGCACCTTGTAGGGAATAAACAAACTGCACTTGGATCCAGCCTCATCTACTTCTCTTCTTATTATATTATCCTGGTGGAGGCTGCTGAATATATAAACCATCTGTCACAGTCTATCACAGAGTTAGTACATCAATGGACAAATTCGCCCACAGCAGTAATAATGACAGTATCTGGATTATACTAAATAGAGTGACAAAGGTATCCTGATTGACAATGAATAGTTATGTATAACTTTCAGCGTGGGATCTATGCACTTTCCTTTAATAATCTTTTCCTCAATATAGTCAGCGATAGATGCTTCTGCTGTGAGGTAGAGTGACAGACTTAATATTGATTGTATACTTTGTATCCACTGAGCCTTGCTCTCCACCGATAGAGGATAGTCCTGCAGTACTATATGACAGGCTCCTCTGACACCTTTCGCTACCTTTTGCCACTTTACAGTGTAATATATCCTGCTAGGATGGGACTTTAATGTGATTTCACAGAATGCATATGTAGTTCGAATGTTTATGTCACATGTGCTTCCTCTGCTTCTCTTAGCTTTATATATATATATATATATATATATATATATATATATATAATACAATGTCTGGCGGCACTCGGAATAATATGACAAAATAACAGCCACAGGCAATGTTCTGCCAACGTTTCATTTAGATTTACTAATTTTCCTCAGGGCATACAGAATACAAAAATTACTCACCATTTATGTGTTCACCCATCACCAAGTGAGTCTGTCAGCGCCGCGCGGCAGGCACCACGCCGTCTGCACGCACGTCACGTCATGACGTCATCACCGTGCTCCCAACACCATTACAACCAACTTTATTAAAACTGTAACAAAACACAATGAACAGGCATTAATATAAAAATACCATAATAGCGCAACTATCACTGTATGAAAACAAACAGCGTGCATACTTAGCAATAATATCGCTATATCCAGAATGTGGATCTTATTAATAAAAATTACGATGAATATTGCACATAGGAGATAAACACTTTAAATCACAACAAGGAACAGAGGGTAATGGGAACACTATAAAAAACAGTGTAAACCAAGTGATTCGTTCAGACCCTGGGGACTAAGAGTGCCCAGTCTGAAGATCCACTCCGCCTTACGCTGCAAGAGAAGCTTAGATCTATTGCCCCCCCTAACAGTTGGGGGGACATGATCAATAATTTTATGCTTAAATGCCGTAGGTGAGTGCCCCATTGCTGCATAATGTCTAGCAACGGGCTGCTCGCTAGACCCTTTGAGTACCGCAGTGCGTATGGCCATCCTGTGCTGGGCCATGCGCACTTTAAATTGACAATCCGTCTTACCTATATAATACTTGCCGCAAGGGCAGACAAGTACATATACAACGTAAGTGGTGGAACAGGTGACCCTAAATTTTATGGGAAATGTGATGTTCTTAGCAGGATGTTTAATGCTGTCACCTGTCCACATATAACTGCATGTGACACAACCAGTACATTTCACACAGCCCATTTTAGGAGCACCAAGGAATGTGGTGTTGAGGGATCTTTCAAAATTGGTGATATCACTGTGAACCAACAGGTCACGCAAATTGCTGCCCCTGGAATAACTGGTAACCAATTTTTTATCTTTAAGGGTGGGCAAGTCCTTATCGGTAGTAATTATCGGCCAATAGGTTTTAACAGCTGCGCTAGCTCTAGCACTAGCTGTATTGAACCTATTAGGCCAAAAAATCTTATTCTCAGAGGTTTTTCGTGATTTTTTCTTCAAAGCTTTTGACCTAGGGACTGCTAAGACCCTTTTCTTTGTTGACAAGAGTTGTTCATAGTCATAACCTGGTTCCAAAAACTTATGGATCATCTGATCCAATTGGACCTGAAGTTCTTCCTCATTGTTACAGATCCTGCGGACCCGCAACATCTGCGAATATGGCAGTCCCTTGGTCACTGAAGAAGGATGGAAACTGGAGGGAGACAATAACATGTTCCTATCAGTTGATTTTACAAAAAGGGACGTGTTCAAATGGCCATCAACAAGGCTGATGCGCACATCCAAAAAGTCAATCTGACTAAATGAATGTGTACATGTCAGTTTAATCGGACTATCGCTGCTATTTTGATGATCAATGACCCTATTGAGGGCAGCTACAGAGCCTCTCCACAACAAGATCATGTCATCAATATAGCGAGCATAATAAATAACGTTATTGGTGACATCGGGGTTAGAAAAGAAAATATCGCGTTCCACCATCATCATGAACGCATTCGCGTACGATGGGGCCACCGAGGACCCCATCGCACAGCCGGTTAGCTGAAGAAAAAATTGACCATTAAAATAAAAATAATTTTTAGTGAGAACCATCTCGAGTAGATCACAGAAAAATCCCACATCAGGACCCTGGTACTTGGGGCTTGTGGAGATCAAAAAACGAGTGGCCGCAATGCCCTGAGGGTGTGGTATGCTGGTATAGAGTGAAGACACATCTATACTGCATAACACACATCCCTCAGGAATCTGGCCCAAATTATTTAATGCTACCAATAATGCATTGGTGTCTTGCAGATGATATGCAGAATTTTGTATAACAGGTTGCAGGTAGATATCCAAATAGGCCGACACTGGTTGAAAAATTGATCCCCTGGCAGAGATGACGTATATATATATATATATATATATATATATATATATATATATATATATATATATATATATATATATATTAGAGATGTGCACCGGCCACTTTTCGGGTTTTGGGTTTTGGGTTCTGATTACCTTGAGGTTTTGGGTTCTAATGGGTTTTGCCACCTCCTAAGTGTTTTGTGTTTGGATTTCTTGGCTTTTGGGTTCTGATTTTTTTGTTAAAAAAGCATAAAAACTGCTAAAATCGCAGAATTTTTTTTTTTTTTTGCTCCTACGCTATATTAACCTCAATAACATTCATTTCCACTCATTTACAGCCTATTCTGAACAGCTCACACCTTACAATATTGTTTTTAGGGCAAAAGGTTGCACCGAGGTAGCTGGATAACTATGATAAGCCACACAAGTGTGCGGCACAAACACGAGACTGATATGGCACACTTAGCATCCCCTCTAGGCTGATACTGCACACCTAGAATTACCCCTGGACTGATATGGCACAGGTAGCATCACCCCTGGACTGATACGGCACATTTAGCATCACCCCTGGACTGATATGGCACACTTAATAGCACCCCTGGACTGATATGGCACACTTAGCATCCCCCCTAGTCTGATACGGCACACCTAGCATCACCCCTGGACTGATATGGCATAGGTAGCATCACCCCTGGACTGATACGGCACATTTAGCATCACCCCTGGACTGATATGGCACACTTAGCATCCCCTCTAGTCTGATACGGCACACCTAGCATCACCCCTGGACTGATATGGCAGGCTTAGCATCACCCCTGGACTAATACAGCACACTTGGCAGCACCTCATGAATTATACGGCAGACTTGGCTTACCCCAGGAATTATACGGCACAGATGGTGGCACCCCTGACCTGATACAGCACACATGGAATTATACGGCACAGATGGTGGCACCCCTGGACTGTTACGGCACACATGGCGGCAGGCATGGAATTATACAGCAGACAAATTCCTGCAGTAAAAATTAAAATGTGTATTCTTTTAATTATAAAAAAGAGCAGCACACCTTACTTAGCAACACCCCATGAATTATACAGCACTCTTGGCTCACCCCTGGACTACAGCGCATTTAACAGCCCTTGCAGTAAAAAAAAAAAAAAAAACACCTTAATTTTATTTTCATTAAAAAAAAGGGCAGCTCCCCTGGTCTGATATGGGACACATGGGGCACCCCTGGAATTATACGGCACACATGCGGGCACCCCAGGACTGATACAGGACACATGGGGGCACCCCTGGACAAATACAGCACACATGTGGGCACCCCTGGATGATACAGCACACATGTGGGCACCCCTGGACTGATAGTACTGGTAGCCAGTGGAAACAGCAGATTGGAATTATATACTGCAATAAATACTGGTAGCCAGTGGCAACAGACTGGAATTATATACTGCGATAAATACTGGTAGCCAGTGGAAACAGCAGACTGGATTTTTATATACTGTGATAAATAATACTGGTAGCCAGCGGCAACAGCAGACTGGAATTATATACTGCGATAAATACTGGTAGCCAGTGGAAACAGCAGACTGGATTTTTATATACTGTGATATATAATACTGGTAGCCAGCGGCAACAGCAGACTGGAATTATATACTGCGATAAATACTGGTAGCCAGTGGCAACAGCAGTCTAGAATTGTATACTGCAATAAATAAAATACTGGTAGACACTGCCAGTGGCAACAGCAAACTGGAATTATATACTGTGATAGGTACTGATAGCCAGGGGCAACAGCACACTGGAATTATATACTGCAATAGGTACTGGTTGGCACTAGCCAGTGGCAACAGCAGAGAGCAGACTGCAGCAGACACTAGGCAGTGCAGGGCAGGCAGTGGCACTAGCAGCACCAGTGCCACTATCACACTGTGACTGACTATACAGGAGCAGACTCAGCAGAGGCAGGCCCCAGCACAAAGGAGAGACAGAACACAGCACCAGTGATCCTTGCAATGGTGATGTCTTGATCACTGAGCAGACCACACACAGCAGCAGCACACCCTTCCCTACCCTTCTCCGAGATTGGAGTGAAGATGGCGGTGCGAGGTTGCAGAATTTAAGGGTTCCGTGATCTCGCGAGAATCCGACGCCGGGCGATGACGTTTTGCCCATGCGCCCGGATTCTAGTAAGGCGGGAAGCGCCGAGCGCTGCTCGTATCCGGGCCCGGATTGATGACGTCCGTGCTGGCTCGGATCTGAGGAATCCGAGCCGGCACATCTCTAATATATATATATTATGCAGCCTGTCGTGCCATCCTTATTTCACTGGTGCTTTAGCCTCTTCACTCAGATGTATATTTATAATATGCAGGATGAAGTTTAATAGTCTGCTTCTGGGTGTACCTGAGAACCTATCTGCAGGAGGATAGATGTAGCTGATGTGCTCAATTTCTCCCTCTCACTCAGTGTCACAGTATGGCCAGCAATATATATAATGCTCCTGCTCCGTGTATATGGTGAGGGATGTCCCTCCCTTAATTTCTAATATGGGAGGGTCTGGAGCAGAACTCACCACCCCCTTTCTATGGTAAGCTGACACTTTCCTCAGCTCCCCAGCTTCTCGGTGTCACATGGAGGTAGCCATGCAATATCCCCGCGGCAACAGTTAATACTTCACCCAGCAGCGGGCGGCTTCTCTCTCACCACTCTCCTCAGAGAGAAAGCTCCAGAAACTTCCCCAGCTTCCCCTTTTATAAACTCATCTTCAGCGGGCAACTGAACTACAGCCCATGCGCGCGCCAACTTTATTTAACTCTCTCTCGGGTACAATCAGTTTGCTCTGAAATATCTCCCCCAACTGTAAAGAGATTGGCATATTCCCTTAACTCTTTCATTTGTATAGACAAATCCACTGTAAAGAATGAAGGGGTGTTTCCCTTCTACCACCTCTTTCTCACTTATAGGTAGCCATAAAACCTTTTCTACGAAAAGTTCTGCTTATAATATTCTCTCTTTGAGAGGGACATACCAAATATATTCTATTATAGTCTCCAAGAAACATATAAAGATAGTAGTCCACATACATATAAGTATATTTATCTATATCACTCCCAAACAGGGTTTACAGGCTTGCTGGGACTCGAAGTTCTACAGCAGTATACAATAGTTTTGCTTTCTTTTTACACCATTTATCAGCTCAATGCCCACTGCCCAGAGGCCGAAATCGCACCATATCGCACTTATTTCGTCCAAACAGGGGCGTATCTAGAACTGTGTGGCCCCCATAGCAAAATCTTGAAAGCCCCCCCCCCCCCCCTCACCCACCCACTGTCACTAAAATGTTTCTTAGATGGGCCCAAGAAATATTAAGGGAAAGACGTTTCAAGACTGAAAAAAGGAGAGGCGGGTGTTGAGGGAGAGAGAGAGGGGGCTTCATGGAAAAAGAGGGTATAAGAAAGAGAGGAGTGAATGCAAGCAGGAGTGAGAGAGAATGTTAGAGAGGGAGGGAGAGATAAAGAGGGGAGCAAAAAAATGAGTTTCAGGGAGAGAAAGGAGGAAAGATGGGGTTAAGTGGGCAAGACTGTCAAAGAGGGGAAGCGTGGGTAGGAGGGAGACCAGGGGCACAGATAAATAAAGAGAAAGGTGAGATGGAGGGGTAGTGAGTGTTGAGAGAAGGAGGGGGCAGGTGGAAGAGAGAGCAAGCGAGCAAGGGGGGTAAAGACAGAGAGAAAAAGAGTTGAGACAGCAGGAGAGAGAGGGTAAGAGACATGGGGTGAAGGGGAGAATATAGAAGGACAAAAAGAGAGATGGTGGGAGAGGTGAAAGAAGAGAAATGGGTTGATGGAGTGAGGGTGGGTAAGGAGTGAGGGAGGGGAGTGAGAGCAGGGTTTGAAAAGATTCTGAAAGGAATTACTTTTGTTCCTCCTAATCCCCCCCCTTCCCAGTACACAGGTGACAATGTGTACCTCATCCTGTCGCCATCTAGTGCACTCAACAGCACCCGGTCTCCTGGTCCAGCAGTTCTAGGCGGCCGACGGATCTGATGCTCAGAAGTTAAGGCCAGCTACCATGTTCTCCTGCTCCGCGACGCCACCTGCACTGTCTGCAATTCAGCATAGCCAGCGGCCGGGTCTCCTGCTTACGGATCCAGCCGCTTGCTTGTTCTTCTCCGGGACACTGTCTGCACTATCGCAGCTTAGCTATAGCCAGGCCAGCAACCATGTCTCCTGTTTATGGCTCCGGCTGTCTGCTCCGTGTCTGTTCCTCCCAGCAGCAAGGGGCTCCTGCTTAGCGTCGTGGACTGCAGACGCCGCCCGAGTGCCCGCACTCTGCAGCTCCACATCACCAGTGGCTGGGTCTCTAGCCCAGCAAAGCCACTGCCCAGGCAGAAATTTCTTTTTTTAAAACAACAAGAGGTTGCAGGGGATTGTCTTAGGGCACCCCAAGCTGCCGGGCCCCATAGCAGTTGCACCCCCTGCACCCTCTATAGTTACGCCACTGTGTCCAAATATTGGCCCCTGTTACATTTTGCCCTTTCTTTTCTTCTTTTCTCTTTTATTCTTCAGTTTAAATTAGGCCTTGTATTCTCCCTGTCTGCAATGCCACGCCCATGCCACAATGCTCCCCCTCCCCGTCGCCTTGCGGAGGCTGCTCCAAGCTGCCGCGGCTTCCCCGCTGTGAGGGGAGCGAGGATATAATTTGCAGCATTCTCAGCGCAGCCTCAATTTCTGGTGGCGTCCGCAGTAAGGGGAGGTTTGGGTGGCCAGGCATCCCCGGGTCAGCCACGGGTGTCTGGGCAGGTAGCGGATCGCTCAGCCCAACTAGCTGGGACGCTCTTAGTGGCGATAGTAATAGGCCCATTGTGCCCAACCCACTCTCCGTCTAGCTTACAGGCTTGGCTGGCGAGGGCGGCATCAGGGAGACTGGCGGCCATAAACAATAGCTGGTGGGGGGCCACTACAGTATAGAGCTGAGGAGCTAGAAAGCCCCGCCCCTCATGCAGCAGCAGGCATTTTGCTAGATATTGATGTGAATAATGCAGGTGACCTTCCCACAGCTTCAGGAGCTGGAGAAGTACCTGAGACCAGACATGTAGCAATGGGGGTAGCAGACTGGAAGTCTCCTCAGTCTAGCAGAGGTGCATTTTCATAATTCATTCAAATGAGAGCCTCTCCAGGGGCAATTCCAACCCCTCCACCTTCCCCATTCATAGTGTACCAAAGGACAACACACCCTGTTCGTTCTCCAGCGTTACCAAGTTTCTGCAGCCGTTTAAGTTCCACTCTAGCTGGGCCTTCAGCGCAGGCTT
This sequence comes from Crinia signifera, assembly GCF_055691185.1. NCBI lineage: Eukaryota > Metazoa > Chordata > Amphibia > Anura > Myobatrachidae > Crinia > Crinia signifera. The sequence goes on along the minus strand of NC_139219.1, from coordinate 230,861,390 downwards.
AGTTGGTCACCATATTTTAGCCCAGTTTTTGGTCAGCAAAATGTGCCTGTTCAGGTTTCAATTTATTAATTAATTTAAATTTATTAACCCCCATCAGCAGGTGTTTCAGATGCCAGGTCAGGCCTGGCAGCAGTTCGGCTTTGGGAGTTACGGGCAGCAATTTTGGTCAGTTAATTCAGTTTATGGTCAGGTATCCCAGGGTTTTGCAGCAGGCAGAGCAGCAAAATTTGCCTCATATGCCTCCGCCAAGCGTACACATACTTTTTGTACTGCTTTCGGATCGCATCACACACACATTGCATACATGCCGTGCGTTGCGATGCGATCTAGCTTATAACGTATGCGATTCTCGCAGCGTGTATGGGCACCTTTAGTGCCTGCAACATTTTGCGGACACAGCACTGAGATGGTGTATGCATACATGTACACGCACCCGAGATCCTCCATAGGATCACATGTTGCATACATTACCACAATCGGGCTGCAGCTTGTTGCAATGGCAATGCGAAAGGGCGCAAATTTTATGGTTTGCAGGAGGGCGCCGGACACCCTAGCACCGGCCCTGCCCCTGTATATATGTATATACAGAGTATAGTACAGTACACTCACATCAGTCCCTGTCCCAGTGGAGCTTACGATCTATATTCCCCACTACATGTACACACAGAAATTCTAGGGTTAATATTTTTTGGAAGCCAATTGACCTACCAGTATATTTTTGGATTGTGGGAGGAAACTGGAGTACCCGGAGAAAACCCACGCAAACATAGGGAGAATATACAAACTCTGTACAGTTAGGGCCTTGGGGGATATCAAACCCATGACCTCAGTGCTGTGAGGCAGTAATGCTAACCATTACACCATCCGTGATGCCCAAATGGTTAGTGGGTGCATTGCATTACGCTACATCTGCTGCCTGCTGGTGACTCCATTAGTTATATTGTACAAGTACCTGCTCCTGCTATGCCATTGAAGTGAATGAGAGCTGGCCTACACATGTGCCTACCCCTCCACAAACTTCAATGAGACCTGGAAGGGGATGCGAATGAGCACCGCATGACGTGCTTCGTTCACATTGCTGTCCCACTACAGTAGGCTGTTATGTGCAGAAATGATGTACAGTAGTGAGAAACCTCATATATGCTATATACATAAACTAATGTGTCATTACCATCTATAATGATGTTATGTAGTCATTACCTCAGAATATCAGAAGGAATCTCATTATCTTTTTTTTTTACTGCAGTCTATTTGGAAGCTGAAACCACAGCCAGGGGGCTAATCCTGCCATGTGAGGACAATATCCTCGCACAATTACAACTGATGCCTTTGCAGAGGCCAGTACGGATGGTGTAATGGTTAGCATTACAGCCTTACAGCACTGAGGTCATGGGTTCGATTCCCACCATGGCTCTAACTGTGCAGAGTTTGTATATTCTCCCCGTAATTGTGTGGGTTTCCTCTGGGTACTCCAGTTTCCTCCCACAATCCAAAAATATACGGTCAGGTTAATTGGCTCCCAACAAATTAACCCTAAAATGTCTGTGTGTGCATGAACATGTGGTAGGGAACATAGATTGTAAGCTCCATTGGGGCAGGGACTGATGTGAATGTTCAAATATTCTCTGTAAAGCGCTGCGGAATATGTATGTGCTATATAAGAAACTGTTAATAAATAAACTCAAGCTCAATCAGGCCCTATATGTGACATACCATTATTGGACTCAGTAGTGGCTATTTACTGGAAGTCCTGGAGTGGACTCACTCACTGGAGTGAGCCTTCAATAATAGCTTTCTATCCAACAGATTTGCCGTTTCACTGGTGGGGTTCTGCGCTTTTTTTCTTAGCCAGTAACCTCTTTACATGTTTTACATACTATTTTTAAACATCTTTAGTATCTAATATGGTTAAAAAATGGGGAAACAAGGTGAGCCAAAAAGTTGTTATCTGCCATTAAATTCTGTGTCTATGTTTCTGTTTCTAGTATGGTCTAATACTATAAGGCCAACACTTCAAAATCTGGATCTCTACCAATTAATATTTCTCCATCTAAGCTGATGCTTTTTAAACATAATTTTAACTATAGTTGGATGACAACATACCTAGGTCTTCAAATTCCTACATCATGCACTGTGTTATAATGGGATTATCCCAAGTATATGTACATTATGTTGTGTCTTCCTGCCGTGGTAACCTAAGTCGCAAATTGAACAATAAGTGACAGAATACGTTTATACTGAGATCTCTCCCACTGCAATCAATTAATTGTATGGTGTGTATATAGGGTAAAACCATTAGGAGCTAGTGATAGCATATATATATATTATCACAGTACCAAATATGTGTATGGGGCCATGAGCTATATATATATATAGATCTGCAGCATAAACTGAATGCCAATTTGCGCTAAATAGCGCACACACGTATATTAACTTCAATAACAAATAAATTGTTGCTTGACTTAATAAAGACATTACAGATATACTTGTGCCAAGATATAAGAGCACCAACTACTTACACTGTTATTATTACAATTAGTGTGCACCAGTTCGCCGTTTGATGCTAGCAATATACAATAAGATTGGCTCCACGGCTATAATAAGCAACATCAAATCGCACAGTGTGTATCTAACACTAGCATCAAAGGTGTTACCAATAGTTCACCTTCCAATAACTACAATTATTGTCTATATGTGTCCTTAGAGGCACGAACGTGAATATCAACCTGTGTGCAGGAGTTCAATGCGTTGTGGTCTCGCTAAACACGCAATAATTGAAAGGATTAAACCTTTGATACATGATGCAGTCATCATAGTGTATTTCCAATTATGAATACACAGGCATAACTGGTGCACGTATTGAGCCAAGTGGTATTATAGCAATCCCTTTTCTCACTGTCCGGATCGCCGAGATCATAACTGACTCCAAGGTTACAGCAAGCAATATCAAATTGCACAGTGTGTATATAACATCAGTATAAAAGGTGTCACAAGCAGTTCAATATTTGCAAGCAATGTTAACATGTGTCCTTAGAGGCACCTACAGTAGGTGAACATTAGCCTGCCTCACAGGAGTCCAGTGTGGTGCGCTTTTTGGCAATTGCGCAATCATAAAAAGGGACAACATATTTGACATACGATATAGCTATCACTGTACATTCCCCTTACAATACACACTTACAATTAATATACTCACTCAGCCAAGCGGTATTACACCTATTATTTAATCATCTTGATTGCTGAGATTATGCATTATTAAGTATAGCGCTGTAAATTACAGTACAACCTAGCACAATAGAGCCACCTACCAACATATTAGATTGGAGGGTCTGCAGCGATTTATACCTAAGATCACACAGACAGTGGATATAGAGAGGGTACCACATACAGTTAAAACACTGTGGTTAAAATGTATTGCAATGGTCTGATACCAAACATTTAGCAACAATGTTACAACCATATAGTAACTTCATCTACAACTACAATACCATAAAACCTTCACAGGTTATACCAAATAGGCAGAACAAATACAACAATAACACAGTGCAACGTTTTAATCACTTTATTTTCCATTAATTTGCACTTATATATGTTTGTCTATATTTCGCTGGCTTGCAGCTATTTTTAATCAATTTAAATAAAAGGTATATTTTCACATTGAACTTGTCGGTGGATACTCTCAACGGGAATCAATACACTTGATATCAGTTAAATGAGTGCCTCGAATTGGGAATCCTTTTCTTCTTTTTTCTTCAATTCCTACATCATGTAAGGACAATGCTATCAATACGAATATGAATTGCCGTATTTTCGGAATAGTAAATGTCAAAAATAAAGGTATTTCTGGATACAAATACACCTATTTTTTACAAATTTCCTTTAGTAAATTTCCCCCTTAAGGTGAACTTGTTCTCGATCTTAAAGCATTTTCTAACCTCATGGATGCTTGGGGGCTCATATAAGACTTCTGAGTGAGCCGTAAAACAAAGCTCATTCTCAAATGAATGTAAAGTACTTGTTTAGGACTATTTCCTATCTTTTCTCTGTCCACTATTTAGTACAATTTAAAAATCCTATGGTCTACTATGTTTTGAAATGTAAATCACATCATCTGGTTGCCCATAAAAGAGGTATGGTGGACTTAAGCTTCTAGATCTCCCCTGATATCTCACCTGACTTTTAATACATAGATAGCAAATGGTTTGATTACCCTCCTGGATCTAGAAATATAGACACATAGAACTTGACGGCAGATAAGAACCATTTGGCCCATCTAGTCTGCCTCTTTTTTATCCTTCAGGTAATCTCAACCCTTTTTGATCCTTATTTCTTTGTAAGGATATTCATATGCCTATCCCAAGCATGTTTAAATTGTTCTACTCCAAGGGAATATCTTGTTACCTTTCTCTTATCTATATCAGTATTTTTAAATTGATAATTTTCTATGGTTTTTAAGTAAACTGATTATGCATTCCTCTTGGGGTGGTTTTTCCTTCTGGTATCAGCATATTCAGACCATACCCTCTGATAAATCTGTGACTCAACAGGGGCTGGAATAAGATTTACATTGGCAACTGTGGGAAATTAAAATGTTAACTGCTCCTAATTTTGTTTTGAGGTTTTTGATTGATTGATAAAAAAGTAATTATGGTTTCTGTTGATCCAAATCCGGATGAGTGGGCAGGGGGAGGTGATGGCCTCCGCAGTTTAGGGGGAGCGAAGAGGCCAGGGACCTTCTTCGGAAAGAGAGATTTCCTGTCCTCTGCAAAGAAATCAGCAGTGATAGCCACTCCAACCACATCAGTGTCAGACCCTTTGTGCCAATTATTCAGCTTCCGCTTTTTATTTCTGTAACCTTTCCCCTTACTGGTATGTTTAAAAAATGTGTTATAGTTATTCATACCTGGATCATTGCCATTCATTCTGAATATGTGTTTGTAGTGCAAATCATGTTGAATCATTAAAAGTAGTCTGGGTCATAAATTTGAGTCAGGAAAAGTAGTAGGTGACTGCATTGCTTTAATTATGGCTGACAAGTTCCTGCATTTTCATGAGTTCTGTCATGTCTGAGTCTATGTTTTAGTTGGGAGAGGTGTAAGTGGCTGGAGCAAAGGTGGACATAGTGGGCTGGAAGCTGGCAGGCCTAATCCAGTTTCTACTCATGGAATAAAATGTGAAAATTGCAATGAGTTCCACAACATGTCAACATGTCAGTGGTTACAGACTTAAGGTCCATACACACTGGAAATCGTTGGGCTGAAAATCGCTTATTGCATAGCATACACACTGAACAATTTTCACCTGCTTAAGAAATGTTCCCGGAGGTGGACGACTTTCCCTATCAGGACACCATGGAAAGCCGTCCACCCCCATGCTCATCTGCTTGTAATGCCAGCAGATGCACAACGGCCCCACTGACACCTCTCTCACACACAGCACCAACCTCACTGACACCTCTCTCACACACAGCAACACCCCCCCCCCCCGACAGCTTGACCATACACAGCACTAACCCCACCACCACTGACACCTCTCTCTCACGCACAGCACCAACCCCATCCCACTGACACCTCTCTCACACAGCAACACCCCCCCCCCCCGACAGCTTGCTCATACACAGCAGCAACCCCCCCACCACTGACACCTCTCACACACAGCACCAACCCCCACCCATCTTACACCTCTCTCACACACACAGCAGCACACCCCTGACAGCTTTCTCACACACAGCACCAACCCCCTCACCACTGACATCTCCCTCACACACAGCACCAACCCCCACCCCACTGACACATCTCTCACACACACAGCACCAAACTCCAACCCAATGACACCTCTCTCACACGCAGCAATCCCCCCCCCACCAACAGCTTTATCACACACAGCACCAACCCCCCCACCACCGACACCTCTCTCACACACAGCACCAACCCCCACTCTACTGACACCTCTCTCACACACAGCACCAACCCCCACCCCACTGACACCTCTCTCACACACACAGCACCAACCCCCACCCCACTGACACCTCTCTCACACACAGCACCAACCCCCACCCCACTGACACCTCTCTCACACACAGCAATGCCCCCCCAACAGCTTTCTCACACACACAGCACCAACCCCCCCACCACTGACACCTCTCTCACACACAGCACTAACCCCCACCCACTGACACCTCTCTCACACACAGCACCGACCCCCACCCCACTGACACCTCTCTCACACACACACACAGCACCAACCTCCACTCCACTGACACCTCTCTCGCACACAGCATGAACCCCCACCTTACTGACACCTCTCTCACCCACAGCACAACCCCCCCCCCCCAACAGCTCTCTCACACACAGCACCAACCCCCCTTCCCCAATGATTGCTCTCTCACACCCCAACACCTATCTCACATGCACAGCACCCACCTCCTCTAGTACTTTCTGTTTTCAGCTGCAGGCTCCAGTAGCTAGGGGACTGATGCCTATCAGTGGCCAACGGTCTGCTATCCTAGTAAGGGTGGCATGAGGCAGCGGCGGCGCATGAGTGTTGAGGACATGCCTGCTGCTTAGATCTCTCCTGTCCCGAGGCAGTGGCTGCAGGGCCTTACAGTGCATCCTTCCTCTGCCGCTCTCAGCCTAACCTCCTCACGAGATACCACCCCCATTAGGACTACTTTGAGAAATTTCCCAGGCTAGTTTAAAATCCCAATACGCCCCTGGTGGGCTATATGCATAAGCAAACAGTATAAATGTATTTGCTCCCGCTTGTATGGCAACATGGTTTGTTTCAGATCTGTACACTTTTGGTGGTATGCTTTGTTCTGAAACCTGACTATTTGGAACAAATATTTTGTAATATGTGATGAAATGCATTTGTTTTGCAACAAACAGAACATTACGTTAGTACCAGGAGAATCGATGTAGGTAACCGCTTTTATTCACAGCACGGATCTACAAAAGCTTCAACTACCGAATGGTAACCGGCTTATTTTCTCATTAGTAGGCTGCACTCTAGTGACATATATGAGAATTACAAGGAATTAAAAGAATTGTAAAAAATATATCAGTGATGAGTGTCAGCAGTTTTTTCTAAAACAAAATTACACAATTTTATAAACAAATCTGAAAGTTTTATTTTTCAACTAAATTTTCAAAAATGAATACAGTATTTAACCAAAAGATATACTACTGATCACTGTTTATATGCCGTATTCCTCTATATAAATTATGTTATATACTAAATGTTCTATTCAAAACCCAGGTTACATTGCGATTTTTCAAACAATAATCAGCATGAATCTCAAGGGTAGCTTACGAGGGCAGCATCATTCGGTGGGCGCCGACCATTGAATGATTTTTTTTCCCCTGCCCGCAAATCTAAGTTAGTCTGGGCTGACTTAGAATTGCGGTGTCCGAGTCCGAGAACTTGGCAGACGGCTGACAACGTGTGACGTTGGCCACCTGCCGCCATGCATTGCTGAATATGCACCAGGCACTGAAGGAATTAGAATGAGGGCCTAAGACACATGGGATACATTTAAGATGGGAGTTCTATTGAAGATGGGATGTCGTCCATAGCGACCAATAAGATTCTATTATCTTCTAAAGGGTTCTAAATAAATAAGAAGTAGAATCTGATTCTCTGGACAACATCCCATCCTCAATAGAACTCCCATCTTAGTAAATTTGCCACAAAGTGATTGACAGATGGCCAACTGGAGGGAATGTGACAAAAAGACAAATGTGTTGTAAAGGGTCATGTATCTTCCAGCGGCTGCATCTTCCAATGCGGATTTGCTGCGTATTAGTTTATAGAAGAAGCGGGTATTAACTTAGTGCGCAATTGACGCAGCTAGGAGGGATACTCCGCAGTGTTCCTCTGCACTCCCAAAAGTCAGACAAGATATAATACAAAGTGAGAACCCTTCACCAGCGCACCAAGTAGATATATTATTAACTTCCCTTATTGCTTTTAGGGATGTCACAAGAGCCTCAATAGAGGCTCTGTGTGATCTGGCGGCGGGGTCCCTGCAGTGATGCGCGCTGGCAGCCAGGCCGCGTCTCGGGAAGCGCTGCTGGGTTTGAAAACATTCCGCATGCTGATTGGCTGAGATTCAGCCAATCAGCGTGCGGCGAGTTTTCAAACCCATCAGCGCCGCCTGGCTGCCGGATAGCGCGCATCACTGCAGGGACCCCGCCGCCAGATCACACAGCGCCGCAGGTCCCCCCCCCCATAGGCACCGGGGCGCCCCACCCCCCCTCGCCTGGGGCGCTCCGGTGCATCGTCCCTGCTACCATCTATTGGCACTCACTACAATATAAAACGTCTCAGCCACAACATAATCTCCTGCCTATTTCAGTCAGTTTAATCTTCTTATTACTATCTGTAACAGTTCATGCAAATAGTATACAGTCATAAACATATATGGATGACACAGGTATGTAGTGATATGACAATGGTCTAGTACAGTGTTTTTCAACCACTGTGCCGTGGCACACTAGTGTGCCTTGAGCTGTTCTCAAGTGTGCCCTCAGATCTACAGATGTCCACACCTGTTTACAGCCACCACCAGATCAACTGTTATTTACTGGTCTCTTCTTTTCATGTAAAGGGCCAATGTATTTTATTTGTGTTACCTGTGGGGACCAGTGTGATTGATTTTTATATGGGGGCCAATAGTTTTTTTTTTCCTGTAGGGGCCAATGTGTTTTGCCCTGTGGGGAGCTCATGGTGTGCCTTGGCAATTTTAAAATCTTATTCAGTGTGCCGCAAGGCAAAAAGGTTGAAAATCACTGGTCTAGTACAATTAACAATGCAAAACACACAGAATTGTATGATGGGCTCTTCTTTTAATAGATTACAGTTCTAAATAGCAAAAGTCTTTGGTAAAAGGTATTGCTGGTTGCTAGCTGCAGGGAGGTGTTTATAAGGGCAGGCACAGCATTAGGGGGTGGGTGCCTGTGCACCCCTAACACTCTATGTGAAGATGCTTATGTATGTGACAAGGATAAATATGTTTTTTGTTGTTGGTTAATCTACTCTACTAAATTCACACTTTATCCTGTGGAATACTATTTCTCTTGTGAGTCTTGTGCTAGTGTGAGAGGCCCGGGGCGGGGCCTCTCGCGCATCACTCGCTGCGCGTACTCACCTCGCTGCGCTCCGCCTCTCACCTTCGGGCCTGCGACGGTCCCGGTACCTTCCTCTTGCTCCACTAGTTTCCGGAAGCGACTGCGCCTGTAGGGGAAACAAAGGGGGGAAACCCCCTAAGGGGGGGAGGGGATGCTCATCACAGGCACTATTGGCCTCAGAATGGTTATACCCGCTTGTGGAACACGGCAGGTGTAACTGGGGTGGGGGAACGCTCCGGGGAGGGGAAGGAGCACAAACAAAACGACAACAGATTCAATACAATCTCTACTCACCAGTCGTTTACTGGTCCGCCGTCACACTTCCAATACGGATACCGGCACCTGAAAATGAACTCACGTAACCTCCTGCTCCCTAGGGCAGGGCAATACACCAACGCGCCTGCTGCTTAACGCCCGCGCACCCTGCGGCCTGAAGCCGTCTTACGTAACTCGCGTCCTAGCGCTGGATCCTTAGATGCCACAGCCTAGCGTCGCGCAACCTGTGACCTAGTGCCGGATCTCCCGATGCCATGGCCTAGCGTCACGCAACCTGGCGCCTAACGCCCGCGCAACCTGTGACCTAGCGCCGGATCTTCCGATGCCACGGCCTAGCGTCAAGCAACCTGGCGCCTAACGCCCGCGCAACCTGCGACCTAGCGCCGGATCTCCCGATGCCACGGCCTTGCGTCACGCAACCTGGCGCCTAACGCACGCACAACCTGAAAAGAACACAATCTGCACAGGGCCACGATTGGTGAACCCAAGTACAGCATACAGTACACGGTGTCAAGTAAAACAGTACAATGTAAAGAGACAACACTGCACCAACACCTAGCGAGGGACTACCTCCCTCCGGCTGCTCCCAGCCTTACCACAATAACCCTTGTGGCGATACCTGAATTCGCGGCCTGTCGATACAGGCCTGTTACTTCTACGGAGAGGCCTCAGCCCTAGCAGGGTCTGGGCCTCGTACACAACCGGGGCCTTGCGCCCTGCAACACAGATGGGCTTGGTGCCCAGTAACACAGATGGGCCTGGTGCCCAGTAACACAGATGGGCCTGGTGCCCAGTAACACAGATGGGCCTGGTGCCCAGTAACACAGATGGGCCTGGTGCCCAGTAACACAGATGGGCCTGGTGCCCAGTAACACAGATGGGCCTGAGGGCCGACTATGTGGGGGCCTAAAGCCCAAGGCACCACTGGGCCTAATGCCCGACACACACAAGGGGCCTAATGCCCAACGATGCACAAAGGGGCCTAATGCCCAATGCACACACCTGAGGTCCCCACGGGCCTAGAGCCCGACTATGGTCCTGCAGGCCTGATGCCTGAATTGGGCCCACGGGCCTTTTGCCCGAACACCTGGTGGTCTAGGGAGGAGACCCGCATGTGGACTTACCCGTCCTAGGGCCTTCCGCTGGACCAAGCCTGGTCCAGCCACGAGGGTGGTCCGTCTTCGCCGGAGGTGGGATGCTTCCCACCACCTCCGGGCTTCCTGCAGTCTTCACCGGGGCAGCGGGGGCCGGGGCAAGCTCTTTTGCATTGCACCCCGCCGCACCCGGGCTTCCTCCGTCTTCGCCGGCTGTCCCCGGCACTGTGTACTTCGCCCGGCGGGCGGCAGCGTGTAGCAGTCCTGCGCACACAGCTGCCGCCTCCCGGGGCTTCCGGCGGCTGTGTCTCTCCGTTCTGGGGCTGTCTCCTCCCGTCCTTCTCCGTCGCCGAACTCCCCTTCCCGCTCCCGGCGCTGGTTAGTTCAAACCAGCACCCGGGGGCGGGGCTCATGACGTGGCGAGCCCGGATTGGCTCGTCGGCGCCGCTTCCCATTGGGCGCCAGAGCGAGAGCCATGATTGGCTCTCCTTTGGCGCCGTATTTGAATTTCCTTTGCTCGTGGGGATCAGCGGCGAAGGCTCGCCGCTGCCCCCACACCCGGCGTCATTGGAGGGTCTGCTTCCGGCTCCCTGGGGTGGCGCCAGGCCACCCCAGGCCAGGAAGCAGGCGCCAACCAGCAGCAGGGCCAGTGACCGCACGAGTACACTGGCCCTGGCTGCAGGGGGTGGCGCCACCCGGCGGCGGCACTGCCCCTTTCGTCCCGGTGCTACTGCACCGGGGCGTACTTCTACACTAGTCTCTGTTGAGCTGGCCTGAAAGTTGTGTTACCAGTGCTGTGCCCCTGTCTCCATTCAACCCTACACTACAGCATCTTAGGATAGCCAGTGCCTCAAAGATGGAGCTGTCACAATCATCCAGAGCTCCTGTACTGTTTTACTTCCTATCTCACTGTGCAGGACATACTGTGCTTTATGGAGTCATACAGTTGCAAATGTAGGATCTGGGGGAAGGAATGGGAGATGGGGTGGAGATTTGTTCTATATATCTGTATTGCAAACATATCTATCTATCTCTAATGTATACAGGGGATGGGGTTAATATTTCAGCGATCAAGATGCTGGCATTCAATATACCCAAGCCAGCATCCCAACTGCCCTCACAACAATGGCACCGGAATTTCAAATAGATCAGCATTCCGACGCCAGAATAACGACAGCCAGGATTCAAATTAGTCCTGGTAAGAAAGTGTTAAGGTGCCCATACACGTTACAATTATTGTATCCATTATTGGATACAATATCGCATCTCATCGCATCTCGGTTTTGCGAAAAGATGAGATGAGATGAGATCTAGTACAAAAAGTATGTGCAGCACATACTTTTTGTACTAGATCTCATCTTATCGCAAAACCGAGATACGATGAGATGCGATATTGTATCCAATATTGGATACAATAATTGTAACGTGTATGGGCACCTTTAGAATTAAGCACTAGAAGAGAGACTTACACGGTCCGTTGTGTATGGGTCCGTTCTGTACTATGCGATGCGTGCTCCCGCGCATCACATAGTACGGTACAAAAAGTATGTGCTGCACATACTTTTTGTACTAGGTACACATCGGATAGCAGTGCATGCACACTGCATGCACTAGGGATCCGATCCGATGTGTGCTAATTAAGTCCCAAACGGATCCGTTAAACGGACCGTGTATGGGCTGCATTAGGGTTAGGCTTGGGTAGGGCGGCAGGGTGGGGGGCAGTTGGGGGTAAGTTTTGGCACCTTCCTTTGATGCAGCAAAACACCACTGAAGGTGTACCACAGATGCTAAGGGCTGCAGCTTTCACTGTACAGGATACATTTACAACACATACAAAATCACAGATGAAGCACAACATGATGTGAGAAAATTTTGCAGCTGCTGCATTGTAGATTTATACAGATTCGGACACATTCACACACGAGGCATAGCTCCCAACTTTTTGGTGGGCGCAGGAGGGAAATTTGCATGTGCCGGAGGCGCATGCCCAAACTTAGAATGAAGTTCCCAAACGGGAATGAAACTTCATGCAATGAGCAACATAACCCCTGTCAAATAGCCTATAATCCCTGCCAATGAGCATTTTTTTAAAGTGGTCTCAAGTAGGTGGGACCAAATATAATGTAGGTAGGTCCATCATATATATTCCTATCAACAACCAGTACATAAAGCAACCTAGTGACCACTGTACAATACAAAAATACTCTAGAACATATTTCACAATATCAGGGCAAGTCTAACAATGGGGCAGGTGGAGCTAAAGCTTGAGGCCTCCACATAAAAATAGGTCCATCATAATGGCAGGATAATGATGATCAGCCACCCAACTGGCCACACAGTCAGCCATAATTCATAGTTTTTCTCTAGTATTCTCAGAAAAATATGCAATTTTGTATTAAAAAATAAAAGTACATACTTAGGGACAGTTGAGTGGATAGTCTATGGGTGTACACACCCACATGGCCCTGGTAACACCCACACAGCACTAATCACAGCACTAATCATTCCCATACAGCTCTGCTCCTTCTCAATAGGACCTTGAACATTTTAAACTCAGCAGCAGTTGTCAGCAGCAGTGTTCCGATCACCGCCAACAGATGTTTGCACCACACAGCTGATCTGTATGCAGTGTTACGCACCAGTACCACCCATCCCTCCTCCCAGATACTTTATGACATTGAAAGGGAGCATTCCTCAGCCCAACACTACCCGGCAACTTGTGGCTTCTGTGGAGATACAAAAGGGACCGGAGCACTGGCTCATGAAGGCAGTGGCACATGCAGTGGGGTTTCTGAGTACATAGAATCCCCTCTGCCTGTTGATCCACCTGTTGACAGAGAGCTATGTCTCAACGGAGCTCCCTATGAGCTGTGTTGCCTGAACTATATACACATAGGAGAGGGGTATCATCTGTAGAATTTGCAAGAAGTGCATGCCAACAAAACACTCAGGGGCAGATTTATTAAGCTCGGTGAAGTGATAAAGTGTCTGGTTTTTATCCCCGGCCAATCAACTCTTCACTGTGAAGTTACAGGCTTGGTTTGAAAGATGACAGGTAGGAGCTGATTGGCCGGTGATAAAAACCAGACCTTTTATCACTTCACAGAGCTTAATAAATATGCCCCTCAGTAACTAACTCTGGGCTATCCTGCAGTTGTCTCCAGTTGCCAGACAATTAAAAATGAGGGGCGGGGACAAACACGAGTGACAGCTAGCTGCACCAATAAAGAGTAATAACGCTCTATGAAGTGATGCAGACAATTGTGAATGCTTGTGTGCTTTACATTATGACATGCAGGATAGGGATGGCCATTATTGTGATCACCTTCTGCACATGTAACATTTGCCACACCTGCACTGCACATAGTGCATAGCACATTTTTTGTCTCAAATGGACAAAACCATTTGAGACAAAAAATGTGTTTTGTGATCAAGTCTGATTTAGGTCCTTAGACTGTAAACGCATAGAAGGGTTTCTATTAATTAGAAGCAGTGCTACTGCATTACTAGGAACCGCTTTACAGTTACAGTTTTATTGAGCCACAGATTCTGATATTTCTCATGCGTATGATTTATCACCAGCACTTAGGTTGGGAGTCCAAATAGTAATACACAATAATTACAGGTTTAATTGACATAAACTGAGCTCATAATTAAGTTTCATTACCATTGCATTTTGGATTGTGTTAATGTACTGTGTCCCATGCACTAATTCCATACCGGCCAACCCATACCAGAACAACCCATTTTATCACAAATGTTTGCAAATGGAGACTGCATAGCTACAGCTACAGTGTGTGTGTGTTTGTGTGTGTATATATCTATATATATAGATATATATATATATATCTATATATATATATATATATATATATATATATATATATCTGTAGTAAATTAAATACTGCTATCTTCAAAGAAAGAGTGGGGAGGGTTGTGACACACCAAGCCTCTGGCGCTGTGTTAAAAAATTAAAGATTAGTGAAATAGAAAACTGAGTGTGACAACAAACAGGCCAGGGTGTAAGAGACAAAAGGGTTAGGAATTGGAAGATTTGTCACAGCACTAACTATTGCCCTTGAAGGTGCCCATACACGCACCGATTTTGTGTGCTGTGCGTTTTGTACTTCAAGCTGCCATGCGATTTTGGCACTTAAAGTGGATGCGATGCAATGTACTGTACTTTGCGGGTGCGATGGTATGCGATTTTAGCCCTTTTTTTTTTACATTTAATAGGTACTAATGGACATCGCATCGCATGTACTCTTGTACTGATGTGATGCAATGCAATGAAGCACAAAAAGTACTGCCTGCAGATACTTTTTGTGCTTTACAATATTGTACCTGCGGGGACGCGCATCCTTTAAAAGTACAAAAAGCATGCGATAATCGCAGCGTGTATAGGCAACTATAGTTATAACACCAGGATCCATTTTAGTAATAATGACGCAGGACTTGATTATAGTTTTATGTTATTTATATATAATCAGCATAAATATAAACACAAAAATATATAAAGAAAAATACAATTAAAATCAAATAAACAATTAAATGACTAATAAATCTGGCATCCCAGCTGTTAGAAGAAAAACAATTGGTGCTAATAAAAAAGCAATCTGAGAGAGTCAGTTGCCTATTGAACCTAGAATATCAAAAGAAACCTGGCTACCCCCAAATCTGAATGTAACATTTTGTTGCAATAAATCAACTTGTCTAATGTCTAAACATATGCTAAATAGAAAAAATACTGTTACTTCTAATCATATACAGTAGGTGAATAATATCTCACCAAACAATTCAATAACTGTGAAAGTCAATACTGTATATATGTTTAATGCTGCATATATATGCATATAGATTGTAAGCTTGCAGCAGGGACCTCCAACCTCTATGTCTGTCTCTTTTACCTAGTTTGTTCTTTCGGTGTTGTCAACATTTGCAATGCACAACAGAATCTGCTGCGCTATATAAGAAACATTAAAAAAAGAAATGGTACTTGTTTCCTATCAGGGCGCCCAGTACGCTGTAAGCGTACAGGGCTATTCTTCGTAGTAAAATCGTATTGCATTGCATCTCATGGGCAATTATAGTGCCATGCAATGCCATGCGATGCAATGCAATGCAATGCGATGCAATGCAATTTTTTTATGTAATTTATTCACTACTCTGTTGGCCCTAGGGGATTTTATAGGGTGCGATGCCATGCCATTAGCTATACACTTGTATGACATACAATGAGGTTTCACTGACCCCCCCCACTATCCACGCCACCCCGAAGCGTGGCGAGAGGTGGCGGAACGCGTCCTCCCGACCTTTTCATACACCCACTTTCCACGTCGGCATGGAGTTGATTTTATATAGTGTGGTGAGCGCAGAGAGCCACCGAGCCCGAAGTGTGGCGAGCGCACGCGGATTACTTTACATGTGTTCTGCGTCCCCTCGGGCGGCTCGCTGTGCTCGCCACACTATATAAAATCAGCTCCACACCCTATAAAATCGCTGGACGCCCTGCTAGGAAACAATTCCCAAATAAAAAAATAATAATGTATTACAGTGTCCATGCAAATCACAATATGTTGGAACAACTAGAAGTTTAAAACAAGGTTTAGAGAATACAGACTCAATATCCTCAAGAAAGTCCACAATCAAAGTATTCCTCGCTACTTTTCATCGATACATAACAGTGACCCCCAAGGCCTCTCCATGATGGGAGTGGAATGTTTTAACACCAAACATGGTGGTGATAGAGTCCATAAGTTATGTTCAGGTTAATCAGCCTGCATACTAAAATTAGATACTCTTCAACTAAATGGATTAAACGATGCCTTAGATTTCACCTGTTTAGATGAAAAATTACTATTGTCCCATTTTTTGAGACGTAACATAAAGAGTAGATTTTTGAGTATTTGTATCCTGCACTCGAAGCCAAACAATGCCAAACAATGCAACAGGTCCAGTGCTTGCTATCCTTGAGTTTCAGGAAATGTAGCCAGTACTGTATATGCAGCATTGGCATACATAGTCTGTTGGTTGTGCCGTTATTTACTATTACGTGCATGCTGCATATACTGGCTATATATATATATATATATATATATATATATATATATATATATATATATATATATATATATATATATATATATATATATATATATATATATACAGAGAACAATACTCAGGTGCAAAATCTCCTCAGACCAGCTTGTCAAATCTTCAGATGTGTGCAGCTTTTACATGGACCAACCAGGACCAGACAGAGAATCTCAAAAAGAATGAGAAAAGCGCACAATGAGCAAAAATATAACAGTTCTTTTACTGGATGTATAGGCTCACATACATGAAGGTTTAAAATAAACAGCTTGCCAGCATAGGGAAGATCACAGCATGCGGTATCACAGCTACACGGTCAAACAAACGTCCAGCGCCCGATCACCGTCTTCTGCAAACAGCCGCCGCTTGTTCTCCCTCACAGTTGGACGTCACTCTGTCCTCTCCGTAGGCCACGCCCAACGCGTTTCGTCTATGGACTTTCGTCTATATATATATATATATATATATATATATATATATGTATGTATAATATATATATATATATATATATATATATGTATGTATAATATATAAACGAGTATTCCGCAAGCAGCAGAAGAAGAGTCGGCACTCCTCTGCACTTGCACTTTATTCACATGCAGCACCACATCCTGACGAAATGCCCGGGGGGCCATGAAGCGTTGATGTCACTGTACCGCATGTAATGTATCTTTCTGATATTTAAATCCACCAGTTGGATCAGACTGTGGAGTGCCGACTCTTCTTCTGCTGCTTGCGGAATACTTGTTTATATGATCTTTGCTAATAGTACGGCACCCCAGCAATTACTCTTTCAAGAGTGCCAAAAAACATTGGCCCTTATTCTGGTTGGTGCGGCCAGAGCCGCACACGGGGCTCCAGCCGCACAAACCAATCCCCGCCCACCCTACGGATCGCCACGGCCGTCCGTACACGGACGGCTGGCGATCCGCATAAAAATGGTGGAGGCGTACGCCTCCACCATGGTGGGAGCTGCCCCCTGCATTCGATGGTCGTCGACCATCGAAGGCAGGTCCGCACGCCGCGGCAGCTCCCGCAAGCTGAGACCACACGGACAATCGTCCGTGTGGTAGCTTGTATGGGGGCTGAAAGCTGACATCCGGCGACGTCAGCTTTCCGCCCCCATGAGTTGCGTCATGGCCTCATTACCATGCATACGCCCCGCGTTTGCATGGGAACGCCCATGAAACGCGGGGCGTACACATAGGGAAATGAGGGCATGATGCCTCTCACGCCCCTATACGCCCCCTTTGCGGCGGACGAAATACGTCTGCGGCGAAGGGGGCTGCACATGCGCAGATTGACCTCTGCGCATGTGCAGTGTAAAAACATCGGCGGTACGGCCGCACGCGGGCCGTACCGCACGAACAAGAATAAGGGCCATTGCTATTACAGGTTGAGTATCCCGTATCCAAAATGCTCGGGACCAGGAGAATTTTGGATAACGGATTATTCCGTATTTCGGAATATTTTAATATTTCAATGATGTATTTTGAAGTATCTTGCATGTATGCTGTATAAACACATAATATACACACAAATATATTTTATTACCACATAAAATACACACAAATATATTTTAATTGTTCAAAAAACAAGGTTTCAAAACGTGAAACAAAATGTGTGTACTATCTCAGATATTGAATTTTAATGCCAAGCAATCATTGTCTTGCACAAATATAGTGCCAGTTACATATCATGTCCCCAGTGATGCTGTTACAAATGTCTCCAGTGAGTTTTTAGCAAAAAAAAAAATTTTTTTTCACTTTCTGGAATGTCCGTATTTCTGAATAATTCGGATAACGGATATTCGGATACGGGATACTCGACCTGTATATATATATATATATATATATATATATATATATATATATATATATATATATATTTTTTTTTAATATATATATATATATATATATATATGCAGCATGGGGGGTTGCGGCGACACTCAATAAAAGACACAGCAGATGGTGCTTGGTCACATACATTTCAAAGCCACGAGGCTCGTTTATCAAGGTGTATGGTGGAGAACATACACCTCAATATACACCTTGATAAAGGAGCCTCGTGGCTTTGAAATGTTGGTGACCAAACACTGTCTATTGTGTCTTTTATTGAGTGCCGCCGCAACCCCCCATGCTGCATATACTTCAGACAGCTGCACGCTGCCTAACGCTGGAGGGCACCTTTTTATTCAGCTGCTGACTTACCAGTTCTACAAAAGGGGAGTGCCACCAGAATATTTAATTCATGCAGATCTAGGATATGTTATGTTAGTGTTCCCTTTATTTTTTTGAGCAGTGTATATATATGTGTGTGTATATATATATATATATATATATATATATATATATATAATATATATATATATATATATATATATATATATATATAGAGAGAGAGAGAGAGAGGGTGTAGAGCAGCACTCACTCAGATGAAATAAAGCTGACACCACGCAGGGTGTCGGCTTTATTTCATCCGGGTGAGTGCTGCTCTACACCCCCTCTACATTGTTTCTTATTGCAGCACCCCGATCAGCTATTTCCATTGCTGGTGGAGTGCACGTTTCCCCCACCTGCTTAGGGAGTTGAACTGTGCACTTCCTCTACACTGAACCCATATTTGATTGCTGTTTGCTGTTGGTCCCAGCTTCACCATTCCGAATGTGCTAATCTCCTTCTAAACCTTGAAGATGTACTGAAGGTTATTTTCTAAAACGCCACATTGGACCACCATATCCTTTTGATGGAAACTTTTTCCCCTCAGAATAGTGGAATGATTTCTTGTGGAGGATAGTGGAGCTGGCACCCTCTCCCTCACTCTCCCTGATTTCAACTTGGGACCTGCTGCGGACGTCTTTAGCCTGGTGTTACAGGAATTCTTTTTACCACAATCGGTGGTTACATGCCTTTTATCCTGTTTGTTTGTAAGTGTCCTGCGAGACTGTTAAACTGTCATATTTTTTAAACATATTGCACTATGTTTGGCGATGTTTTGTGTTTTATCAGGTTAATATCTTGGTGCTAAAACTGATTGGACATCAGACACGCAGTGGAACAACTTGATTTTGTGCGCAATTTTACACTATTTTTTATGATATGAATTATATCACCTAAGCGCCCATATACACTAATGGGCCCCACACACAGGGCGATATTAGGCCGTTTTCTGAGCGATTTTACATAATTTCTATGCATCGCTCAGAAAATGGTAGAGAATTGCTGTGTGTGTGGCACACACAGCAATTCAAAGCGCGTCCCCGCCGCATCGAATCGGGCCACAATTAATAACAGACAGGCTGGTCAATTCAGAGCACTCGCTCAGAAAATCGCCAGCATATTAGGCAGTGAGTGGGCTTTCTGAGCGAGTGCTCTGAATCCTGTCTGTCCCTCCGCCTGCCAGTCTGCCGGCCGCCGGCTGTCAGGTGAGAAGAAAATGCCTCCCCATATGCACACCCGTCCGCCGAAGTCCACCTACCCGCCGCTGTCTGCCCGCTGTCAGGTGAGGACATGGGAATCCCACTTGACTTCCCATAAGCACGCCCGCCGATGTCCACCTACCCGCCTGCTCGCCGATGTGCACCCGCCGCTGTCTGCCCGCTGTCAGGTGAGGACATGGGAATCCCACCTGACCTCACATATACAGGCCCGCCCGCCGCTGTCCGCCCGCTGGCTGGTGAGGAAGTAGGGATCCCACCTGTGACCAGCCCTCTGTTATGTACCATATTCTTGGTTGTGCTAAGATAGGTTGGAAAGCTTCAGGTGGTCCAGGCTGGCTCAGGGTGGTCAGTGATTGGATTGTCACTGGTCAACTGACTTGGACTGTCATGGTAATGCTGAGGACCCAGTGCCAGTGTTTGCCCCAGGAGGATATATCACACCTCCCAAATGTGGCCATTACAGCAGGACCAATTCTCTAGAGGAGAAGAGGGACCCCAAGGGTAGGGGGGCCCACTGGGGGTATAAATAGGGCAGTATGGTTGATGTAATGGTTAGCATTACTGCCTCACAGAACTGAGGACATGGGAAGTGCTTTTATGAAAGAAATTTACAACAGATAAGGACTTGCGCA
Organism: Crinia signifera; assembly: GCF_055691185.1. Lineage (NCBI taxonomy): Eukaryota > Metazoa > Chordata > Amphibia > Anura > Myobatrachidae > Crinia > Crinia signifera. The sequence continues at coordinate 230,840,728 of NC_139219.1, read as the reverse complement.
CTATTTTTTGTTGATATATATATATATATATGTATATATATATAAACAGCGGAGGTCTGGCACTCCAATGTAGCAGTAGAAAGCTGCAGCCGGTGCCTTCACAAGGGGGTTAGTATAGCAACTGGGGGTGCGGCACTCACGGCTTTGTTTTAAAGAAATCAACACACTGTGACACGGTTTAAGGTGATCTTCTTCGTGTCACGGTGTGTTGATTTCTTTAAAACGAAGCCGTGAGTGCCGCACCCCCAGTTGCTGTATATATATATATATATATATACAGTGGTCGAAGTGGGGCGGTATACGGGGGTATGGCATACCCCCACTTTAATCTGAAGATAAAAAAAAAAGTTTTTTTTCCCCCTCAGGATGCTCTCTGATCACTCAGCAGCACATATTGTGCTTTTGTAATACCCCTGTACAACGGGGCAGTCTGGCAGGGGACGTTGATGGACAGGGGGGTGTCCGAAGGTGCGCACTATATTCACTCTTTACTTTTCCATACCCCCACTTCAAAATTTCCATACCCCCACTTCAAAATTTCCACTTCGACCACTGTATATATATATATATATATATATGTAGTAGTAAATAAACAGACAGCGGCACTCATAGGAATTTCAAAGTTGTATTCGAAAAACGTGACCAATACAACTTTGAAATTCCTATGAGTGCCGCTGTCTGTTTATTTACTACTACACCTCTGATCCAGAAGGCACCAAGGTCAATTTACTGATGTGCTGGAGTGCCGGGCCGCATCTACACGTCTATATATATATGTATATATATATATATATATATATATATGATCCTGGTTCGGTGGCACTCCAAATAAACTCTCAGTGTTTATAGAAGGCCATTAATTTGACCTACGGGGGCACCCTTAAAAGTATCCACTGCACTTGACGGCTGTGCTGCTCTTCTGTTCGATATATAGAGAGAGAGAGAGAGAGAGAGAGAGAGAGAGAGAGAAGGTGACACTCCCCCAGGCTTTAGTTCAACCCCTTATTTACATTTTGAATACTTATTTTGGTACTTGTTTCCTAGCACGGCGCCCGTCGGGTCCCATCGCATACCATAACTTAAGGTATCAGGTAACGCCACACCACGATGAACGCCAACCGCGAGGGGCGGCGGTACACGTCCTCTGACCTTTTCATACCCCCACTATCCATGTTGGCGTGGAGTTGATTTTATATAGTGTGGCGAGCGCAGTGAGCCACCGAGCCCGAAGCGTGGCGAGCGCAGTGAGCCCCACGAATAATAATACCTGCGAAGTAATGCGCGTGAGCTCACCGGGCTCGGTGGCTCGCTGCTCTCGCCACACTATATAAAATCAACTCCACGCCGACGTGGATAGTGGGGGTATAAAAAGGTCGGAGGACGCGTACCGCTGCCCCTGGCAGGCTCGCTGCGCTCGACACGCTTCGGATTGGCGTTCATCGTGGGGTGGCATTAAGAATGGGGGGTATATGACCCATCAGGGTGGGTATACAATGAAAATTGGGGTCTGGGGGGCATTTAACATTGGGCCCAATGTAAAATCGGGTCTCAGGGACCATTTTACAATTTTCAATGCGATTTTTTAGGACCCGATGGATACAATCAAAATCGCAGGCGCCGTGCTAGGAAATAAGTACCATTTACTAAAATGGAAAAACTAAAATTTCATATTTGTATTTTGACTACGACTGCATACGGCTGTTTCAGCCATATGCAAAGTCGTGTTCCGGAGGGGTATTTACAAAGCAGTCATATACGACTGCTTTGTAACCCTCCGATGTCGTAGTAATTCGTATTAGCTGGCTGTATATACGGCCGCTAATATGAATTCCTACAGGCAGTCTGCACGGATCAGTCAGATCTGTGCAGGCTGCAAGGTGTAAAAAAAATTTGTAAAATATATATTTTTTAAAACAGCGTGGGGTCCGCCCCCCCCACAGCCTTAACCTGCACCAGGCTGAAAGAGCCGGAGCCAGTAATAAAAAATCAGGAAACCCGGCAAATAGGGGTTCCCCGATTTTTAAAAACCAGCCCCAGGCTCCAGGTCCGGGGCTGATTCCCAAAATACGGGGGACAAAATGAGTAGGGGTCCCCCATATTTTAAGAACCAGCCCCAGGCCAAACCAGCCAGGGTAATGCCACAGCCGGGGGGAGACTTTTTATACAAGTCCCCCCGGCCAAAGCATTAACCCCCTGACCGGTCAGCCTGGCCAGGGGCCCTGGGGGAGTGGGGACTGGGACTTGTGGTTCTCCAAGTCCCAGCTTGCGGGGGAGGCTTGCTGGGACTCATAGTTCCACAGTTTTAAACAATCGTTTTTAAATCAATTTTTTTTACACTCAATCAGCCCGATGGTCACCGCACAGGGCTACCGGGGACAGCACCAGGCTTCAGCCTGGTCAGGTAAGTCCTGGAGGGTGGGACCCCTTTATTGGGGGGGTCCCCTCTTCCCCAGGGCCCCTGGCCAGGCTGACCGGTCAGGGGGTTAATGCTGTTGCCGGGGGACTTGTATAAAAAGTCTCCCCTCGGCTGTGGCATTACCCTGGTGGCTGGTTTGGCCTGGGGCTGGTTCTTAAAATACGGGGGACCCCTACTCATTTTGTCCCCCATATTTTGGGAACCAGCCCTGGACCTGGAGCTGGTTTTAAAAAATCGGGGAACCCCTATTTGCCGGGTTCCCTGATTTTTTATTACCGGCCCTGGCTCTTTCAGCCTGGTGCTGGATCTGACTGATCCGTGCAGGCTTAAAGCAGATACGACAGGAAAATAAGGTGTATTTTCCTGCCGTATTTTCGTGGCTGTTTCACGCCAATTAGCGGCCATATTTTCAATACGGCTGCTTAGTAAATCAGGAACCACCATTCTTTTGAATGGTGATTCCTGTCGATGGTGTAGACATTCGTATTTGTAAATACAAATACGAATGTGCCATCTTTAGGAATACGAAATGCCGTATTTTCGGGATAGTAAATCCCGAAAATACGAATGTGTAAAAAATAGATGTATTTCTACCTACGAATACACCTATTTTTTACAAATTCATATTAGTAAATTTCTCCCGTAGTGTATGATCACTGCTTGTACTCTTGTGCACACTATCACCCATATTGGGACATTTTTGTCATTCTTTCTATTTTTTTGCACACCGTATTTGTGATATCTATCTATCTATCTATCTATATATATAGGCCCCTTGAAGAAGTCACATAGATGAAATGCGTCGGGTAATCTACCTCCTACCTTCTCAAAAAGATAAGCGTTCTTTATTGAATTTGCTGCTATTATTACTTGTACTCTTTATTCAATATATTTTGTATTTTTTATATATCCCATTTTTTATCTAATTTACATATATACACCCCCTTTTTTCATATGTTTTTATGTGTCCTTGACTCCCAAGTGCCCATTTTTTAGTCTAAAATTACTTTTAGTCTGATCTCTTAACAGTCCTCCCCCCTGGTCGTGTTTTTTTATATATGTCTTATATTGTCATAATAAATTAATCTTTTATTCGCTATTTCTATCTATTTTTTTACAATAATTAGTCGCCAAGGTCTTATTTCTTCCTTGCATATATATATATATATATATATATATATATATATATATATATATACATACACACACACACAAACCAACAATAGTTTCTTCAGCGCCCAATGTATATGATAGTCTTAACTCAATTAAATAAACTTATATAAAAGAGAATAAAACAGAATACACTTCTAACTTGAGTTTTTTTTTTTTTCTTCAAAAGTTGTGATCCGTACCCAATGCGTTTCTTCTCTGTACGAGACTTCATCAGGGATTTTTTTTTATCTTCAAGGTATAAATGTCTATCTTGACTCAAAGATAGTCACAATCTGGTATAATGGGACTCCCGACTAAATAGCAAGTAAGCAATCAATTTTTCCACTACAAGGCTCTATTTCCTATGGTTAGATCTATGCCTTGAGGTAATTAGATGAAAAGGCTATACTTCCTTTATGAGGAGTGAGGTCCCATAGGACATATATTAAAAACACCTCTTATAAATATCAAATAACAGTGGACCATAAATCAGATAAATTCTTCAAATTTGTAGACCATTTGGATAAAGACGGACAAATGGAAATATTCCAGTAATTGCTAGTGCTGTGACAAATCTTCCAATTCAAAGAAACAGTGCAAAATAATTTTGAAATAGTGAGAAACTGAACTGATTATTTCCTGAGACAACAAAAAACACATGGTGAATTCATAGTCATTGATGTTCAAACTGACCTAAGTCATGAGGGATGACACAGTGAGCACAGTACAAAATTCAGCAGGGATTTTACAATAGTTTATTTCTCTTGGCATCACAAATTAGTGCTCAGTCTGTGCACCAGTTGAAATGTTTCTGTTGTTACCGAGGACCTAATTCAGACCGGATTGCAGGACAAATTTGTTTTCATAATGGGCAAAACCATGTACAGATGGTACATTTTAAACTGTGTTTTAAGAATTAGACTAGATTGCTTAGAAATTAAGCATAGATCGCTCCATGTGTATACCCCCGAGTGTTGTACGGTCCTCTGTCTCACCATCGCCTGACTAGATCTTTATTACATTTAGTTAACATTCGGCCAGACAATTTTGACTAGATCATCAATATCTCCTAGAAAGTCAGCCAGAATTGCCCCGTGTGTACACAAAGCCTTCTGTTCCAATGTATTTGGCCACAGCTGGGGAAGGCAGCATGAAATTAGCTGTCTTATCTCTGATGACTAACTACATCTCTATTAAGGACTTGGCTTAGTGAAAATTGGGTCTTGTATGTACACCCCTTAAGGAGACAATATACACAAAATTCTGTCTGGCTAAAGACAAAGCTACAGACTATAAATCCGATGTTTTACTATAATCGGAACCACAGGAGAACAGTGATAAGTCTAGTATGAACAACATTGGTCGTGAAATGTGCACCCAACATTATTTTAAGGAAGTTGTCCTGAAGCCTTTTTATGCAAAGACCGTATTACATGTATATGTTCCAGTGGAACATTGTTAGTGTATTGTGTGTTGGGCAAACTCGGAAATCTTCTTATTTTGGATAGCGGTGTAGACCTGAGTATCAATTTAATTAAATGATATGTCTGATTTATCTTCATAACTTCGAGTTGCCTTGGGGTACATTTACTAATATAGGTGTTCTATTGAAGATGGGATGTTCTACTTCATATTCTACATATTATCTTCTAGAAGATGCTAAATCAAGAAGTAGAATCTGCTTGGTTGGGCAACATTCCATCTTCAATATAACCCCATCTTAGTAAATTTACCCCCGTTAATATATACCCTAAGGTGGCAGATACATTCACGATATCTATAAAGATAAAAAGCATTCTGAATAAAAACTGCTCCCATATGCGTATACTTTTATTGAATATCTTTTAATAAGATACCATGTTTTTTTACACTTGAAATATTTGGGTGAACACTTACAATTGGATAAAAAGATTTTCCATATAAGAAGCATTAACTTACAACACAACTGCAACAAAATCCGACATCTTTTATAAGGTAGAGGTATTTACGTTTTGGAAAACAAACTAGAATTTTAAAAATAAAAAGGATACAGAGAGTAGCAAAATGTGGTCAGAGTACAGTTGATGCTGTTCTAGCCACAGTCTATTCTTAGTGTGTGACAGTCAGTGCATGCCCTTGGCAGTGAATAGGGGTTCTTCTGTGGTTCGGTTATTTGGTTCCATGGTATCAAAAGTTTATTTGGAAACATTAATTTTCTTAGTTGTGTCAAACATATTTTATCCTGTTATTCTAGCAAGGAACCATTGTAATAGGCTAATGAAGCAGTTAGCTTTACATACAGTAGGTTCTGCACTGTAATTGCACATTTGGGTTTCGGTTAGGCACTTTACACTAGTGGAGGATATACAACATATACTGTATGGTCGCAGATGTAAAAAGCCTAGTAAAGAGTTAAGGTGCCCACACACTAGAACGATTTTTTTGTCCGATTTTCAAAAAATCAGGGCCGATATCGGTCCGATGCGCGCTCTCGTGGATCTTTAGCTGAATCTTCTGATCTTACGTGCTGCACAAAAGATCAGAAGATTTAACAAAAGATCCATAGGAACACACACGGGATCTTAAGAAAAATCTTTGGTAAAGATGTGCGCTTGCCTGAAATCTTTGGTCCAGGGCGGACCAAAGATTTGAAGGCTAATTTATGCGCCCATCTTAAGATTGCAGATCTTTCTAGTGTGGGGGAACCTTTAAAGTGTAGATAAAGTAAAAGGTGATAACGCACCAGACAATCAACTTTGTTTGATAAATGACAGTTGGAAGATGATTGGCTGGTGCGTTATCACCTTCCACTTTATCTCCCATTTATCTCTTCACCAGGCTTAATAAATCAGCTCAACTGTGCATACTTTTGCATTTTGGCTCAAACAAGCTACAGTATTTTAATTCTGTATTCAGCTCTGCAAATGTATATAGACAGAACTGGGGGTTATCTCTTTCCTTTTGCACACACAGTAGAATTAGAAAAGAAGACCATTCCTCACATATAAAGAGAAGCTATGAAATAGGCTTGGACAGTACTCATACTTCCATACAAGTAGGGCTGAGAACAATTCGCTTTTCCCTGTGCATACTGTGTTGGTTACACATGCTATATTAAAACACATGTGCATTAGGTCAAATGTTATTTTGATTTATGAACTGTAGTCCTTCTTTTCCTGTCCTAGTCCCCATGGTGCACATAGGTTACATTTCTTCCATTTGGTATATCTTCATGTTCAAACGCTGGATTAGTGTAAACATTAGAGTCACCATTGGCCACCTTGCTATTGCCATAGACTGTAGTTCCAACAGGTGGCCACCGGGTGTCTGCTTCCAAAACTGCCCTTAATTTTTTGTAATTACTTCCAGGTTTTAACTTAAGACATCTTTTCAAAGCCAGCCAGAGAGCTCTGTTATCCAGGATAAATTCCTGAAAAAAAAAGAAAAAATATGATGAGACATTCGAACACTGAAGTCATTAAATTAAAGGAGTTATGCATGAGTGAAAACTGATTTTTACATTCTAGGTTTGCAAGGTTGTAACTTATTGCTTTTGTTCTATGGGGTCATTCTGGTCCCTCGGTTTCCTGCTTGTCCGCATGGGAGACCGATGATAAGCCTCAGCACATATTCTCACATGTGCATGTGCAGGGCTTCTTGCGCATGTGCTAGCACGGGGGGTGGGGGTGATGGTGGCAGTGTTGGAGGTGGGGCATGGCAGCACCCAGTGTTTCATGTCGTTTAACTACAAATGCTAAGCGTTCCCATGCAAATGCAGGAGGGTCACAGTGTCCAGGAGAAGTCATTCCATTGTCATTGACGATCAAACGATTTCTCCTGCTCCGGGCACATGCGAGGGGATGCGTTTTCATATCACATAGCAGAAATTTGGTGAGGTGGTGCCACAACTGCTCGGTAAGCTGCGAGCTTCGCAGTTTACCAAGCAGATCAGAATCAGGCCCCAAGTCTAATCATGGCAAATGGAATGGTGCAATGTATTCTTATTATGTCATTTAGGTTTGTTCTGTAAGTACACTATATATTTTTTTTTTTTAAAGTAACTTTATAAGTTGTGCATTACAGGATTGAATATTCATGTGGGCTGTATATGTTGTGTTCAACTGGGTGCGGTCTACTAGTATTTATAGGGCGGTATTCAATGTGAATACTGGCGAGGTGCAGCGAATCCTGTTTAGGATTCGCTGCACATTCGCCACGTTCCGGAGCCTCGCCGGCTCTGGTATTCAACGAGTCAGGGGCTTGCTGCCCCTGACCGGCGAATATGAGTTCCTGTGGCGAACGCCGCAGGGAGCCTGAGGACGGTGGCAGGCAGGGAGATGGAAGTCTCTCTGCCTGCCCCAGAGCGTATGTGGGGGTGGGGGGTGGGCTCCCCGGGTGCCAGGCAGCACAGGCTGCCCCCCGGGGGTGCCAGCAGGGGACCGGGTATATTCACTACACCCGATCATGCATATGTAACGATCGGGTGCAGTGAATATATGAATATCTAATGAGCGGCTCGGCTCCGGCGCCCCCTGCTGGCTGGTCAGTGTAAAAAAAATATATATATATATATTTTTTTAATTAAATATATATTCATGTGCTTACAGCACATGAATAAAAATAGCATGCCCGTCCTCAGAATAAAATTCCTGATTTTTTGACACCAAATGTAAAAAAACAAAACACTTTATTTTAAAAGTTCACATTCCACTTCACCATAAAAAGATAGCGATTGCTACTCGGTGAATCATGGCAAAAAAAAAACTTGAAATGTATTCGCCATCTGGTCATTGAATAGGGTGATGCACCGTTTTTGTCAAAAATTCGCCTTACAGCACAAAATCTCCATAAAAACCTGGCGAATCAACCTCATTGAATACCGCCCATAGTGGTTATTGGCCCAATGGAAGAAATATTACCCAAAGGTAAATATTGCAGGTGCTTGTGAGATGGGGTGTTGAGCTAGCTGCTCACTCACTGGGAAGGTCAAAATAGAATACAAAGGAAAACAGCGGTTGGTGGAGCGCTAAATAAACTGTATTTTAAGTTAAGATACTTCTTAATAAATTCATCAATTGGGTATCACATACAAAATGGGTATTTATTCTGACATATAATTAGACATTATTGTATAGACAGATCATATGCAAATATTAATAATAAATAATGATGAATAAAAAATGAATAAAAATAAATAAATTAATAAAATACTCTATCTTGCAGTTATTGGTCCTCTATTTAAGCTAATACTGTACATATAAAATCAGTGGGAAAAAAGCAGGTCAGTAACAATTCCCCACATTTCTTAAATATTGTCACCTATTTCATGTAATGTTAATGTCTCTGCAGGTTGTGGGTAGACTGCCCCAAAGGGATCTTGTAATCTCTGGGGTTCGTTCCCCATTCAAGCCATCTGTTCTAATTGAAGGCTAAATACAAGGATTAAAGTCAGGTGCAAACTGAAGCAACAGGGATTTTTTCCAACATCCCCATCAGCCCAGATCACCTGTACACACTAGAGCAATGTTATGATGGATGAAACGATCAATGTTAAATCCTTCATTAAGATGCATAGAGTCGCTATGTACTAACATGATTGCAAGCTACCAAGGGATAATTCTAAATTATATTCAGTACTTGAAGATTTGAGCATGATCACAAATAACTTAATTATAATTGGGTAACCTACCCAGACAAATACTAATTTAATTGTTTTCCAGAATTTGGCATTTAAAGCTATTAATCTGGAATAATAAAATTTTATGAATATTTGTTTTGAAGATCACATTGGTTTCTATTGTCTATTGTGTGTGTTATGCACATGAATGCCACACAAATTATTAAGGGTTGTGCATCTTGCGGCCATCATTGTGTAGTAACGTCACATACTCCTCACCCTACTTACGCTCTTTTAAGCAGTTAATTGCAAACAATGATACTGACCTCCACCACGAATGAAGCAACAAGACATATAACCAACATCACTAGCATGTGGATCCTCCAGCTAGTTGGCATGCAAGCGAGCTATGAAAGTAAAGCAATTCTTATTAATGTGTTTTACACACAGACAACTTAGAAATATCACGTTTGATATTATTCAGATCATGTTAAATTATTCATATCATAAAGAATATATTATTCTAATCATGTGTATAGTCAAAAATTCACCAACAAATCATATTTGTGTGTGCAGACACTCTTTGAAAAAGCTCCAGCCTGAGTGAAACACGTTAGTGTTTTTTTTGTACCCTTGTACAGCTGAGTGATCAGAGAGCATCCTGAGGGGGAAATCTTCAGATTAAAGTGGCGGTATGGCATACCCCCGTATACCGCCCCACTTTGACCACTGTATATATATATATATATATATATATATATATATATATACACACACACATGTATACGTGTGTGCAGGGCCGGATTTGTCACTAGGCCCGTGAGGCACGGGCCTAGGGGTGGCACCTGTTATGGGCGGCAGCTGGCAGGCACCTGCTGTCGCCCAGTTTGTCAGTCTGACACTCCTTTACAGAGCGGCAGCTTGCCGCCGCTCCTCAGTGCAGGGAGGAGCTCTCTATCCTCTCTGCCTCCTCACAGCTATGCCAGTGTGCTCAGCAGCGCTGCTGCTGGTTCTTTGGCTGCCGCTGTACCTGTCCAACTCTGGGCAGCAGCGCCCGCACTGCAGCCTGAAGCTACAGAGACCCGTCCCTCCCTTCTTCCGAGCAGGGCATGTGCCCTGCTCACACGCTGACAACGTGAAACTCCGGAGTCCGTCCATCTGCCACTGCCTGCACTCAGGTTACGAGCCCTACCTCCTCTCCTCTCTTCATGCTGCACGGAGCAGAAAGTGTCTGGAGCACTTAACTGTTTGCATCCTGTCTATAAAAGTGCTAATAAAGTGTTATGATAAACGTGTGTGCCTTCAAGGAGTACACTAGGTGCTACATATGTTGTTGGTGACTGAGTGCTGGTGTTTTTTTTTTAAACTATGGCATATACACACACACACACACGTGCACATATACATACATATATATATGGAGGGGGGGGGGGGCGGCCCAAACTGTTGTGCCTAGGGGCGGCCTGACCCCTAATTTCGCCCCTGCGTGTGTGTGTGTGTGTGTGTGTGTGTGTATATATATATGTATGTATATATATATATATATATATCCTAAAAATAAACAGTTTAACTCAGCCACACTTACTTGCTATGTAGCTGTATACCAGTGGCTGCTGTGACACATACTGTCACACTGGGAATGGGGATCCATGCTTCAGTGAAAATACCGCCTCTGTCTGCAGCCTGCGCACCAGCCAATCAGGGTACCGCGGGCTGCAGTTTCAAATATCATCGTTGCTCAGCTGTCCAGACTAGCTCTGCATGCCGCAAAGGCACCTGACGCGAGCTGTCAGTGTGCCCACTGCCTGGCAGTAGGGACAAGGGAGGGCAGCGGCGCGGATCGGATCAGTAATAGAAATCCGATCCGCAGTGTGGCAGCTGCAGAAGACCCTATGATAGCTTCGGCGGTGGCCGGGATTTGTTGCTTGAGGCCGAAGTTCCTTTTGCGAGTGCCTGGTCTCTGTGCCCCCCCCCCCAGGAGTTACACCACTGGGGACCGCCTATACCAGGGGATGGAGGCACAGATGGACAAATCAGCCTGCGCTGAAGCTGCTACAGTCTACTGCCGCTCTGGGAGACAGCCAGGTTCAGAGCGGACCTCTTCACAACATACACAGCCGGGCAGTACACAGCCATCTCTGTCCGGCTGTCAATGCTTTTAATTGTGTGCGGCCGATGGTCTGATGGGTGGTCCGGTGCACCCCCGGACCACCCCCTAGATTCGCCTATGGTGCCCACAGCAGGTTGTAGGACGGAGGGCAGCAGACTATCATCACCGCCAGCTTCACATATGGCTACAGCCCTCCCACCTTCCCACAAACTACAACCAGCTTGTAACATCACTGCAGCCTGTGACCAGATCCCTGGAGAAACAGCGAGTACAGTACTTTGCACACATATACAACACAGTGTAACAAAAGTGGAAACAAGTTACTATAATTCCATTTAAGGAATTAACAATGGGTTTCCCCTTTCTTTCTTATTTGGGACGTTATTTCCCATAAACAGTGGAGTACAAGTGTGGTCCAATTCACTCAGTTTGGGTCCATAGATTACCTTTCATAAAATTGATATTGCCTGCATGTTATTATTAAGCAATTCTTTATTTGAATTTTCTTATTGTCCTATGTATTCAATGTGTTATTAATATTTAAGGGGTTTATTCTAGTTCATTCTTTCTGACAAAATCCTTCTTAGATGGACAAAACCTTGTGCACTGCAGGGGGGCAGATGTAACATGTGCAGAGAGAATTAGATTTGGGTGAGTTTTTTTGTTTCTGTGCAGGGAAAATACTGACTGCATGATTTTACACTGCAATATAGATCTCACTTTGAAGAAAAACCCCACCCAAATCTAATTCTCTCTGCACAAGTTACATCTGCCTCACCCGCAGTGCACATGGTTTTGTCCATCTAAGAAGGATTTTGTCAGAAAGAATGAACTAGAATAACCCTCTAAGTTAGGTGGCAACCTACAATTTATTGAAAAACATAATTTGTTTTAAAAAATTGTTATTAATAAATTCATGTGTGTTTGATGGTAATCCAGACCTTTTTGCACCCTTAGTATAAGTGCAGTCTTTTTGTTGTTCACTGATACAGTAATACTAGACAGTGCCTCCCCAGCCATTGACCTCACTGCACATCACTGACACAAGCACACACACAGTATTTAAATTACAATTTATTACTTTGTCTTAAATATGCTTACCTCTAAAACGACATACAGTTCCTTGAAATTTGCGAATATGAAAAACAAGGTGAGGGTAAATTCTAATATTAGCGTAGCCACAAATATGTCTATAAAAAAGAAAAATGGATAGGTCATTTAGCACATCCTGTAATGCTGACATGCTAAAAGATAAATAATAGTGTACAGTGGGTGAAAGGAATAAACAATAAACAAAAAGCACTATTGCAAGGTTTAAAAAAAATCTCTCTCTTCACAGAAACTCAATAAAGTACCTTTAGGATATATTCTTTATACGTTTCAAAAAACTTACATAGCTTGGCATGTTGAGCTACATACATATTTGTGTTATTGTGCCATGTATGGCACAATTTGTCATGCCTTCGACTCTGCAAAAGTCACGCTTTGTGATTTTTCAAAAAATTTGCTTATTTTGTTTATACAAATTCTACTGCTGCAAAAAAAATTTGAATCCATCTACTTGCTACATTTGGAAAAACAGCTAAGCCGTGTTTTGCATGTTGTGCCAAATTGAGAAAAATAGCAAAAGTGGACACATCTGTATTAAAAGGCCAGGTTTTTTTTAAGGTAACTTAAACAAACAAAAAGTAACATAGAGATAAACTCTTCAAAATTTAAAAGGTATGGGGGGGGGGGGGGATTTGCTAAGATGGAAGTTCTATTTAAGATGAGCTGTTGCTATGGGCAAGAAGGTGCTTGTCAGCACTGGGGTTTTCTGTGTCCCCGGATTTGACCGTGGTGGATCAGTGGAGGGCGCTGGGAAACGGAAGGAGGGTGGCTTGAGGTATGGAGTACTGCACTAGGACACCAGGGAGCAGCTGGACCAGAGAGTTATCGGAAACCAGGAACAGGGGCGCGAAGTCTAACTTGTTCACCAGGGAGCCCCACAATGAGCTTTGGACTTGGCTGCGTCTGATACGCAGATCGTGGCCCCCTGCCATGGTCCTCTGGCAGCAGCTTGCTGGTGCTGAGGATGTTGATAGGGAACTGAGGGATGTCTTGTAGGCCTGATAGCCAGTAGGAGTTTGTCGATGGCCTAGAAGCCGGAGAGAACTGATGACAGCCTGGGAGCCAGTAGATGTGATAACGGCTTGGGAGCCGGAGATACTTTGGAGACGGCCTGGGAGCTGGTAGAAGTGTCAACAGTTTTGGAGCCGGATATACTTTGGAGACGTCCTGGGAGCCAGTAGAAGTGTTGATGGCCTGGGAGCTGAAGATACTTGGAGACGGCCTGGGAGCCGGTAGAAGTGTCGATGGCCTAGGAGCCAGAGATACTTGGAGATGGCCTGGGAGCCGGTAATACCTTGCAGATGGCCTGAGAGCTGGTAGGAGTGTCGACGGCTGGAGATATCAATGTCCAGGACAGGGATGGTAAAGTCTCTGGTGTGCACAACAGCTGGTGGTCAACTCTGGATGTCGGCAGTCAGGATACAGATGGTAACTGTCACTGAAGACTGTAGTAATGGGTGGCCGATCCAGGTGTTGACGGTACTGTCGACAGTCAGGACATTGAAAAAGACCTCAGTGGAGGTTAAAAGCGCTTGGAGCTGGGACTTCATCTTGGATAGTGTGTCTGGATTGTGTGGATTCTGTGCCTGCTGCTGTGTTTGTTTGACGGTGAAACCCGGGATCACTGTCATTCTCTTTGCAAACTATGAGGACTGGATTGTTCATCCATGTTCTACACCACATCGGGTAACAGGCCATTCTACCATTCACCTATCTTTGATTTATCATTTCTGTATTGTATGTTTTTTACATTAAATGGTATTACACTATTTTGCCATTTTTGAATTCCTTTTTGGGGAGAGTTTACATCACTCACCAACCACCTAAGGAAAAGGGGTACCCAATCTGGTGATACAGAAATTGAATATACAGAGGTGGAGAAGAGGAACGTTGCTATATTAAGAGGGATGTACGGTATTTATTCATATACCTTTGTTATCTTTTAAATTGGGAGAAGAGGATCGTACCTCGATTCAAAGGGAGGTATTATCCTATCAAGCGTCAGTGGAGGGGACATTCTACTTTTTGTTTCTGAGGACATTGAGATGGTAATAGTCTTGAAGGCTATAACAATGAGTAGTTGATTCAGGGGTATACAGTATTGTCAATGGTCCGGACTAGAGTCGGTGATAGTCTCTGATGCAAGGTAACAGGTTGGCCCTAAAACCAATATATGGTACTAGCCTGGGATCTAGCAAAGTAACAGGTTGGCCTAGTAGCCAATATATAGTTCTAGCCTGGGAGCTAGCAAGGGACAGCTAGCCAGGGCCAGCGTTGAACTCTGCTGGGGATAGCTGGGCACTTTCAACCGCAGGGATGTAGTAAGCAGAAGAACTGGTAGATGGTGGATGTACCAGGTAACAGCAGCAGGACACTGAAGGTGGAATCACTGGGAGATCACACAGGGATCAGAATGAACATGTTGTTCAAGGCAAGGAGGCTGGGCTAGAACCCTGGCTTATATCCCCGTTGCCTATCTCTGATTGGCTGCAAGCCGCAGCAGCAATCAGAACTAGGAAGTAGCTGGAATTACCTGGATTCTGACACATGTAACAGGGTCAAGGTTCAGGCCAGCAGACAGCGCGATTGGCCCATACTGTCAGCTGACCAGAGGTGTCATGGCAGCGTCCATGCAGCATAATGGACCCTGCACCGCGATTTGTGACAATGCTAAATAAATAAGAGGTAGATTCTGATTGGTTACCCATAGCAACATCCTGTTATATATTTTTGTAAAGTGTTCTACATCTGTGTATTCATCATAAATAACCATTTATAATTATAGTACATTTATATTTAAATCATGATGTAACTCACAGTTTGTATACAATGGTTTACGGAATGGCTTTCCCTTGGAGAAGATGAAGGCCAAGATAACCAGGTGCACAGCAGTAAGTAGCCAAAGAGAGGAGTTCTCAAAACTTACAAAGTTCCTCGTAGTTCTTTTATCAACTAGGTCATATGTTCGATTTATATTAAGGCTTGTGTTCCCTGGATAACATGCACTGACAAAGAGAGAAATAACAGCCATTATCTCAGCACATCTATGTTACTTGTGATCTAGGATCTTTCTTTCCTGCTCTAGGATGACTGGAGTAAATAGGAAACAGATTAGAAATGGCATTAAGGCAAGAATTATTACATTTAGGATCCATTAATATAAATGATTGACAGCTAATTGACAAATAATCGTAAACAGCATTAACAAACATCAGACAGAAGGGTAGTTCTAAAGGACCGTTTGATACACAATTCAGGCAGTTGTAAAGGGGCAAACCATATTGTAGTCCTAAGTAGTTCAAACGGTCTGATGATACAGAGTACAGACACACTCTAAAAAGTCAAGTGGCCAAAGATTTACCTAAAGACGTCAATCCGGCTGTACCATGGCTGCTCTTGGACTATGAGAAACGCATAAGTCTGCATGGCTATCGTAAACAGAACATTGTAGACCACAGAAAAAAGCATAGATGGAGAAATCAGTTGGCCAGGTGGCCTGTATGGTGCGAGTTTATGATACCCAGGTGTGGAGCTCACTGTAAGAGAAGAGGGAATATAGCATCATTGGTAACTAATCTGAGTGTCAGTCAACGAATTGTCTTTATTAAATGGTTTTTTTGTGGTAGTAACATATTTACTCACTTGTTAAGAAAATGACAAACATAATTGCAAAATCATGAACCAGAAATTGATTATTCCCAAAGATGTTTATTTCCTGAAAGACACAGAACATATTACAATGTGTTGTAGGCTAAGCTTCAACATTTTTTCAAATTAAAGGTTCTGCTGTTATGCTACTTTTTTAACTGAGACCAGGGGGTGCCAACAGGGGGGGTGCTTTGGGTACAACTGTCCCAGGCCCAGTCGCTCTAACAGAGGATAGGTCCCGGGAAGCACCCACATTCACTTCAGCCGCAGTCCCCCACTACACAGCAGGTTCTCCGCAGCCCACCGCATATAGACAGTCCCCAGGCCAGGCCGGATCCTCCTGCTGCCCACTGCCCAGGGACATACTCAGGCAGTGCAGTGGGCAGCAGGAATGCTGGGCACACGCACTGTAAGCCACACGTGGTGTGACATCATCACGCGGCTTACAGTGCGGGCGCCCAGCATGCCAGATGCCGGAGGACTCAGGAGGACAACTGCCACAGTTATCTTAATACACTGTGTTCCGGCGGTGTTGGTCGGAGAAGAGAAGGGGGGATTTAGTCAGTCCTGGACCCCAATTTTTCTGATGGCAGCCCTGTCTGAGACAGCAGGGTCATTAGTCCTACTAAGCCCATTAATGTAATCACTCGAGGTGCCAAGGTTTGGAGGGCGCATAAACACTGAATGACAGTGTCAGTTATTCAGTATTATAAGCTTAATTCATACTAGGCATGGGCCACTGACAAGGAGTTCTAGCAGCCAGTAGCTTCATAAATGTTCAATAATACTGATCCTCCATGTCACTGAAGGGCTTGGAGTGTGGAGCTATGATGTTCCTGAGAGGCAAAAGCATAAACATATTATTACCAGCACTACATGAAGGCAGTGAAAAATAAAATAAAATAAAACAAACAAGATAAATGCAGAGAAAAAAATAACAAAAACCATACCCAGTAAAGCAGCAATGTATTGATATATTCAATTAAACCAAACATAGCCATGTATTTAAACATGCAGAAAGATGTGACAAGAGCAGCTCGACCTTCCCTGTAACAAGAAAAACAAAAATATTATGCAACTTTTGTTACTACTTTTACATTATTCATACAATATTTTATGCTGTTTGTATCTAAACAGTGAAAGAAAAAATGAAAGAAAAGAGGGTGGGGTGGGAGGGTTTTGCAAATAACACATAGGTCAAGAAAATTAAACCCTGGACCTATGTATTTTTGCCTGAAAGTGAGATACAGTATGTTTTGCCTAAAGCGAAACATTGGACAAAAATTGTAAAAATGCCCATTTTTATTTGTGTAAAAAATTATTGGAGACAATTGAATAGCAACCTCAGTGTATCACCAAAACTCACACTGTTGTTAAAAAAACTAGACAACACTAACTGACTTGGTCATAATTTGATACAATTATAAAATAAAAAAGATTGGTCCAATTAGGGACAACAAGCAAACGGAGCGTTATTCCAAGTAATAATGATTGGCGGAAAAAAAGTGCATATTGACCTAAAGAGTTGTATGCATCTAGCAATGTAATTGCCTCTACATGTGCACCTGGTTTGCTACTAGTCAATATCATCATCTGTTCGATATTAAATATAATATATACATTAGCATTTTTTGTCTTTTTTGCTTACATCTAACTAGAAATGTGTAAGTTGTACTGTCGGGGATCTTTGCCTATGTGAGAACATTCCATTACAGTCCATTTCACAATGGAACCCAGCTGCAACTCCTTTCAGAGCACCCAATGGAGCCTGATATTCTTTGTGTCTGGACTCCCAAGCACCTTTCAAGTGACCAGTCCACTCTCCCGACGACGAACCACCACTCCTAAAAATCTGGACTTTCCATTTGGGATACCTGCTATATTCCTAACCCAATTGAGAAAGGGGGGAGATCCAAGGACGGACAAAGGAAGACCGTCCTTGGACCTCCCCCTTTCTCAATCAGCTTTGACGCTGAACATCTTTTGGGAGCACCACCAACCGAGTACCTCTGACAACATTTGTGCGGCAGGGTGCGTGGGTGGGCGCCCTCCCTTTAACGGCGGGGGGGCGCTGAAAAGCTAGTTATGCCACTGGTTGCAGGCATGCACACTGAGCGATATAATGAAAGATAAAGCTCAGAAGTGCCAAAATGAGTGATATTGCTCATTGTATCCCCCAGTAAGTAATGGGTTTTATTGCAAATCAGAGTGCAGATTGTTCATTCAGATATTTTGCCAGGCTAATTAACCTCAGACATAGGTATCAGCTACACTGACAGTGTCTTGGGAGTCCCTGTATCTTTCCTGCTCCCCACTGGTCATGGTTGGATCACTAGTTTAAATGCACTACAGATTAGGGTAGCAATGAGAACCAGAGTGCCATCAATAGGTTCCAAATCACAGCAATATGCTCACAAGATACATAAAATGTAATTGCTTACTTGAGTAATTCTGGCACACACTGAATATTTGTGAGGTGAGAATTAAATGGTGCAGCCACAGAGGCTTCTTGTACGGACAATGATATCCCAGCATTTGCCATTTTCAGAGCCTGAAAGAAAAGCTTTATGATTATACATGTTTATGTTACCAAATGATATAAACAACTATAAAAGGATACACGTTTTATACATTATTTGAAAGTAATAATTACAAAAATGTAAATATAATACAGTACATAAAGTATATAAACAATAGATATATAAAGTAGTTAATATTTCTACAGCTAATGTTGGCCACACATCAGTGTGTGCTCACAAACCCAGGAAAATGGACAAAACATTCAGTCAAATTGTTTAAATGAAACAGGTTCTTCTATTATAGTACCGTGTCTGAGGGAAGTTTTTGTCCTTTTCCAAATTTGGGACCAAAAGTAAATATTACATTGGCTCCCATCCAGTACCATATATTTATTCCATCCAAGCAACAAGTTGGATGGTTGGAGGAAAGTTGGTCTGATGTGTGGCCAGCATTAGGGAAGAAGTTCACACAAGCTATGATGAATAAGTACAAACAGGGCACATGAGAAAATGTGATCACAAAAAAACGAATTAAATCTCCACTGTTTATTATTGTTAGTTAATATAATGAGGGCAGAGCGCCTATGATTTCTTTTTAAACAATGGGGTCACAGTGTTGCATCCCAAATCATGACTGGTGAGTGCTGTGGATTAGTGCTTTTTGTCTTTAATTAGTATTTTTGTGGGGATACTTACATTTTAAGGGTAGCCACTGAAAATTTTAATTTTCAGGGTATTTCTCACAAAGGACCTGATGTACTAATCATGAAAAGTGATAAAATGGAGAGTGTCAAAGTATCAGCCAATCAGCTCCTACTTGCCATGTCACAGTCTGTTAGTAACTGGTTGGTTGAGTTTATCACTCTCCATTTTATCTCTTTTCAAGGCTTAGTACATTGCCCAAAATGTCCAAAATGTGTATTATAAATAAGCCCCTATACATAACTGTAACATTTAAATAACATACCTCCATGCTGAAGACTGGGAGGATAGGGAGTTGCTATGAGGGATAGCAGGGGGTTACTTGTGGGGGGGGGGGGAGGGCAGCAAAGAGGGATTCTGTGGGGAAGAAAGGAACTATGAAGAGGGTGGTGAGAAGGGCATACGGCTGGTCATGAAAGAGGGGACAGAGGTAGCTGTGTACAGGGAGGAGGTGGAACAGACAGAAAGGGCATTATCTCCATCGTAAAGCTGGCCATACATCAGGATGACTTGCATACTACCTGGTCATATTGAGCAGGTTGTTGAGCCGTTGAACAAGCGGTCATACAGTATGTGCTTAAAAAGCACATGCGATCTGCTTACGGCCGCAATGAGAGCCGATGGATCAGACGTGCAGCACTTGTGATCTGTGGTCCGACCTCTTGACCCGTGGGATTTACCATACCCTTTCCTTACTGTTCAGTTCCGGCAAAGGACACAAGGTGCACATTTTGACTAATAATATAGAAATCTGCTCTATTATGAATTTCTTGCTGGATATGTTGTACATTGTAAGGCTCATTTCAATACACACTGCAACTTGTTACAGTACTACAAGCGCCAAATGCCATTTTCACCCTGCATTAAAAATGGATGCCTAGCTGCATGTTCTTTTATAAATGAATAATTATGAACCTCAGCGTAATAAAATATTTGCTTTTAATGTGCTGTTTTAGGACCTTAGTCAGGTCCCTACGCTCCCCCATGCATTTACATGGGGGAGCAATGTTTTGCATCTGCGCAGACGCATTTCTGCACATGTGCAGACACAGGGTGGTGTGGTCATGGCGAACAGGGTGTTCACCCGGCGCACGCACCCAGGATTGCGGGCGTGAGGGGCGTGCGGCAGCTGGCTGGGCATTTCCATGCAAATCACCCAGTGATGTGGGTGGGGGAGGGGGGGGCGTTTAGCTGACACTGTTGGATGTCAGCTGCCCGCCCAGTTCCACCCGAGGGTGCACACATATGTAAGTGATCTGAGAGTCACTTAGATATGCGTGCACCTTTGCCATGGGGGTGGTCCCCCTAGCCTGCGAATGGGGGTGTGCGTGGATCCCGTGCTGCAAGGGGGGGGCGGGCGGCCCAGCATTCGGGTGGGGTTTGGTGGACTTTGCGAATTCGCAGCCTTGCAAATCAACCAGAATAACCTCATTAGTGTCACAGATGCCCGCAGCCAATGACAGTGGAAAGCACAAGCTGCTTTATAAATTCACTAGGATTGTAACTATGAATATCAACATATTAAAATATTTGCTTTCACTGTGCTGTTTGAGTTTTCAATAGTGCAACAATCACCCTCAAGCGGTGAAGGTGTGTAATTACATGACTTAGTACAACTTAGTGTATCTTAATGTGCGATTCCTATGGAGTGTTTAGGTTACGTTTATGGCACTCCTGCAGCAACGATGAGTGCAGCTACATCTGTACGAGTTATGAGCTTTGCCTCTACCCAGCATCACCCCCAGTCTGCCACTCCCCCAGATGCTGCAAACCCCAACCCTACCCCCCCCCCCCCTTCCCACACACATACACACACACACACACACACACCATGCTGAGCTGATTGCCGGGGGCCACCAGAATATCGCCAAGTTTGATTTAAAGGCAAGCAGCTATTAGAGCTACCAATATGTAACTGTATTTTTCAAACAGCCATAGTAGGCTAGGTGGTTCTGTTGATATTATGACACCTTGGCCTGTATTAAGATTTTTTAATATGATGACTATAAAAGTGAAGATCTGTATAACTCTTGGTCATCATAGGCTAAATCTACAAAATCTGAGGCTGCTTTTTAAAATTCAAGATTGTTAACAACTGGATAGTTAATGAAAGGACATTACTTATACTCCATCAAATATAGAAATACACTGTAAAGTTATGTGTACTTACGGCGCAATCATTGGCTCCATCTCCACACATCCCCACATAGTAGCTGCAAAACACAATTGTTGCATTCACTTAACAACTTATTTTATTTATCACCATTTTTAAAATTTGTGACAATAAATATGTTACAGTAAACTAGATTGTTTCTTAGAATTCAGAGAAGTAATAAAAACCATTTGTGTATTAGCTTATCTCAGTGGTTCTCAAACTGTGGGTCCTGACCCCAAAGTGGGTCGCGACCTTCTCAGCATGGGGTCGCGACTCCATGTTGCTGAGCATCAGGCTGATTACTTTTCTAATCTCAGTCAGTGATTCAAAGAGTCTGAAAAATCTGTTGAATTGTCTGTAAATTAAGACTCCTCCTATCATTTTGTGCCGCCACAATACTGCCATGTGATGTCTGCTGACTACACGTGATGACCTTCTGTACTAACTTGCTGGGGTCCTGTAATTATATTTATTATCTGATGGAGTCCCAGAGCAAAATAGTTTGAGGACCGCTGGCTTATCTTAATGAACAAGCCACACCCAACATGCTTCGTCACTGGAACGGACCCCCTGATGAAGTCCGTTCCAGTGACAAAACGCGTTGGGGGTGGCTTGTTCGTTCCGACGCAGTGTCTTCCTTCGACCTGTGGTCCAGCTGGCTTTACATCTGACTTCAGTGTGCGGCTCCGGCGTCACGGTCCAAGGTCTCGTGGTCTGCAGCTGAGTGGCGGCTGCCCCGGTTCATCTGTCGGGAGTTCTTGCTGTGACTGTGATCTATCATGCTGGCAAGTACATGATTTTAAACTGCAATGTATGTGAGCATTATTGTCCATTAAATGTATCGGTACTTATGTAATATCTGGGCTCCCGTTTTTCTTATGAGACCGTGTCCCCTCGCGGGGCTCGCTGCGCTCACCACGCTTCGGGCACGGTGGCTCGCTGCGCTCGCCACACTATATAAAATCAACTCCATGCGTATTTGGATAGTAGGGGTATGAAAAAATGGGGTGCATTTAACATGGGAGTCCAGATAATACATAAGTACCAATGTATCTAATAATATTGCTCATTTGGTGCATTTCTTTCTGTTTTTTTTTTCCCTGCAAATATATATATATATATATATATATATATATATATATATATCAAGCAGAGAAGGCAGTCCAGCAACAACATGCCCCGGTGTCTATCCCTATGGGAATCTCCATTGTAGTATACATAGACGGTGGGAGGCTTATCAGCGGCAATAAATGAATAAATGACAGGCACGACGGTCTTGGTCAAGCAATGTTTTGAGCTTTAATGCTCGTCTTCAGGCTCGAAAATAATTAGCTGGTTGCTCAATTGGTCAAGCTATTTATTATACGTATCCATCTCAAGGGCTGGTAGGTTTTTACTCTCCATTAAGGTGATCTTTTCTTTAATGGAGATGGATTCTTTCTTGGCTTGCTCAATCACAAGTAGCATTAAATCAAAAGAGCACTTGTTCAGGATCCCCACCCACTTTTGGCAGAAGAGGGGATCATACCTGCCTATGGTGGGGCAGTTTTTCATTCTGAAGCCCCGTGGTATCATTTTGGAGCGGTAGTAATCGCTGAGGCAGATGCCGTGGAGCTGAAAATCTCTTTCACATTTCTTTAGACGTAACAGATCTTTATAGATTTTGTCCAATGGAGTAGACTGATAGCTCATTCAGGCATTCTTTTTCCAAGATAGTTTCAGCCTCTGTGTCGGTAAAGCTAAAGATGTCTCCAGGAAGGAATATCTGCATCACTGATGCCTCCTTCAGCCATATTCCAATAGATGCGGGTAACGGATGATGACTCCTTGGACTGTGTCCAGTAGTGTTTTACCGCAATGAAGAATGCAAAGACTTTAGAATCGTGCCACAATGTTGTAGCACTGTTCGCTGGGTGCCTTGACAGTACAATGTTAGAGAACACTGCGGTCCGGCACTCCTGTATAACATCAAACACCTGTCAACGGTGCCTTCACAGCTTCCTTGCAAAGCAGGATAGAAGTTGTTGGTGCGGCACTCATTTCTAAATAAAAAGTCGACAATGCTGTGTCTTTTAGTCAACGTTTCAGTGCACTTTTATTCGGCACTATCGATAGGATAAACATAATAGACAATTAACTGAGCGCCACCATATGACTATATGACATCCCGTGCCTCAGTGGCTCTCTTGGCTTAGTTGGTTTGCCAATGATTACCATACCCTTTCCCTACTGTTCGGTTCCCACAAAGGACACACGGTGTACGCTTTTGATTAATAATGTAAAAATCTGCTCTGTTATCAATTTCATGCTGGTTATTTTTTTACATTGTAAGGCTCATCTTAATACACACTGCTGAGTGCCATTTTCCACCTGCCTTCAAAATGGATGCCTAGCTGCAGGTCATGTTATAAATTCATAACTATGAATATGTTAGTAAGTAACCTGAGCATAGCATGCACTCCGGTCCGGGTTTTTGCTGTTGCAGTGGAGACAGGCAATCTGTTCACAGCAGGAACTCCGGCCCTGGTTTTGGTGCTCACAGTCTGTGATATCTGAGTGGGGGCGTCGGCAGCACCTGCTTTATAAGTCTTCCTTTCTGGCTAGACAAGTGCTGCTGAATTTTGTCTCACAGCTTCCTGCCAGTATTACCTTGAATCTCTGCCAGTTCAGTTAGAATCCTTTCTAGTTAGTCAGGATAGAAACTGTTTAGCCCATGTGTGTTTGTCTGTCAGTTAGAATCCTTGCTAGATAGCTAGGATAGAAACTGCTCAGCCTGTGTGTTTGTTTGTTTGTGTGCCTCTGGAGTTTGTCTGGTTACAGCTTAGGCAGGCTGCTGGGATCTGTGGTGTCACCTTACAGACCCATAGCTTGGCTGTAACTTGGCAGCTCCCACAATAGTCATTTGCCTCCTCCAGTGTATTGGGTATTCCACCTAGCCTTTACATTGGAGAGGTCATTGTGTGGCTGTTTCTCCTTAACCCCTTCTGGGCATCAAACAGTATCATTTATTTTGTGAACCACCTTTTGAGTATTGTTACTCCTGTGTATTGCACTTAACTCCTTGCTACACCATATACATATTGGTACGTCGGCAGTTTGTGTCGACACCACCACTGTCATAACAGAATGTCAGCATAATAAAATATTTGCTTTTACTGTGCTCTTTTACTGTCAGAGATGCCCACAGCCAATGACAGTGGAAAGCACAGGCTGCTATACTGTAAATTCACTAGGATTGTAACTGAATATCAACATAAAATATTTGCTTTCACTGTGCTGTTTGAGTTTTTATTAGTGGAACAATCATCCCCCAGCGGTGAAGCTGTGTAATTACATGCCGTAGTACAACTTAGTGGGCCTTCATGTGAGATTCCTATAGCATGACTAGGTTACCTGTATGGTACAACTGCATTAACAATGAGCTAAGCGGAATCTGTATGTATGAGTTAAATACATTTACCTAATGAGAGGTCTTGTTACCTTATTTATTGAACCCCCCTTGTGGATGGCTGAGCTAGCACTAATCATGGCAATACTTACTCCAGTTTTCGAAATTCATCTATAATAGTTGATTTTTGCCCAGGAGACATTCTGGCAAAAACTGTACCATTCATTAGTAACTGTAAAACAGTACAACATTGAATTAAATGCTAATAAATATGCAAAAGCAAGTCAAACATTAAAGCAAATGAGTCCTCGTTGTCAGACATTATATTTGCATAATAAATTACATTGCATATTTTCTTATTCTTGATTTAAGTGAGAATAATACATAATGAATAATAAATAATATAATTAAGTATTTAAGGTATACTAGAGGCAATTCTTGATTCATTTTACAATAGTGGCATCCATAAAAACAATATGAAGCATAGTTGGCCACCTGTTTTTCCCACCGTTCAGCCCTCGTAAGTGTTACACTCACCAGGGAGCATTGATGTACCCTAGCAGGGTTTTCCTAGGGAAACAGGTCTTCAGCCGAGGGGCTTCTGGACGTCTTCTGGCTAGCCACCCAGGACACCCAGGCCTAAGTCTACAGAGCACACAAGCAAGCCTTCTTGCCAATAACAGCCCCTTTCCCATAAGACTGTATACGTCTCCTGGTACTTGGTATGCCGCCTGGTATTACGTCGGCAAGTGGCAGTGTAGACTTAACCCCAAGGTCCCAACTACCGGTAGGGAGCAGCAAGCTTGGAACTACACTCAGGGCCGGCGCCACCACTAGGCAGCTCTAGGCATTTGCCTAGGGCGCTGGCACCTGGAGGGCGGCAGTTCGCCACTCACCCCCAGCGAACTGTGTAAAAAACTTGCGGCCCCGGCGTCCCTGCAGTGATGCTGGAGCGGTCAGGGGTGTCCGTGCCACAGGGGTACCTGCGGCGCCGTCATGTGTATAAAGCTGGCTGCGGCCGGCGGGGTCCCTGTAGTGAATAGAAAATAACTAGCGCTATGCGCGTGGCGGCGCTAGTTATTTTCACGCCGGGCCGCAAGTTTTTTCCACAGGTACCACCTCCCCCCGGCACCGGGGCGCCCCCACCCCGACTCGCCTGGGGCGGTGCCTTGCACCGGCCCCGACTACACTGCCTACAGAAAACGAACCTAAAACTAAACAACAGGACTGAGAGACAAGAAGGGGTACAAGGAGCAAGGACTGAGATACATAAACTCTGACAAGGAAGGTGCAATGACTAATAACAAGGATGAATACAAATACAGAGTATCAAGACACGGACAAACAGTGATAACTAAAGTTTATACATACACTGAATGGTGTGGCCTAATGCCACGGCCTAAGCACAGGCCCAAACTGGGAAGCTGACCTCACACAGCTAATAAGGAATGTCTGCTAATCTCCCTACCAATATAGAGTATAACAAAAAGCTAGATGGTACTTGCTTTGCAGGGGAAAGGGAATGAGCAGCCTGGAGGTAACCAGAGGTAACTTCCCGGGATTCAGGTAACAGGAGATAACCAGCAGGATTAGATTCAGGAATCAAGAGATAAGCCAGCAAAGTGACAGCAGTCTCCAAGCACTTCTATAACCGGCATTGGAGCAGCCCAAATTAATCCCTTATAAAGGCTGCTTCCTGTGTGTCCACCCCTGAGTAGTAACAGAGAGCAGCTACATGCTGCCACAGGTGTACTGGCAAAGTGTCCGCAGCGCCGTGCATAGCAAACAAAAAAACAAATTACAAGATAACGTACAGGGTGTGTTGATAAAATACAGTATAAATAGGGGTATAGATGGTAAAACTAAAATCAGCATCAGAGCTTCTGCTGGCAGGGAGAGACGTGCTGAGCGTCTAGCAACTGTTGCCGGGATCAGCGCTGCAGGACCCGACTGCGCCGGGCAAGCGCCGCTAATGCGGCCTCTAACAGTAAGCTTCAGTAACCCATAGCTAGTCTAATAATAATCTGTTTTATTATGGTGTTCATGTTGCACTACAGTAACCAATATGAAGCAATTGCTCTATTATACAGTGTGGGTGGTTCTATTTATTTTGTCCCGATGGAAAGAAGCATTATGCATTGCCACATATTGTGGCAATACATAATGCTTATATGATTCAGTTTACCATGTCAGGATATGTATTAACTAAAGCTGGCCATACACCTAAAGCTTTTCTGTCCTATCTGCCTGGTTGGAACAAAAATCTGGTAACTCTTGGAGCAAATGACACTCTTGGATCAAAAATTGTCATTGAGAGTTTACCAGATTTTTGATCCAACCAGCCAGATTGGACTATAAGGGCGGTTTTCATTTTGGAATTCCTGGGCCTTTTTTGCTCAGCTCGATTGAAACTCGACAGCCGGAATTCAATGCTCCGGCTGTTGAGTGTCGGAAAGTGGGCATGCTGTTCATAAGTGGCGTGGATTTTGAAAATCAGCTGTGAATTTAACATTCCGGGCCGTTTCAGATCTGTTTTATCAAAATCTGCCTTCATTACTGTCAGAGACGGCAGCATGGAGTAGGCAGCGGCCGCTATTTCCACTGGCGGAAATAGCATCCAAGATTGAATACCCCTAAATCTTGACGTGTATGGCCAGCTTTACATTACCTAAACGTTATAAAATATATATATATATATATATATATATATATATATATATATATATATATATATATATGTGACCTAGCACAGCACTATTTGCAACTTATTGTACTAGTCTTGAAGAAAAGACCTGTCGGTCTTGAAACGTCGACTGATATGTTCATTTTTCACCTGATGGATTAAAAATATAACTTGTCATAAGACCGTGGAGTGCCGCTTCTCCTTACTGGATCTGCCAAGGCCAGGAGGTATCGAGTATATATATATATATATATATATATATATATATATATATATATCATTGATGTGCCGCAATGTTCCGGTAGTGCTGTTCAACAGCACATAAACACATAGGTGTGCGCAGCACATTTTATTAGGGGGTGCACCTTCAAAGGGGTGTGCCAAGAACCACGTATTGGGCATATACAGGGATTAAAGTGAGGGGGAATGGGGTGGAACTGAGTTCCACCACCTCTAATGGTGCGGTGGAACATTTTAACCTCCACATTGGCCCTGCACAGTAATTCTTACAGGAAAGCATTCTAGTTTGCATGGGGATGCCAAAATCCCTAACACTGGCTATGGCTCTGCCTAATTGGGGGAGGAAAAGGGGGGTAATTAGGTGGCATAGAGTAATGAGTTCCCCCACCTCTGCATGACCACTTTAAACCCTGGGTATATATAACCCCTCCCATTGGGTGTGTCTAACACCGCCAATCAGGCGTGTCTACCATCGTCTATGGTCACTCGCTACAATACAAAACGTCTCTCAGCCGCACCATAATCTCATGCCTATTCAGTTTTATTCTTCTAATTTCTCTGTGTAGCAAACACAGTCAAATTCATATATGGATGAAGCAGGTAGGTACGATTTACAATTCAAAACACACATAATTGATTGAGGGGCGCTTCTTGTAAAAAGCTAAAATCTTTGGTAAAAGGTATTGATAGCGGTAGGGTGGGCACAGCATTAGGGGGTGCCTGTGCACCCCTAACACTCAATATGCGCACGCCTATGCATACACAATATGTAAGGGTGCTCTGAGGTACACTTACCTATGCGTGCACATTCAGAAGGAAGTGGAATGGCAGCTGACATCTGGTGGAAAGCCAAGATGGAGGTACTAGCGCATAAACAGAACTAAACTTACTTTTGGTAGTAAATCCTCAAAGTGTTTCTCCAGATTTTCATATGTTTTTCCACTCATTGAAAAATGATAATCCCTTTCCTGTTTTTTTGTATCCAATATTTCTTGAATACTGATGGAAATATCCTTCTATCAGAAAATAATTTTATTATATTTTTTATGGAATCATGACACAGTACATTCAGCAGAGTACATCAGCCAGACACCGTCAAAGGTAAATGAGAACATTTAACAGGTATAGGGGTCTATGTACTATGACTTAGATAGAGATTAAAGTACCAGACAATCAGCTCCTAATTGTCATGTTACAGACTGGGGGCAGGATTCCCCGTTATCTGGGTTTTACCGCATTTTGCTATGCAGGAAAACCTGCTGTGCTGCCCGTACCAGTGGCCTTCTTCTCCCTGCACTGTAATTCCTCTTCTGGGTGCAGGGAGGAGGAGGAGAGCCCGCCCGCAGCAGCACCCAGCCAGGTAAGGGAGGGAGGGGGAGACACTGGGACCCTCTGCACATCGCTGGCCAGATCGCAAAGGACAGCTCTTAACACAAGAGATGTCCCCATAATTATCTCATTTGTTAGTGCGGTACTTATGTAGTATCTGGGCTGCCGATTTTTTGATTGTATGCCTTAAGTTAAGGCATACAATCAGATGCGATGCGATGCGATATCGCATCGCATCGCATACGATGCGATGCGATGCGATGACCCGATTTTTCCATAGGATTCAATGTTAAAATGGACTGAGTCCATTTTAACATGGAATTCAATGGGAAAAAGGGGTCCTTTTCATACCCCTACTATCCAAGTGGGCATGGAGTTGGATATAAACCTGTGGCGAGCGTAGCGAGCCACCGAGCCCGAAGCGTGGCGAGCGAAGCGAGCCCCGCGAGGGGACGGTATTCTGTGTCCCCTCGCGGGGCTCGCTACGCTCGCCACGCTTCGGGCTCGGTGGCTCGCTACGCTCGCCACAGGTTTATATCCAACTCCATGCCCACTTGGATAGTAGGGGTATGAAAAGGACCCCTTTTCCCATTGAATTCCATGTTGAAATGGACTCAGTCCATTTTAACATTGAATCCTATGGAAAAATCGGGTCCATCGCATCGCATCGCATCGCATGCGATCTGGTCGGGTGCGATGCGATGCGATGGACCCGATTTCAAAATCGGCAGCCCAGTTACTACATAAGTACCGTTAGTGCATATGCGATAATTATGTCTGCGGTAGCCGGCGATGTATTGCCGCGGATGTTAGAGAAACCCACACTGGGCTTGAAAAATGACAGGTACTGATTGGCTGGTACTTTCCTCCATCCGCTTTATCTCTCTCCAAGGCTTAGTACATAGAATCTATAGTCTCCACTATAACTAAATTTACATTAATTTATATTTTAATTTAAATGCTGAAATTGAGCACAATTCACAGCATAAACAAGACTGTTGCTATGCACTAGTTTCAGTTGTGTATTATTTGCCAACTAGTAACAATATAATGATCTAAATCTCAAGTATATATCTGCCCAGCAAGGTCGCAGCTGTGGGTGCACACAGCATACTTTCTGACTTTTTGGCTGTGCCAGAAGGGAGGGAGGAGCCATGTTGGCTTAATAGGAGCCAAGACTATAAAAAGGGGATGGTCTGGAATGTGGGGGCGTGATTGCATCATTGCAGTCCCACCCCACTATGCAATTCCACCATTACAAGCATTGCAATGCAGGGGGCAAATCATCACTAGCCCACCCACTTAGAGAATGCAACAGAGATAAGTGCAGGTATGTGGGGCAAGATTATGGGGGATCTAGGATGAGAGACCCTTGCCCACTTTTCCCAGCCATTCTGGGAGAGTGTGCAGGTATGGTGGAGAAAAATGGTGCTGCTGGTGCTGCAGGTATGGCCCCTTTAATGGTTCTGCTGCCCAGTAAAGAGCAACATGTACAGTTTTTGAGAAACATTTGTTTGCAGCATTTATTTATTATTCAATTTCAACCTCCTGATTAAATGTTCTCTATTCTGTCTAACCTGGCAATACAAGGGATAAAAAAAAAAGAATTACAACACAGTTTCTCCCTAAGCAAATGTGCCTTTTTTGCATTTGCTTTGCTCTTCTTAGTGAGGATCATAGTATTTTTCTAATGTTTTATCACTAAGGGCCTTATTCTGGTCGATGCGTAATTTTCCGAATTCTTTTGGATGTTGTTTTTTAACCGTCTGCGCATGCGTGGGCAAAGCTATGCGCATGTGCCATGCAAGGTCTCCTTACTCGTTCTTACTAATACCGTACAGAAATGTGCACCACATTCACTCAGGAGATATGGGCGTATTATGGGCGTCATTCGGAAGTACACAGGGGCGTAGTTTCAAAGTGGGCTAAACTGGACGTAAACATGGGCGTACACGAGGGAGTGCACTAATTATGGTAGGCGTGCATTCGGACAGAACACCGACTGCAAACGAACCAAAAGGCAAGAAATATGCAGTGTCCATAAGCAAGTATTTCTTTGCGGACACCACTCGGTCATGCGCTAGGCATTCGGAATGCCCAATCAGTACGGCCGCACCTGAACCAATGTCAGCTGAACACAATACAATCCACTCCTTTACTCATTACTCATTAATTACACTCTTTTCATTGCTTCAATTGGAACCATTGCAGCTTAAATGGACCATTACAAAACACACAAATATATGCTGAAAGGCAGGTTCTCGTCCGTTCTGACGCGGTAAGACCGTGCAAACGCTGTAAGACTGTGCAGAATATGTGCGTGTCCACCGCACATGCAAGGTTTGGATGTCGTCCGTAAACACGCCCTGTTCTTAAAGTGTGAGTCCGTCTGTATGCGGAGGACCGGTGGGCGTTTCTTCGTACGATGTCAGCACAGCGTGGCGTGCGGACCGCTCCGAAAGAATTCGGAAATTTACGCACCAACCAGAATAACCTCCTATATCTCAGTCAGTATAAAACAGGACAAAATACAACTGAATATTACTTGTATATGAAAAAGATGAAACAAGAGATTGTCCCCCAAACCTTTGATTAGGCATCAAAAGGGGGTAGTACGGATGGTGTAATGGTTAGCATTACTGTCACACAGCACTGAGGTCATGGGTTTGATTCCCAACATGGCCCTAACTGTGCAGAGTTTGTATATTCTCCCCATACTTGTGTGGGTTTCCTCCGGGTACTCCGGTTTCCTCCACAATCCAAAAATATACTCGTAGGTTAATTGGCTTCCAACAGAATGTCTGTGTGTGCGTGTACATGTGGTAGGGAATATAGAGTGTGTAAAGAAAGGAAGAAAAAAGACTCTCTCTTTTTTGGGGGCACTCTTTAAGACTGATTACTCAAGGTAATCTGTAAATTTCTAGTAGTAGTTGTTAATCCTAGTTTACATCAGCTATGAGGTACCCACCATCACCCTTGCCCTTAATTTGGCGTGATCGCAGTTTGAGGCGGGCCACTCCCATATAGGATGACCCTAGTAGCAGTTGTACCGGGGTTAATAGTGTTTCACTAGTCTAAACAAAAGTGGGGGGAGCCACCCTGAAGTGGGGTTCCCCTGATGAATGTGGTTCCCTAAAATGTAACTTTTAATCGTTTATTAATTAAGATAATAGACTAGACAAAACATTTAAACAATGACACACATTACACATAAACATATATGACAGTGAGATGGTGTACCAGATAGAAAATGTATCACCTTGTAATCCTGGACAAGAATACTGAAAAGATACTGGGGGAAATTTACTAAAGGAAATTTGTAAAAAATAGGTGTATTTGTATCCAGAAATAGACTTATTTTTGACTTTTACTATCCCGAAAATACGGCAATTCGTATTCGTATTGATAGCACATCAATAAGAATACAAATTGCCGTATTTTCGGGATAGTAAATGTCAAAAATAAGTGTATTTCTGGATACAAATACACCTATTTTTTTTACAAATTTCCTTTAGTAAATTTCCCCCACTGTGTCACAGATTGTTACATACAGTTAAATGCTTACCCTGTATAGTAACACTTATTACCAGGAGACCCTGGATGGGCAAATTTCAAGTGTATATAGAAAGTCACTGTGCATCAATACCTTTTTCATACGCCACGGAGGGCGTCAACATCACCATAACATTTTCAAAGTGTAAAAATCCTATAATCACTGGTGGAACAAGTATAGTATGCACATACACTTTTAATCTACGCCACGGAGGGCTCGTACACCTTTAAACCACATATATCACTGTCATAGTGTGAAATTTTAAAATTTACGAGCTAGGAAGTGCGTCACAACTCGTATTCAAACATTACACAAGTGCGCAAATTTCAACAATAATTTGTTACACCCCCTAGGTGTCTATGCAGGTATAGAAGGTGCCTCCCTTGTTCTCGGACACCGCACACGCACCCTGAGGAAGCCTTTCTACAGGTGAAACGATCGTTGGTGGTAAAGTGGAGTGACGCTACTACAGTGCGCATTACCGCAACTAGCAGCAGCACACAGCTGATGGGCAGTTTGACTGACGGTGTCGGGCGCAGCGAACGCAGCAGGCGTTCAGGACAGGTATCATCTAGTGCATTCCCGTGGCTAGCAGCTGCTAGCATCTGACGGGCAGACTGACTGACGGTGCCCAGTGCGGGGAGCGCAGCAGGCGTTCAGGACAGATATCATCCTATGCATTCCCGTGACTAGCAGCCGCTAGCATCTGACGGGCAGACTGACTGACGGTGCCGGGTGCAGGGAGCGCAGTAAGCGCTCATTACAGGTATCAGTTTAATGATATCCCACATCTGGCACTGACGCTACTTTAGGGCTGAATTGCCTCTGACCCCTCCAAAAGTCCTATACTTAGGACATGCACTGAGTCATACCGAGTGCATTTAACTCCCTGGCCAGACACTCAAAACTATACCAGCAAGCGTTCATTACAGGTATCTGTTTAATTATATCCCGTATAAGACACAGACGCTATTTGGGGCTGGACTACCTCTGACCCCTCTAAAAGTCCTACTCTAAGGTCATGCACTGAGCCATATCGAGTGCATTTAACTCCTTGGCCAGACACTTAAACTTATACCATTTCTTCTGCAGAGTGTAGGCTATAGTGTCTAGGATTAACCCAAGCATAACTGCCTATCTTTTCTTTTCAAAAAGTCATTTTTTCTGCTGGATTGAAGTACCGCTCACCCTTCACCTCTGTACTAAGTTACAAGTGGAGGACAGCAGCATACTGTCCAGCTCTATCCTTTTCTGGCTATCCCACCGCTCCGAGGGTCGCTCACCCAGACGGTGCCCCCGTGGACCACCCTGCACTGGAGATTTATCTAACCAGGGGGACAGAGGGACTCACCTGGGCAGCAGTACCCCCATATACCGGCTCGATAATATAGGAACCCCCTTGATAGGTGCACACAGGCCCGCTCACCCGCAATACCCATAAGGCCCATCAGATTTAACTTGATGGCAGCCGGTCAGGGTGTAGAAAACATCTCCTGAGGGAAGGGCGACCTCCCCCAGAAACTTATGTATTAATTCCACCCTGACTTTTCGGTATATAAAGCTGGGCAGCAGCCGCCTGTCACCCTAGGGCACCCAGAGCCAACTGTACTTTCTCCGACATCCTAAGGGGAAAAGTGTTCTCCCACAATACCCACAAAAGCCCACTAGTTATTAGCGGCAGCTGATAGGGAGAATAGCGGTCTCTGCGGGACAGGAAGGGGACTTCCCTGTCTAACCAGACCCTGCTACCCCTTTTATATCGGGTATATAAAGTCGGTTTGGGAACACCTCTAAGTACCCGTTCAGGAACCTTGGACTCTGATATTCTATTCTATCTCTCCTCCCATACACGTTTCCTGGCCACTGAGTCTTTAGGGAGTTAGTGCGGTGTCCGAGAACAAGGGAGGCACCTTCTATACCTGCATAGACACCTAGGGGGTGTAACAAATTATTGTTGAAATTTGCGCACTTGTGTAATGTTTGAATACGAGTTGTGACGCACTTCCTAGCTCGTAAATTTTAAAATTTCACACTATGACAGTGATATATGTGGTTTAAAGGTGTACGAGCCCTCCGTGGCGTAGATTAAAAGTGTATGTGCATACTATACTTGTTCCACCAGTGATTATAGGATTTTTACACTTTGAAAATGTTATGGTGATGTTGACGCCCTCCGTGGCGTATGAAAAAGGTATTGATGCACAGTGACTTTCTATATACACTTGAAATTTGCCCATCCAGGGTCTCCTGGTAATAAGTGTAACTATACAGGGTAAGCATTTAACTGTATGTAACAATCTGTGACACAGTATCTTTTCAGTATTCTTGTCCAGGATTACAAGGTGATACAGTTTCTATCTGGTACACCATCTCACTGTCATATATGTTTATGTGTAATGTGTGTCATTGTTTAAATGTTTTGTCTAGTCTATTATCTTAATTAATAAACGATTGAAAGTTACATTTTAGGGAACCACATTCATCAGGGGAACCCCACTTCAGGGTGGCTCCCCCCACTTTTGTTTAGACTAGTGAAACACTATTAACCCCGGTACAACTGCTACTAGGGTCATCCTATATGGGAGTGGCCCGCCTCAAACTGCGATCACGCCAAATTAAGGGCAAGGGTGATGGTGGGTACCTCATAGCTGATGTAAACTAGGATTAACAACTACTACTAGAAATTTACAGATTACCTTGAGTAATCAGTCTTAAAGAGTGCCCCAAAAAAAGAGAGAGTCTTTTTTCTTCCTTTCTTTACAGCAACATTTACTCTCCTGGGTGCACCTCCACAGCTTCTATATAAAAAATACGGAGGGAATTTACCCCCTACAAATTAACCTTGACTATTGTGGATCTACATACTGTATCATAATTGCCATATTTGATTCAAACTTGTGCACTGGTCGCCATCCCCTTCCCCTATCCCCCCAAATAGGGAATATAGAGCGTAAGCTCCACTGGAGCAGGGACTGATGTAAATGTTCAACTATACTCTGTAAAGCGCTGCGGAATATGTGTGCGCTATATAAGAAACTGTTAATAAATAATAAATAAATATCTTAAAACAAGGAAATAAATAAGTAAAAAGTTGTCAAGACCTGCAGAACTTTATTATTTTGTCCATCCTGTGGATACTCTAGAAGTTTATAGGTAACAGATGCTGGAGAACAGCCGTCAGGTCCAAGAGCTTCCACCAGAATCACTTTGCTGCACTCAGGAATCATACCACAGTTTTTGGCAACTGTTGTTGCTGTTTGTATATTGTCACCTAAAGCCGGAGAATGTAGCTGTTATTTATTGAACCATATCAACCAATGAGACAGTTCTGAACTTAAAATAAATGTACCAGTTGGATACAAGTTTAAATAGTTGACTAGTTGTTTTGGTTATAGATTTGCAGATGCGGGAAATATGAGTCGGTCTTTACCCTTTCCTTTTCTTTATTGATAGGATGTCCTGAACAGAGAAGCACACATTTCTGCACATTAGATGTACAGTATACAGTAAACACATGTAAGAGCTGCCTTAATACAGAAAGGTGAAAGCGGGAAATCTCTCATATCAGGAAGTATATAATGTTCCTTCCAAAGAAATTAATTGCTCTTTTGTGCAACCTAAACTGTCCCAATTTTGCAATAGAGTCTTGGCAGGTACAGAAGTGTCTTCATACATTTGACCTTAATACACCATGCAGGGCAAGATGCCTTGCTTGAGGTGCCTGATGTGAGTGAGCTGCCAAGTCCAGTAACTCTGCTAGCACCAGGTCCAGTAACTCTGCTAGCACCAGGTCCAGTAACTCTGCTAGCACCAGGTCCAGTAACTCTGCTAGCACCAGGTCCTGTAACTCTGCTAGCACCAGGTCCTGTAACTCTGCTAGCACCAGGTCCAGTAACTCTGCTAGCACCAGGTCCAGTAACTCTGCTAGCACCAGGTCCAGTAACTCTGCTAGCACCAGGTCCTGTAACTCTGCTAGCACCAGGTCCAGTAACTCTGCTAGCACCAGGTCCAGTAACTCTGCTAGCACCAGGTCCAGTAACTCTGCTAGCACCAGGTCCAGTAACTCTGCTAGCACCAGGTCTAGTAACTCTGCTAGCACCAGGTCTAGTAACTCTGCTAGCACCAGGTCCTGTAACTCTGCTAGCACCAGGTCCAGTAACTCTGCTAGCACCAGGTCCTGTAACTCTGCTAGCACCAGGTCCTGTAACTCTGCTAGCACCAGGTCCTGTAACTCTGCTAGCACCAGGTCCTGTAACTCTGCTAGCACCAGGTCCAGTAACTCTGCTAGCACCAGGTCCAGTAACTCTGCTAGCACCAGGTCCAGTAACTCTGCTAGCACCAGGTCCAGTAACTGCTAGATTCGGGCATCTCATTTTGCTGAAAATGCATTTCTGCCGCAAAAGGAAATGACAAGGATACTGTGCTGGTTAATTTGGTATGTGGCACTTTTCTATTTGTGTGTGGAGTGTTGGGTGTGAATGTGAATTTAGTCTTGGTAGACATCGTCAGTCTACCCAGACAAAAGTTCGCCACAAGCAAAGATCAACATGAGTTTTTCAGTTTTTTTTGGTGTCAATGTCAACACCTGAGAATGGGGACCCCCAATAATGCTGCTTTCCCACTGCAGACCCGTTTTAAGTTACAGGTAATCTTAAACGGTATTTAGCATTCCCACTGCAGCAGATTACAGTTTTAAATGCCATTTAAGTACCATTCCCATTGCAGGTAAAACGTTTTAGCTCTTCAAAACGTTTTTACAGCACAAATGAGTGCCTGTGACTTTAATGGGATTTTCAGGGTTGTGGGGAGTGTCACAACACAGGCAACAACCAATCGCTTGAATTGTAGCCTGTTTACATTAAGATTACCGTTTAAAACACTGCTTTGAAAATGGGTTGAAATACCGTTTAACTTTAAACGGTATTTCAACTCTGGCGCTTTCCCACTGCAGCCTTAAACGGTATTTTGCCCTCAATATACCATTTTAAGGCTGCAGTGGGAAAGGGGCATTCGTGTAAACCGAACCTCACTTCACTTGTCATTACCGATCAGAGCCCACAGGGATGATAAAGCATGTGAAAAACTTTTCAAGTGACAACCCCTGCCGACAATGTGCATGTGTCAACACCTAGTGCATGTCGACCTTTTGTCAATGTCAACCTAGTGTATGCCGACTTTTTGTCAATGTAAACCTAGTGCATAATGAGCTTTTGGTATTGAGCTATTGACTGCCTACCTAAACATTGTCTGTGAACCATCCAGATACCCTGCAGGTGAATAAGTGTGTAAACAAAGCACAATTGAAACTGGCATGGAAAAATATCACTGCATTGTAGCACAGTACTCTACAGTATATCCAGATTCAGACGCACACAGATATACAAGTGTCGCATATGCAGAAAAGTCTCCTGCTAGATCTTTGTCATATTGCATTGAAACTAAAATATTCATTTTTGCAAAAAAAAAAAAGAGGCCCAGCTCTAGCAGAGTCTCACAGTATCTAGTGTGCCGAGAGGGACTGTTTGGCGTAAATACAGCAATGATGTATGAGGACACTTCTGTATTCATACTGTTACTTCATACCCTCCAACATGACCCATTGCATTCGGTACACAATGTTCTGCTCCTGGACTTCCCTGGTAATGTAGGATTGCCAGCACCTGTGTGGAACTAGGTAATTGACGAGAAAGGTGTTTCACCACAGGTGATGACAATGATACATTACCAGGGACCTCCAGGAGCAGAGCATTGTGTACCGAATGCAATGGATCATGTTGGAGGGTATGTTACTTGAGTTGATTCTGAAGGTGCTTATCACTCTATGGGCCAGATGCACTAAGCTTCAAAAAGTGATCAAGTGGAGAGTGATAAACAACCAGTCAATCAGCTACTGACTGCCACATTACAGGCTGTGTTTGGAAAATGACAGTTAGGGGCTGGTTGTTTATTCCTCTATACTGTATCACTTTTTGAAGCTTGGTGTATCTGGCCCTAAGTATTACATTGAATTTACAATGCAAAGGAACATTGGCCCTTATTCTGGTTCACTCGCAAAGGCAAATTCCTTCTCAAATGGACAAAACCATGTGCACTGCAGGTGGGGCAGATGTAACTTGTGCAGAGAGAATTAGATTTGGATGGGGTTTTACTTCAAAGTGAGATCTATATTGCAGTGTAAAAATAAAGCAGTCGATATTTTCCCTGCACAGAAACAAAATAACTCGTACAACCCATGACCCATGCTAGGAGGGACAAACTACTCTACTGAACTCTCCTCTTACTTTATGATTGCTGTCACCTGTTTTAAGTCCAGGAGCAGAGCATTCTGTCCCTCCTGGAGAGGGTCATGTTGGGAGGTATGATAACTCGCCCAAATCTAACTCTCTCTGCACATGTTACTTCTGCCCCCTCTGCAGTGCATATGATTTTGTCCATTTGAGAAGGAATTTCCCATTGCGAGTGAACCAGACTAATAAACTCCCATTGCGAGTGAACCAGAATAATAAAATTAAAGTTAATTTGTGCTGCAAAGCTGACCATACATCTACAGATTTATTGTCCGATCTGGCTGGTTGGAACAAAAACCTGGTAGTGGATAGGCGCAAATGATAGTTGACAATTTGTTTTAAAATATATTAGATTACCAGGTTTTTGATCCAACCAGCCAGATTGGACAATACGTCTTAAGGTGTATGGCCAGCTTAACTTGAAAGTATATCCTTCTCCTCCATTCACACCTGTGATCATAACAGTCCTGATGTTGGCTGCATTCAGTTCCTCCAGGACTGGCTTGGTTTCAGGTTTAAGACGATTTTCTAATATTAGCAAACCAAGAAACTCCATGTCACATTCAACATCATCCCTTCATAAAAAACACAAAACATAAAAATATGGGGTTATTTCTAAGTGACTTCTATTAACATAGTTGATTATTTTAAACTTGCTATACAATCCTGTCATTCCACCTGAACACCAAGAGACAGGATTCTATTCCCAATTTGGCTGCACACATGGGAAACGTAATTAGACAGATCCAACTACTTGGCGTTTTGGCAGTTCTCCACTGCTTTCACATTGCAACTAATTACCGGGTACAAGCCGGTTTGACCCAGTAATTAGTGTGATGTGACAGGGGTTACCGTGTCTCTAAAACGGGTAGCAACACAGCAATTTGAACCGGTAAGAAAGCAGAGTTTTAACCGGTTCGTTGCAGTGTTGCTTGGCAGTGTGAATGGGTTAAATGGGTCGAGTGACCCATTTCCGTTCACTCTATGGTGGAGGCAGCGCTTGGAGCAGCACCAGCTCTAAGCGCTGCCTCCTCCTCTGCCCCCGATGACGCGCCGACTCCCTACCGTGCCCCCCCGATGATGTCAGCGAACCGGCATTATTGCCGGATTGCTGTGGGGATGTAAACATCCCAAAATGAAGACTGACCCATTTAAAAGTCCCGGGGCGAACCATCATTTTGCAATGTGAAAGCAGCAATAGTGGCCTGTTTTTGTGTTCAGGACAGGGCCTCAACCAAAAAACAGTG
Source organism: Crinia signifera (assembly GCF_055691185.1). Classification (NCBI taxonomy): domain Eukaryota; kingdom Metazoa; phylum Chordata; class Amphibia; order Anura; family Myobatrachidae; genus Crinia; species Crinia signifera. The sequence continues at coordinate 230,800,593 of NC_139219.1, read as the reverse complement.
CTCTGCTCACCTGATTGCCAAGTGTATCTACAAAAATCTCTAAATTTAGATTATTATCAGAGATTGAACAAGGTACTTTTTAACAGGACCTCGCTCACCTGTTGCAAAAAGTGAGAGAGAACTCTCTCTTCATCTTCAGCAACCTCTCTCTTCATCCCCGCACACACAGCACAGTGCTGTGAGATGACTGGGGAGAGAGGCAGCTGCAGGGTTAGCTGGTCCACTCCTTCCCCCCACGTGTGGGTGTTTCCCACCACCTGTCAGATCAGATACCAGACACGCAAACTAAGTAATTTTTCTCTCTTTTTTAAAGTAGGAGGCCTGGTCACGCCTCTTCCCATTGGCTATGCCTCTTCTCATTGGCCCCTTATTTTGGCGCCTGGTAAAGTCACATTCGGACGACATGTGCGCACAAGATTGATGTGTAGGGAATGTTTCCACTCATGCTGGAAACGAAAAATTCACACTCAGAGCTTTCCTTTACGGCAACTCTATTGCTCTGAGGCCCAAAAATTGCCTGGTTGCAATGTCAGTGCCCCTGTTCATCTGGCAGTCGATATTACAGAGGAACTGTATAATTTGGATATACTGTAGGTGCAATTTTCTTACTCAGCTGCCACTGCAAAGAGTAGTAAAAGAGCCAAATGTCCCAAAGAATAACACATATTGGATGGAAAAATCTCCACTGCTTATCCAAGGGTATAAAATCCTATTCTGCTAAGTATAGTATCATTATCTATAAATGATAAGATAACAATAGTATATGGAAATGTCTACAACTGAGTACAGTGCATCCAGAATGTATTCACAGTGCCTCACTTTTTCCACAGTTTGTTATGTTATGTTGCAGCCTTATTCCAAAGTGGAATAAATTAATTTCCCCCTCAAAATTCTACACACAATACCCCATAATGACAACGTGAAAAAGAATTTGAAGATTTTTGCTAATTTATTATAAATAAAAAAAACTAAGAAATTACTGGGGTTATTCTGGTTCACTCAAAAAGGGACAATCGCTCACTAATGGACAAAACCATATGCACTGCAGGTGGGGATGATGTAACATGTGCAGAAAGAGTTAGATTTGGGTGGGGTTTGTACTTCAAACTGATATCTATATTACAGTGTAAAAATAAATCAGCCAGTATTTAACCTGCACAGAAACAAGAAAACCCCCACATCTCTCTCTGCACATGTTACATCAGCCCCACCTGCAGTGCACATGGTTTTGTCCATTAGAGAGTGATTGTGCCTTTCTGAGTGAACCAGAATAATCATTCACATGTACATAAGTATTCACAGCCTTTGCTTAATACTTTGTTGATGCACCTTCGGCAGCAATTACAACCTTGAGACTTTTTCAATAGGATGCCACAAGCTTGGCACACCTACTGTATCTTTGGGCAGTTTTGGCCATTCCTTAGTTCAAAACTTACAAATTTTGGAATGGCAGTTGATGGCAGTAGGTGTGGCTCCCTCATTTGAGGGGAACCTATATACATAAATGCAGTAGAAAAATGTAATAAATGATTTAGTTTTTTTAGTCTAATAATATTCCTAAATACAATTAAGCAATGTAATAAATATGCATCTTAGGTGAACACCAAATTTGTTAGGTATTCTTCATTTACCTCTCAATGCTCTCTAAATCATCCCGTTTCCCTTTCTGGAGAATTTTGGATGCTACGCCAATGACTCTTAATCCCTGAAAAGTGTAGAACTCCAGCTCATCCAAAAACCCTTTGGGAACTGTATATGAAAAAAAGCTTAAATTAATTTCTTATGAATATGTACAATATACATTTTTTTTTTCAGATCAGGGGCAGGTTTATTTCAGGGTAGAACGTCGATGGTACCACTCTGTACCTTAATTGCAGTATGGCAAATGTTTAGATTTGCCATCTAAGGATTGTGTAATCTGAACTCCAGGAACTGCAGGTTAAAAACAGCAGGGAAGCTCAATGCTTCTTGACACTTGCTCTGCCACCTTGATATCCCATCAGCCCCTGCAGCCATTCCCTGACCTCATTCACCAGTGCATGGTCAGAAGGGACCTCCTGGCTGACTCAATGCTTTGCTGAGAACCGCAGCCGGAAACAGGATTGGAAACTTGGATTCACCGGAAAGGGGAATTGCTACTTAATTAAGGTACAAATCACATGGAACTGATGTTAACTATAATGATAAGTAAAGTAACCAGTTGCAGTTTTTACCTATGGGCTGCAGGGCTCCAGCCCCCTAGGTAAAATCTGCCACTGTTCTCTAAGTGAAGCCAGATGCAGTCTGTGAGATGGTTCTGGCTTCACTGTGAATGGCAGTGACTTCCTATTGGAAGTCCGACCTGCCAGTCACCCATGGCAGTCCCATTGGAGACCATAAGAACCTGGCTCCACGCATGCACAGGATGAGGACAATACTGTGCATGCCCTGGACCCGGGACCCTGATTATGCGTCTGGGGGCTGCTGCAAAAGCAGCCCATAGAGGCTGGGGGGGCCAGCGCATGCGTATTACTGAAAAAGCTACTGCACATGTGCCGACCCCGTGATGGGAACTGGGACCTAGGATGTGCGGCAGCAGCTGGAGAGGGCCACGAGCGCGGCGGCAAGGGAGGGTGGCCCACATCGCGGCACTCCTCCTCAGATGTAAGAGCCAACGCTGTTAGTAAAAATTCTGTACCAAACATCTTCATAATAAGACTTCAATGTAATTGTGCCTACAGTTATGATAGCCTTTAACATAATTTATTCATCCAGGACACAATAATCAGCTAGTTTAAAATTCCAAAATAATTTAAAAATTCACACAGTAAAGCAGAATAATATTTAAGATACAAGAAGATCCATCATAGTATAATATTTGCTACATACAGAACATATCTATGCATATTTTAAATTCAAAGTATTTTATATTGGTCCTCTAAAGTGACATTAGCATGTTTGTACACCTGTTTCTGGTCTGCAAAAACTGGCCACCATCTCCGGAGCTCCCTTCATGTAAACTCGCAACTCATCCTCTCCAATAACCTCAGTGATCACACACATACGTTGCATGGAGGAGGAGAATGGGTACTGGAACAAAACTTTTACCCCTTTCACTGTATTCTATGAAAAATACAATAACAAACAAAAATATAATTACTGTATATTATATTGTAATAGCTGAATATCCTGCAAAGAATGGGGAATGGAATAACATACATATGTATGAGATGAGATCTCATCTTATTGGCTATCCGGCTGTCACATGTTTTGGAGCCAAAACATGTGACAGCTGATAGCCAATAAGATCCCGTTTTGAGATCCGGGCAAATACGGGTAAATCCGAACCCGCACATCTCTAATATGTATTAGCTTCTTTAGAAAAAAAAACACTTTGGGGGTTATTCTAGTTCATTCTTTCTGACAAAATCCTTCTTAGATGGACAAAACCATGTGCACTGCGGGTGGGGCAGATGTAACTTGTGCAGAGAGAATTAGATTTGGGTGGGGTTTTTCTTCAAAGTGAGATCTATATTGCAGTGTAAAATAAAGCAGTCAGTATTTTCCCTGCACAGAAACAAAAAAACTCACCCAAATCTAATTCTATCTGCACATGTTACATCTGCCCCCCTGCAGTGCACATGGTTTTGTCCATCTAAGAAGGATTTTGTCAGAAAGAATGAACTAGAATAAACCCCTTTATTCTGACCAGATAGATTTTTACTCATTATTCACAGGGAATTATGTGACACTAATATACATGCACCAATTCATCCAGTATGCAGAATGAGACTTGTATAAAGGCCACTTAAATTGGGCCCTAGGCAACAGGATTAAAGCAGTGGCATGCAGCTGCACCCTCTGTATTCTTCATATATGTGGATTTGTGCATACCATAGCCAGCAACTTAACATACAATATTCAGTATTCCAAAATGCTGCTAGATGAAGTAACACAAGTAACAAATTAGGTATGACCAGCTAGTTCGGATGGAGGTGTGTGTGTGTGTGTGTGTGTGTGTGTGTGTGTGTGTGTGTGTCTGTGTTTGTGTGTGTGTATATATTATATATACACAGACACAGGAAAAAAATCCAAAGAGCAATGGACATTAGGGCACACACCAAAGAAGATAATAACATTTGGTTCATCATAACGTTTGGTCAACATTTCAGTTCCAAAGAACCGTTCTCACGACAGCTGAGAAGGGAAAACAATCCAACATGTATGCAAACTATACCTGTTGGATTTTTGTCCCTCCTTAACTGTCTTTAGAATGGTTCTGTGGAATTGAAACATCAACCAAGTGATAAGATGATGCTTGGATAATGATGTATTTAAGACAGTTTCTTCTACGTTGAGTGTCTCATGTCCATTACTCTTTGGATTTTTTCCTGTAAATATGTGGTTCATTGTTTCATGACACACTGGAGGAAGCACACCCAAATGTATCTTTAATCATTTAAGATGTGATTGCTATATACATACAAAAGTCCAGATGATTATATGTGGTCTGTCCAGAATTCTATCTCTCATGTAGTGCTGCTGATCTTATCCAAGCTCACTCAAAAGATTCACATACAGTAGAAGAAAGTGGAAGAAGCACACAATGAGCGTATTTTCAGTAAATTTTACTATAAGTACAAAAGCTCACATACTGTACACATAGGTTTAAGGTAGCAAACAATCACCCCAGCATGTATACAGCAATAACCGGTGGCCACGGCTGTTTAGGAAAAGTGTCCAAGCGCTGCTGGCACGAGCAATCACCGGAGCTGGACAAGACAGAGACGGTTAAGGCATTGGACTGAAAACCACGCCCTCAAAGCATTTTGTCATGGGGCACTTCATCAGGAGACGTACTAACAGGTAAGCTTGGTGTGGTTTAAATCTTGTCATCATCTTGGCCCATTGAAATAATTATGACATATGGGCAATACACTTGCACTTTTTAATATTTGAATGAGCCGCAAAGGAAAGCTTACAATTGTTACCATATAAATCACAATTTAAAAAAAATCAATCATACATTTTATATGATTATGGAGAAAGTGTGCTAGTATCAATAAATTTGAGTAACAAGCAGCCATTCACAGTAAGCATTTTTACAAAAAAGAGTACCCCTCTGATTTGGTCCAAAATTGTAAAGAGAGGGCAGACAAGCGAGACAGGAATGAACTACTGAAATACAAAAAACAGGAAGCTAATACTAGTAATAGTACTAATTGATTTATATGGTAACAATTGTATACTCTCCTTCGTGGCTCATTCAAATATTGTAATGTGCAAGTGTATTGCCCCAATGTCATAATTACCTCATTAGGCCAAGCTGATGACAAGATTTGTCTGCTATTTAAACCACAACAAGCTTACTTGTTAACACACTTCCTTACAAAGACATGACAAAACATTCCACGGTTGTGGCTTTCAGTCTGACGCTGAAACTGTCTCTGTCTTGTCCAGGTCTGATGGTCGATTGTGTCAGCAGCATTTAGCCGCTTCTGCCAAAAAGCCGTGGCCGCAACGGTATTGATGTATACACGCTGTAGTATTTGTTTGCCGATGTTTGCTACCTTAAACCTATGTGTCTGTGAGCTTTTGTACTAATAGTAAAATTTACTGAATACACGTGTGGAAGTCGAGTTGCACACACGCCATTTTAGAATAGTATGGCCGCCATTTTGGTTCGCAGAGTTGCGCAAATAAAGTTTCCATACCCGAGTCTGTGTGACAAAGTGGACCAGAAGCGCAGCCATACTATTACACATAAATTCATAATAACATACTTACACTAAATAAAATATAGTTAAAGGTTTAGAACGCCACACATAGCTTAGTTAGCATTTGCATACATCCGTCTGTATCATGTTTAGTACCGATATGTTCCGTTTCATATGCGCAGTATTCCGGTCAGTGCGAATATTTCGCAATACATACGGTCCGATAGTTATGGACAAAATCCATATTCCTAAGACAGTTTCTGTTGAAAAGTATATAACAAAGGAATCTATTAAAACCGGTTCTGACTGCTTTTTACAATCCCTGACGACGATACTAACAAACAAAGGACTCCAAAAGTTCACTCCCCTGCACCTTTCCTAACCAGTTGGATTACTTTGCCCCAATCACAGAGGACCTGACATACGATCTCTGACCAATAGGAATGGCCTTTGACCTCCCCCTTCTGACCCTATAAGATAGGTGACCCAGGGCGGCCTCGGTCACTTCGGCACATTTTCCTTTCCCTGACCTTTGACCGGACTATGTTCAAACCTGAACATAGTGAGCTCCGACCGGACTGCGCTGCGCTATTTCCCCTGAAGGTAACATTCGTATTCCCCTTTTATGTGATGTGGCTGATTATGATTGTGTCCTGTATCTGTATTTTCTTCCCCTAGTAGAGCCTGTTTATTGTATTCATTGTTAGTCTATTGTATCACTTGTTATACCTGTATTTTCTATTCCTGTAACCCCCTTTAGTCCATTAGGGACTTAAATACATCTCTTTACGGAGTTCTTATCTCCTTACTTTAATACTGTGGTTGTGTCTGTTTATTCGCATTCAGCGATAAGGTATATAACGGACACTGTCCTTAAAGGTATATTCGCAGATTAGAGTCAGAGTCCTGCGAAAGGATCTCTTAATAAGGTATTGGTTCTGTTGTGTATAATACACAATAAAGGTAAGCTACGCTGCACTACGTTTTGTTCGCACGTAGCTAGGTATAAAGGGTACGCAGGTTACGGACATATTACGTAAACTACGCTTTTCACTTATTGTTTCTTTGGTCATATTTAATCGCCATTAACACACGCTCATTGTGTACTTCTTCCACTTTCATATATATCTATACACACACACACACAGGCCCTTATTCCGGTTGATTCGTTTGGGGACGTATTCGTACGCAGATAATGCGTATCACTCGCAAAGAGCATGTGCAGGTTTGGCCAGCCGTGCACGTTCATGGCCTTCCGAGTAGAAATGGGCCAATGGAAAAACTCGTCTAGTGTAGGCATAATGTGGGTGTATTGATGGGTGTGGCCACAAAACTGGGCAAAACTGGGCAGCAACAGGGGCATATACAAGGGTGGTGACTACAAGTGAGGGGCCGTGGCTCCACACCACTGTGTGAGCGCTCGAGCTGTTTGAGCTCAAAATCACTCGCTCTGTAAAAGAAAATCACTCGCTCTGTCTCACTCTTTCGCAGGCCAGTCGCTTCTCGGACCCACATTTGCATGGACGATCAACATGCACAATTGATAAACTACATGCAGCTGCACCCATTACACACCCATGCAGCATACAAATTTCTCTCATTAATCAATTAACTAACTACATGGCAGCCACATAGATTGAGAGTTACTTAGGAAAGTGGCACATTCAGAACACAGGAAATACACATGTAATAAGGGTTAATTTGTAGTGTATTTGTGGAAGGCAATTAGTTAATGGAATTCAATAAACACCATAATTTAAGACTCATTGGTTAATGGGAGGACAATGACTTCTGAGCGAATATGTGCTGTGGAATGTGAAACACCCGCAGAGCCTGTTAGCTCGGCCGCACGTTGGATGTCCGAGCTGACAGGCCAACCTCCGTGTGGACACGTTGCCATATGTGCAGTCGCACGCCACTCCCCTTTGCCTTTAGTTACGAACCACCAAGTTTGGCCGTCTTTATGGGCGTGCTTTCGCTGTCCGTGTCCATGTGCGGTCCATACACTAGGCTACGTGCAAATGTGTGGCCAAATGAATCAACCAGAATAAGGGCCACAGTGTGTGTGTGTGTGTGTGTGTGTGTGTGTGTGTGTGTGTGTGTGTGTGTGTTAGAATCTCTACAAACTTAGAGTACTTACAATCCATGCTTCTGGTCCAGGTTGGAGAAAAACATTTTGTGCTGAATCTTCCTCATTACTTCCTGTACAGGTATCTTCTATCACCTACACAAATGACAAACAACATTAAACGGGCTCATAAAACAGTATTATAATTGTATATAAATAAAGGATGAGAAAGTATGATACATAGGTGGTGTAGTATTACCCAGCCAGTGGCCTCAAACATTTTCAAATCCAAAGGATCCCCTTGTAAGTTCCCATCAACTTTGATCAGAGAGTGACAGCTAGTCATAGCACAAAACATAGGCCCCCAGGTCAGCTCCTTCATCTGGCTGTGTTTAATCATATCCTGGAAACTATTAAAATAGTTTAAATCAGTAAATACATATCAAAGATCTAATACATGTAGTATGAACAATGAAACAATTTTGGAAGCAGTTTGAGTCTCTCTGAAGTTCCAATTCATCAATCAGTAGATAAGGTAATTGATGAACAAGTATTAATTAAAATTACCGTGTTCCAGCTGATTGAATAATGCCCATTAAATCAAGTCCATCTTCTGTTAAAGTGCCAGTCTAGGGGGAAAAATACATTTCAAGATGGCATTCACAAATGACATAGTTTATAATCATTAACTGAAATAGTTACAGTATATTAAACAAAAGAAAGAAATAGATTTATTACTTTTCTACCATCGTCACAAAGGATTCAGTATTGAATCCCGGCGGTCGGGATCCCGGCGTTCAGAATCCCGACGCCGGAATCCCGACAGCCGAAATGCCGACAAGGGGGGGACGTGGATCGCCCCCCCTTGCGGGCTCGCTGCGCTCGCCACGCAGCGGGCCCGGTGCCTCGCTACGCTCGGCACGCTATTTTATTCTCCCTCCAGGGGTGTCGTGGACACCCCAGGAGGGAGAAAGTGTCTGCATTTCGGCGGTCGGGATTCCGGCGTCGGGATTCTGAACGCCGGGATCCCGACCGCCGGGATCTTAACTGCATCCCGTCACAAATACAGTTGTATTGTATTATGTTATTTGTTTTTCACTTACAAGTTTTATGTAGTAATTCATTCTGCATGTTATTAGCTGAAGGTTACTTTTGATAGTTGAACATTGATTAAATAACCTGATATTATTACAAATATAAGGAAGTATTAGCAAATCAGCTGTAATTAATTAGTACTTACGTTTTTTAATGGGTGCACATGGTTTTTCACATTAATATTTGCTTATTATATTATATCAGACCTGGACATAAGTGGCTTTGCAGAGGGGCAGTGATTTTGTGTGGGGCTTACAGTATGGCCCTTATTCAGATCTGATCACAGTACAAATTTGTTCTGAAAATGGGCAGAACCATGTGCACTGTAGGTGGGGCAGATGTAACATGTGCAGAGAGAGTTACCTTTGGGTGGGGTGTGTTGAAACTGAAATATAAATTGCATGGTAAAAATAATGCAGCCAGTATTTACCCTGCACAGAAACAAAATAATTCACACAAATCTAACTTCTGCACCACCTGCAGTGCACATGGTTTTGCCATTTTGAGAAGCAGGTGTTAATATTACTGACCTGGGATCTAGTCCCTATATGCACGTAAGTGTATCTTTGTAATGGATTTATATCCACACATCACACAGCATGCTCAATTGGAAATTAACTGACCTGGGAAACAATCCCTATGTTCACGTAGGAGTATCTTTGTGGGGAGGACTCACATTGGGATCAAAAGAATCATCTATACACAGATATGTGCATTTATTTCTGAGATCAGCGCCTGGTCATTATCCCATTTCTTGTTCATGTGCTTATAGAGGAATGGTGCTCCTAGGATAAACCCCCGGGCGGCAGATCTGAGAGCGCAGTTAAACCAGTACCATTTACACGGAGTAGGAGCTTTGCTCTTGGTTTTAATTTTACTTCAGTGGCAATTACATAAATCTCAATCAAATATATAATAGTTTAAGCAGGGGCGAATTTAGGGGTCAGGCCGCCCCTAGGCACAACATTTTTGTGCCCCCCCTCCCCCTATTTTAATTGAATCATATATGTATATACATTGTTATTTATATATATTTCATAAAAATATTTTTTCATATTTTTTTAAGCACTCTGGACTGCTCACTGTACAGAGGATCCGGAGGGAGGGAGGCACTTATTAGTACAGTGATTAGCACAGTGTCTCTGTCAGTCTCTATCCGGCTCATACACTGTGACTGACTGAGCGCAGGGAGGATCTGTGCACCGCTCAGCTCAGCTGCTGGATACACAGCAGCCAATAGACTATGTGTGTGTGTAGAGTAGCCAATGGGCGGGAGCCGGCAGCAGTGAGCCTGAGACATTTCTGGACGCGCAGGGGGACCGTAGGACCCAGCCACTAAGCGGTGATGTAATATGCATGGCAGAGTGGGTGGGCAGTGGCGGGTGACGAGCGGCGCTGCCGCCTACATATGATAATTCATGTCTACGGCGGCGGCGCTCGTCACTCGCCACTGCCTACCCGCTGTGCCATTTAGCAGAATGTCAGCCTGCCTGCCGCCCTTAGTTGGTGCCGCCCTGAGGCCGGTGCCTCACGGGCCTAGGCACAAATCCGGCCCTGAGTTTAAGCATACAAGTACCTCAAATGTATTTAAATATTTTTAATACAGACATCTTTAACGACAAGTTATGCTCTCCACCTTAATAATAATAATAATTATAATATAATTACTTAGAGGTATTTTCTTCTAAAATTATATTTACTCATTACATAGTGTTCCTTTTGGTGATTCAGGCTCTATAGTGCATGATATAATAACCAAAAAGTGGTTTCCTGAAATGAAGAGTCCTACGAATGGTGGATTCCTTTAGGTAGATTCAAATTATAATACTATGAATCTTTTTCCCTCCATGGGAGTGGTGCATTAACATAAAGCATAGAGATAATCTATACAGAATGAAACAACATTTGTAGAAAAAGCATTGAAATAAAGTTACTTTATCAAAGCAGAAGAGATTGAGCTGGCCGCACATGTTGATTCTGTCTGGACTGATGCAGAATATGCTCTTTTTCTTTAATCTACTTTGAGCATAGAGAATCCCAACAGTCAGAGCAGCTGGTATGATTGGACAAATGGCAGAAGTCAAGAGGACAAGAGCCTCCACGATAATTCTCCAAACAGAAACCTATTATTAAAACAAAGAGATGAAATCTTGGAGGGTTATACAAAGTATATTATTTTAGTTATATTCAGCTAAGTTTACAGTAGTGTTTCTCAAACCTTAGGGCAGTGGATCCCAAGCTTTCTTATTTATTTATTTACAGTTTCTTATATAGCGCAGCAGATTCCGTTGCGCTTTACAATGGTAGACAGTGATAAAACAAACTGGGTAACAACAGACAGACTTGGATGTAGGAGAGCCCTGCTGCAAGCTTACAATCTATACAATTTCTTGAATCACAATGCCCTAGACCAGTAGTTTCCAAACTGTGTGCCGTGGCACCCTTGCAGGGGTGCCTCAGGTTGGTGGTCCAGGACCAATAATAATCGTTTATGGTCATTGTGATAGGCAAAACCAGTGCTAGTGGCTACCAATCAAACCATGCGAACAAAGAGAAGTGAGTCCTGTCCCTCACCAGGCAACTCAACGGTTGAAACAATTAACTTTATTGAGAAAAAAATACTACATTTCTCAATCAGGGCCAGATGTACTAAGCTTCAAAAGTGATAAAATGGAGAGTGATAAACAAACCAGCCAATCAGCTCCTACCTGCCATGTCACAGGCTGGGTTTGAAAAATGACAGGTACAGATGGAGTGCCTCTCAGCCTGCACCGGGGCTCGCCAGATTGCCCCCGCTGGCGAGATGGCGCTCCATCTGACTGGGACGCGCAAGTGTCCCAGATTCCGGGCGGCGTAGGATGCAAACCCTGTCCTTCTTGTTTCTGGGAAATGGGCAGGGATAGGGGGGGAGCAGGGAGGTGGGATCGGGCGGCAAGGACCAGCAAGGACTGGTGGCAAGGTGGAGGGGACTCGTGGGGAGCTCCATAGTAATAGGATGTGCACGCGTCTCGTGCGCACGTGCCCCCTTCCGGCGGCTGCCAGGGACTGGTGGTTGGCGATCTGTCCGCCAGCCTCTGCAAAGACCACAAGCGCTCGAACTGTAGGAGCTGATTGGTTGGTGGTTTATTGATCTCCATTGTATCACTTTTCATGGCTTAGTACATCTAGCCCTAAAAAACTGTTATACTAGGGGTGCTGAGAATTCTATGGTGCTGTGATTCCAAAAAGTTTTGTGACCACTGCCCTAGACTCTTTTTCTCCTGTTACACCTAGGCCCCAAATTTGTTATTTAGAAATTCAGTAAAAATGGTTAAAAAGTAAATTATACGTACTGGTCATCCTTTGGCTAAGTTACGTGGTGGTAAACATGGTACACATTTGTCTGTCCATTTATTTTATTATTGGCAAACGCCAGCAATAACACATTGCGGTAAATTTACTAAGATGTGAGTACTATTAAAGATGAGGTGTTGCGCAAAGCAACCAATCAGATTCTGCTTATTATTTATTTACCACCTTCTAGAAGATAATTGATAGAATCTGATTGGTTGCTATGGACAACATCCCCTCTTCAATAGAACTCCCATCTTAGTAAACGTACCTCATTGATCATAACTGACTTGATTTGAGGGGACCACCAACCTGTGGAAATGCCTGCCAGTGTCATATGGAACACCAGAGTGCCACAGCCACCGCCTTTACAGTTTCCTAACTGGCAATTTTTGTATTCAGTTTTTGTACCTGTTTTCACACTGAAGGAAATTAATTACAGTAATAACTGGTGACTTTTGTTATACAATAGCTGCCTTAGTACACCACAGTAAGTCTGTTTAAAACCAACAATACTGTACAAGAAGTCTTTTCCTTCTAATATTTGGACATGTGCAAAATATATCAGATTTTGGTCAGTGTTAAATAATAAATGTAATTCCCTTGCTACATTGAAGAGACTGAGGACAGGATGTACTAAGGGAAAAACGTACTTAGACTCGGCTGCCGCGTTTTCACCCACCTAGGGTATCGCCACCTTTGGGCTTCTTAAAGTCAGCAAATGCAACTCATCGTCCCCCACCACAGATGCCGACCCCACTCCCCGACCAGCATACCTCCGTCAAACTCCTCCTCCCCCTACCAACCAAGGTCCTTCTGGCTGCAGGGGGCAGAAGGAGGCATCCAGGACACCTGCTTCCTTTCCAGGGAGGGGAGCTGAAGAGGGAGAGCCCAGGGATGTGACAGAGATCCCGCACACTACATCACAGGTATCGCAGGGGCCTCCGTCACCGCAGATGTTAGTACATATGCGCTAGCATCGCTTTAATGGCACGGCAATGTATTTTACATCCCCCCCTGATTCTGGGAGACCTTTTTTTATTTTTAAACACAACTACAGGTATATTATTTGCTAGGGAAAATACCAACATATAACAAAGATAACTGTTGAATATGCTTCCTGTATGTAACCAAAATGTTTGGTTATATTGTTGATGGTCTATTACATTATGCACTAGAATAAATAATATCGGTAACATAACATCTCAGAGAAAAAGCTTATAATTATAATAAAAAGGCATTACCTTCCTCTGTGCAAATATGATCACAGCATATAAAATACCAACAACGGCAAGAAATCCCAAAAATATGAAAAACCATTTAACATCTCTGTGCAGTTTGAAGTTTAAAGGCTTCGGGTACAGTATGGATCTTACCATGTCCCCCTTAGTTGTATTAAAGCCTAAAATAAAACCAGAAGAGAAAACATTAATTTATACAGTATGTCCCACATTGCCAATGTAGTTTGTCCCATGTGTAAAGAAGCAGGCAGTCTTATACACAAACAAACATACAAAGTATGTGACTTAGACAGGGACCCGATTTCTAAATTTGACTCCTGAAATTCATCCACATTTATATATGTGTATATGGATATATGAAGTAGGTGCTGGAGACTACGGCAATCTTGTCCGGGGACTGTCATAATAAAGCCAGTTCATAAAAAAGCTTCCTCCACTCCTGGCCCAGATGGATTTACCCCTCTATATTATAAAAAATTCGCCTTCATTTTGACCCCTTTTTTAATGGTCTCCTTGATGGTGATTCCCTCAATGCTTTGACCTCCTTGGCCAACATAGTGGTGATTGCCAAACCAGACAAAGATCCCCTCCTGGTCTCAAGTTATAGGCCCATATCTTTGCTCAATGTTGATATCAAAATATATGCAAAAGTGTTGGCCAACAGGCTGGGCCCCCTACTCCCGGACCTGATCCACCCCGACCAGGTGGGCTTTATATCTGGTAGACAGGCATTTGATAATACGCGTCGTACAATTAACTTAATTCATGCTATTCATGAACAGAAAATTCCAGCTCTGGTGTTAAGCTTAGACGCTGAAAAGGCCTTTGACCGGATTCAATGGCCCTTCATGTTTAACATGCTCCAAACTATAGGCATTTCTGGTAGATTTTTTCAGGGAATCTCGACTCTTTATGACAAACCACGTGCTGCAGTGTTGGCTAATGGATTGGCCTCTTCCCCGTTTTTGATTACCAATGGGACGAGACAAGGATGCCCGCTGTCCCCTCTCATTTTCGCACTAAGTATTGAGCCTCTTGCAGCACGCATTAGATCCAACCCCAATATAAAAGGAATCAGAATAGGTGATGCAGAGCATAAAGTAGCCCTATATGCTGACGACGTGCTGCTCACAATCACTGACCCAGCTAACTCCCTTCCTCATCTCTTCCGTGAGATATCAGATTTTGGGATGTTATCGGGTTATAAAATCAACCCATTAAAAACTGAGGCCCTAGACCTTTATGTTCCGCAGCACATTAAAGATGCACTGGCGTCGACCTATGGCTTCCACTGGAATAGAAGCCAGCTCACCTATTTGGGTGTCGCTATTACTAAAAATTACAGACAACTTTATCAAGCTAACTATCCTAGACTAATAGCTCGTTTACAAAAAGACCTAGCTGATTGGGGAGCATATCATATATCCTGGATTGGTAGAATAAATGCAGTCAAAATGAACGTATTACCACGTCTACTCTATTATTTTCAAACCCTACCGATCCGTGTTCCCCCTTGTATCTTTAAATTTCTTCCAAAAAAAATAATGGACTTTATTTGGTCCTACAAAAAGCCAAGAGTAAGTCGTTTGATAATCCAAAGACGTTCTTCTGGTGGAGGTCTCGGGGTCCCAAACTTATATACATATTACTTAGCAGCGGGGTTGGCTCAGTGCGTCCTTTGGAATAGATCTAATTCTGAGAGGGTTTGGGTAGGGATTGAATCTAAAAATCTCAATCTCCATTCGGTTTCTTCGCTTTTATGGTTACCCAGATCGAACCGTCCTAAGAATATAAGGGCCCACCCGGTAATATCACATTCTTTAGATATCTGGGACACTACCAATAAGCGTTTTAAAATAGCACCCACCCCTAATCCACTGATCCCTCTATTTGATAATCCTAACTTTCACCCTGGTTGCTCCCCTAAGGCATTTAGTAGCTGGTGGAAAAATGGGATTAGGTTCATTAATGACATCTCTCAAAATTCATCCTTCCCCACATTCGCAGACATCCAATCAATACACCCTATTCCGCATAAATATTTCTTTCAATATCTCCAACTCAGGCATTTTCATTCCTCAGTCATTACACAACTCACTGCTAGGCCACTCACTTTATATCTATCTTTATTACCTCAGATTTCTGATATTAGAGCTTCATTTATAAATGCTTGGGAATCTGACCTTGGAAAAACGCTGCAAGACGATGAATGGTCTGAAATTTACTCTAATGTTGCCTCTAGTTCGATATGTGTAAAACTTAAAGAAAATGCATATAAACTTCTGTATAGATGGTATTATGTCCCAGTTAGGCTTAATAAAATGAACGCAGATATATCCTCCCTATGCTGGAGATGTAAAAGGTCAGATGGAACTTTTCTGCATATATGGTGGGACTGCCCAGTTTTAAACCCTTTTTGGCAGAAGCTGGCAACCTTAGCTAGTTCTATTCTGCATATACAAATTCCATTTGAAGCTGGCTATTTTCTACTCTCAATGAATATCCCAGAAACAACTCGTGCAAAGAACAAATTGTTCACTCATATGGTCCTGGCGGCTAGAACCATTATAGCGGGTCTTTGGAAATCACCAACTGTCCCGTCTCTAACTGAGGTGACTGCTAAGATCTGGCATATTCATTCGTTGGAGTACATCACTAGTATCTTAAATTGCTCTTCCGCTAAGTTTATTAAGATCTGGGAGCCCTGGACCACATATTTTAATGTACCCCCAGCCTTCAACTAAAAACTAAGGAATGGATCTCCAAATGGATTAGACCAGTCGGATAGGACCCCCTCCTTTCCGGATCCCTCCTTCCCCTACCCTGTCTCTTCACTTTCCTTGTCTTCCTTCCTTCCTTCATTCACCCTCCTTTTCTTCTCTATTAAATCTCTTAAATATTTTTACTATATGGTTACTTTAGCTTATAACAGTGTTGTTTTTTATTTCTTTTATGTGTATGTATGTATATGTATGTGTATATATATATATATATATATATATATATATATATATATATAGATATGTATGTATGTGTGTGAGTGTGTGTGTATGTATATATATATATGTAATTTACTTATTTTTTTAGTTCTTTTTATTATTTATCACTGTTAATATACATTATACCTTTAGTATATTACCACCCTTAAAAACAAAAGAGATGCTTCTATATTTTGCTGACTGTAAATATTTGGTCCGGGTTCTGGAACCGCTGCGTTGGTTCCTTAATTTTATGTTAATTTGTTCATATTTGGACCCTGTTCTACATTATGTCTTTTTGCCTAACTATTGCTTGATGTATCCATGGCATCTCATTAATGAAATTTATTTAAAAAAAAATAAAAAAAATATAGCCAGTTCATCTACAGCGCTGGTGTTTTCCAAACCTTCTTGTATACACGTTTAGTCTATTTAGGAGATTGATGGTCTCCCAGGAAATAACCAGCAGCTTTTTATTTCATTAACAATTTTATTGCGCCTGGTCAAAAGTATTTTGTATTTGTTACACATAAAAAGTATAAATACATGCAAGTAACTGGGTAGATATTACAAACTAACTATAACTAAAAAGCAAAATATATTTTATGCAAGTTTTTAAAATATCACAGAGGCAGATATTACTAAGTTAACATCCCCCCCTCTGTAAAAATCTGCCACCATCATGGACTGACTAGTAGTGGCAGTGGCTTTCCATCAGAACCACAGCAAGTTAATCACAGTAGGACAGACAGCTCCAGGGGAGGCATTTTCCCACTGAGACTGCTAGACCGCATTGCAGAGAGAGAAACCACTCCACTGCGTTTCATCCAGCAGTGTAGCTTGGTTCCACGGTGCCCGGAGCAAGGGCATGTTCCACGCCCCCCCCCCCCCCTTGTGCAGCGAAAGAGGGGATTGTCCTTGCTCGTTGCCAAGGGGGACTGACCTTGCCCGTTGCTAAGAGGACTGACCTTGCTCGTTAATAATAATAATAATAATAACAGGACCCCACAGGCTGCTCCCTCTGTATAATAAAAAGACACCATAGGATGCTACCCCTGTACAATAAAAGGACACCACATGCTGCTCCCCCTGTATAATAAAAGGACACCACAGGCTGCTCCCCCTGTATAATAAAAGGATACCACAGGCTGCTCCCCCTGTATAATAATAATAACAGGACTCCACAGATTGCTCCCCCTGTATAATAATAAGGCTGCTCCCCTGTATAATAATAATAATAATAGGACCCCACAGCGCTCACCCCTTGACCCCTGGATAGGGTCTCCGGTGCCAGGGATGCGGCGCCATGATGTTGATGCCCGCTGTGCCCGGCATCAGTCAGTGGGGAAAGTTAAAACCCTGCGAGCATTCTCACATCGCGCATGCATTTGGGACGCTGGAGGCAGGGATGCGGCGCCATGACATTGATGACTTTGTGACGTCATGGCGCCGCATCCCTGCCTATGGCGTCCCAAACCGGCGCATGCGCAGTGAGAGCGCTCGTTGGGTTTTAACTGTCCCCAGTGCAGACTGATGCCGGGCACAGCGGGGAGCGGGCGAGCAGGGTGGGAGAGCCGGCGGCAGAGCTCCGGCGCCAGGTGACATGTCGGCGCCCGGAGCTGGTGATCCGCCGGCTCCGCCCTAGCTACGCCTCTGGTTTCATCCACCAATAGGATGCGTTTCATCCATCCATGACAAAGTCCTATTGGTGGATGAAACGCGTTAAGTGTGGCTAATCTTGATGCAAGAAGATGATCCTGTCTGACTAACCAGCAGACAACATCCTCCACCCTCAGCAGCAGCAAGCCAGAAGCCGCGATCACGACCGACTCAGAGCCTGCTGAGTACCGCTAGAAGCTGTCTGCTGCCAGAAACGATTTTGGACACGCTGAATAATCATTGGTATCCTGTGATATATCCAGCCCGTGAGCATGCTTATTGTCATTTCCATCTGCTAAAGCTGCTGAATTGGTGGACTACTGGCTTTGAATATTTATGCTGGCACTGCTGAATTTTAACTTTCATGTATGTGAGCTTTAGTTTTATGTTTTTACACATCAATATCTTTCACTTATGCCTTCCGTGTATCCTTTTTTGATATATATATATATATATATATATATATATATATATATATATATATATATATATATATATATATATATATACATATACAGGTTGAGTATCCCGTATCCGAGTATCCGTTATCCGAATTATTCCGAAAACCATACATTCCAGAAAGTGACAAAAAATATTTTTTTTGCTAAAAACTCACTGGGGACATTTGTAACAGCACTACTGGTGACATGATATGTAACTGGCACTATATATGTGCAAGAAAATGATTGCTTGGCATTCAAATTCAATATCTGATATAGTACACAAATTTTGTTTCATGTTTTGAAACCTTGTTTTTTGAACAAATAAAATATATTTGTGTGTATTTTATGTGGTAATAAAATATATCTGTGTGTATTTTATGTGTTTATACAGCAAACATGCAAGATACTTCAAAATACATACTTGAAATATTAAAATATTCCGAAATACGGAATAATTCGTTATCCAAAATTCTCCTGGTCCCAAGCATTTTGGATACGGGATACTCAACCTGTATATATATATATATATATATATATATATATATATATATATATATATATATATATATATATATATATATATATATATATATTACCACAGTCAGTTCAACAACATGGTGTGGAACTTTCCTCTATACCTGTTGTACCTTCAGTCCTGCTCAAGTTGGTATCTACAGCCCTAAACATGGAGGGATACAGGTTCACAGATGTACAAGACTGGTATATAATTAAGTTACCGTATATACTCGAGTATAAGCCGAGTTATTCAGCCCTTTTTATTTGCTCAGCTTATACTCGAGTCAGTGGCTTTAATATTGTAGGGAAAATGGCCGCGGCTACAGAAACATGGCCGCCGGCCTCCTGCATTGAGGACATGTATGGTGCAGGAGGCCTGGCCATTACAGAGAGGAGCAGGGCAGCACGGCTGCAGAAGGAAGTCAGCGGCTGCCGCACAACCCCCTCCCCTCGTGGAGCCGGTCAGCGGCAGACCCTACCTACCTTGAGTCCCTTGAGCAGTTTCCCACTGTCGAGCATGGCAGCGGTGGACACACCAGGAGATCAGCGGTGGCCATGCACCCTCCTCCCCTACCTCCTTGTGGAGCCAGACAGCACGGCAGCTGCAAACCCCCCCCCCCCCCCAGTACAGGGGATGGAGGTCAGTAAAAGCCGTTCAGCCTGTGGTGTCCCATGCAGGGGGAGAAACCTGTGGTGCCCCATGCAGGGGGAGAAGCCTGTGCTGTGGTGTCCCATGCAGGGGGAGAAACTTATACTCGAGTATATACGGTAGCTTTTTGCATGATAAAAGAGGCTGCCCCATCATGGCAATGAGTTTATAGTAGCACCATCTTCATAATAATGGAGTCTAGATTGAAAAGATCCTCAAGAACCTGAGAAGGTAAGACCTATGGCCTGATTCAAAAATATACAGAAATGCAATGCTGCATGCAAGCAAGATTGTATTTTTGTCCTATCTCCAGGAGGGGCATGCAAGAGATGACTCAGTAGAAGAGACGACTCATGCATGAAGCTGCTATCCCAGCACTGTGACCAGCATTGCAAGCTGGGATCCAACATCGTGATCATTAGCCAGCTAAGAATGCTTACTCAGCTGGACTGTGGAAGTAGGGACTGCTAATGCCAGGAAGTCTGCATGGTAACATGCTGACCCCTGGCTCTCACCTCTTTGAATGCAGTCTGACCCCTGCCACCTACTCACCCCTCAACCCTGCTTCTTGTCAATCAGACAGAAGGGGAGTGAGATTGCAAGCCCCATTCTCCACATGTGCAAAACAGGCCTTGCGCAGCATCAGATTTCCAATTATTATGAATCTGTGCAGCCACAGACCTGTGTTCAGATCTGAATCAGGCCCTAAGACAACTCATGTTTTAATTGATTTACTTTAAGTCAGATGAAATCACCAGTTAACAGGTATTTAAAATAAACATAAAAAGAAAACCTAATAATAATACACATTGGGTCAATTGAAAACAAAAAAACATTTTTTTTTTAACTTTAGCCTAAGTTCTAGTCATGAAGATCCCACAAACTGTACATGGAACTTAGCAATTGGAGACTACCAAACATTAGACTCACCAGTCCTTAATACAACAGCTTTAGCTGGACCTAGTGCAGTGGATTCAGTCCGTATCACTTCTGTTCCACAGAACAGGACATGGCGCTTATAATCTTCTCCACTGTACTGTTTCCAAGGCATTGTGTCATCTCCATGGGGCAATTGTGTTTTAGTCACAGGAATGCATTCACCTAGATTAATTCACAAAGTTAAGGTTTGGGAATGACTTCATCTTATAAATCAACATAACAATCTTCTTATAATACACTTCTTATAAATTGACTCAAGGCATGTTCGACTAGTTTGGCTGAACTGGGCGCCAAAGCTAGAGGGGCACTATGGCTTGGCTGACCCTGATACTAGCAGAGAAAAGACTGTGTGCACTGCCAAGCTGTAGAGGCATTTCAAATGTGGTGCCTGCCACATGCCCTTTATAAAACTCATGGGTCAGCAGCCATTCAGGCAGTGGTGGTGCCTGATTGGCTGCCAGATTTCAAGCTTTCATTGGCTCACAAGCCAGTACCACATTTGAATTGGCCACCAGTCTACTCTGGGGTGCATATGGCTTCCCAAAACTCAGCTGGCTATCCTCATCCCATTTACACCCATTACCTGGTCCCAGACAGTCTCCTATGCCCTCTTTGACAGCAGTCTCCTGAATGTGGTTTCACCACTCTGGACCAGAGTGTCTAATGCTGCCCTCCCACTGCTCTCTCCGTGATGAGGGACTCTTACAAGAGAACCACCCCTGTCAATGTTTTTTTTTTCTGTGGATCTGTCTTTTCTGGTGTGTTTTGTGGCTCTGGCTTTTTCAGTTTGTTAGGTGGTGGGCACCCACATTGTAGCTCCACTCACAATATCCAAAGTGAGTGGTGCCATGAAAATTCTTAAACAGGGCACAAATAGACCTCAAGCTGGCCCTAAAAGCACAATCTCAATGTCAAAGCAAAGAACGAATATGATCATGCTTAGTTGTATGGAAGAAACATTTGGCCTTTTCAGTGTGTAAAACTGGGTACACACCTATAAATATCTGCAGATATCCTGTATCTCTAGATGTAGCCATGCTACACCACCAACACAATATGCCTGTGAATAATGTTTGGCCGACCAGTGGTATATTTTGTTAAACAGATGATGTATCAACCAGTGTGTATGCACCTTTATGTGGGTTGGGCACCAATTGATATCTCACCCACATTTTAACTCCACTCTCTATATACATAGTGAGGAATGCCATGAAAATTCTTGCACAGGGAACAAGTAGACCTGGAGCCGGCCCGAAAAACACTAACTCAATTTCAAAGCAAAGAAGGACATGGTCATGTTTAGTTGTAATGGAAACATATTTCAGAGTAAATGCATTGACTCAGAATTATGAACAATTTCGAAATTTACTGAGATCGAATGGGCACGAATGCACCCATCCTATTTGCTGACGGAACTTGGTGCACATTTAAAAAGTGGCAAATTCGGCCAAGTTACCATTTTTATGAACGGCCAGCTCTGTAAAATTTGGCATTGAGAATGTAAAAAACCATCAATAGAATTTGGCCACATATGGCCATAGAGTTTTATCAGATCCTCTCATTTACAATCATTTGTATGAGTGAATTCTGCCGTGAATTCAGCTCTAAATACAAATATAAAATGCAACATATTAGCGATGCTTCAGGGTCATCTGTATTTGGCTGTTGGTAAACTCTTCAACGAAATACCAATGACGTCTCCATTGCAAAATACAAATCTGGCAGCTATGTAAGTTTGCCGAGTTCTCAGGCCAAAAATATGGTTGATCACAGCCGATCCCATTCGTAACCATAAATATAATGTCTCGGCCTCTACGGCCAAGCTTAGTAATTTTACGACGATATGTTTGCCAGTTAATGATATTTTTGGGAACATAAATGATTCAATATTTTCTTAAAGCGCATGCTGAGCCTGCCTCCTGTCCTCCTGCCTCCTGTGAACATCCCACAGCATCTATTCACTGCTCTCTACTAGGCAGAGCAGCGTGTGGCAGGGGAAAACTCAGCATGGGACACAGCACACCACGGGACACAGCCAGCCCCAAGTGAGATAGAGGACCGTCCCAAAACAATGGGATGCTCCCAAGAAAATCAGGACAGTTGGGAGGTATGCATATAGTCACAAATACATACAGCAGAAAAGAGCAAAAGCAATAGCAAGAACAACAACTTCTGAATCAGGCCCAATATATATGATTTGAGTTTTTTTTTATGTTTCATTATTATTACTGTACAGTTGGAGAACCTGTCAACTTTGTTCCTTATGTCATGGCTCACCATGGCTAGCTATCCTATTGTTCTCAGCAGCAATACAGACAGGGCCGGCACTATCACTAGGCAGCTTTAGGCAGCTGCCTAGAGCGCTGGCCGCTAGAGGGCACACTTTGGTCAACTCAAATAGGTTCACTTTTTGCAGTTTCCACCTGCCTGTCACCAGCAGCAGTTGCCCGTCCGACCTCACAGCCATCACCTGCAGCAGCAGTCGCCCACCTGCCCGACCTCATGACTGTCACCAGCAGCAGCCGGCCGCCCAACCTCCCAGCCATCAACAGCAGCGGCCGACCTCACAGCTGTCACCAGAAGCAGCCGCCCACCTGCCCAACATCACGCCCATTAACGTCACTAAACAGGACTAACAGGGGCGCCGTTGCCGTAGATCAGATCTCCTAGGACAGCTGTCACAGGCGGCTGCGCTGGGCTGCGATTCCTGATTTCTTCAGTAGTGTGTAGCTGCAGCCTGCACCTCTGAGGAAAGAAGGAGGCTGGGACTCAGCAGGGGTGGAGGTGTAGCCTACTTTCCCTCACTTGACTGCCCTGATCGCTGCTTGCCAGATTGAGGTTAAAAAAGTTGCTGGAGGGTGGGGGACCACATTCTATTTATTGTTTATGGGAGTACGGAGGGGTGGGGAAGGGGAGTGAGAGAGAGGTGTTCTGCCTGGAGAGGAGCAGGAGAATCGGATTGATATAAGTATGGATGTATGTAGGAGAGAGACATTGTTTGGATGTACAGATGGGCCGGCTCCATCTTTGGCCGGCGCTCGCCAGATGCTTTTCACTGGCGAGCGCCGGCGATAGAGACTGGGACGCGCGTGCTTCTCACGCGCATGCGCGTCCCAGTATCACGCCGGATCACAGCGGCTGGGCAGCGTCTCCCTGCCCATCCCCACTTCAGGGAGACGCTGCCCAGTTTGGTGGGGGGTTGGGGTGGCGAGGGGGACCGGTGGCGACGGCGGGGGAAGCAGCGAAACCCCTGCCAATCTCCGTTGCCACAGGGCGCGCGAGCGTCTCATGCGTATGCGCCCCTGGCGCTAGCCGACTGCTGGCGGTGGAAGGCGGTTGAATTGCCATCCACTGCAAAGATGGAGCTGGCTTCATCTGTATGTATATACTGAGGACGGTTAACAGACGTTTTGCCTAGGGCGTAAAGAAGCCTCGCACCGGCCCTGACTACAATACATAAAACAAGACAGTAGGGGATTAGCATAGTAATCCTATTACTCACTTAATCCAATTAACAGGCTAAATGAGGAGGGCTCCATCTGTATGTGAGTAAGTTACCTCCAGCAAATTACCATACAGCTGCAAAGTGAATTAATATATATATTACTGCTCCCTGGTCAGATAATATTGATTAGATTCCTACAATGCCAGTTGTCACCTACCTGTTAGCATACCCTCATTCACAATACATGTTCCATTCAACAAAATTGCGTCACATGACATGAAAAAATTTTTGCCAGTTAAAACAACGATATCTCCAGGTACTAAATGTCGAGACTCAACCTGGCAACAATCTGCAAACAGAAACATCAATTAAGTGACAGAATACAGCATATACTGTAGAAGCTCTGCCTACTGTAGCATGTTTGTTTGCATTACATCAATTTAATTGTGTACAGTACTGTATTAATTTTATTGCATTAGACAGAATTAATGTTTGTAGAAATGTGTGACGTTACATAGACCATTTATGGTCATACATTGTAATCACCTTTAGGTACATGTCAAAAATCGTCTAATCACAAAAATAGGTAAATAACAATGTTAAATATTTAAGAACTTGCCCCTCACTTATACTGACACTGTCCCGCCCTCTCCCCACTATGTATGATCTCCCTTCTCTCACTAGATTTCCTGCCTCATTGTTTTGACAGCTGCCGCTGATGTTGCCTCAATACCCCAGCCTGGACAGCATAGTCCAAAATTCAAGTAAATCGAAACACACCGGCTGCCAGTGAGTCCTGGCTGGTAATGTTCGGCAGTTTTTGAGGTGACAGTTTCTGTGACTCCCCTATTTGAATTTGAAACTGCATTGGAGCACCAACTCCGGAGCATTCATTGGTTGCAAGATCTTGTGCAAACCCAGTGGAGCTAGCTGGGATGAGCGACACAGGGGGTCTGGGACAAGTTGAGCAGATGAGATGTTCATATTGTACATCTCAGGGGGATACTGCTTCCTGCTTTGCCTCTTAACCAAGTTATAGTGGAACAATCTGTGCCAGTGTAAGACATCTAACCAACAGTAACAACCAATCAGCTCCTAACCGGTATTTTTAAAGCATAGCCTGTAACATGGAAGTTTTAAGCTAATTGGCTGGTACTTTATCTCCATTTATTTTATCTCTCTCCAAGGTCTAGTACATAGTCCACTTAGTATTGAAAATTGGCAAATATACAAAGATAGAGTACAAATAAAATTTCTGTTATAGATTACAATCTTTATCCTAGTCTTTATTTGTCATTTATAGAGATGTTTTTTTTATATTTAAAATTTTTTTTATGGTTAGTATATGCCTGAATACATTTTTGTAAATTCTATTTCCTCCTATGATTAAGTTTTCTTTGATTCCAATTTATTTTATTGTGATGTTATTTTTGAAGTCAATTGACACAACTGTGCTGCATATAATATACGTTAAAATTGTTTTATATGTGAATTCTTTTATTTTTGTGGAGCAGACATTCAGCACTTGAATCCTGTTTAATTTTTTCCCACCCATAGGTGATATGTCATATCTTAAGCATTATTAACTCAAATCAATAACAGCCAACAGTACATACAGTACATAGTAGGGGGCAATAGTGTCAGAGACATCTGGTGCGTCCAACACCTCCCCTGGTGTCCAAAAATGTGCATGCCTTCTTGGGAAGGGGGGCCTTACTGAGTCTGAAGTGGCATCACTAAGAGGGGAGTGACTTAGCGGGGGAAGCCCCAATAACCTCACGATGGGTGGGTGCAGGCTGCCTGGGAGTCTCCTACGGTACTGCTGGCTTCAGGTTAATGGCACACTGCAGCACCTGTTTCCTGACACTGCTCGAAATCTCATGACCCTACTGATACTAGATCTCAATCTGAGGTTCTAATTACAATATTAGAAAAGTTAGAAATAGGAAAAATACCTTTGTCTCTTGGACACACTGTCACCTTCATGTTATTATGAGCTTTAACCAGATGGTCGAGCTTTGTAGATTGCTGTTTAAGTAAAATATAAAAAATACATGTACAATTATATCTACTATAATACTACAAGGTAGCAAGCAAACAAATGACCCCCCCGGCCTAAAACTTAAAAATAAATGATTAAGAAAGTTATTCCTGACAACTTGTTGGCAAAATGTGTAATGGTTAAAGCTGCAAAATGTTGTGAATTATACTATTATACTACTATAGTATATACTACTCTGCATCAGCAATATACTCAGTGGGAGGGTGTAGAAGGAGAAAATATATATTACCTAAGGACGGCACTAGGATGTTTGTGTTGTGACTGTCAGCCTGAAATGTACCATTAACTGCAGAATATTTCCACTGTACTAAATTATGGGTGACATTCTATGCTCTGCGCTAAATGCGCATGTTTTATTCGCGCACCACATCGCCGCAAATCGCACTTTTACATATCGCATTTTTCAGTCAAAATGCGCATATTTAATGTGATGCGCATTGGAGGCTGAAAAGTGCGAAAAGGGGCGATTTGCGGCGAAGTGGTGCGCTGTATTTAGTCCTGAAAATGTGCGATTTTCATGTCTGAAAATCGCACATTTGCAGGACAGCGCAAAGTTTAAAAAAAAAAACGAGCGCGGGGTCCCCCGCCCGAGTATAACCAGCCCCGGGCTCACTGAGCCGGTGCTGGTGACATAAAATCAGGGTCCCCGACATATAGGGGTCCCCTTGATTTCATGAAACCAGCACCAGGCTCAAGGTCCGGCGCTAGTTCCCAAAATACGGAGGACATAATGACTAGGGGTTCCCCGTATTTTAAGAACCAGCACCGGACACAACCAGCCAGCAGGGTAATGCCACAGCCGGGGGAAACTAATTATATAAGCTCCCGCGGCCAAAGCATTAACCCCCTGGCTGGTCAGCATGGGCAGGGGTCCTGGGGAAGTGGGGACCCCCCCAATGAAGGGGTCCCCCCCTCCAGGACTTACCAGCCCATGCTGATAGTCCGGGGCTGTCCCCGATGCCCCTGGGCGGTGGGCATCGGGCTGATGGCTTGTGTAAAAAAAAGAATTAAAACTATTGTTTTATACTGGCGAACTATCAGTCCCAGCAAGCCTACCCCGCATGCTGGGACTTGGGGAACCACAAGTCCCAGCATGCGGGGCATTAAAGGGCCCGCTGGCACTTGTAGTTCTGCAGTGCAAAAAATAGTTAATAAAATCACACTGACACACTGTAAAATAAAAGTTTAATACACACAAAACACACACACACTGATACTTACCTACCTTGAGCCCGTAGGTCGGTCCCTGGATCCTGGGTCCGTCCTCCGGGGCTCCAGGGCAGAAGAGTCCGGTTCCGGGGCCTTGGTCCTGGTTCCGGGGCTGGTCCTGGGGTTCCGGGGCTCCTGGGCTGCAGAATCCGGGGTCCGGGATCCGAGGTAGTCCCCAGGGGTACCTAAGGAAGGAAATCCAACTCACCTGGTCCCCGGCGACGACCTCGCCATCCTCTCCGGTGTCAGCGCTGCTCCCATCTGGTACCCGGCTCGCAGGACTTTGACAGGCGCTGAGATGTTTCCTCCTCGGCGTCTCTGCACAGAATGATTTCTTGGCCAATCAGGAGCCGAGAAAGTCGGCTCCTGATTGGCCAGAAATCATTCTGAATACAGACGCCGAGAAAGTAACATCTCAGCGCATCTAGAGCAGAGATGTTACCTCCTCGGCTTCTCTAGTTAGAATGATTTCTGGCCAATCAGGAGCCGACTTTCTCGGCTCCTGATTGGCCAAGAAATCATTCTGTGCAGAGACGCCGAGGAGGAAACATCTCAGCGCCTGTCAAAGTCCTGCGAGCCGGGTACCAGATGGGAGCAGCGCTGTCACCGGAGAGGATGGCGAGGTCGTCGCCGGGGACCAGGTGAGTTGGATTTGCTTCCTTAGGTACCCCTGGGGACTACCTCGGATCCCGGACCCCGGATTCTGCAGCCCAGGAGCCCCGGAACCCCAGGACCAGCCCCGGAACCAGGACCAAGGCCCCGGAACCGGACTCTTCTACCCTGGAGCCCCGGAGGACGGACCCAGGATCCAGGGACCGACCTACGGGCTCAAGGTAGGTAAGTATCAGTGTGTGTGTGTTTTGTGTGTATTAAACTTTTATTTTACAGTGTGTCAGTGTGATTTTGTTAACTATTTTTTGCACTGCAGAACTACAAGTGCCAGCGGGCCCTTTAATGCCCCGCATGCTGGGACTTGTGGTTCCCCAAGTCCCAGCATGCGGGGTAGGCTTGCTGGGACTGATAGTTCGCCAGTATAAAACAATAGTTTTAATTCTTTTTTTTACACAAGCCATCAGCCCGATGCCCACCGCCCAGGGGCATCGGGGACAGCCCCGGACTATCAGCATGGGCTGGTAAGTCCTGGAGGGGGGGGACCCCTTTATTGGGGGGGTCCCCACTTCCCCAGGTCCCCTGCCCATGCTGACCAGCCAGGGGGTTAATGCTTTGGCCGCGGGAGCTTATATAATAAGTTTCCCCCGGCTGTGGCATTACCCTGCTGGCTGGTTGTGTCCGGTGCTGGTTCTTAAAATACGGGGGACCCCTAGTCACTTTGTCCCCCGTATTTTGGGAACCAGCGCCGGACCTTGAGCCTGGTGCTGGTTTCATGAAATCAAGGGGACCCCTATTTGTCGGGGACCCTGATTTTATGTCACCAGCACCGGCTCAGTGAGCCCGGGGCTGGTTATACTCGGGCGGGGGACCCCGCGCTCGTTTTTTTTTTTTTAACCCTTTCTTTTATTTTTTACAGCAGAACCCTGCACAGAACATTGCGATCTGTGCAGGGTTCTGGCTAATTCGCCTAACAGACCCTGGTCTGAAATAAGTGCGATAAATAGGCACCTAAAAAATGCGATGTGCAAATGCGCATTGCATTAAATAAGCGACTTGTATACTTTTCTATACGAAAACATCTGGATGCGATAAAAATGCGAATTATTCTCGCATTTTTATTCAGCATACCTTAACGCACATAATATGCGATTTCAGTCCCTTAGCGCATCCCATTAAATTAACGATTTAATGGGAAAATGCGATATCGCCATTTTGTGGTCGAATTACCGCAAAAAAACGATCATCGCAGAGCATAGAATGTCACCCTTAATGTCATTTTGAATAGAGTGTACGTGAATAGGACATGCACATACCGCCTATGTAAGATGTCCTATAATTTAAATATGCATATGCATATGCAGACACCCAGTACAGTAACGCTTTATTAAGTGCATGCATACACACATTCATGCATGCAAACGTACATACATACTCACCTTGTCACATGCTCCCCACAGGTTGGTCCTCTTCAGTAGGATCCAGGGGGTTAAAAAAAAATCGTAACACCCGAACCAATG
This sequence comes from Crinia signifera, assembly GCF_055691185.1. NCBI lineage: Eukaryota > Metazoa > Chordata > Amphibia > Anura > Myobatrachidae > Crinia > Crinia signifera. The sequence goes on along the minus strand of NC_139219.1, from coordinate 230,771,134 downwards.
AACTGGAGAGCCGCCTGTGTATACTCACAGGTGTCCCTCTTCCTGGCTTCTGAAGAAATACCAGTTGCACAACACAACCCAATGTTAAATTTTTAATCTATTTTTTACAATAAAATTATCAACCCTGTGTCCACCGCCCAGGGACATTGGGGACAACCCTGTTTAAGCATGAGGGAGGGGGACCCCTATATTATGGGGATCCCCTCTCCTCTAGGTACCCAGGGTGTTCATGTTTCAGGCCTTAAGTAAAAAGTGTCCCATTGCTGTTTCGGCCCAGTGCTGGTTCCAAAATATGGGGGGACCCCATTATGGTCAGGATTACAAGGCAGATATTCAAACTTGTTCACCAATAGCAACTTTTTATTGTAAAATGTATCCAGTTAAATACAATTCTTTAAAGAGTGCATTTTTCATTCTGTTATTCTATTTTTATTGACATGCACGTTATTGGACATTATAAAGGAGTGTCTAAACTAAAACAAACAACATTGTTCTGCTAGCTCCCCAAAAATGTATTGTGTTATTATTAGGTAATACAGTACCTGTCTGAGTTCCATAAGCGATAAGGTGATTGTACAGGCACATAGTAGTAGAATTGCAATGGAATAACCCAGGTACCCATTAGCCAGCCATAGGACCACAGTGAAAAACTGATACAAATAGAAGAGATTTAACACCTATGTATGACAGAAAGAGAGGATTTTAGAATTGCCAAGGCAGGGAAAACACATTGCCCCTCCCCCAAACAAACAAACCATTTGGGTTCTATATGGAAAAAAAAACAATCACACTGGTCCCCACAGGTAACAAAAATAAAATACATTGGCCCACACATGAAAACAAGAAATCAGTGAATAACAGTTAAACTGGTAGAGGTGGCTATAAACTAGTGTGGACATCTCAAGCTATGGGGGCACACTTGAGAATATCTCAAGGCACATTAGTGTGCCATGGCACAGTGGGTGAAATTGTAAATTACCAGCTTCACAGTAAAAAAAATACAGTATTAATAAAATTAAATAATACTATAAAATATTTGTACATACTTTATTAATGAATAATTTCCAAAGGGGAGCAACTTCAACTTCAATGGTGTTATGACCACATACTAATCTCCTGTAAAATAATGACATAATAAATGCTAATAAGATCTCACATCATCATTGGTAAGATCATTCATATTCGGTTGCAAAATATACATCTTTCAAAATATGCATATCAATGACATTTTATTTCTATTGATTGCGGCGATCGAAGCGCTGGGCAGGCCAATCAGAATGCAGGCATGCTCCTGCCTGCTAGGGTGGGCAGACCGTGTCACATGACGTCATCACCCAACCTCAAATTCATCGGACAGCGTTCATCTTCCAAAATATCCGGTACTTGTTTCCTAGCACGGCGCCCATTGCATCGTATAACATAAGCCTTACAATGGTATGCGATGTGATGGCACCCGATCTTATACAATTTAAAATCGTATACCATTGTGTATGGCATGCAATGCATACAATGCCCCCAATAAGATTATTAATTGTATAAGCACCGTAATGGGTGCTTACAATGTTAAAAGCATCCCCATGCCACCACCACTATCAATGGCAAACCGAAGCGTGGCGAGCGCAGCGAGCCCACGAGGGGCGAAGGTACACGTCCTCCGACCTTTTCATACCCCCTCCATCCACATCGGCGTGGAGTTGATTTTAGATAGTGTGTCGAGCGCAGCGAGCCACCGAGCCTGAAGCATGGCGAGCGCAGCAATCCCCATGAGGGGACGCAGAATACATGTAAAGTAATATGCGTCCCCTCGCAAGGCTCGCTGCGCTCGCCACGCTTCGGGCTCGGTGGCTCGCTACGCTTGTAACACTATGTGAAATCAACTCCACGCCGACGTGGATACTGGGGGTATGAAAAGGTCAAAGGACGCGTACCGCCACCCCTCGCGGGCTCGCTATGCTCGCCACGCTTCGGGTGGCGTGGGGGTGCATTTAACATTGTAAGCAACCATTAGGGTGCTTATACAATTAAAAATTGTATAGGGGGGCCCATTTAACATTGAAAACACCCATTAGGGTGCTTAAACAATTTAAAATCGCATTGCATGCGGCTATATGGCATGCAATGCAATACAATGCATAAGATGCTAGGAAACAAGTACCGAAAATCCTTATGACACAGAATATGTGTCATAGTTATATTCTTTGTATTATTTTAAACAAAATTACAGGGGAAGCGCTGCCTCCCCTGCTTCCCCTGACTGACTCCCTGGTACATATATTATTACATTGTTTACATTAAGGGGTAAATGGAATGAAACTCCTGGGAGTTTATGGGAATGTAGCTGCTAGATTTAAATCTGCGATAATATGAAAGGCAATACCAGCTTTGTTTTGCCTTATAAATGATTCATACTTAAATGTGGATAAATCATCAAAGCCTCCTTAAATGTGGATAAATCATCAAAGCCTCCTGGCTGCCTACAACATGTAGGCTATTACATATACTCCACAGTATCATAGCATAACTAGTATCAGGCCGCACCTCTACCCATCCATGGGGATACACACAGTCCTGACATATGTCTGGCACTGATGCTGCTGCTAAATTGTTGGATGTGTCCTGAGATAAACCTAAAATAATTATGCTTTTAATTGGAACTCAAAATGGGATTAAACTGTAATCCCTTTACTCAGAATCCATTGTGAATGTGTTCATTGTGTTTTAACATTTCGTTACATAATCATCAAAAAGACAATGCAAGCATATACCAAATAGAATAAGCCTATAATTGCTGTAAGTACTGCTTACCTGATATCTTGTTCCTCTTTTCTCAGACCAAGTCCATATTTTGTATGTATGCTATGGCAAGAATGTGTTTCTTCCAGGGTTCTGCAATTCCAGAAATGATTGCATATAAACAGAATTAACATATTGTAAATCACATTTTCTAATTAATTAGATTAATATACAATGAATCTGCTATTTTGGGTATCAAGCCCCTAACATTTGAAATCTACTAAAAAAAATGCAAAAAAAAAAAAAATTGGGAAAAAAAAATACATTACAGTACTGCACTTTACATAACTGTAAAGACATAAATAGTTGACAGCAATAGTAGAAGACTCACACTAAAACTGTGCACACACTATACAATTACATGGCAGACCATCTATGGCATCTGGCTGGTTGGAATGGAATTCTGGACATGGATGAGAGCAAATGACAATCAACCATTTCCCAAACCCTGGAAAATGAACAATAAATGACAATTCAAACAAATTATTTAAAATTTATGTTTAACCAATTTGAACAACAGTTATTGTCTGTATTCCAGTTTGGAGCAAATTGTTGATTGTCATTTGCTCCCTTATATTACCATATTTCCATTCCAACCAAAAAGATTGAACAGATGGTCTGCCAGGTAATTGCATAGTGTATGCCAAGCTTGGAGTGCCTATCTTACCTTCATATTATAAAGTTAATATAAAGTTTCTAAGGCATAAGTTTGGCCAAATTTACAGTAGCTCATATGTCACAGTCAGAAGAGACATACCTACACTAAACGTTCTACTTACCCAATTTTCTCAAACTTCTTTTTAGAATTGTCCCAGACAAATCGAATTTTCTGTACCCTTATAAACTTCACCTGCAAAAAAGATGTATATATACTGGAAATATTTTCGTGAATTGTGTACAGACCTCAAATTAAAAGTGATCAATTAATGGAATTTGCAATTACATACTGGCCTTATGAAATTGCAGATAGAATGAGCGATTTTATCACACACAATACATAATCTCTCCATAAAACAGTAAACTAGCTAATACTGCTAATTGGATACAAATTAATGGGACAGTGGATAATATAACTTTTCTCAAATTAAAAGTTTTACTTATTTACATTTTTTTCTGTTATGCAAGTCCTAGATTTATGACATAGAACTCAGCAAATCCAAATTTCCTGCAGAATAATTGATTTACTTACTTTGAGGGCTGGCCTTCTTATGGCTTTATTCACTATGGAGTTTTCATCAGCAATTATAGGAGAATGGGATCCATTCAAAAGAGAGTCTTTAAATGCATCCAGGGTAATCCAGCGCACTCTCTTCCTGGTGTATTTCTTTCTTTCATCCTACAGGAGAAGGCACAAAACCATGCTGTTACGAATGTACGACCACACACCAGACCGACCGACCACACACTCCATGTAATGAGTTTGAGTTGTTGTTTAAATTGTTGTTTAAATTAATAACTGCCAAAATTATTTTAGGTGTTTGGTAGTTGCATCTGAGGAACTTTAGGTATCATTTATATACACACATTTAGGGGGTATTCAGTCCCCGACGATATTTCCGACAGGTGTAAATATTGTCCTTGGTACTTGTTTAGTTTCATGTGGATAGTTCATACGCCCACTATCCATGTTGGCATGGAGTTGTTGTTAGAGAGTGTGGCGAGCGCAGCGAGCCACCGAGCCTGCAGCGTGGCAAGCGCAGCAAGGGGACAAAGACCCGAAAGTAGCAGGCGGCCATGCTGCCGCCGTGAAACTAAACAAGTACCATGTCCTCTTTCAACAAGAATAGGTCACATTTACAATGGCTGGTTCTTTTTTGCGACTCACCAAAAGATACCGACAGTCAGAAAGTCTCTGGCAGGGCCATTTCTAGAGGCAGACAAGCCATGCAACCGCACAGGGCCCTGCACCTGCCAGTACATAACTGCATGGCTTGTCCACCACTGCTATAGCCACATGGGCACCGCACCAGCTCCCCCATGAGGGTGGCGATCACCTCCTCCTCCTAGCTATTCTCTGCTGCCAGGAGCCAGCGAAAATCAGTTACATAGGTTTTTTATATTTTCACTTTGATCAGTGGGCACACAGTGTGCCATTAACCCCTGGGCAATGAAATCCCCCTAGGCAACGAACATGTAAACACCCCATGGCAAAAAGCAGGGAATCCCTCTATGCAACGAGCATGTAATCACCCCATGGCAACAAGCAGGAAATCCCCTGTGGCAACCAGCATGTAACTCCTAGCAACTACCATGTAGGTAAGTGGCACTTATGTGAGATAATGTATAATGGCCTTTATGGTCTGGGGCATATTGTGTAATGGGCATTATGGTGTGGGGCATAATGCGTAATGGGCATCACAATATGGGGTGGAATGTGTAATGGGCATTATGCTGTGGAGCATAATGTGTAATGGGCATAATTACGGTGTGGGGCATTATGTGTAATGGGTATCACAGTTTGGGGCGTAATGTGTAATGGGCATCAAAGAGGGGAGTGTAATGGGCATCAGGGTGTGCATTGTAATGGAAATCTAAGTGTGCAGAGTAATGTGTAATTGGCATTACGGATAAACAGTGTATATTGATTTAAGTAGCCTGTCATTGTTTGAGCTTCCTTTGTGAGGTGTACTAGGTCACTGCGTGGGCCTTTATGTTTATATCTCACTGTGTGGCCTTCAGCCCGCCAACTTAAGTGTGGAAGATAAACAATCATTCCTGCAGTAACCAATATCTAGTCATGCAGGTTGCAAAAGTGAGGTGTAAGATAATTGTTTTCCTGCTACATCTTACCCCTTATAACTAGGCCATGCCCCTTATATTAATATTAATATTTTTTTATTTCTTCGCACTGGGAGACAAATTGTCTAGAAACAGCCCTGGCCTCTGGATTGGCAAAAATGCCCACAGATTGGTGAAAAACCTCTGCGGATACTCCAGCGGACATTTTTCGACAATGCAAATTTGTAAATGTGTCGCCATATTTCAGGCATTGAAAGACATGTATACAGAAGTACTGTACAGTATATAACAATATGCAGTACATCTACTGTACATGCCTGCTTTGGTACTAGTGATTGTCATCAGTGTGTACTTGCACCAGCCCAATACAAAGGGTAAAACATATAGCCCTGAAAATAGGCATACTGTATATAGGTCCCACTCTGCAGTTGTAACAACACTTAATGCTGTACTTATCCTACGATAGGAGGCCCTTTTACAGCTTTACAGCTCTTCAACCATAAATGGAAAAATAAAATCTGCATCACGCTTGTATAAATTCTTTTCTGGAGCAATGTGGAGAAAAATCTAGTAAAATATGCTCTGCAAAACGATTTAGTCACCCATATTACAACTTGTTTTTATGACACAACAATAAATGTGCAAGCGATTGACAGGTCATTAGGCATTTTAACACCGTTTTCTAAATATTCTTCAATCTGCTCTAATCCAAATTACTTTAATAAAGATTTTGTTTTATGTATAATTCGGTAGAACAAATACTCACTGTTGTTCTTAGTAAAACCACATTGGCTTTTTCCAATGAAGATGGGACGCAGTTTGCCCACACACTCCACTCTGGCTTCCAATAAAAGAGCAGTAGCAGAATACCGCCTGATAGAATGTAGCCAATCACACATAGGATTATCCACGGAACACTCACTCTATAGCCAAAGATTTCCTACCGACAAAACACAATTAAAACACAATTAACAGTAAATTAAACAGTTCTAGAGATCTATGAGCCTAATTTAGCATTGGCTCGCTAATCAGAGAATTTGCAATTAAATTGATTATTGAATGACTGTACATATTGTCTTGCACATATATAGTGCCAGTTACATATCCTGTCCTCAATAGTGCTGTTACAAATGTCCCCAGTGAGTTTTTAGCAAAAAAAAAAAAAAATTTCACTTTCTGGAATGTCCGTATTTCGGAATAATTCGGATAACTGATATTCGGATACGGGATACTCGACCTGTATTGTCCACAAAAAAATGCACTTTGAGTCCTATTGGGAAAAAAGTGCTTTATAAATATCATTATTATTATCATTATTATTATTATTATTATTTTTACTTGCTACATTTCGAAAAACAGCTAAGCCGTGTTTTACATGTTGTGACAAATTTAGAAAAACAGCCAAGATGTACAGTATGTGGACACATCTGTATCTACAGTAATCCTTGTAAAATATAGAGCTTGTCCAAAACTACCATTATACCTCCCAACAATGAGGCTGTGGGAGGAGGGACAGTTTTGGGGGTGTGGCCTCACGGACAAGGAGCATGGCTTATTGCCACAAGGCCATGCCCCCCATTTTTTGCCGCTGTGGGGGCATGGCTACTGGCTTTGTGAGCTGCTGGCTATGTATGTACCCAGCCCGTCAGGCTACATGAATGTGCACAGCGTCTATTCACAGGGGTCAGGGGGGGACTCCCAACTGCCCCCACCACGTGACACTGCCGACCCCGGAAAGGACACAGGAACGTCCCAAAAAACTAAGACGTTCCTGTGAAAAACAGGACAGTTGGGAAGTATGTGTTATGATTAACCATAGATATTTATTTTATTTATTTATTAACAGTTTTTTTAAATAGTGCAGCATATTCCGTTGCGTTTTACAAAAGGAGATGGTGATACAACAAACTGGATATTTACAGATGAGGGTCCTGCTCACAAGCTTACAATCTATAGGGAAATGGGCTTTGAAACATAAGGTTAGATATTCTTTATAGAGATGTGCAGGCTCTGATTTACTCTGATTTCAAAGCAGGATCTTATTGGCTATCAACTGTCAAAAACTGTCATGTGATTTGGGATAGTAGATCCTGCTTGTAAATCAGAGTAAATTTAGAGCCTGCACATCTATAATTCTTTATTGCATTAATTCCACCAGAATGCAAAGGTTCCTGGTGTGCTGTAAGATACGGTGACCCAGCAGTTTGGCCATGGGTCAGGAGGATGGGAAATGTGAAAAAGAAAGAGTGTGGATATGTGTGGACTGTACAGTGGGGATGTGATTAGCTAGGAACAGTCTATAAAGGTTTACGTGGCTGGTTCTGGAATTTGATAAACTTGCCTGAAGAGGTGAGTTTTCAGGGAATGCTTGAATGAGAGACGTAGATCTTGGGAGGAGCGTAGAGGTGGGGTTGGAAGATATTTTGAGATAAGCGAAGAGATGTATGTTGATGTAGTTTGGTTTATGGCTTTGTGTGTAAGTAAAATAATTTTGTATTGGATACGGTAGAATACAGGTAACCAATGAAGTGACTGACAGAGTAGCTTTGCAGACAATGAACGTCTGGTTAGGAAGATTAGCCTCACAGCTGCATTCATGATTGACTGTAGTGGTGAGAGTCTGTATTGGGGGAGGGCAATAAGGAAACTATTGCAATAATCCATGCGTGAGACGATGAGAGCGTGGATCAGAGGTTTTGCAATGTTTTTTAGGTGCATGTAGCATGATTTTTGAGACAGATTGAATGTGGGGTACAAAGGAAAGTTCTGAGTCAAGGATAACACCTAGGCAGCCAGCTTGAGAGGTAGGAGTGATTGTCACCTCCCAACAGCAATAGAGATATCAGGTTGGTAACTACTATTTATTGGCGAAAATATAATTAATTCTGTTTCAGAAATATTAAGTTTGAGGTGGTGAGATGACATCCAGGATGAAACAGCATAAAGGCATTCAGAGACACAGCCCAATACAGATGGGGACAGGTCCTGGGAGGATAGGTAGAGTTGAGTATCATCCGCATACATTTGATAATGAAATCCAAATAGCTGATTAGTTTGCCAAGAGATGAGCTATAAATTGAGAAAAGCAGAGGACCTAAGACTTAAAGGTGCCCATACACGTTACAATTATTGTATACAATATTGTATAAAATATTGCATCTCATCGCATCCCGGTTTTCAGAGAAAGGAACACTAAAGGAGCGGTTAGATAGGTAGAATGAGAACCAAGAGAGGGCTGTGTCTTTAAGACCTAGAGATTGTAGTGTTTGTATGAGAAGTGTGTGGTTTGTAGTAACAAACTATAAAAGTCTGAGTAAGGTACAGTATGCATTTTACAAAGTGTGCGATTCAAGTATAAATATTTGTATGTGTAAGGAATGAGAATATGCCTTTCAGGTGCTGCCTCTTAAGAAGGCGCTTATACCTCTTTTTTGGATAAAGGCCAATAGGTGGTAAATTTACTGAGATGGGAGTTCTATTGAATATGGAATGTTGCCCATAGCAACCAATCAGATTCTACTACTTTTTTAACATCTTCTAGAAGGTAATAGATAGAATCTGATTGGTTGCTATAGGTAACATCTCATCTTCAATAAAACTCCAATCTTAGTAAATTTACCCCTAAGTGTCTGTAACTAATTCATGTTCATGATTTATTAAAATATAACAAGCGAATGACCTTCCAAAGTGACTCATTCCCCTTGTTAAACAGCTGTCTCGTTTCAATATTCCTTTTTATAAGATACTATTGTGTTAACGTGTGATATGTTATCTTAGGTGTTAATGACGCGTTTTGTGGAATTTCTGACATTGCCAGGGTAAATAAGTGTGGGAATGGGCCAGAACATTGTGTTCTTACTGAGATGGGTATATACTGTATATTGTAAAGTACACCATATATCGAGCTGTAAGTAGACTTTTTGGTGTCCTGTTCCAAGAGGAGAATTGGTTCCCCCCTCTGCCACCCCCATTTCTCCGCCGGAGAGGGGTTCATGCGGGCACCGGCGCTATGTGAGAGGCGCTCACTAGGCTTGCCAGGGATGCTGGGAACATAGATACAGTTCCCGGCAACAGTACAGTGAGTACGCTGACTACGCAGAGTTGCAGCAGAGTCAATACGCTGATAGCCATTGGGCTACGCTTAGGCTGCCGCCGTGAAACTACACAAGTAAGGCAGCCGTTGGGCTATGCTAATATCGTAGCTTCAAACGTAGTGTAAGTACCTTCTTTTTTTTATTAAAAGAACAAAATTTCATAATGGCACATATGTATCAACACACAAGACATATAACACATGTGCCATTATGAAATTTTGTTCTTTAAAAAAAAAAAGGAAAAATTATTATATAATAAAGTGTTGTAATAATTATAATTAGAGTAAAGCTGTGCCTTCCAAGGCACCAATTTATATTGTCACCCAAACCACACAGTGCCATTAGAGAGCTAAGTACTGTATATAGAATGGGTGCAGGGAGTTCGGTGTGGGGGATATCCTGGACCTAGGGGCCTATGTGCTCCACAAATCCTGGACCCATGATAGATACATGTGGGCAGGACTGGCCATCTGGAACCACTGGCAAATGCCAGGGGGTTGTCCATCCACACAGAAAGTGAGGGTTGTTGAGAAATGCAGCCTTTCATTTCACTGCTCGGTCACATGGCCTCCCTCTGTCCTACCTGGGGCTGCTGCAAGGCCAGATCCCCATGCTTCATGGTGCACCTTCATGAATGGTGGCTGTGGCCCCTCATTGTGCGTGAGAACAAGGTGCCTCTACATATCAGTGGCAGAACTACCAGTGGTGCAAGCTTTTAACAAATATGTCTTGGTGGTGGATTAGCATAAAGGGAGGAAGAGGAATTCTTCACTTCAATGTCATCTCCTCTTACCTCAAATTACCTCCCTCCCCCCACACTGCTGTTGTTGGGGGTCCAATGTCATGATCTAGTGACTGGCCATGGTGTGAAAACAAAAGGAGCCTGGCCTGCCTTCCCAGATCTCCATACAGCAGTGATGGCTAACCTTTTCAGCTTGGCGTGCAGAAAATCGTAAAAGAGTGTAGCCTTCCTACAAGTTGCGTGTCACTTCAAGAAATATCAATAATTTGGTGATATTTGCAGCCTTTATAGATATGCCACACCCCGTGATGCCCATTATACATATGCCACACCCCGTGATGCTCCATTATACATATGCCACACACCGTGATGCTCCATTATACATATGCCACACACCCTGATGCTCCATTATACATAAGCCCCACACTATAGTGTCCCCATCACACCAGCCCCACACTGCCCCCATCACAACAGACCCACACTGTCCCCCCATCACAACAGCCCCACACTGTTTGCATTGCCCCTTGCCCTTTCTGTCCCCCTGTCCCTTTCACAACATATAATACAAGTAGAAAGATATATTCAGCAGGGGGGGGGGGAGTGCTGCGTTGCTCACTGTCTTTTGCGGCAGATCCGTTATGGCTGTTGCCACCCCCACTTACACAGTGGTGGGGTGCGCATTACTGAACAGGCAGGGTCGGAGACACAGAGTGACAGCGTGCAGAGTGGAGCGGGCGGCGGAAGTGTGCAGAGCGGAGCGGGCAGCGACTGCTACAGCGGGGACTGGAGGACAAACATTTGAGCCAGCAGAGCTCTACGCAGACCCCGCTGCCGGTGCTTTACACTCACCAGGGCAATCCCAGCTATCAGACCACTGGCACTCCGTCTCCCTTGACCCGGCTGTCGGTGTCTCCTGTTGGAAGGGGAAGGCTAGCTCTGCTCCCTCCAGCAGACAGGCGACGCCCCTTCCAGTTGGCGGTGCAGCCTGCATGTTGGCTTAGCCGCTTCCCTTGTGCACTTCCGGGTTTTCACTGCACACTGGTTGGTCAGACGCATGTCAGTCAAAGTGCCTTGGCATGTCACGAGTGACAAGTGTGTCATAGGACACCTTGAAAAAGGGCTTACCCTAGAGCCCGAAACGCGTTGGTGAGGACTGGACCCACAGCATAGGTGAGACCCTTTACCACTTTTTCCATCTGGTAGCACTCCTCCTAGTATCCGGATACAGGGAGTGAGTTGCTTTTGGGCTCACCTGAGACTGTGTGTATTTTAATCGATTTTTTGTATGTTTTTTATTGTATACGTCCTGGAATAAAATATCTTTTTGCTACGGCTATATCTGAGCCTTATTACAAGGGGATTACTGGACGTGGACATGCTTAAAGATACCTTTCCATGAACATAGGGCCTCATTTTGAGGTGAGTGTGTTTCCTATGATTACATGTGGAGTGAAGTTGATGCGAACTTGGTGTTGTTGAAAGAACAATAGGACAAAGATACCTTTATATGAACATAGGGCCTTTACATAAGGTCAGTAACCTATTGCTATATTTGCTGAGAGTACCAGTGTTTTCCTGACAAGGACAAAAGAAACCTCTACGGGCACATAGGGACCTTCATTAAGGTCAGTAGGTGCCCTTAAGACGTTGCATACAATAGGAAAACCAGGAGGAATAGAGTCCAGCAAGACAAGACATACTGTTCTGCTGAGTAGCGCCGAAGTGTATATTTATCTGTGTTTTTTGAACGTGTACCCGAGGGGAGCTAGTGCCCCACTAATATACCCACGGCTGCAACTCTTGGCGCCGCCAACCTCTCTATACCTTTCTATTTCCAAGTGTGTCATAGGTTAGCCATCATGGCCCTACAACCAGGCATACCAGGTCAGGTCTCCATGATGACTTCTTTGTCACAGGATTTTCTTCCATAGTATTGGCCAGAGGAAGACTCTCAGGGCGAGATGTATCAAATGGAAAATGCGGTAAAACCCAGTTTCTACCTCTGAAACGTATCAAAATGATACCGCACTGAAGGGCAAACCCGCCGCCTCGCCGACCCCCCCCCCCCCCTGGCTTACCTTCCTGAAGGGTCCTCCTGGACCCCGGAAGGTAAGCCCTGGCTGCCTCCCCCTAGTGAAGCAGCCGGACATCCTTCCGGCTGCAGGGGGGAGGTGGAAGCGCCGTGGACAGCATGTATAGCTGTCCCCGGCATGAGGGGAGAGCGTGGCGGCAGGGAGGTGACGGAGACCCCCCGCACACTAGTGTACAGGTATCGCGGGGGGCCTCCGTCACCGCACCGCGATGCCAGCCGCATATGTTAGTACATACTGTATGCGGCAGCATCGCGGCGGGGGGGGGGGCGGCGAAGGGCGGCGATGTATTTTAATACATCCCGCCCTTATTGTGGTCTGGATGAAAAGGTACATAGTGTTAGCCAGAGGAAGACAAGGATTGTGGACTGGTTGAAATGGTATATTCTTCACTCATAGCATACTCACACTCTTTCTATCTTTCTTTCTCCCCTTATCTCTTTCTCCCTCTCTCTCTTTCTCTCTCTCTCTCTCTCTCTCTCTCTTCTTTTCTCCCTCCAACAGAGATCTCACCTTCTACCTATCCTTTTCACCAACTCTCCATCAACATCTGCCTCTACCTGCCACAATTTGCTTGTTACCCTCTCCTAGGGCCAGATGTACTAAGCTTGAAAAGTGATAAAATGGAGAGTGATAAACTACCAGCTAATCATGTCCTTGTCACAGGCTGTGTTTGAAAAATGACAGGTAGGAGCTGATTGGTTGGTGGCTTATCACTCTCTGTTTTATCACTTTTCAAGGCTAAGTTAGTACATATCGTCCCTAGTCACTATTTTCCAATCACCCTCTGTTTTTCCCTGCCTACCTATCATTCTCTCTTTGTCATCCTCTCGCCATCACCCCATGCCTCTCCACATCACCTTCTGCTTCTCCTTGTCATCCATGTCATCCTCAACCAATTACCATATGTTAATCATGATTACCTCTTCCTATCACTCTCTGTCTCTACCTGACACTCTTTTTTGGCACCTACTTCTTCTACACAACCCTCTGCTTGTCATGCATACCCCACTAGCCTCTGCCACTCCCCATCACTCTCTGCTACTTCCCACAACCTTATGGTTGTTTACTTCCTCTGTCACTTCTGCCTTTCCCTGTTACGCTCTCCCTTTCACATACTGCTTTTCCCTGTCACCTTCTCCCAATCCCTATTACCCTCTTCATCTCATCCCCTTTTCCCTTCCACCTTCTTCCTGTCACTTTCTTCATGTCACCCACTATTTCACCATGTTTCCTTGTCTCTGGCAGCCTCTCTCCATGGGGTGAGGGTGGCCAAACCCTATTTTAGCTTCTTGGCCCATTACACACAAGTGCAGCCACTGGTACGTATGTGTAGCATGATGATGCTCAGTAGCAGGCATAAAGAAAGATAAATATTTTTCCACTGTATTAAGGGCCCAAATCAGCATGAATCAGCAGAAAATTCCACAAGCAAATTTGTGAATGGATCACAGATCGCTATCCTCTTGCAGATCCATACATCGTTGAGACATTGCCGTCTGTGCAAATGTGAGTAGGCCTTTTCAGAGGTAGAAGCTGCCATTGAACCGCCTGGCAGCTATGTATGCTGTCCTTTTACGTACAGTATGATGTATTGTATGCAGGGCCGGTGCAAGGCACCGGAGCGCCCCAGGCGAGTCGGGGTGGTGGCGCCCCGGTGCCGGGGGGAGGGAGCATGCATAGCTGTCCCCGGCATGAGGGGAGAGCGTGGCGGCAGGGAGGTGACGGAGACCCCCCGCACACCTGTGGTGGTACCTGTGTAAAAAAATTGCTGTCCCGGCGTCCCTGCAGTGCTGGGGCGGTAAGTGGTGTCCGTGCCGTAGGGGTACCTGCGGTGCCGTCATGTGTACAAATGATGGCTGCGGCCGGCAGGGTCCCTGTAGTGAATAGCAAATAACTATCGCTTCCCGCGCCGCCGTGTGCATAGCGCTAGTTATTTGCTATTCACTACAGGGACCCCGCCGGCCGCAGCCAGCTTTATACACATGACGGCGCCGCAGGTACCCCTACGGCACGGACACCCCTGACCGCCCCAGCACTGCAGGGACGCCGGGGCAGCAATTTTTTTACACAGTTCCCTGGGAGTGAGGGGCGAACTGCCGCCCTCCAGGTGCCGGCGCCCTAGGTAAATGCCTAGAGCTGCCTAGTGGTGGCGCTGGCCCTGATTGTATGTGATCCAAGCAAGGCCTGCAGGATCCAATAAATCTAAAGTGGAAGCCTTGTGATCCCTGGGTCCGATCCGATGTGCAATGGACTTCTCGGCCCAATACATCAGAATCGGAAGAAAAGTGCCCAAATTGCACTAATGTATTAGGGGGCCTTGAAGCTGCCATTAGTCTGAGATTGAGACAGACTGGAAGGGGTCAGCACTAACGTTACAGACCCTCCTCAAAAACACCTGGGCACATCTGCATTTTTTCTGACACACCCAGAAAATAGCGGGTTTACGCCCAGAAACGATTACTTCCTGTCTGTCAAACAGCGGCTACATTGCGCTAACAATCCATATGCACTTTCAGTCACTATTTCACCTGGCATATAAATGCTCAATCTGCAAAATCTCTTATAAGCGATCCATGATGTATTAGGCCATAAGTTAGTTGCAAAACGCTTTACGATATGGATCAATCTCCCTATCAGTGGCGGCTCCTGCTATTGGGCTGCAGAACTGCAGCCCCTCCAGTGAAAACCAGGAGGTTTCCAGCAGGGCCGGTGCAAGGTCCCGGAGTGTCCCAGACGGGGGGGTTGGTGCCACGGCGCTCACCCGCTCCGGGGGGGTGTGTGGTGTGACGGAGTGTTGCGGTGCGGCTCAGGGGGGGTGCTGGGAGTGTTGTGGCGCAGCTCGTGGGGGGGGGGGGTGCCAGGAGTGATGTGGCGTGGCTCGCGGGGGGGGGGGGGGGGGGGCTTGGGTGCCGGGTGATGCGATGCACCTCCATGCCACATCCAGGACCCAGGCTGCTGGTGCACGGCAGGACACAGGCAGGTGTGTGCGTGCACTGTCTGCAGAAGGACAGGGCACGCAGTGTGTGGTGTGCGGGTGTCACCCCAGCCTGTCACTCCACGGGGGGGGGGGGGCGAGGGGAGGATGGGCGATGCGGAGGTGGCCATACCATCCAGGGGGGGAACCCTGCTCCATCTTCCGCCCTCCAGTGGCCGGCGCCCTAGGCAAATGCCTAAACCTGCCTAGTGGTGACGCCGGCCCTGGTTTCCAGTGTAAAACAGACAGATAGCCATTTCTATTGGAAGCTGCTACTGCCCATCAAACAGAGGACTGAAAACTCCTCCCCCACCTGGGCTGCCAGTACATGGAGCGATGACAGCAGTAGCTTGCCAGCAGGAAGCCATTGTGTGTACATCCCCAGAGCTACAGAGCTTCTATGGGCTGCTGTCTGTGCAGCCCAGCAGAAACAAATCCTCTGCAGTGAACATGCCCAGATCAGTCAGTGTGATGTAGCTGAAGAAAAATATGCGGTGCATGGAAGATTTTTTATTTTTATCATATTTGAGCCTCTGTAAATGGTATTTATTTAAACTATTTTTTGTGTGTAGATCTTTAATAGAAATATAATTTTCTGTACTTTAATTAATATTAACGTTATTCAAAGTGAGTATTTTGCTCTGTACCTGTGTTTATGTGCATATGGGTACATCATTTGTTTACAGTACATGCACAAAAACACTGGTACAATCACTATTAAGGTTACTTTATTTTACAGTTTAAGGTGATTTAAAGTAGATTATCTGTATGTTGTGTTCCGTTTGCCACAAGCAGGCAATTGCAGCCCCCCTTAAGGCTAAAAGCAGGAGCCGCCACTGCTCCCTATTGATGTCATAGCTAGCTAATGCAAATGTAATGTACATGTATTTACTGTTTCTTAATAAAAAAAATGATAAATAATATTTAGGCTCCATTGTTATAGTGCTAGATACTCAATTACTGCTGACTGAAATTTGTAATGACAGCCTTTGCTTTTTCAAGGTATAAAGTGGCTTTGATTCTGAGAAATGAAGGTGTGTATCTAAAAATAAATAAGGATTTATCTGTATGTCTATTACCTTACATAACCTCACCGGTATGAATGTAAAAGAGAATTACACCGAACAGGACATGTTTTTAGGGATAAAGCTGGATACAGTAGATGAGGTATGTGGCTCTGATTCTATATCACATGTGGCTGTTACCACTTTAGCATCTTTTGCCATAATTGCATTTAAAACTTTCTGCTGATGCCATTAAAGACCATCCCCTGGTGTACAATTAAACTTTGGGCTGCTTTAGAAGAAGTTACCATCATATACTCCATGCTAGGTATGAGCAGGGTTGCCTACCTGACCCTCTCCTTCAGGGCAAGATGTACTTAAGGCCCCCATACATTAGGCCGACTTGTCCGGCAGCTCCCCGGGAGGCTCACATACAATTTGGCACTTGATGAGCCAGTTTTTACATGTGATAAATCGCTTGCGATTTATCACATGTAAAACAAATGGGGAGCTGCAGGGCGGTGAGGAGCAGTGGGGCGGGCAGCGGCAGTAGTTGGGGCTGGCGGCGGCAGTAGTGGGGGCGGGCGGCGGCAGTAGTTGGGGGCGGGCAGCGGCAGTAGTGGGGGCGGGCGGCGGCTCACAAATGAGTTCCCGGCGGGTGCTGGGTGCGGCGAGTGATGCTGACCTGGCCGGCATGCTGTGATAACAAATAGCAGCGCTGCCGCTGCGGGACGGGACGCACAGTGGCGGCTATTAGATTTTCAAAATACCTGTCAAATGACCGGCCGTTCTGTGATTGGCTGAGAGAGCTCTCAGCCAATCACAGAACGGCCGGTCATTTGACAGGTATTTTAAAAATCAAATAGCCGCCACTGTGCGTCCCGTCCCGCAGCGGCAGCGCTGCTATTTGTTATCACAGCATGCCGGCCAGGTCAGTGTGTCTGCCCGCCGTGCTCCCCCGCTCCCCGGTGTCTGTATGCATATGCCTGACAGGTGGGGTCGGATGATCTTATGTGCTGACCGTCCGACCTCCCTGATCCGGTCCGATGCGCACGGGACCGCGCATCGGATCGGATCATATATCACACACCTGCGATTTTGGGGCGATTTCATCCGGTTATCGGCCCAAAGTGCCGAAATCGGATGAAATCGTCCCAAAATCGTATAGTGTATGGGGGCCTTAAGTCTTGAAAAGTGATAAATAGAGAGTGATAATAACCACCAGGGCCGACACTAGTAATGTTGCGGCCCGGGACTGACCTTCAAACCCCCCACCCTCACGCGATGGCACCCCCCTTCACGCACGCTGGCACCCCGCCTCCCCCTCCAGAGGCCGGGGCCCGGGACAGCTGTACCCCTGGCACCCCCTGTCGGCGGCCCTGATAACCACTAACCAATCAGCTCCTACCTTTCATTTCAAACACAGTCTGTGACATGGCAGGTGGTAGCTGATTGGCTGGCTGTTTATCACTCTCCATTGTATCACTTTTCAAGCTTAGTACATCTGGCCCTCCAGGAGAAATGCTTTGTTCCTGGACTTCCCTGGTAATGTATGATTGCCATCACCTGTGGGGAGCTAGGTAATTTATAAGACAGGTGTTTCACCACAGGTAATGGCAATCATACATTACCAGGGACAGAGCATTTTCTCCCTACAGGAGAGGGTCAGGTAGGCAACCCTGGGTATGAGGCTGAAGGGAGGAAGGGATTGGGAATTATAAAAGGGGGAGAGGACTCAGGTTACGCAATAATGGGGGAGGGTTAAACTGCAGGGGGTAGGCTTTAGGGTTAGGTTGCAGGAGGGGGGGTGTTAGGAATTAGTTTAGTCGGCATCATGTCTGCTGTCGCGTATACAGATCCCCACTTCAATTTTTTTTAAAGAAATGCATAAAGTAAATTGTCAGAACACTGAAGTTGATAGATATAAAAAAGTATCCATCAAAGGACAGAAACAGAAAGTGGTGAACTTGGTGAAGCGGCAACAAGATGTGCTCCAGGAAAATAAGATCATCCAACATGATGTTGTGACTCCACCCGGGTGGTCATTAAACAAAGAGGAGGAGTCAACTAGCAAGTGGAATAATCCAATTGTCTTAGTACCTGAAACCTTAAACGCTTTTAGATTCTGCAATGACTTCCGTAAATGAAATCAAGTCTTTCACTTTTACTCTGCCCCAAGTTGAGGAATTGCTAGAAAATTTAGCCAAGAGTCAGTACCTTACCACTCTTGACTTAACAAAAGGTTATTGGCAGATTTTCTTGATTCTAAGGCAAAACAGCCTTCTCTACCCCAGAGGGCTTATTTCAGTACAAACTGCTATAACTTTTCTTACATGATTGCCAGAAAACTTCCAGAGAGCTATGAATACGTTGTTGTGGTTCCACATAGAATCGGCAACTGCATATTTAGACGACATTGTTATCTTCAGCTCTGACTGGGAATCGGACCTAACAATGGTAGAGGCCATTTTAAAGTCTCTATGGGCATATGGATTTACCCCCAACCCTGAGAAATGTGCCATTGGTATGGTGGAAGCCAAGTATTTGGGGTACATTGTGGGCAGAGGACAAGTTAAACCTCAGCATAGTAAGGTAGAAGCAGTCCTCACCTAAGTCCTAACTTAGGTCAGAGGTTCCCAAACTTTTTTGAGTCATGGCACGGAAGAGTATCAAAAAACATTTCCATGGCATCCCTTAGCCAAAAGTTTCTTATTGGGAAATGTTGAATAAATATTAAATTAAATAATTTGTATTGATATGTCATTGATATGCCATCATTAGGTAAGATTTGCGTCTGTTTGTCCAAATATTTCATGGTTAGAAGCCACAAGCAATGGTTTTCGCTATTAGACTGATAATAAACAATCTGAATTGGTCATCAAGTCATCAATCCGCAGCACCCAGGCAAGAGTCCCGAGGTCACCCCAGGGTGTGGCGGCACACAGTTTGGGAACCTCTGACTTAGGACATTACTCGGTCTGGTGGGATATTATCGCAGGTTTATTTGAGATTTTGCCTCTGGAGGGCAGCTGCCTACAGCGACAGTGGCATGGTGCCACCCCCACTGCTGCACACCACGTCCCCCACCTGGCGGACCCTCAGCCAGGCATGCACAATACACAGTGCAACCTGCAGAGCGCCGAGCCTAGGACACAGAGGGGCTCGGCGCTCTGCAGGCTGCACTGTACTGTAGTGTGCGCTCCCCAGGAGATGCGTGCGAGTGGAGGCTTGCAGGAACCAGGGCAATGCCATGCTGCCACAGCTAGTTAAGTAATGGTACTGGGGGGGCCGTAATGGTACTCAGGGGGGTGCCCGTAATGGTACTATTCCTAGTGGCAGCCCTGTTAATACTATGCTGTGACCTGTATGCTGCAAATGCTGTAAATTTCCTTACAATGCTGTTTACGTGGTATGTTGTCTACCTGCTATGAAAAATAATCTGATCCAGTGTATGGGCTTAATTCATCCACAGAACCCTCTCTTTCACACTGATGTAATTTCTCTCTACAACTATTAAAAAACATCACACAAAAGATCCTGCACTGTTTGATTCATTTTTATAAATCAAAAGACTTTTAAGAAAATACATTTACCGATGGACTTCTTTCTTGCTCTTTGTTGTTGAGGTTATAAAATAATTCCTGGTCTTTTGTATAGGGCACCATCTTACAATTGTTTCTATATATAAAAATATAAATATAAGTATACTATATATGTATATATATATATATATATATATATATATATATTCCAAATAGTGCGGCACTCGGTGGTGTACAAATAAAACAGCAGACCCAGCAACTGTATTACAACGTTTCAATCAATAACGATTTTCATCAGGAAGTACATATATATATAAAGGCTCGTGAAAGAGATCGTGATGAACTCCTACAGTACAAAAAATGTGAAAATAAAACTGAAAGTTTTGTTCCCTTTGTTACAAAATTTAATTCCAAGAGTTCTTCCATTAGAGACATCCTCGGTCGACATTGGGATATTTTATTGCTTGACCCCCTGTTGAAAGATGTTCTACCTCCTAGACCGCAAGTAGTGTTTAGAAAAGCACCTTCACTAAGATCGATGTTGGCCCCTAGTAAGGTTAAAGACATCAGTACTAGTAATGATACGTGGTTAAAGAATTGCAAAGGTTTTTTTCCTTGCAATAAGTGTAAGATGTGTCAGCATTTCGACAAAGACCATTATAAATTTTATAGTCATGATGGTGCCAAGAGCTGGTTTATTAAAAGTAGAATGACATGTTTGACACCTTGTGTAGATGACACAAGGTGTCAAACATGTCATTCTACTTTTAATAAACCAGCTCTTGGCACCATCATGACTATTAAATTTATATGTTATCCTGTCGATGTGGTAAAAGATACATCGGGAAAACTAAGCGCCCTCTTAAGTTAAGGATACTTGAGCATACTAGGAGTATTCGTAATAAATCAATCTTACATAGTGTCCCGAGACATTTTGCATTGTGCTGTGATTCTAATCTTGATTTCTTTTCTTTTAAAGCTTTGGAACATGTCACCCTCGACGAGAGAGGTGGTGATCTTTTAAATAAATTAAGCCGTAGGGAGACTTACTGGATTTTTACCATGAATACTATGTCCCCATCCGGTTTAAACAAGGGTGTCGACATAGTTCCTTTTCTGCACTGAAGCCTTTGTTATCCATCTCATGATAGGCTGGACACTGCTGTCGGGTTTTCCCCTTTGTCCTAGCCTTAGTCTTGAGTTGGTGCCCTCTGGTGTGTAGATACTGTGTCGGCATTCTCTGTTTTTATCTTTGCTGTTTTTTTATATATATAATGTGTTTTCTTTCCTTGTATTTTTGTATTTTTATATTTTTGTATTCATATATTTATTATCTATATATGTAATTTTTGTAAATGTAATTGTATACAATGTTTGTAAACCTTTTTGCGGTATGTTGCACACTACCCATGTTATATATGCACGGTCACTTTAAAAATTTAATCTGACCTCTAATCAGTCATTGAAGTGAAGGTATTTAAATGCTGCCATGATTAAGCTGGGATACGCCTCCTGACGAAGTCATCCAATGACGAAACGCGTTGGGGCGGTCCTTGATGACGTGTTGACGCTGTGATCGTCTGTGAACTGTCCTGGTCCCGGTCTGGAGCCTTCAGCTGCTGCCGCGCTATACGCTGTGAGCGTGTTGATGCCTGATCTGCTTCCCCGGGTTATTATACCTGCATACCTGCTATTTTAAACTTACATGTATGTGACCTTATTATTACAGTAAAGTACTCTTTGCATTATACTCACATCGTGCGCTTTCTGGTTTTTCTCCTGCATGTCCGTCTTCTTGAGGTTTTGGTGTTACCTCTCACCAGAAAAACAGCTGCACTGCATGAACCACCATCATATGGACTTTTCTTTTAAACAAGGAACTATTTGCGCATATTGACTGGACTACTCTGTATGTATACTTGAAGAAGGTGGTAGCACCACCGAAACAGGCTGTCGGGTATCCTGCTTGGAAGTGGTGATGGGTGTCCTACAGATTATGCAGTTTCATTGATGCATTTGGACCATGATAAGTAACCTTCCCACTTATTTCAGAAAATGTTTTGACTCAGTATGTTGCCATGTGCTATATTTTTGACTTCTTTGCTTATAAAAGCTTTTTTTATATTTTCATAAATTGGTGTGCTGACCATTTTTTCACCTTGTGTGGGAATATACCTATATATATATATATATATATATATATCTTATATATTTAGCTAGATCTGTCACTCATCCCCTGTGTATATAACGTTCCCGCCCAGTGGGATATACAAGCCCGTCCCCCTTGGGAACTGACCAGTTATCTATGTTTATAATGTTGCCGCCCAGCATTATACACAAACCTGCCCCCCCTAAGGAAAAGACCAGTGTTCTACTCACCCGACCCCCTTGACATCACCTGCCCCGTCTAGCCAGGGCTACAGTACATGCCCACCATCCACCATTTCTCCACAGCCACCATCCACCATTACTCCCGCACCCGCCCCTGCCAGCACCCCCCCCCCAGACACCCGCGACATCCCCTCCCGTGATTCACAGGACCCCAGCGACCCCCACTTCCCGCAATTCGCGGGCCCCCGTGAACTACCGCGATTCGCGGGGCCCCCCGCAACTCCCCCGCCTCCCGCGATCCGCGGGCCCCCCCGCGACCCCCTCCTGCGATTCACGGCACCCCCCCCCCACGATTTGCAGGCCCCCCGCACCCCCCTCCCGCGATACACGGCACCCCCCGTGGACCCCCTCCCGCGATTTGCGGTCCCCCGCGATCCCCCCTCCCACGATTCGCGGGCCCCCGCAATTCACAACACCCCCCTCCCGCGATTTGCAAACCCCAGCCCCCTCCCCCGATTCACTGCACCCCACCTCCTGCAATTTGCAGTCCCCCGCGATCCCCCCTCCTGCGATTCGCGGGCCCCCGCAATTCACAACACCCCCCTCCCGCAATTTGCAAACCCCAGCCCCCCCGTGATTCGAGCCCCCCCGCGATTTGCGGACCCCCTCCCGCGATTCACGGCACCCCCCGTGGCACCCCCGCGCACCCCCCCGCGATTTGCGGACCCCCTCCTGCGATTCACGGACCCCCACGGCACCTCCCGTGATTTGCGACCCCCCTGCGATTCACACGCCCCTCCCAGCGCCTTACGACAGTGTGAAGAGTGCCTTTAGGGCGCGATGAATCACCAAGTATCTATCTATCTGTCTGTCTATATATATATATATATATATATATATATATCTATATCTATAGATATAGATATATATCTGTATCTATATATATATATATATACTGTATATATATATATATACATACACAGTATATATATATCTCACAAACAATAGTGTTATCAGCTCCCAATTTAATCTCTAGATATATACAATATCCTTTGAAAATTGCTAAAAACTTTAAAAGTATTAAAACATTTATTAAAAAATACAATAAAATGTACTTTTATAGACTCCTTGTTGTTAGAATGATTCTTTCTTAATGACAGTTGTTTGTTTAGCAAAATCAACGCGTTTCGTGTCAAAAGAGATTTCATCAGGGGTATTTGATCTACAAATGTAGAACAAATCAATAAATGCCATATAAATACATTACATTTTTTTTTGTTGTAATACAACATCTTACAAAACAGAGTTAGACTGAGAACAGATGAAGATATCAAACAGAAGACTATATTTTTGAAAAACAACTTTTCATTTTTTATTATAAAGACGGTACATACCTCCATAGGGATCTGAACCTACGGGCCTGAATTACATGTGCCTCAATATAGAGTATTGTAAGTTCTATGTCTGTCATTTCCTGACAAGAGGAGGGGATCATTAATCAAGTATAGTATTTATTCCTTACACTTTTAATTAAAAACAATGAAAACACAAAATTACCTAATAACAAAAGAATGATCCTAAATGTCTACTTTGTAGGTCTTATTCCATATGGCTGATTTATACTAAGCAGAAGTCCAATGGGATCATATGGGGAGATTAATACGCATAATGGTATGTTGGAATATTTGCAATATAAACTAAATAATACATACAGTATGGTAAGTGAAAAAATTCACACACACCTTCATATGTTTTGATTGATGGCTTAGGATAGATAAATGAGACTCATTGGGTGAAACGACTAAACCCAAATACGAATGGGACAAACGAGAATGGGAAATGAATAAACCCAAAATAAGTTTGTGATATTTTGGTTCTTACTAGTAGAGGAAATGTTAATAGCAACCACAACCTATAAGAATTGGATAAGAATAAGGTTGGATATGCATCGGCCACTTTTCGTGTTTTGGGTTCTGATTACCTTCAGGTTTTGGGTTCTAATGGGTTTTGGCAAAACACCCCCTAAACTTTTTTTTTTTTGCTCCTACGCTATTATTAACCTCAATAACATTAATTTCCACTTATTTCCATTCTATTATGCACACCTCACACCTCACAATATTGTTTTAGGGCAAATGGTTGCATCGAGGTAGCTGGATAACTATGCTAAGCCACACAAGTGTGCGTAAGGTACAGTGCCTACATTAACGACACCGCAGAATGGCTTTCCGGAGACGCCTGTAACACCCTATCTAAGGCAGTAGATGCACCAGCAGAGAGGTATTATATGTACGGCAGTAGAATGGAATGGAACCTACAGACCAGACATAACCAGGCGATGACCAGCCGAGGAGCAGTGGGCAATTCGTGCAGCAATCAATGACTCTCAGCAGTGGGATTGGTCAGCTCTGTGATTATTACCACTTGAGCGCAAACAATTGTATGTGATTAAAGACGAGTCAACTTATCTCACATATCAATGACTCTCAGTGGGAATAATGAATGGTTATGCACAATGGTATTGTCCTTGGGCCCTCCAATCCACCCTTATGTTGCGGAATAGGACATGCACACTTTAACAATCCAAACATTTCAGAGACAGGGCCTACAAAACTGTGGCTGAAAAGATTGGTTTGTTTGGGACCCTACACAAAAAAAAACAATTCATATCTCTCTGTATAAACTGTCTCTACAGAGACAAGATCGTCACTCGCCATCCTCCTCCTCTGATTCCTCACCCCCTTCAGTGTGTACTTCCTCATCCTCACAGATTATCAATTCGTCCCCGCTGGACTCCACAATCACAGGTCCCATTATAATCTCTGGAGGCAATTCCTGGTCTTCATTGAATAATTGATAATTCATTTTTAGAAACATCATCTTCTCCATATTTTGTGGAAGCAACCTCCTTCACCGCTCACTGACCAGGTTCCCTGGTGCACTAAAAACTCTTTTAAAGTACACACTGGTTAATAAGTTTTACAACAGACAGAGTGCACACTGCAGTCATATACATGTATGATTCAAGTGGCTACGTAGAGGTACTACTGTGCTGATGGGCTGGCAGCCAGCCACTGGCAGTGCAGAGCACACACCACCAGAGAGCAGAGCAGACAGATCTCTAGTCCAAAAACACATCATCAACAGCAGGTAACTTAAAATATACATAGAGCACATACCAGTCCAGTTTTCATATAGCCATTGTTGTGCCCCTCAACACATCTGCCATGCCGTATACAGGTCCCAGCACACACTCTAAACCCGGGGTGCGGGTCACACACAGGATACGCGTCCTACAGCTGTCACTTCCATCCAGTAGAACGCATATCCAGGAAACATGCGTTCCACCGCGGCAATCAGCGTCCCACCATTTAAAAGCACCACA
Organism: Crinia signifera; assembly: GCF_055691185.1. NCBI lineage: Eukaryota > Metazoa > Chordata > Amphibia > Anura > Myobatrachidae > Crinia > Crinia signifera. The sequence continues at coordinate 230,745,437 of NC_139219.1, read as the reverse complement.
ATTTGGAATGGAAACAATCCACACAGTGACTACACCCTATGCGCCGCCAGCCCCACAACAGCAGGGCTCAATCATACAATTTACATACAGCGTGTACATCACTATGGGAACATTTCCGCCTTGTGGAGCGCACATTGCGTGCCACTGTGGTACTACAGTGTCTGGAGGTTAACCCTTGTATTATAGGCTCCAGAAGCTGAATTATATGGATATCATAAATTGAGAAATCACAAGGGTACTCTGTTAATCACTCTTCACTTGATACCTAATGTTATTATATATACTACCAGTGTTAGTCCATCGGCTGTCAAGCAATACCAGGCTCCCAATGCAACTAGCACCACCTAGAGTCCATTATATCACAAAAAACATATATACATTACAAGTCAATATTACAAAAATGATATACATATATACAAAAACTTAATGTACACGGATACTGTTATTAAGGTTGCTCAGACCATCCTAGCACTACTCAAAATTAGAGAAAGACAGATAGAGATTTTTTTTCATTTAGGCCCCTTCTTTTCTCAGTAGTATCAACCCCCGATCACCACCTCTCACCAACAGGGGGACCCAATCTATCATCATGCAGCTTAAAGAGGAAGTTTGATGTTTAAATTTCAAAAAGTGCGCGGCAACTGGTTTATCAGTGGTTTGATGTACGTAGGCAAGCCAAATAGAGGACGATGTTGGTTCATCCTTTCTCAGAATGTAGGAATGGTCTTGCCTACGTAGAATAGACCACACGTGCAATGCAAGAAGTATACTAAATGGTCTAGCATACACATCAGATGATGTTGAATGACAATTTTCTTGCCTGTATGCGGGTGATGGAAGGATGGGCCACTAATTAGACTCCGGCAGGTGGTACAATTTGGGCACTTAAAGCAACCAGTTTTAGCCAAGAGCCACCTTGTATCTGTTGTAGGACTAGGTGTGACATCAGGTCTCAATAGAATGTCCTTTAAATTCTGTCCTCGCCAGGCTGCAATCAGTGGGGATGCCTTTGTTACTTTATTGAACACTGAATCTGTGCCCAAAATGCACCAATTGTCCTTAATGTTTTTTTCCACCACTTTCAGTTTCGTGTCACATTTCATAACCACTGTCATACACATTACACTTTTTTCGGGATACATGGGAGGTATGGATTTGTCTTGGCCTTCTCAGGGTTTTCTGTATGTCCCTCTCACGGTAACCCCGTGCCCGAAATCTAGCACAACAATCCAAGATCTGTTGCTCCGCCATCTCAGGTCTTGAGCTGTTTCTGAACACCCGTAGCAGTTGGGATATTGGTAACTTTGATTTTAATTTATCTGGGTGGTGACTTGATGACCATAAGAGCATGTTCCAGTCCGTCGGTTTATGAAGCAAAGTGTAATGAACCACTCTTGAGTAGTCACGTCCAGAAAGTTCATGCTGTTACTATCCGCCACCCGCCAGTCGAATAGGGCATTCTATTTCATTCATCTGCTGAACCATCGAAAAGAAGGAATTTTCTGTCCCTCTCCAAACTAAAAACAAGTCATCTATAAATCGCTTATAGTGCAGGATGTTAGCACTGTATCTGCAAAGGATGTATGTCGTCTCATAGGCCGCCATAAAAAAATTGGCGAACCCTGGCATATAGTAACTGCCATGGTACATAAAATGGTATTTGGTCAAAACCAACTCCGTCAGCTGACAAATAAATTCCACAGGGGGGTCCCTCATATGGTCCCTTAATCAGGGCTTCACGGACAGCTTGAATTACTCCCTCATGTGGAATCACGGTATAGAGTGATGAAACATCAAGGGATGCCAAGATACAATCATCATCAGGTAAATTACACAAGTTGCTGAGGTCCTCCAGGAAGTCACCAGTATCCTTTATGTAACTTTTGCCTACCTGCACACAGGGTTGCAGTTAATGGTCAAAATATTGGGCAAGCGGTTGTAATATGGAGCCGCAAGCGGATATTATTGGTCTCCCTGGAGGGTCCTCAAGCGAATTGTGCACCTTAGGCAAGGTGTAAAAAATAGGATATCTTAGATGCTCTACTTGTAGTAATCTAAAGACAGTATTGTCAATGTAACCCAAACTAACGGCATTAGACAATGCCATATCAATTTGTTGTTTGATCATCTTCATAGGTTTGGATCGGATAGGGAGGTAGGTGTTCCCATCACGCAATTGCCTCCTGACCCCACGGTCATGGTCAATAAAGTTTTCGTGAATCACTGCACCCCCCTTATCCGCATTTCTGATTACAAGTGGTTTATTAGCTTTAAGATTACATAGAGCTTTACGCTCCTCTGGTTAAATTGTCAAAAATTTTCTGTTTCTGACTTTCCAATGTCCTAGAACCCTTGACCTTACCATCAACCATTTTTAAATAGGTCTTAAGCCTGGCGTTACTGGAAGGGGGGTCAAAAGTGCTTGGTTTAGCTGTTACAAAAGGGGTTTCCAACTTCTGATGCACCTTATTAGAACAAAATTCCCGAAGACGTAACTTGCATTCCATTTTATAATGGTTAATGGACCACTCGAATGTATCAAATTTGCAGGTTGGTATAAAACTTAAACCCCTCTTGAGCAAGTACTCCTCCGCTGCGGTCAAAATATGGTCTGATAGATAGAAAATCAGTTTCTCCTGTTTTTTCCCCCACCTGTTTCCTCTTATATCTCCCCCTCCGCGGGTGTAACCTCCTGCACCTCAATCTTTTGCCCTTGTGGGTCTTGAGTCCCTCCCTAAAAAAGGGGGTGCTGCAGTATTGTCTAAAGGTAGTAGACTAGCAGAGGCGTCTGAATCTGGGGAAGAATCAGTTTCTCGTGTTCTATATTGATGGCCATACCTAAACCGGTTCTCAGCTGCCTCTCCGCTGAGCCAGCGATATACCGAATGGTTCTGGTAATTTAGTTCCACAGTGCCCCACTTATTTCTCTTAAATGCAAGCAACTGTGCTTGATATTTATCTATCTGCTCTTGCAATTTTTTCAACCAATCACCAGATTTGTCCTTTGTCAATGTAGGGTTAAAAGTTTATTCAAACTCCTTAATATCATCTTTAAATTTTTTCAATTCATTGTCCACCTTTTCAATAACCAAAACCATAAGTTCTGAAGAACATTTGATCAGCACCCCGCACCACTTGATGCAGAATGCTAAACTTTTGAGCCCAATATATATTAGTGATGTGCAATGGAAACAATACACTTTAAGCCAACGTTTGAATAGGATGTTCCCATTTTCAATATATATATATATATATATATATATATATATATATATATATATATATATATATATAGTGACAAGGATCACAAACACTGGGACTCAGATGAAGACTTTGATGTTTATTTTGAACAGCAGGTCACAGCAATTCATGTTAATTCCATATGCAGTTGTTACTACAGGCAGTAGCATACAGGCAATCTCAGCATAACAAACTTTTGCAAAGGCTCCAATGGTCCCTACAGTAGCCCACAGACCTGGCCAATTGCTTGGGCAGCTATTCCACCATCAAGAGCAAGGTGAATCTGCCCTGGAAAACATTATATCAGGAAAATCAAGGTGACACCTGGGTTTGTTACTGCTCCAAATCCTGGTCTGGATTCTCCACAGTACTGTCATGTGGGGAAATGCCATCTAAAACACAAATGGAGGGGGCGTCTGATAGTGTAATAGGCACTATTACACCCCACTGATGAAGTCCTATGATGGGCATGGCCTGTGTGACGCATCCTGCACTGCTGTGGATGGAGCTGTCTGAACGTGTGCTATCAGACGCTCAGCTGTTGGAGAATTTCTGCCTGCCGGGCAGCTTTGAGGCTCCGTGAGTGACATCCTTGCACAAGTAATGAAAGGAAGAAAAAAGTACTATCCTTTGTTTGGGGGCACCCATTTAAGCGTGCCCCCAAACAAAGGAGAGTACTTTTTCTTCCTTTCATTAATTCTATGACTCTTTATTCTCAGGGGTGCACCTCCACAAATGTGATATTCCTTCCTTAATCGTACCAATATATATATCACCTTTATTGTGGATTCAACACTAATTTAACAGAAATTACTTGATACATCTTATACACTATATTGAATAAGTGCTACTTGTGCGCGGGTTTCTTCACCCCAGTCCCGTTTCCCTAATCTTATATCCTTGCACAAATGTCTGCAGTTCTGCCAGTGGTGGATATTTGTATCTTGTGGTAGCCAGCGCACACCGGAGGAGGACTTTGGTATGGGTACCATTATTGCATACATTTTTAATTGATTGTCACATTTTTTAAATAAAATGATATTACACTATCAGGCGCCACCTCCATTTGTGTTTTAGATGGTGATGTTGTAAGGACCTCGTGGGAATCAGGATCAACCGGATGGGAGCTGCAGTCCCTGAATAAAATAGTTGACTAGTGTATGCAAGGAACATTAAGGATGACTGTTCCTTTTTAACAAACGGACTACAGGAGTCAGCACACCTATATAACTTGTTTTTATATATATATATATATATATATATATATATATATATATATATATATATACACAACCAGGGTTTGACACTCCCTGAAACTTGATCAAGCTGAGCCGGTGCCTTCACTACAGAAAATGCAGGAACAAGACGGTGAGGCACTTGTAGCCTTTCCAAGAAATACGATGGAGCCAATATGCAATAACGTATGTATATATATATATATATATATATACATATATATATATACATACATATGTGCAAAAAAAAATAGTACCCAGCGCACTAAGTCCAAAGTCCTTGTATATAGCAATGTCCACAAAGTCCCACAATGTGTGCCGCTCCACTTTTAGGATAACCAGGAATCCTCAGAAGTATGCTTGTGGAAAAGAGTAAAATGAAGCGCACCAATCAGTAATAAAATAAAATAAACACAACTTTTACTTATATAATACTGATATACATTGGGGTATAAATGGTATAGCTTGCCATGGAGGAGTGGGGCAGCACTGCAGGAAGGCACCGATAGAACAGCCGTACACGCGGTGATCAGTCGCCGGCAGGACACAATCCAGCAGCCGCTCACGAGGAACTTCTCCTCACAATCGACATGGATCCTGACGTTGTGATGTCCCCCTGGTCCATGTCGATTGTGAAGAGAAGTTCCTAGTGAGCGGCTGCTAGATTGTGTCCTGCCGGCGACTCATCACCGCGTGTACGGCTGTTCTATCGGTGCCCCACTCCTCCATGGCAAGCTATACCATTTATACCCCAATGTATGTCAGTATTATATAAGTAAAAGTTGTGTTTATTTTATTACTGATTGGTGCGCTTCATTTTACTCTTTTCCATATATATATATATATATATATATATATATATATATATATATATATAGAAAAGACGCACCAATGAGCCCAAAGTAACAGAATTTTACTGATCTAATAAAGCTCACGTACACAGGGGTTAAAAGTATAATGCTTGCCAGCCAGATCATAACACCATCACAGCCCGGATACTCCTGTGGGGGATCACCGCTGCTCAGCTTCAGCCGCAGAGACCTCAGACCAAGACACCGCACCACTCGCACAGTGCTGGGGAACGCCGGCTGGAACACAGGTGGAAGAAGGACGTCTCCAACGTCGGACCATAGAAGTCACGCCCAACTAGTTTCGTCACACAGAAGGTACTCTGGTCCTGTGCGAGTGGTGCAGTGTCTTGGTCTGAGCAGCGGTGATCCCCCACAGGAGTATCCGGGCTGTGATGGTGTTATGATCTGGCTGGCAAGCATTATACTTTTAACCCATGTGTACATGAGCTTTATTTGATCAGTAAAACTCTGTTACTTTGTGCTCATTGGTGCATCTTTTCTACTCCTTTTGCAAGATTCCCCATGTCTGGATCTATGGCACAATCCTAAAGAAAAAGACTGCACACACTGGGAGTTGATGTGGAATTATTGACACTTAACACTGAGGACTTTTTGCGCTGGATATATTCTTTGTATATATATATATATATATATATAGATAGCAAGAAACAAAGCGCGCCCCTAATAGGAATTATCCACCACCAAAATATCAGATAGTAGCAATCAAATCACTGTTCAACAGTTTTAATACAATTTTTTTTTTAAAAGACAATATAACACTTTTTTCCATCTGTGCAGAGTCATTAATTCAATTTCGGTCAAGTAGTGAAACCCTATACTTGACCGAAATTGAATTAATGACTCCACACAGATGAAAAAAAGTGTTATATTGTCTTTTAAAAAAAAAAAATTGTATTAAAACTGTTGAACAGTGATTTGATTGCTACTATCTGATATTTTGGTGGTGGATAATTCCTATTAGGGGTGCGCTTTGTTTCTTGCTATCCATTCCTTCCCCATCTCCCCCACTAACAGGGGGTACCAACTTAGTTGCTGCCCACCCATTATATTACAGCGCATTGAAAGGGTATCCCTTTTTTGATATATATATATATATATATATTTATATATAGAAACAAGGGGGGTACCCCAAGCTGCGCCTTGATATCCTGGAGCAGCAACCCCGTTGGATCCCCTGTTAGACGGGACCCAAAATTTAGAGATGAACAAAGAGAGGGTACAGAGTGCGCTTATGATATACTAATATGCATATCATGTAAAAAATATTTATTTATAACAGGTTTTGCCTTTATAATATTTTGTATACAAAAGATAAAAACAAACAAATACAATTCAGTTCGTATCCTGTATGTGGTTCATTCACAGCATGTGATCAAAACATATGAATCTGGCTCAACGCGTTTCGTCAGCTAGGTGACTTCATCAGGGACGAATAGTAGTTTCAAAATGAATGATACTAGTAAGATGTCAATATGGATATAACCATAAGGGTAGGTAGGAGCATCTCCTTTTTAGGAGTTAGCTAAACAAGAATCCAATATGAAATTCAAAACAGATCGATGATCATCAAAACAGTGAATTCCTTCATACAATCAGGAACAGATTAAACAGCCCAGCAGTAGGTTCTTAAAGGTTCAGACAACCACAAAGGAATTTACAATGGTCCCAGGTAGGTGTGTTAGCTCTGAAGTCCAGCTTCAGATATATAGATAGATAGATAGATAGATAGATAGATAGATAGATAGATAAATAGATAGATAGATAGATAGATAGATACTGTGTTCTGAAATATATATAGTATATCTGTTTAGTAACAGACACACACTTCAAAATACATTTCTTGACACCTATCTTTTTTAATTATATCCCATTTAGGTATTATTTATTTCAATTACACATTTCTTGGCAGTCACACCCAGAATTAGAACCCAGTAACTGGTAGTAAACGCCTTACTTATAGAGCTATTTGCTCCTGCACAGTAAGTCTGCAGATTTGAACTATATAAAGCTGCTATATAAAGTTCCCAAGCCGATTTTTTATTATTATTATTTAATTATTTATTCAATTTTTTTACATTGAGAATCCTGCCTGGATCTGACTCATCCATGCAAGCTTTAGTCAAATATGAAGGAAGAAAATGGTATATTTGCCATTAGTATTTACTAGTGATCCTTCTTCATATTCAGCAGTACGAATCATTAGGAAATTTGACGGTACCTTACGGCCATATTCTATTGATGTTGTATGCATTTGCTTTTTTAAAAACGCAAAAAAATACAAACGTTAAATTATGAATTGTACGTATTCATATGTTCGTAAATCTGCCAATGTGTGAAATACATACTTACATATGTACATATTTAGCATCAAATTGGTATGAATACGACCATTCATACCCATTGGATATTAGTACATTTCCCCCAGTCAGTAGCGCACGCAGGGGGGGTTTACGAGTACCCAGAAACCCCCCAGGAGTCTAAGGGCCATTGTCTGAAAGCTGAGGCTCCCCTCTTTCCAAAAGTATAAGAATTTTTAAAATCGGATCTTGGGAACCGGAGATATCTGACTTCAAAGCAGTGGTCCCCATCCAAGCCTGTTAATTGCTGTTCCCAGTCAGATATTTCAGGTTCTGTCATGACTTAGGGCCTTATTCTAGTTCACTCTTTCTGACAAAATCCTTCTTAGATGGACAAAACCATGTGCACTGCAGGTGGGGCAGATGTAACTTGTGCAGAGAGAATTAGATTTGGGTGGGGTTTTACTTCAAAGTGAGATCTATATTGCAGTGTAGAAAAAAGCAGCCAGTATTTACCCTGCACAGAAACAAAATAACTCACCCAAATCTAATTCTCTCTGCACATTTTACAGCTGCCCCCCTGCAGTGCACATGGTTTTGTCCATCTAAGAAGGATTTTGTCAGAAAGAGTGAACTAGAATAAGGCCCTTAGAGTTTTTCTGAGGATATATTCCAAAATCTGTGACTCTCCCCCTTTGAAGGACACTAAAAGCTTGTCTCTACTGTTCCCAGAACCAGAGATATCAGCCTTCAAGCAGCTGGTTACTGCTCCAGCTCCACACACCTGGTATGTAGTATTATATACTCCTTGGCAGATTGTCCCCTAGTCCCCAATACCATTTGGTAGGTGGGATTCTCTTGTTTTTAATTCCATTAAAATCTAAGAAATCAATTTCCGGGAACTGGAGATATCTGCAGTCAAGCAAGCTGTCCTCCCACCAAAAAATTATGAATAATAAGCCCACTCTACTATACTCTGCATATTAAACATCCCCTACCACCCTGGAAGTTATGTATCAGGGCCCCTTCATTCAGCCCAATGCCCCCTTCTCCCACCTCATCTCCCACCATCTGTGCAGTAAAGGGGTAATTAGTGGAAATTACTGATCCAGGCCCTACATGCTGAGCGGTTGATATAATACCCCCTACCACCCGCGGGACATCAAAACATATACTGGGTCACCTAAGTGTCCATCTCCGTACTTTGCTCTGCCCCTCAGGAAACCCCCTTCTGAAAATCCTGCGTTTGCCCCTGCCAGTGTACCCCACTAGTGATTCATGTTTATAATAAAGAGGGTATGTGCACAGACTAGAGGGAGAGCTGGGCACGGAAGAATTAGCCCTGGCTATCAAATGAACGGATTGAAATAGTTAATTGAATTGTGGAAGAGATGTGCCCCCTTTGGAGCAGGAGCCAGCTGCTGACTCCGTTGCCTCCCAAACTTCCACCCCGAATGACCAATATAATCATGGAATGTAACCTACATTATAGTATTTATTATTTAAAGATAAATCAGTCATTTTCATTCCTTATACAATTACTAACCATAACCTGGGCTGACACTGAGGTTGTCACTGAATATTTGATGTTCACAGAGAATGTTTTTCCCAAAGTTCAAAAACTTCCCAAGGATAGTCTTGGCAAAATCCCAATGTGCATATGTCACTTGCTGGCTTATAATTATATTAAAGGTTTCAAGAAGCTAGTTAGCTGTTAATATAATTATTACTTTATGCTGCACACTAAGCTCATGATTAGATAATTGGTAAAACAACAATGTTATAAATTATTTATATACATATGACAAGCTATCCAAATGTTTTATTGACACAAGTGTTATAATTACGCTTTCCCTGCATGTTTATAATGCTTCAAATTGCAGATATATAGGCCCTTATTGTGATCTATTCGTATTCCAGTGCATTCGCTGGCGTTGGGTGTATGCGCAGCCACATTTCTGCGCATGGGCATACGCCGGGTGCGTGCTGCCCAAGATGCATGCACCCAAGACAGCTGGAGGCGGGCATGGGGCGGTGGCGGACAGTCACGCCCAGCATTTCATGGCGTTCCCATGAAAACGCTGGACATCTCCATGGAAGTGGGCCCATGGCGTTGGTGCCAGCGGTGGGCAGCTGACATCCATGGATGTCAGCTGCCCATTCATATCTAAGGTTACCTGAGAGTAACCTTAGATGTGCGTGGGCCTTCCATATCATTTGATGGTCAGTGACCATCGAAGGATGTAGGTGTTCCCCCACATCGTGCAAATCGATGTTTATGTTAAACATCCATTCACAGCCCGTGCATGCATACACAGCGTGTGAGGGGGAGGGGGGGAGCATACCGGCATTCGTCGCGCAACGTCTGGTGGACTCGCAAGGCTGTGAATAAAACCAGAAATCAACCAGAATAACCCTCATAATGTGTGTCAATAAAATTCACATATTTATATTTGACACACATAAGTGTAAAGTGGCTTGAAAAAAAAACCACATATTTGTAGTTATGTTTAAAGATATAAGAAATTCAGCTTTAACTGACTAGCATAACAGCGATGATGAATCTAATTATACAGTATGTTCAGCCTTTTGATAGCCATCAATGAAATCCTTAATGATACCAAGTATATGAAGTCACAATTTTGCTGATGATAATCATCTATATATATATAAAAAATGGATGTACTGTATGTATGTGTGTATGTTCCAGCATAACTCTAGAGTTTCTGGAGCAATTTACACCAATCTTTGTACACATAGGACTCATGGTGCATACACACGGTGAAATTTATTGTCTATTAGACCACTATTGGATCTGGGTCTGGATCTGAGGGTACACACGGTGAGATATGCACTATTTTTCTATTCGATTTTGCTTATACAAGCAACATTTTATAGAAATCTAATTGGCAGGCAGGACTATCCAGATCCAGGCACAGATAAAGATTCAGATCCAGACACAGTTAGAATAGAGGTCAAATAGAAAGTAAATCTCACCGCGTGACCATAACCCAGATCCAGACCCAGACCCAGATCTAATAATGGTGTAATAGAAAATAAATCTCACCGTGTGTATGCACCATTAGAATCTGGTAAAAAAAATACTTTGGGGGTAAGACACCCCTAGCACCCCCGTGGGGTCAGGGGGCCCAAAAAGGGGTCTGACCACTGCACAAAATGGGCCAGGGAATCAACATATGGCAACGTTGCATAACATAGAGGTGGTAGACGCCATTGATTGGGTCCAGATTAGGTTCACAGCCACCGACACCCGCAATCCTGACACTGTTGGGGTCCCGTGGGCCCATTTAGTCACTACAAAGTGAGTCAGGGATGCAAGATATGGAAGAGTTGTATAACATTGAGGCAGTAGAGGACATGGGGGAAAAAAAAAGAAAAAAGACCTGTGGTCAGATCCGGGAGCCAACCACAGACAGGTGTAAACCGGTCACACCATGGCCGTGGCGAGCGGTTAGGATTAAAACAAAAGAAGGATAAAGTTCAAGCAATGCCAATTCCATAACCAAACCCAAGCAAAGCCAGGTACCTCAGCTAGTAATAATAATAATAGAAATAATTATAAGACATTGCTTGAGATATAAAGTTTATTAACAGTAACAAAAGCATACTTCGCAGTCCACAACTTTGATTCCAGAGCAACGTGTTTTGCATTAGTTGCGTAAACTTTTGTTCCCCTTCAGCTTCATGTTTCTCATTTAGAGGTGTACAGCAAGTATATGCTACCAATGAACCCCCTTCACACACACACACACACACACACACACACACTTCTTCAGTGTTATTGTAGGTTACCCTTAGTGGAACCAGCTATTTTTAGAAATGTTTCAGCATGCTCCTAGACACATACTGTACATACACCATTCTGAACACCAACATTTGCTTCCCTCACATATTTTCTCCTGCACAAAATTTACATTACTACCCACTGACCATCAACATCAGTCTAACCACCCCCTGACCTCCAACATGACTCCCCCCTTGTACATCAATATACCCCTCTGGCACACTATGTATGCCCCCTTCTGCACACCATACATGCATCCCTCCTACATAATCCCCTCTTGCACAATAACAAGCCCCCTTCCTGCAATTACCAACATGCTCCCCTCCTACAAACATCACCACCCCCCACACCCTGCACAACAACACAACCTTAGTGCATAACAGATGAGTCCCTATATTAATTCTGTTTATGTCTGTGATTTTTCAGTAACCCTGTCACAAGTTGATTTACAGTAACCAGCAGCCCTCCCATGTAGTGTGACAGCAGCAGTCACATGACATACTAAGTGATATCATTTTGACAAGCATGCAAAGAATAGTGTAGGTAATATAACTGTAATGAGTGCATGCGTCTTTCTGATATCTCAAGTAGAAAGTTAGTTTACTGTAAGAAATGATTCACATTTATTATTAACATGTATTAATATATCACCTGCATATTCCGTTGCACTTGACAACTGAGTGTGCATTTGTAAAGGGAAAAGTTCCTTAAAACCCCTTTCAAGATCAGCTCAGTAACACCTATAACCAACCATAATTACTTCTAACTTGCAATAGAATGATTACAGTTACAGTAATTGCTGAATTGCATACAGTACTTCATTAATGATTACTGCTATACTGTATGTTGATGTATCCAGCCTACCAAGACTACTGCAGAATGAGATTTGACCAAGTTTCCAAACACATGCAAATATTAATTTCAACAGTGATTTAGTTTTTTTGTTTTTTTAAGTTAAAAATATAGCAACATTTTCATCATTCAACCAAGTGAATTTGTCAAAATAGGTGTGAAAATTGCCAAAAAAACTTTTTTATGTATCATAATGACCTGTAATGTTTATCGTATATAGCAAATATAATATTTTTTAACATAATATTTTTTATTTGAATATATATAACAAATGTGAGCAACACTGGAAGACAGTAGAGCCAGATTAAAATAAAAAAAATCTTTTTAAATATTACTATAATGTTACATAGAAGTCAGTCAAATAAAACTAAACTCACCATCTCGTTCTCCTCTCCATCATTAATCATCGCACGGTGGTCTTGAGGTACTTTGGACTTCATGTTTCTGTTGCTTCACACAACAAAAAAATCAAAAAGACATTGTTATGGCTGTAGATTCCTATTTATATCATCACCAAGCCCCATAGGCTCAGTATGAAGATTATCCTCAGGTTTGACGCAATGTGCACACCCCTTTATTGCACCCCCTTCATTTTCACTTAAGTCAATAGATTACAAAATGTGCCAACTTCCGTCATACCGTTGTTTATTTTACTGCCAGTCCTGCACTTGTCCAAACTGTATGCAATCATTTTCTTTGTGGAAAAAAACAATTCAAGTACCCATGTAAAGTTACAGATTGATACAAATGTTATAGTGGCTTCTGTATTCTGGAGAAAGTCTTCAGATCTTTTCTTACTCATTTCAGCATTGAGTACCATAACGAACAAAAGAGTTCCTTTGGAAAAAACTGCACAGGCTTTTGGGGTGATGTTTCTTCTTCTCTGCTTGTCCTTCTCTAAGTGCAGATACTGTATGGGTAGCTGCACTGAAAGAATAAGCTGGCAGAAAAAAAGATACTGTAGACTCACAAATTCATATGGTGCCAGCTAAAACCACACAAGTGTGATACTATTGTATAAATAAATAGGAGAGAGCTGACAAGGTAAACCTGAAACGTCCTTATTGTGCACACTGCCACATGTCTGATTATATACCCAGTTGGGGAATAATGTACATTTTGAGCCTTGAGTAGGCAGAAGAGATGAGGGGTCCGAACCTGTCAGAACTCTCTGTTTGCCCTGGATCTCTATCCAAGACAAGACATTGCAATCCTGCTGGATCTCAAGGTTTTGCCTTGGGCAGTAAAAATTCCTGTTAAAAACAATAGATGACTGCTGATTGGCTAAAAGAGACGCTACTGACACCACCAGCATCCACACATTGTTCACACAACCAGAGCACACACACTACTAATACCACTGACTTCCTGCAATGCCAAATCAATGGTATGCCTGCACTGCCAACACTGTTGGCATGTTCGCACATAAGACAACACTGGCACTCCTACACTGCTAACATCCCTGCAAAGAGGATACCACAGACAACTACATACCGACAACACCCACTACCCCCATCACCCCCCACACACACACACACACTGCCAACACAGCTGGAAACCCTGCACCATATTTACACTGCCAGCACCCATACACTGAGAACACCACACTGACACTCCTTATACTCCAGCAGTACTGACACAGCTGGCAACACCGCATTAAAGGCACTGCAGAGACCCCACTCTGAGGACACCATTGGCACCGCCCAGGCTCTGTATCAAACCTACACTGTTTCCACCCCACATTGTATCCAACTTACAATGCACTGTATAAACTACAGTATGTCCAAACTATGGCCCTCCAGTTGTTGTGAAACTACACATCCCAGCATGCCTTGATATAGTTTTAGCATTCCCTAATAGCAAAACTGTGGCAAGGCATGATGGGACTTGTAGTTTCCCAACAACTGGAGGGCCATAGTTTGGACATGCCTGGTGTACAACTAGCACTAAAATGTAGCCCCTCTCATTCATTCCCAGCACCCACTAGAATGTCCCCGTTGGCAAGCGCTGGCTGAGAGGGACTCCATCAGTCTGGGACGTGCAAGCATCTCCCACGCACAAGCATCTCAATCAATCGGCGGCTGGGTGGCAGAAAGCCTGCCCATCACCGCTTCAAGGAGATGTGCAGGGTTAGGGGGTGCGGGGAGGCGGTGGGGACCATCAGAGCCGGATTAACAATGGGCCTGATGGAGCTACAGCTCCAGGCCCACTCTCCAAATAGGCACATTTTGTAGCTGAGGGTCAGGGCTTTCAAACTAGCTAAGCCCCGCGTCGCTAGCCCCCCGAGAACCGGAGATACCGCCAGGCAAACCTGGAACGTTTTCCCCATAGGATAACATGGGACCCGCTAATTCCGACCTCCACCTGGTTCCAACGGCAGCCACTCCCCCCTCCGGCATCACAGAAGCTCAAGGTTGATCTCAGTCAAACCCAAATCGCTGGGCCTTCAATCTGATACCTGGTGCATATGGGTTCATTGGTTCTAGAGATAGGACGGGGTGGTTTTCTCTCCCCTCACATCAGAAAATGCAGGGACTAGGCTGGCGTAAAAGAGGCCAGTCAGGGAATGTCCCTGCATGATCCTGGGACCATATTCCCGGGTAAATCCCTGCATTGTCTGGTATGAAAGGGGTTTTATTTCAAATAGCCGGGACATGCAGTGCTCTGAATAAAGCCGGGCAGACCCCTGCTCTCTGCCCGGCTGTCAATGGCTGTCATTTCTGCCCGGTGGCTGTCCCCCAGTTACCGCGAGCGTGTATTCCCCCTTGGCAATGAGCATGTAATCCCACATGGCAACAAGCATGGAACCCCTGGCAAGGAGCATGGAACCCCTGGCAATGAACATGGAACCCCTGGCAATGAAAATGTAGGTAAGCAACACTTATGTAGATTAATTTTTAATAGGCATTATGGTGTTCGGAATAATACGTAATGGAGATTATGGTGTGAGGCTTAACATGTAATGGGCATTATGGTGTAAATTTTTAATGCGCGCCTTTGGCGCGCAATGCCCCTATTTATGAAGCATATTGTGTATTATTGCTCAATCTGTTTGGTATAGTGCATGCATGTCCAAACTATGGCCCTCCAGCTGTTGTCCCATCATGTATTGCCACAGTTTTGCTATTAGGGAATGCTAAAACTATGTCAAGGAATTCTGGGACATGTAGTTTCACAATAGCTGGAGGGCCACTGTTTGGACATGCTTGGTATAGTGTGTATTTGGCTCAATCCATGTGGCAAAATGTGAATTTTGCCTTAATCTGTGTGGCATAACATGAAATTTGACTCAATCTGTGTGCCATAGTGTGAATTTTGGCTCAATCGGTGTGAATTTTGGCTCATTCCATGTGGCATAATGTGTAAGAGGCAAGTACAGTATAAGGGGGTTACTATTGTGTTGCATGATTTGTATAAGGGGTATATGGTGTGGTAAACTTAGGTGACCACATAAAAGGTGCTGAAATGTTGTCTACCCAGATTCGGCTTTCAGTATTTTTTTTATGATTGGAATGCTGCCTCAACCCGCAAGTATCCTAGGACATCGGCAACCTGCGGGTGCACCTTTGGAGTGCACCCGCCAATATATCTCCCTGCATTTTTCTTATGCCAGCCCCCTGCCTTTTCCAGGCATATATAATTAGTTGTAAGTAGTTACACAAATACAGACACCCATGAGCAGACCACCCGAACAGAACACTGGTCCCGCCACCCACATTATTAGGGGCTGGCCACAACCCCTATTCAGTGCCGGTGCCACCACTAGGCAGCTCTAGGCATTTGCCACTGGAGGGCGGCCAATTGGAGCAGCCCCTACCCCTCGGATCAGGTGAGTGGCTCCCTCTCTCTCCCCAGCTCCCCCCCGTGGAGCTATGTAACTCCCGCCACCCCACGCACCCCAGTGCTCTCTCTCTCCCCCAACAACATAGCTCCCCTCCAGGGAAGTGAGTGACGCTGCGGCCAGCGCCGCATCTCCAGCAAACACCTCCTCCGCCGTGGAGCGAAGCAGCGCCGGACGCTTCACCCCTCTGTCACTCCCATGGAGCGGGTGAGCGCCGGGGTGCCCCCCCCCGCCTAGGGCGATCCGGTGCCTTGCACCCGCCCTGCCTCTATTATTGCGCATAATAGGCCCTTCATAATTTTCAGCTCCAGGCCCATTTAGACCTTAATCTGGCTCTGGGGACCATTACTACTAAAAAAGATTTTCTATATCGTGTTGCTACTGTACAAGGGAAAAGGATAGATCGCCTGTTAGTTCCCCGAAAACTGGAGCTGTTGGTATTAGAAGCTGCACATACACAATTATGGGGTGGCCATCTGGGGGAGGAGAAAACACTCCAACGCTTCCAGCTAAAGTTCTTTTGGCCCGACATCTATTGTCCGCCAAAGGCGCGCATTAAACATTCACACCATAATGTTCATTACACGTTGTTACATGACATTATGTATTATGCCAAACACCATAATGCCTATTAAAAATGATGCTACATAAGTGCTGCTACATGCTCATTGCAAAGGGTTCCATGCTCATTGACAGAGGTTCATGCTCGTTGCCATGTGGGATTACATGCTCATTGCTAAGGGGGAATACATGCTCACGGTAAATGGGGGAAAAGTGACAGCCACTGACAGTGGCAGAGCCTGGCTTTATTCAGAGCACTGCAGGTCCCGGCTATTTGATAATACCCCTTTCACACCAGAAAATGCATTCCCAGGTTGGCCCCTTTTACACCAGCCTAGTCCCTGCAATTTCTGGTGTGAGGGGTAGAGAAAACCACCCCTCCCCCCTTTAACCAGTTATCTCATTTAACCGGTTATATCTTCGGAACCAACTGACCCATTTGAGACAAGTATCATATTGAAGAACTTTTGAGTGGGCTTTGCATAATTTTGGTCCCGTGAAACTGGGACTTTTGGTTCCAGAGTAATTTGCCCTCAAAGAACATGAACAGCCATGAAATTTAATTTAAAAAATAAAAAAATTGGTTTATCTGCAATATCTCTGGAACCGATTGACCGATATGGACCAGCCTGGTATCAAATTGAAGGCCTAGCGATTTGGAATTGAATGAGATCAACCACAAGCTTCTGTGATGCCAGGGGGATCTGGCATACGTCGGAACCGGGTGGGGGTCGGAATTAACGGGTCCCATATTATCCTATGCGGAAAAACGTTACATCTTTGCCAGACGATATCTCCGGTTCCCAGGGGGCTAGAGACACGGGGCTAGGCTCGTTGGAAAGCCCTGGTCCTCAGCTACAAAAAGGACAGGGGTGTCATGTGCCCAGGTGTCCCCCCCTGAACACGCCAATGCTTGCAGCTGGGCAGTAGAATATGGCTGCCTTACAACAAAATCAAATACAGAGCCAGCAGGTCAGATTCAGTTGTTGCGTGAGGGGCAACAAGCCCAGGTTCAACTATTGCATGAGGGGTTAAAAGTACAGTACTTAAAAAGAGTGAGCCAGAGTCGAAAAGGCTACTGAAGCTCACCCCAGCTGATGATATAGACTAGAGCATTTACAGTATTAGGTCAGGCATTAATGTTGGAAGATAAAGCCTGGGTCACAATCTTCTTTCTAGTTTATCCCAAAGGTGCTCAATGACATATCTCCGAACATGACCCATTCCAGGAGGGACACAATGCTCTGTGTCTGTTCTTCCCTCTTAATATATGATTGCCATCACCTGTTTTAAAAAGGTTAATTGATAAGAAAGCTGTTTCACCACAGGTGATGGTAATCATAAACTAAGAGGGAAGTCCAGGAATAGAGCATTGTGTCCCTTCTGTAGCAGGTCATGTTGGGAGCTATGCAATGTAGTTGAGGTCAGAGCTATGGGCCTAACTCACTCCTAATCACACAGCACATTTTGTTAGCAAATGGTCAAAACCATGTTGCACTGCAGGTGGGGAAGATGTAACATGTGGAGAGAGAGTTAACGTGGTCATAGATGAGGATGATTTGGAATCTCTAAGATTTTAGACACATAGGAGGTTATTCTGATCGGAGCGGCCAAACGTGCGTACGTTCGCCATTACCGCACGCTAGCCGTACGCGGCCGTTAGGGTTAAGTCCACCCACAAATCAGCCGCTTACGTACGGGCAGAAATACCGTAGAAGGGGAGTGGCGTACAAATGAGCGTACGGGAACGTACGCGGACGGGCCAGCCCTTACACTCCGACAACAGGCGTACAACTGAGCGTACGGCGCCGTTTACGGCTGTCTTTCGTCCGTCTTCCCAACGACTTCTTGCGGATATCTGAGCGTACGCCAGCTTGCACGGACGGGTCCCTATTGTTTTCAATGGAAAACTCAGCTTATGTCACCGCTCGTGAGAGTGAGCGTACGTCCGTGCACGCTGGCATACCCTTCACATATATGGACCTGCAAATCTTGCCTCTCAACTACTAATCTGACAATTGATTAATTAATCTATTTGTTATTCAATTATTGTTTTCTATTAACTCAATTGTCTACCTTAATAAAACTACATTTGAACCCACATTACATGTATATTTGTTATGTTCTAATGTGGCATTTTAATCACTATCTATGTGTCCCCATATTGCTGTTACTTTTAAATCAAGTTATGTTGGTGTTTCTGTATATGTACTAAATTATGTCCATAATTACTTTGTCCAAAATGTGTAACATGTATACCTACCCTGATGTTATGTGTGATGTTTTAATCGAACAACATTAAACATTCATGCATTTTCACTATGTGTTATTTTACTCAAAAACACACACATTCACACATCAATCATTACCCCTCACCTCAAATTACAAGTTTAACTTACAGTACACATCTGTATGTACCTACCCTTACAAGCCCTCTAACATATTTATTAGTAAAAACACAGGCAATTTGGAACTGTCATGAAACTTTTATTTTCAACAGAAATAATAAGGGGGGGGGGGATAAAAAAAAAATTAAAGGCGGGCCTCCAGAAGGCCAAAAATGAGCTGGAGGTACACGAGGGTGATCATCATCTCCCTCATTAGGGCTGCCACCTCCTCCTGCTGCTGTCCAGTGTCTGTAGAGAAGGGATAAAAAAAATAAATTAATATATAACATACACAAATGTTTGTTGTATTTGTACATAATAAAAAGTTCAGAGTTATGTGTGAAGGCCACATACATTTAGAAACTACATTGAAGATGGGTCTGCTGTAAACACAGTACTAAAAAAAAATATGTTAACACACACATACTGTACATAGTAAATAACATTAATTCAATTACTCCTTCATCAATGAATGTATGCTGTATCCCAATTGGTACTTTGGTTTTGGGGGACTGTCCTCTAACCTCACAATTAGCCTGTGCTATTTAAGGGTTATGACATTGTTGTGGCTTAAGCACTCCTTAGTATTTTAAATTTAGGACATTGCTGTACAAATTATAGGCCTACAGCTATGTTTGTAAAGCATGCATCCGCATGGCCTCACACACTATTACCAAAACAATCTCTACATTTAAGTTGCACCAGTGGCAGATTAAGCCTTTGGGGGGCCCGGGGTACTTTAGAGCGGGGGGCCCCCTTGCACTTGTCATTACTGGCCGCACACTGCATGGGCGAATATTATACTGTCAAAACACAGAGTAAAGGCAGAATAAACTTGGTCAATGGTTACCTGCAGGGTATATATATATATATATATATATATATATATATATATATATATATACACACACCACATGAAAAGCCTGTGTTTGTCCCTCTGCCCCTTACTCTGGAGGAGACCTCACAGTCCTAGTGCTGCCTCTGATTAAAAACCCTCCTATGACTAAGCTGCTGCTGCTGTTCTCCATGGACCTGAGAAGCATGTAATGAGCTCCACCAATCAGAGCTCAGCACAAACTTCTCAGCCTCTGTCCTCTGATGCAAAGTGTCATGGGACTTAGTCAACTCCCAGAAATGCACTGCACACTTGTGCAATCAGTGTGCCTTGGCTCCCGATGCTCAGCACCATAAATCATTGTCACATTGGCAGATAGGTGAAGCTGCAGCACTACCCCACCCATGCACAAAACATTTAGCTAAAAAAAAAAAATACACAACTTAAACATTTTATTTTTTAAAAATACATGACAACCACAGGGGGCCCCTAGCTAGAGGGGGGCCCAGGGGCACTGACCCCTTGCGCCTCCATTATAATCCGGCCCTGTGTTGCACATCATGCTGGGAACTGGAGTTACCCAACACCTGGAGCCACATAACTACCACACCACTAATGTCGGATATCTCATTGGATGTACTGTTATGTCAATTATTCAAGGGGTGAGGCATGGCCACACTCCAAAAAACCACCAAGGGGAGCCTTGTTCCTGGAGAAGGACAGGACACACCTCATGGTCGGCCTGCAGTGATATGTTGCAACTAATGTTGATGTTGGATACACATATGTGGTTGTTGTGATTGTTTATGTGTAGAAATGTGTAGGTCAACATTAGACACATTATTTACTTACGGCTACTTGAGCCATCCTGGTTGCCGCTGGTTGGCTGTGCAGTGGTTGGGGGGGTCAGGAGCAAGGGGGATGGTCCTGGAGTTTGGACCGAGGTAGTGGGTGTGAGTGGGGAGTGGAGAGGTTTGGGGGTGGGTGGTGGAGAGGTGTAGGGGGGTAGGAAATGGGGTGGGGAGGGGGAGGGGGGGGGGTGGGGGTTGTGGAGGGGGTGGGGGTTGTGGAGGGGGAAGGGGATGGGGAAATTGTGTGGGTCCAAACTGCACCCAGTGTCTCCAGTGTTGGGGAGGGGGAGGGGGTGTGGGTTGGGGAGGGGGTTGTGGAGGGGGTGGGGGTTGTGGAGGGGGTGGGGGTTATACACCCCCATACACCCCCCATATACACCCATATACACCCATATACACCCATATACCCCCCATATACACCCATATACACCCCCATACACCCATATACCCCCCATACACCCATATACACCCATATACACCCATATACCCCCATATACACCCATATACACCCCCATACACCCATATACCCCCCATATACACCCATATACACCCATATACCCCCCATATACACCCATATACACCCATATACACCCATATACCCCCCATATACCCCCCATATACACCCCCATACTCAGGAACATATTTATAAAAAGTACACAAAACATTGCTAAAAAACGCTGACATACTAGTAATCAAAACTTACATCGGGCAATATGGCGGCGAAGGCTGCTGAGTAAAACCGGCTGCCGCCGGCGCAGGTCTGACCAGCGCCGCTCAACCTGCCCCAGGCTTCTGCGGACGCCGGTCGTAGAGAAGATCAGGCGGCGGGCAGCAGTATACGCCCGCCGCTTGTCGGCATTACTGACATATGGGCCCCTGGGCCCCAGGTGACGGTCCATAACTTCCACCAGGGCCAAAAGCTCTGAGGTGGAAAAGGGCCTAGCTCGATGACAAGTCATATTGGCAATGGCGCAGTTATTAATTGCAGGTACATATATCACTTTTGGTGCTTGCTGATTGGTCGAAAAAATTGTTTGTTTGGTATTAACTTTATTAATCCCTCTTACATTAACAAACTGGATGCGAATAGAAACTTACGCGGACCGTTCCGATATACACACACCACAACCAACAGCATGCATTCAATGAACAGAGAAGTACTGTATTTACAGTGTGCGGAAAATAATACACGCAACCCTCTACTTATAACTACGCTGCTTAAAGGGGGCACGATGCACCGATATGCATGGAGAGGAGTACTGTATATACAGTAGGCGGAAAATAATACACGCAACCCTCTACTTATAACTACGCTGCTTAAAGGGGGCACGATGCACCGATATGCATGGAGAGGAGTACTGTATATACAGTAGGCGGAAAATAATACACGCAACCCTCTACTTATAACTACGCTGCTTAAAGGGGGCACGATGCACCGATATGCATGGAGAGGAGTACTGTATATACAGTAGGCGGAAAATAATACACGCAACCCTCTACTTATAACTACGCTGCTTAAAGGGCCACAATGCAACATGTTGCTGTATGACAATTTCATACACATTACATATGTAAGGAAAGCATTATAACGTGATGTTTTGAAATGTGACTCACAAAGCATACACGAACTCCAACAGATACCAGCTGACAACACTCGTCATTGGAATGACAGGTGCCCACATTTCACGATGTAGCACAATGCTCAACAACCTGTGTATGTGCATATACAGGTGTTTGGTCAGGTGCGTTGAGACCTGCGTAATTTAAGCGGGAATTATCGCGGGAAATATCGGCGTAAATTTGCATCTATATTGCGTGGAAAAATATACGCCCCCTTGTTCATGGCGGGAAATTAACATATAAATATTCAGTCAGATGCAGGCCACAATTGCTGCAAACATGTCTGACTCTGACGATTCAGCAGCAGAGGACGCTCTGCAGAGAGCTACAGCACAATCCCTGCTTGATGCACTGAACAAGAGGGAACAGGAGCGGAGAAGGAGGGCCCAAGAGAGGAGTAGCCTGCAAGATCAAGCGGGCCCCTCAGTAACAGGCCCTGGTGAACCTCCACCAGCTCCACAAGGGCCAAGCAACCAGCCAGAACAAGAGGTTGCATCTCTCCAAACAGGTGTGACCCAGCAGGTGCATGGTGAGAGAACTGGGGCCACCAGAAAACGTGCTGCAACATCGAGGGTGAGGACTGAGCAGGATACCACCACCAGAAAGAGAAACCCTGCATTTGTAGAGGCCGAAATGCGAATTCTAGTGCCCAGGGCACGCGAATGGATTGAATTGGCAACCAGGAAGCCGGGTGTCAGTGCAAGGAGAAACCTTTGGGACAAGATCACAGAGGAAGTGAACCAGGTGACACCAGTGGTCAGAACTTGGGACGCGGTGAAGAAAAGGTTAGTGTGTTTGTCAGGGCAATTTTTCAGCAGTCTCCAGCAGGAACTGAGGCCCTTATTCTAGTTCACTCTTTCTGGCCAAATATTTCTTAGATGGACCAAACCATGTGCACTGCAGGTGAGGCAGGTGTTACTTGTGCAGAGATAATCAGATTTGGGTGGGGTTTTACACCTGCCTCACCTGCAGTGCACATGGTTTTGTCCATCTAAGAAATATTTGGGCAGAAAGAGTGAACTAGAATAAGGGCCTCAGTTCCTGCTGGAGACTGCTGAAAAATTGCCCTGGTCTTTGTCCCCCTGATAATGTCATATGTGTGTACATATGTTACATGTATGTTTTGAGACTAATAGAAAGGTGTGTTTGTAGATAGTGCTACACTTCAATGTCACATGTGAACACAACCATGTCTAATAACCCACATTGATATATGAAACATGCACCATTGGTGTGATGTGAGGTTATGGGCACAGTTCTGCTCATGTGAAGTATGTGATGGGACAAGAGAAAGTGTGTTTTTGAAGGAGTTGTTGTAACATGTTCCATATGATGCTACTGAAACAAGAATGAGCAAACTGTGCACATGTAGCTGGTGAAAAACTACACATCCCAGTATGCCATTCCATAGTTAAATTACTCCATAATAACCACATTGTCAAGCTATGGTGAAATGTGTAGTTTCACACCAGGTGGAGGTGCCTAATTTGGCCATGGATGATGTCATTTCTGCATAGTGATGTATGTATGTGCATTTAGTGGCCTAATGAATGAGATGAGACACTGAAATGCCTCCTAATTGAGACATGAATGTGTGTGTGGGACACATATGGCAAAAAAACATAAGATCACCCACACTAGCAAATGTCACGTAGCTAGGGGTACCACATAGTCCCTTTAATTCCGGACACATATTAATTACACAGGTTCTGTGGCTGGCTGACTTCAAGACTCCACTTCACCTAATTTTAAACTGCCACAGAACCTGTGTAAGTAACATGTGTCCGGAATTAAAGGGACTAGATGGTAACCCTACACGTAGCACAGTGGTGCACATATCTCATGGTGATATTTGTATTTTTAAACTTGTAGGTGGACTGACTTCAAAAGTGCACTGAAGAAGAAGATGACTGACCGGTACAACCACAGCATGTCCACCGGGAGAGGTCCCATGCCTGACCATTTGGAGTATACCCCCCTGGAGCTGGACTCCTGTGACATGATTGATGTGGGGGAGATCAGGGGGATCTCCAATATGGACAGTGAGCTCCCGGCGGAGGTCTTTGCTGCTGCTTTTGATGGTAAGTCACAGTAATGCATTGTATTTAGAAAGATATTTTTTATTGCGTATGTGATGGTGACATTGTTTTCAATTCTTATCCTAGAAGAAGCAGAAACACAGTATGTACCGGCAGCATCTTCCTCTGCAGAGCCACAGGTGGAGCAAGTGGTCCAGCCTCCACCAACACGTCGCCCCCAGCCCCAGCCACAGGAGACATGGAATGAGAGCCTGTTGGTGACGCTGGACAGGATCGAGCAGCAAGGGGTGGATGCTGCGATCCGTCAGCAGCAGGTGGCGGATTTTCTGGCGGAGTGGAAGGCCACAAACCAGCTGCAGGTTGAGGCCTTGAACCGCATTAATGAAACTCTGGCGGCTGGCATGCTAAGCATTGGCCAACACCTCAGCCGCCAGAATGAACTTCTTGCGGAGCAGCTGTCCACCGCCAGGTCCCTAAGGGACAATCCCCCATCTGCTGCCCCACCCCAAGCTGCTCCCCAACCTTCCACCTCGGCTGACCCTCCTGTGTCGACTAGGGGAAGATGCCGAAAGCCAGCTGAGCCAAAGGCCCCTGTCCCCAAGGCCCCATCTAAAAGGGGCAAAAAAGGGCCCAAATGAGACCTGGTTCACTTCCTCTGTGGTTGGAGGCCAAAGGTTTAAATTGCACTGGACATCCGCTTCCTGAGTTGGCCATCGATCCATTTGCGTGCCATGGGCATGAAAGTTCGTATTTTGACCTCTACAAATGCAGGATATTTTTTTTTGGTGGTGTGTATCTTGCTTAGTATTCACCCTGGTTGTTGCAGTACGTATTCTGGTGTCCCCATTACTTTCACCATTGCATTTGCAGGGTAACACATGTTTGGAGATATGCAACCTCTTGTTCTGGCTGTTTTATTATTTATGTGTCTATTTTATTTGTTTATTTGATTTCTCACATTAAAGTGTCAAGCTGTGATGCTGAACAGCAAATAAATTTATTTTACAAATTAAATCTAAATTGTGGTATGTGTCATTTCTTGTGTGAAACAAATACTAGATTTATGTGTACTTACTGACCAGGGTATTTTTGAACATTTGTTGAAGTGTGGTCGAAGTTTACCATGTGTAACCCTCTCCATGGCCATTCCCATGTTCCTATCCAACTTTTCCCTGCTAATTAGTTTGTGTCAGCACATGTGCAGAGCAACTTAATAGGTGAGAAAGCAGTTTGTGTGCAGGTGAGGTAGCTCCTACAGTAGTAGGTAAAAGCAGGTCCAGAACAATGCTTTCCTCATGGAGTGGGTGAGGCAGACAAACAAGGGTGAAAAGGTACATTTGTGTAGGAATGCATATGTGTCCTCCCTAAAAAAAGATGTGTGAATGGGCCAAACATGATAAATTAGCTTGTGAACAAACATGCATAACTTTTTAAATATATATGATTTGACAGTGTCATAAGCAGATGTAGGAATCCTTTGTTAGAGAGATGAGAGTGCAATAATGTGATTGGTGGCATCTTACATCCAGAGTGTAGTCAAATCCAAATCATAGCAGATGAGATAGTGGTACAGGTCATTATTTTTGGTACTATACAAAGATTGTGTGGAAAATAGTGGTCATTGGCTTTAAACATTGCTGAAACATCCTTTGTAGGTGTTAGATGTGGTTTATGTTATTGTATCCTAAATACAAAACCTATGTTAGTATTAGAGTGAACACGTTGACACATGTCGACTTGTGTAGATTGAGTGTGCTACTGCGTAAAGTCAATGAAAGCACGTAGTGAATGTGTCTAACTGTTTAGCAAATACCTACCTTAGCGTATAAAAAGATTCTTACCTTAAATTAAACAAACCTTTAAATGTGGAGAAGTATAAAAACATAAGCTTCCAATGTGTTTGCGTGCTGTGTGTGCTACTGCGTAAAGTCTATGAAAGCACGTAGTGAATGTGTCTAACTGTTTAGCAAATACCTACCTTAGCGTATAAAAAGATTCTTACCTTAAATTAAACAAACCTTTAAATGTGGAGAAGTATAAAAACATAAGCTTCCAATGTGTTTGCGTGCTGTGTGTGTGGCTTGCAGGTAGTGAAATCATGCTTTGGACTTAATAGACTGCAGCATTGCTTATTACATTCAGGTGTATGTGTTTGAGTAGTAATCAGCGTTAATTAGCCAACTCAGGCGCACGCTGGCATGCGGTATCTGTAGGGGTGGTTTGAGCTGGCGGTTGGCGGCCGCCTGTTTGGTGTCCGAAATGAACGGTGCCTTAGTCGATCGTGCGGTAGTAGCACCGCTCATTTTTGGTGCACACCCCCGTGTACGCCCATATTTACGCCCATTTTCCCTCATTATTTCGGCCGCTCCCATCAACACGCCCCTATGCCGCCCCATTACCCGTACGCTCGCGTACAGGTTTTTTTGCACGTTGAGACACCGGCCGTAAGCGTTGTGGAGTGTTCGCGCCGGCGCATTAGCGTATCTGCACATGCGCAGATCATGAAAAACCCCGGGACGTACGCGTACGGCCCGGCCGCTCCAACCAGAATAAGGCCCAATATCCCTTGAAATCTCTGACAGCTTTCCAGACACATGATAGATTTTATGTGTGTAATATCACATAACATATATCGTAAGATCTGCAATGCCCAGCATACTGGTCATTAGTGTCCTCTTCAGATCATGGGAGGGATGTTGTAACATCCGTCCCCCCACATCGCTCCTCATTGTGGAGTACTGCATTTTTACTAATCGCATATGCTCTAACATATGCAATTAGTAATGCAAAGGATAGCACTTCCGATAAGAGCTGTCCTTTGCGGTGCTGCTTTGATGCTGGACTTCCAGGCTGTGGGGCATGCTGGGAGGGATCCATGACAGATCCCTCACTCAGTGCTGCCGAGAGAAGCCCATAGGCATACTTTCCGCAGCGCTGCCCCGATGGAGGGCTTTAGAGCATACAAAAATGCCGTAAAAATCCTGATAACGGGGGTTTTACTGCATTTTCATTTTAGAGCATCCCGCCCCATGCGTGCAACACATAAGATTATAAAATCCACCTCACGACCAGCATGCCCACGTAATCGTACCAAAGCACCTCACAATGAGCACAAGAACATACACATTGCATCATATGAACCATTGAAATCATGCATTCAGCCCTATAATTGTTCTAATGGATGGCCAGCTATAGATTTGAGTGGGGTTTGATAAACTGAAATTTAAGTTGCAGTGTAAAATACAGCAGCCAGTATTTACCCTGTACAGAAACATAACTCACCCAAATCTAACTCTCTATTTATGTTTTATTTGCCCCACCTGCAGTGCAAATGGTTTTGTACATTCAAAGAGTAAATTTAGGAGCTTAATGTTAGGAAATTCCTGTACAATTTATATCAGACCCTTAGAGCCACTGTGAAGTACAAACTGGTACGTAGGATACCGCCAAGTCTTACATCTTAAGCAGTAGAGTGGGCATGTCCAACGTTGGCCCTCCAGATGTTGTGAAACTACACATCCCAGCATGCTTTGCCACAGTTTTGCTATTAGAGAATTCTAAAACTATTGCAAAGCATGCTGGGATGTGTATTTTTACAACATCTGGAGGGCCAACGTTGGACATGCCTGCAGTAGAGGCTGATATAATTGACAAGAGACCACTATCTATTGCTGGAGTAGTAGTATTCAGGTTAAAGGAACATGATAAGGACACAGTTGACTGAATTATTAATGATAGGCATTATGAGGCACTATGTTCAGGACACTGGAACTGCTTGTTGCAAGGATTAATTAAGGGAGCAGTATGTGGACAGTGGGTGTGGACTTTAATCATTAGATTAATCAAAATCGAGAAAAACAACACAATATTTAGCCACTGGTACCAATGAAGATGGCATATCCATGTCTGTACCAAAACTGATAATGCAGTACACAATAACACAATGGCTACTGTTGTAATTTATATCCATGGCAATAGAGATACTGTATACTCAGTACTGAACTGAACAGTGTAATATGGTGTGAGACAAGAAATCACAGTTGTGGTCCAAGGTTGAGAAATATGTTTAGTTTTCACTGAAATCCATTATGAAATAGCAGTTACAATTAGCCAGGAATAATAATTATTATTATATATTGTATACAATGCTCTATCTCCAACAGGACTCAAGGCACTTTACAGATAGAATAAACATAAAAATTAACAAAAACAATGAAGAAAAGGAAAGCTATTCATAAGATACAGAGAGCATGGAGATACTAAAGGAACAATTAAGGAAATGGTTCAGTAAAAAAGCAAGTCTTAAGTCTGTTTTTAAAGGATTCAAGAGTGGGGCCTCTTGAACTGTGTGGGGAAATGAGTTCCATAGAATTGAAGCAGAATGGCTAAAAGCTCGAACTCCAGATCAATTTCGGGACACTCTAGGTCAGTGGTCGCCAACCCGTCGCTCGCGAGCTACCGGTAGCTCGCCTGAGCGAAACGGGTGGCTCGACCACTGCTGCCTGCCCGGTCCGCCCGCCCGCCTGCCTGCTGTTGCCGCAGGCTTGCGGCGCTATAGCCGCCACCTCGCGCCGCTATAGCCGCCGCCTTGCCCCGCTACAGCCGCCGTCAGCTTCCCCCCCCCCGCTGTAGTCCTTGTACGGGGAGTCGGGACCAGAGGAGACAGCAGGCGCTAGAAGTCATATTTGACCTCTAGCGTCTGACAGGAAGCACCGCGCTAAGCGCTCCCGGGTAACGCTGCAGCGCTGTGTTCACTGTCAGATCTGCAAATATGACTTCTAGCATGGTGTGGGGGGCTCCATAAGCCAGCCAGATGATGGAGCTGAGCTGAGCTCCGAACGCGGCAGCAGCAGCAATGACTAATTTATTTATTGTAGTGAAACTGCCCACTATGCCTATTTGAAGACGGGCATAGTGGAGGGGGCAAGCAGTGACCCCCTTATCAATGAGCATTAACCCCTGGCAACAAAAATGAACCCCAGGTAATTTACATTTTTTATTAGCCTTACTGTGGGACATTGTGTGCAATATGTGTAATGGGCATCATTTGTGTGGCACAAGTTTAATGAGCATCAAGGTGTGGGGCATATGTATAATGGAGTATCACGGTGTGGCATATGTATAATGGTGCATCACGGTGTGTGGCATATGTATAATGGAGTATCACGGTGTGGCATATGTATAATGGTGCATCACGGTGTGGGGCATATGTATAATGGAGTATCACGGTGTGGCATATGTATAATGGTGCATCACGGTGTGGGGCATATGTATAATGGTGCATCACGGTGTGGGGCATTTGTATAATGGGCATCGTGTGTGTGTGGCATATGTATAATGGAGCATCACGGTGTGGCATATGCATAATGGAGCATCACGGTGTGTGGCATATGTATAATGGAGCATCACGGTGTGGGGCATATGTATAATGGAGTATCACGGTGTGGCATATGTATAATGGAGCATCACGGTGTGTGGCATATGTATAATGGAGTATCACGGTGTGGCATATGTATAATGGTGCATCACGGTGTGGGGCATATGTATAATGGTGCATCACGGTGTGGGGCATTTGTATAATGGGCATCGTGTGTGTGTGGCATAGGCATAATGGAGCATCACGGTGTGGGGCATTTGTATAATGGAGCATCACGGTGCGGGGCATATTTATAATGGGTATCACGGTCTGCACTATTGTGGTCATGTGTATCTGGCACTGCACTATTGAGGGCATATGTGTATCACACCCCCATTTTCCATGGCCGCACCCCATGTGGCTACAGCTCTTAGAGAGCTGACTATGCCCCCATAGCGGAAAAAATGGGGGATGTAGCCTCGCAGGAGTTCCACGGTAGTAGCTGAACCTTCTAATTGCCTACGGCACGCGCAGATGACTTCTCCTCTGCCTCCAGTGTTGGGAGGTATGTTTTGGGGCATTGCATTGTGTGGCATAATGTGTCTGGGGCATTACAGTTTGTGGCATTATGTGTAAAGGGCATTTTTTGGGATATTATGCAGATTTTTAATTTTTTTTTACTTTAGTAGCTCTTCGGGCGGTTTATTTTGTCGCGAGTAGCTCCCGACCCAAAAAAGGTTGGAGACCACTGCTCTAGGTAATGCTAATAGATCTTTACAGGTCATAGTAATTGAGCATGGCAGTATGAAATTGGGATCTGCTTCAGATTCTGTGTGCCCTGGTCCTGTAGAGCTTTGAAAGTCAGTAAATCAATCCTGAAGACCATTTGCCATCATTTGCATGGATTGGGCTGTTTAGTACATATAAACATACATTCAAGTGCAGGGATATCGCGTAATTTGCGTCATCCACACCCGGAAGTCGAGCCCCGTGCAGAGTCCGTGGAGCCCAGCAGGACGTGCGGACACGGCGCCGACCTCAGCCGCGGCAGGACTGCAGAAGCGAGAGGAAGGAACGAGGATTGGACTCACCATCAGCCACAGAACAAAATATTACCTCAAACACAATCTGTGGAGCCCGGCAGGCTGCACGACTGAGGTGCGCATCGAGAGGTGATCGCGGTGTGGGACCTGAGGAGAACACAGTCCGGCGAACACAGGTCAGAGGTGTACTGCGGTCGGGACGGGACGCCAGCCCCCCGCACCACCAGTCCTGTGCCACTTAGACTTTTTCCACCCCCCCATTCCAGACTGCCTTTCCCCACCACACTTGTGCAGCGTATCCCGCTGCCCACCACCTTTGGGAACTTGAGCCACAGACTCATCACACTTGCACTGCAGCACTTGCTTATTGTCTGTACTACCACTGGACATTGTCAATTACATGCGTAGCAAGACACATGTTATAACTTTGTTCTTTACCGCAGCAATAAATGTGTGCTTTTTTCACTTGCAATAACGTCCAGCATTTATTTGTTTATTGATATATGTATACATACTTAGCGCAAGACCTCATAAAAACCCTTTGTCCATACATTCAATGTTGTATGTAATATATGTGCTGTCAGCATCGCTATACCGTTTCCGAGATGCGGTTGATTTCAGGATGCAGCACTCCTTCTTCTAGGCCTGTAACAATACTCCTGTGTAATTACCCAATAAAAATATGGGGACAGGCTTAGAAGGAGAGATATGTTCTTAATCAAAATTATATTTAGACCTATTAATAGTGTGCACAATAGTAGCACTGAAGGAGGAGCAATTGTAACATGTGCAGCGAGTTCGATTTGAATGGGATGTGTGTATACTGAAATCTAAATCGCAGTGTAAAAATAAAGCAGTCAATATTTACTCTGCACAGTGCACACGGTTTGTCCATTTTGAGAACAAATGTGTCCTGCAATTAGGTTTGTAGCATAAATAAAATTGATAATTCCCAGTAGATATTCTTACAAGGAATTATTAGGGTACTCTAGGTCAGGGTTCCTCAAACTATCTTGCTCTGGGACCCCATCAGACAATAAAAATAATTACAGGACCCCCCAGCAAGTTACTGCAGAAGGTCATCACATCACATGTGTAGTCAGCAGACAACACATACATGGCAGCATTGTGGAGGCACAAAGTAATGGAAGGAGTCTAAAATAACACAATTTAACAGGTCTTTCAGACTCCTTGAATCACTGACTGAGATTCGAAAAGTCAACAGTCGCAACATGGAGTCGCAACCCCATGCTTAGAAGGTTTGAGAACCACATCCCTTGATAGACTATCCTTCATTTTTATGATGGATCTACATTATTGATGGACATAAAAATAGACTTTTAAGAATGCAAGATTTGTATTAATTGTGAACAGCCACAGATAAAGTCTACAAACAGAGAACTGAGTACTGAAGGAGTTTTCTGTTGTCTACTATTAACGGGAACTCCTATGTGATAGTAATTGTATAAAATTCTTAGAACTAAAGCCAGAATACACATTGGTTTGAATCCTAATTCCACTTTACACAGATTGGGATAGATCATATATTGGATAACTACTGCCAATACAGTATTGTGATAAAGAACAACTTGATTTGTGCGGAGAATTGAATAAGGAAAGACAATAAAGTCTAACTAGTATGCACTGTAAGTGATCATTTTTACATGTACGATTAGGATTATATGATGAATAAGTAAAAAAATTCCCCAAGGTGATACATGAATAATAAATTCAGTTACTGAATATACAAAAGAACCTGTTGCTCATATACATTTCAATTATTAAGTTGAATTTAAGTTGATATTGGAACCAAGAAGGTCTAGGAATCCGTATTTTTTCAGAGTGTGCTGAACGAAGCTTCAACTCAGGACGCCAGCGGGCAATTAAAATGCTGCACTGACTTTTGAGCCAATCAAAGTTTGCGTACCGTTAGCCAATCAGAGCAGCTGCTGGTATGCGAGCTCAGATTGGCTCACCAGCCGGTGCTGCATTTTAATTGGCCACCGGCATCCTGAGTTGGAGAAGCCTGCACTCTGGGACCTGCTTCGTTTAGCGCACTGAGTGCAGGGCAGGCAGCACAGGGGGAATAAGGGATGGGGGAGCGGGAGAGGTAAGTGAAGTGAGGAGGGGGAAGGGGGCCCAGACTGGAAATCAGTCCCGGGCCCCAAAATTCCTAATGGCAGATCTGCCCATAGGTCTTGGCAAAATAAAAAAATGCATCTATCTATCTATTTATCTATCTATCTGTACAGTGCTTCCATGTATTATGACAAAACACATGTGGTTATTGCATTTCAGCTATTCTCAGCAAATCAGTTCTCACTGTCATAGAACCAGCCACTGATTTGCTGAGTGTGGTCTGAACCACTCTCTTTTTACATTGGGGTTCCCCACTTCCCTAGAAATCCTTAAATTGTCTGAGTTGGAAGGGTTAATGTTTCAGCTGGGGAAACCATGAAGTGTGTGACTATAGAATTACCACCCCCTTCTGCTGTTTGGTCCTGTTGCAGCTTTATAGAAATATGGGAGACCAGCATGCATATTTTCCCCCGATATCTACAGGAGCAGAAGTGGTTAATTGGCCCAGTACTTGTCATTTTTTTGGTAGGGTAGGATCCCACACCTTTCTTCTGTTTCCTAACCATTTAAATACACTGCACAGATCACATTGATCTGTGCAAGCTCTGTGCAGCATGCTGCATCACAGGTAAGTCTATTAAATTTGGCCAAATATATGTGAACTTGCACATGAGTAAAATTGATTACATACAGGGCTGCCATCAGAAATTGCGGGGCCCAGCACTGCCAAAATAGGCAGGACCTCAGGCCCCCTCTCACTGCTGTGCTGATCAAAAATGACCTTACTCCTTGTAGCCAGAGTCTCAGTCTAATGTAGACAGGCTGATCTGCTCGCTGCTCTGCAGGATGGCGGCTCCTCTTCAGGCTGTTCTGGCAAGGTGTGACGTCATTACATCACATAACACATAGTAGGGACTTTGTGGAGGCTTTCGTGTGGCTGGCTGCTGTACAGCCTGCTTGAGCAACATCCAGCGGGCTGCAGGCGACCCTGGAGTCTGATGGGCGGTGTGCGACAGCGGGCGACCATCGCATTGCGGGGGGGGGGGGAGCACATGTGCAACAGATTGGCCCAGGCCCTCCCCTCTCTGCCAGAGTGGCAGGGCCTTGGACAGTTGTACCCAGAGAACCCCCCTGATGGTGACCCTTATTACATAAATCACTGGAAACACGATTCTTACAAAATTCACATATTTCATCTTGATAACTTTCACATATCACAGTGATGTTTAGAGTATTTAATTTAATCAGCCTGTTGCATGCAGGGCCCATCAGTTGAACATAATGGTAGGAGTGACCAAAATATATTGCCACTGAAAGTGCATATATACTGTAACATCGGCCCACCACTGGCAGTGACTAACTGCCAGAGAGGTCTGGCCAGTTACTAGAGGGGCAAGAAGATTAGAAGAATACTGTACTTGTCCCTTTACCTGACCTAAGTGATATCACAGGTGATTGTTGCAATGATTCTTCTTTGCTTCCAACATATTTATTCCTCAACCTGTTCTTGATGCTTTTACCACCTTCTACTGCTGGTGGTACAATATCTTATCCTAATTTGCTGATTGATCTAAATCTTCAGAAGTTCAGGCATTGTTTGTAAAAAAAAGTTTTAGGTACACCGGCACACACACATTCACACAGTCTAACAAAATCACCCTGTGAGAATTCAGGATGATTTGGAAATTCATGATTACAGGGCCAGTTAAGCTGCATCAGATGCTGGGTGTGATATGCCTTAAATTAAGGCAGACACCCATAATGAACAGCAATGGCAAGGTGAGCCCCTTTTTGCTTAGGCTGTCCACAATTATCCCAGAATGCATACAGAAGGACCCTGGGTCTGATGCAGTTTGACTTTCATTTACAGGTCTGACCACACTCAGAATCCCATACTTACTCACATGCTGGTCTGCAGTGGCGTAACAATGGTGCCGCAGACTCCGCGGGACAGAGTAAGTGTGGGAGCCGGGGACTGCGGGGGCTATTGTTATGCTGCCGCTACCTGCCTTATCCCGCCGCCACGCCTGTACTCTGTGGCCGGGAGTTGGGACTTCAGATCTACTAGTCTGCGTCCTGGTGCTCCTCCTGACTCCTTGTGACAAAATGTCCATCACAGTATGGCCGCCCCCTTACAGCAGAAAGTTTTTTAAGATTCTAGAGGAGGCAACGGTGGCCTCCTCTAGCATCCTTAAAAAGGTCGGCTGTATGGGGGCGGCCATTTTGTGATGGACATTTTGTCATAAGGAGCCAGGAGGAGCGCCGGGACACAGACTAGTAGATCTGCGGCTCCTGGCCACAGAGTCACGGGGACAGGTCAGACAGGGTGGAAGAGGCAGGGTTAAATTTGGTGCTTGTGTAGTTTCACGGCAGCAGTTACGTAGTCAGCGTAGCATCCCTGTCAGAATCAGTGTAGTGTTCCTGCGGCCAGCGTAGTCAGCATCCCTGTCAGTATCAGCACTACGCAGCTAGTCATTGCTTACGTTGTTAGCGTAGTCAGTCAGACGTCCCTGTCAGTATCAGGGTTGTGTTCCCGCCTGTTCGCAGCTAGCCAGAGCTTTCATAGTTAGCGTAGTCAGTCAGCGTTTATTACATTGTGTGTGAACCATTGACCATTTTAACCTGCCTGACAGGTGTGAATGTGTTCCTGAAACACCCCCACTATTCACGTCTGCCCAAAGCGCCGCCCGCGTAGCAAGCCCTGCGAGAGGACGCGATACACGTCCTCCCGACCTGTTCATACCCCCACTATTCAATTTTATAAAGTGTGCCAAGCGCAGCGAGCCACCAAGCCTAAAGCGTGGCGAGCGCAACGTGCCCCGCGAGGGGACGCGGAATAAACATCAAGTTATCCGCATCAGCTTGCCACGCTTCAGGCTTGGTGGCTCGCTGCGCTCGCCACACTATATAAAATCAACTCCACGCTGACGTAAATAGTGGGGGTATGAACAGGTCGGAAGGACGCGTACTGCATCTCCTCGCGGGGCTCGCTACGCTTGCCATGCTGGCTGGCGTGGATGGTGGTGGTTTGAAATGGAGCCATTTGACAGTATGTAACATGGAACACTGGCAAGTGCGTCCTTTATTGTGCAAGAAAGACACCCCCCCCCACACTCTTTGTACAGGAGACGCACGCGGTACCGAACCCCTAACCCTTTTGGTCTCCCTAAAGTGGACACAGGCAGGGTTGCTGTGCCCTGCCGCAAGAATTACTGAGACGCACAAGCGTCTGAGACGCTCGGCGATGTGTGAGAGGCGCTCACTAGGCTTGCCAGGCACGCCAGGGACAGAGCCGCAGCTCCCGGGGAAAGTACGGTGACTACGCTGCCTGACGGGGACACTACGCTGACTACGCAGGGCTGCCACGGGGACAGTACACTGACCACGCTAGGCAGCCATTGGGCTACGCTGACAATGTAGCTTAGCCTATGCTGAAAATGTAGCGCCATAAAACTACACAAGTGCCTTCAATTTACTTGGGGGGGGGGGGGGGGTGCTAAAATTATCAAAACTTGAGACTATGCCACTGCTGGTCTGCATTGCTGTGGGCTAACTCCTGCTGTTCCCTTCTGGCTTCCCAAGTGCCTGCTTCTTTTTGGCTCTATATTTACCCTACTGGACCTCCCACTATGCATTATAATTAATGGTTGTATCCCCTGATGTCTTTCTCTGCTAAAAAAATATCCAACCCTTTGTTAAATACATTATGCGAAACAGCCATCACAGTCTTTTCTGGCAGATAATTCCAGATCTTAACTGCTGTAACTGTGAAAAACCCCTTCCTTTGCTGCATGTGAAATCTCCTTTCCTCCAGCCTTAGGGGATGCCCACATGTCCTGTGCGGGTGTGGTATGGGGCTCCGACAGGGGGGATCCCTGCATTTGCCTCTCTGTGGGCCCTGTGGCGAGCTATGCTATTAGATGCCAGGTACAGGTATCTAACTCTCTCTGCATGTTACATCTGCCCTACATGCAGTGCAAAATGGTTTTGTCCTGAAAAAATTGCAGCCTTGCTACCAGTCTAAATTAGGCGCACTGTATGCACAGCAGAGCACAGCACTAAGCAGGGCAGCGAGGAACAAAGGGTCTACCACAGTGGTTCCCAAACTTTTTTGCATCACGGCACGCTAGATTATCAGAATATTTGTCACGGCACCCCTAGGTGCAAAGTTTGCTACCGAGAATTTCAGAAAACAATATTAAATTAAATAAGTTGTGCTTATATGTCATCCTTAGGTCCAGTTATGTG
Organism: Crinia signifera; assembly: GCF_055691185.1. Taxonomy (NCBI): domain Eukaryota; kingdom Metazoa; phylum Chordata; class Amphibia; order Anura; family Myobatrachidae; genus Crinia; species Crinia signifera. The sequence continues at coordinate 230,708,276 of NC_139219.1, read as the reverse complement.
GTGAGGGACAGAATTCACTTCTGTTTATCCACATATTTAAAAACTGGAAGCCACAAGAACTGATTTTGCCTATTACATGGACCATAAATAATTTGAATCGGCACTGGACAACCAAACCAAGGCACCCCTACAAGTGCTCCGAGGCACCCCAGGGAGCCTAGGCGCACAGTTTGGGAACCACTGGTCTACCAACTGACCCCCCTCCATGGGACACTGTTGCTCCTGGGTTGGGTGCAGGACAGTTTAAAAGACTGTCTCGTGAAAATCTGGACATTTGGGAGGAGGTATGGTTTAACAATTATAATGTTAACTGTAGGAACGCTTTCATCTCTTTGGGCCAGGTGCACTGAGCTTCAAAAGTGATAAAATGGAGAGTGATAAACTGCCAGCCAATCAGCTCCTACCTGCCATGACACAGACTGTGTTTGAAAAATGTCAGGTAGGAGCTGATTGGCTGGTTGTTTACCACACTCCTTTTTATCACTTTTTGAAGCTTAGTGCATCTGGCCCAAAGTGAGTATAGTGCATGTTAAAAAATGCATGTGCGGTGCCCCCATGCACTTATTCTTTTAATTACAATTTGATCTCTTGGATCAATGTGAGCATTTGTATATCTGGTAGATAGGGTGTGCTCACAACTTTTATTGTCAAATAGTCAAGTCTGTGAGTGTGGATGTAGATACAGGAGTCAGAGGGCAAGGGTGGAAGTGAGGTGCTGTAGTGGGGGAAGGTAGGAGGTGGAGGGTGGGAGTGAGGTGCTGTAGTTGGGGAAGGTAGGATGTGGAGGGCGGGAGTGAGGTGCTGATGTGGAGCAGGGTGGGAGTGAGGTACTGGAGTGAGAGGGGGAGGTTGGGAGTAAGGTGCTGGAGTGAGAGGGTGTGTGTGAGTGAGGTGTTAAAGTGAGGAGAGATGGGTGCCAGAGAGATACTAGGGTGAATGGTGGAGGGTGGGAGTGAGGTACTACTAGAGCGAGAGGTGAAATGAGAAAGTGAAACGGCTGGACTAAAGAGGAATAGAGGGTAGGATAGGCTCAGCGGTAAGTAAGGGTAGAATGAAGTAAGAGTCCAGATTACAGGAATACATCAGGGATCCATTCAAATTGCTCCAGGTAACCCCCATGGCAGTAGGTTATAAACCTGGAAGTCCAATGACTGGCACTCATTGGAAAGGTCATATCTTAGCGGGAGAGTTGCCCTTTGCATTACTAATCACTTAAGTTATTGCATATGCGATTAGTATCAACGCGACATGTGGCAGGATGTACATGCCCCAATCCCTACCCCCACTTCTAAATTTCCACTTTGACCACTGGCTACAGCAATAAGTAAGTTGATTGGTCCTACAATAACAGGAGGGGATGAGGCATAGATGAAATTAAGCAATTAGTGGGCAATTTAATTGTCTTCAGGAAGTAAAAGATTGATCTGCTGAAAAATGTGTTTTGCAGTGCGATTTGGGTGATTTTGTGATTTTCTGTAGATTTTGCAAATTGGAGATTTACTATGAAGAAATTGCATGTTTGTTGCAGTGGTTATTTGCAACCATAACTAGTTTGCCATGGAGCATATGCTTATAGATGGCATGTGCATATAATTGCAACCATGGCTGGCTTGTGTACCCACGGTGCGGACCAGAGCGAATTCTGGCCATGCGCAGTCACGAGACTTCACTGCTCATAATCACGATTGATCCTTGAAAAAGGTCGTAAGGCTGAAACATGGTGGAGGCACTTCAACATTCCACTACTCCCACACTATTCAATCCAGTCTCCTCTATCAGCTAGAGGAGACTAGCTGGGCAGTGAAGTCTTGTGACTGGGCATGCCCAGTAGTCACTCTGTACTGTATTGAGCACAGTGGGGACACAAGCCGGGGGTGTGCTGTGCACACATACCCTGGCAGAAGATAGGGATGCTGAGGATGGAGGTTAGTGGCCCAAAGGTCACTAAGAAGCGCTAGTTGTGCTAGAGCCTATTCACACAGATATAAATGGATATTAAACTGAGCAGGAATTGCTGCTTCTTATACAGGGTGTGTGCCCTTATGTTACAGAAATGGAGACTGTCGTGGATGTTCCTGATATTAAAATTAGGCTTGACACGCAAAAAGAAAATGAACGCAGCAGTCTATAAATGAGAATGAGAATGGGAATGAGAATGAGGCTTGGACCGCAAATCCGGAAGTGCGGCTTAATTAGATGCACGAATGACTGCGCTATAAAAAGATGTGGGTGGAGGTATCTGGGCTCAAACTGAGGAAGCCGCTGAGCTGTTATATAGGCAGATATAGTGAGAGCCTCTGTGTACTGCGTACTAAACACGCTGGTGGATGTACAAACACCCACTGGAGGTCTGCCCACTGAAATAACATTTCCATCTTGCTATATCCGGAGTGCATTTCTTGTAAAAGAGTGGAGAGACTGGTATATTGTCTATTGGGAAAATTCTAGTCTGCGCCTTAGCTGCCTATATTCTTTCAAAACAAAAGGAGACCACCTAGTCTTCCTACAATGGACAATGTATGGGAAAGAGTGTTTTGAAATAAGAATAAGGGCGCTTGTGTGCTGGAACAAAAAAAAAAAAAAAAAAAGAGAGACAAGTACTCCCCTGTGACTTCCAGTGAGTCCTGTTTGAATTCTCCGTTGTACTTTTCTTATTGAGGAATATGAAACGACAAAAGAAAAGAGAGAGGGTCGTTCCCCTCATGTAATCCTGTATTTTGGGGTTTCAATCACTCTATTCTGTAGTATGAACAATTTTATGATGTTATTCACTTCAGATCAATCAGGGTACCTCCGCCTTACAGTCACACTCACACAATGTGCAGATCAACTCGCCTTACAAATGATACTCCCAGGGTCATCAAACTGCAATCCAATGATAAGAGACGGGGTGCACCCCCTAAACCATATACTCACAGAGTAGTAGATTTCAAGGTGCATAGAGCAGGTTCTTTCTCCCGTGGTTTTTTCTCTCCCAAGAATAAATTCTGGATCCTTGTGTGGAGAGACTGACCTAATACTACAACTAAAAGGCGCAACATCTCTACAGCAATTGGAATTTATAACTGTGCGGGACTGGTAACTATAATATTGCCATTGCCTCTGAAGGAACTTTCTAATAATTTAAAGCCTCATACATCTATGTAGCCATTATAGGAAGCCACAATGAAGCCTCTCTATTTTTTATTTTTTGTTATAGGGCCTAGTGCATGGTAGGGCATGAAATACCGCCTGTCGGCTTAAAAAAAACTGTGAAAAACCCCATGTCGACCTTTTGACTGTTGACCTTGCCCATGGAGACCTAATGCTTGTGTTGACCTAATGACCTGTCGACCTAGACCCATGTCGACCTTGACCCATGTTGCCATTGCTGCCTGTCGACCAAGTGGTGTCGACCTAGTCATTGTAGACCCAATGACCGTTTCCCATCACACTACCTGGGTTTTGCATTAATGACAGAATCGCATAAAAATAGAAGGTGAGGGCTTAGCTATGAATATTTCTAAGTGATCTAGTCAGATAAAGTGATCTAGTCAGGCTAAAATCGCCCAGTGTGTATGCCCCTTTACTCCCATTTTGCTTGCACACACTCTGGCTGAGCATGAATATACTTGGTCAGTGACAGAATGCATGTTTTGTATATTAAATGTAGGGTCAGGTGTCACTATATATATACAGTAGTCCTAGCAAAGTGACCAATATTTTGCTCTGCTGCTGATTAATGCAGAATTTGGTGTTACATCAGGATCAGTGAGCAGACAGAGGTTTCTTTATTATTAGGTGACTCGCAGAGCTCAGAAAGTGAGAGGCAGGTTAGTTAATCATTTATCTACTGATTGTGCACTAAAAAGACAAATGTTAGTTAAAGGCATGTGAGCAAATGGTTCCATTAACTAAAGGTTAAATTAAACCAATGTAGTATAGATAATATGCAAATGATGTTTCTACCCAAGCAAACACCCTTAGTAGCCCTATTTAAAGGGTTTTTAAAAAAAAAAATATATATATATATTTTTCTAGTGCTTGGCCCACAATGTAGAGTGCTAAAAGTTTTAAGTTTAAACTCCACTTACACGATTCAGAAGGAACAGCCCCAGCAGTCACAATCAAGACAAAGATATAGAAAGGTGCATATATATGTTATACTGTGTTTGGTGGTGGTGGCGGGTGAAGGGTTGGTTGGAAAGTAGAAACCAGACTCTCACTCATGGGGTCTTTTTCTAGGCTTGATATTGTTGCACTCTTTGGAATGTCCTTTTATATGTCAAATATCCAATCACAATTCTAAAACATAGGTAGGGGAGGGAATGGGGGATTCCAACCAATTTTAGATCAATAAAAGATTTTCCCGCTCCCTTCGAGGAGTACAGAGTCGGCTCCATGCCATTGTGAGATGGGTGTAGGGGCGGTACGGTGTGGTGCCTGCTGCCGTGCAGGTGTCGTCTGATCACTTACCTGGCGCCGCACCCTCTCACCTTCAGGCCGGGCCAAATCACGGTCCTGGAAACTCCGGCACCCGGACATGATGGAACTTCTTCCCGACGTATTCTTCTCCCGGTATTCTTTGCTGTACTGTCAGGAACAAAAGGGTGGTTAAGAAGGCTCCACCATCAATGCAGAGAGTTATGGGTGGCCGTGACCTTCACAGGCTGGGTGAATGGTCATCATTGGCCGGAGCCTCAGCCACCCAGTTTCACATATAGGCGCTTGCGCACCCAGGTGTTTAGATAGGGGACTCACACGTCTGTGTAAAGTCCCTAAGCCCGTACGTAGGGGGAGGGGAGACAGACAGAAACCCACACACAGATGGACAGACAAGATGACACTCACCATCGCCTTTCTTGTACCTTCTCCAAAACGCCCCTTACAGGTCCCTGTAAGGAGTCAACACAAAACACTGTGCAGGGCCTAATGCTTACTAGTGTGACGCGTAACTGGGTAACTACATCACATAGCCCTCAAACTAACTACGTGTGTGTGGTGCGACACAAACTAACGATACTAACAATTCTACACAGGAATGTCCTGCACGGAAAACAGCATACAATACAGTACAAGAATTTACCAACAATCCCTTCGACCCTCTGCCTAATTTTTGTTGTTATTCTCCCTTCCTACCTAGAGCTAGCCAGCGTATGCACACTCTAAAGATTCCTGTTAACTACTTGCAAAACCCCTGAGGGGACTGCGGCAGAGCATGTCCACCTCCTAATCCCAACCACCCACAGGAAACCACAATATGGGGCCTAGAGGCCTTTCTTATCCACCTGCAGGCCTAGGGGCCTGAATACTGCTCACAGGCCTAGCGCCGGCCTATACACACTAAAGTTACCTCCAATTAAACTAATCCTAGCTGTGGCTCAGGCCTAGTGCCTGTAGGTGACCGTAGGCCTAATGCCTGAATGGGGCACAGGCCTAGAGGGCCTGAGTGGGGCACAGGCATGGGGCCTGACTAATCGAGCCCCTGGGCCTAGTGCCCAGCTATGGGGGCCTCTGGCCTAGCGCCCGGCTATGGAGGGGCCACGGGCCTAATCCCTGACTTATTGGGGCCTCAGGCCTGGATGGCCCGCTCAAGGACTACAGGTCAGGAGGGCCCGACTACAAGGGCCAAGAGGGCCCCACAATTACATGCCTCTGGGCCGAGAGGGCCCAACTCAATTGCCCACAGGCCGGAAGGGCCTGACAGTGTCCACGGGCCTAGTGCCTGAACACCCGGTGGTCTAGGGAGGGGTAGGTGGCCTGGGGCCGCCTACCTAGGGTTGGGAGAGACTTGACTTTACTTTACTTCCGGCAGGTGGAACGCAAGCATCCTATTGTGTATTCCACCTTGTGTTCTATGGGAATCATTAAGCACAACTGTTAGTATTGGGGGATCTATAACATATATATAAGTCTCAAATAAAGCATAATCAATGCACAATTCCTTCATAAAAGATATTGGGAATATAATTACACAGTAATACAATAAAATAAAAACCCTAAAATATTTGTATACAGATTTCTGTATCCAGTGTCTTGCTATGGCAGGCAGGAGACTGGGCTCCTTCCACTGTGAGAGCCCGGTCTCCTGCCTGCCATAACGGGAACACAGATCTTCTAGATGCCATTCCCAGAGCCCAGCTCACCTGCCTGCTGGCAGGTTCTGTGACAGGGGGGTCAAAGGGGACAGCTGACCCGGGCCCCAACGATCTGAGGGGCCCCAAGGTCAGCCACCATCCTACCCTCCGCCTGGTCCCCCCGTCACTCAGATGCCGGCTCTGTCGCCACCCAGCCAAGCCCTCTGACCTCCCTCTGACCTCCCTCCTGCCGCTCAGATGCTGCTCAGCCTTGCTGCCCTCTGACCTCCCTCCTGCCGCCAGATGCACCCCCACCACTCAGATGTCTGGCAGCGTGCAGTCTCCTCCTCTGTGCCGACTGCCTAGCGCTGAGGTGTGGACCCGGCGGTGACAGAGGATGCAGGCAGCGAATAGGAAGCGATTCACAGCAAAATGGGTGGAGCCTAAGGAGGCCCGTCATCGGGGATCACGGAGAGAGGCCCCTGCACCAGGGATCTTGGCACGGAGGAAGTCCGTCTCCGCAGATCAGGAGGAGCAGACTCGGCGCCGGTGATCGCAGGGAGGAGAAAAGACACGGGGTCAAGATTCACGAGGAGAAAGCTTGGCACATGTATTGGAGGAAGAGACCAGGTGATGGGGATTGGGAGGAGGAAGCCCAGTGCTGGAAAGGAACACAGCCGGAGGTACACACACCACTTTGACTGAGGGAGAAGGGGGGGGGGGTAGGATGAGAAAAATAATGACTGTCACAAAACTTCCACCCCCTCTCCTCTACAGCCCACTCTCCTATACAATCCCCTCTCTTCCTCCACAACCCTCCTCTAACTCCTGTCTCCTCCTCTATACCCCCTCCACCTCTCTCCTCCTCTACCCCTTCTCATATCTTCTACAACCCTCATCTCCTCGTTTACACTCCTCCTATACAACCCCTCTCGTCCTCTACACCCCCTTTTCTTCTTTACAACCCCTCTCTCCTTCCCTACACCCCCTTTTCCTACTCTACCCCTCCTCTCCTCCTCTACAACTCCCCCTCTCCTCCCTTAAACCCTTTCTCCTCTTCTATACCCCCTCTCTCATCCTCTCTCCCTGCTCCGCACCACTACTCCCATCCTCTCTCCCTGCTCCGCACCACTACTCCTATCCTCCCTTCTTGCTCCGCACCACTACTGTGCTTGATGAGGATGGGGGGCCCCCAAAGATATCAGTGTATGGGGCCCCAAGATTTTTGTTGCCGGCCCTGCCTGCTGGAGCCTTGCTCTTATCCATGCCACCCCTGCAGCCTGACTCTCCTGCCTGAAGCTGCCGGGCTTTTCTCCATTCCACCCCCAGCTTTTAACTTTTCCACCCCTGGCTGGAGCCCAGCCATCTTTGCTGCTGGAGCCAGGGTCTCCTCCCTGCCACCATATACCACCCAGCACCCCCCTCTCACCCTGCATCTTCTCCCACACTGCACCCCCTCTATCTGCATCCTCTCTCTAACCCTGCACTTCCCAATCTGTCTCTCTGCGACACATCCTCTCTGTCTCTCTGCATCCCCCCCCCCTTTCTCTGCATCCCCCCTCTCATTATGTACCCCCCTCTCTCTGCGCTCTCATGCTGCATCCTCCTCTCACATTGTTCTCTCCCACCCTGCACCCTGCTCACCCTGCATCCTCTCCCACACTTAAAAACGCATGTGTTGTTTAATATTGATTTTACTATTGTATATGATGTATTTTTAATATTTGAGAAGTATATGTACAACAGGTTCTCATGGTATATTCAAACATGTCATTAATTATTAAGTTATCAACTGTGGGATTTTTACTTATTTTTTATATATTCTTAGTCCTACAGGTATAAATGACTACGTATCAGTGAAAACTAGACTGATTTATTATATGTAAATAAATAAGATATAATAAACACTAGCAGAGCACAGTATTTCCTTATTCATATCTCAGCAGCGGATTAATCTTTATCACAGAATTGCAGAATGTGTATTGGAAGCAGGACTAATCTCATCCAGTATATGATTTGTCCCAATCTGTGTACCGTGGAATTAGAATTCAGACCAATGTGTAATCTGGCTATAGTTCTAAAATGTTTCTACAATTACAATCACATACTGTAGGTGTGCCCATTTACAGCAAACTTTACACAAAACTCCTTCAGTACTCAGTTCTCTGGTCAACATCATGCGAAAGGGGCCCCATTCCGATGGTGTGGTGGTTTCGCATGCTCATATTTGCACATGTACAGACCCCCTTGGCAAGTTTCACACTCGCCGGCCCGTTAGCTCCATAAGGGGTGGGCAGGGGTGGACAGGGGGAGAGATTAGAGAAACGCCCAGCATTTTCTGGGCGTCCCTATGAAAACACATGCGGACCAATGCCACATGAAGGTCACCGCCCGACACCTCTTTGGCGGACACCAAAGGAAATAAAAGTCAGTCTAGACTAACTTTGATTTCAGATGGGGAGAAATAATTTGATTATCGGCATGAATGATTGCTAAGCAGCAATCCTTTGTTTGATTAGGTTATCGGTGGCGGTTCCCAATAGATACATACCTTGCATTTATTACCACCAAGAATATAAATAGATTGTTACATTTCTTAAAAATCTCATATTTCTCTATCAAGAATGTGAAAAAGAGGATCCACCACACAAAATGAGGGGTAATGAGGGGTATTCTATTCCTTAATGAATCATTGTAACGATGTTACTGGATGTTGTCACTGTGTCGCCAAGTAGTGAGGAATTGGAAACATTCCTGGCAGATATAGAGCTTCCATGTTTATCTACGGAAGCTCGAGAGCTCCTGGACAGACCTATCTCTCTTGAGGAAGTTGATAACGTAATCAAAGCTTTGCCCTCAGGTAAAGCACCAGGCCTCGATGGCCTGCCTGCGGAGGTTTATCAAAAATACGCCAAAATTATGGCCCCACGCATAGTTTCGCTCTGTCAAGAGGCTCTGAGGGAGGGGGAACTTCCAGTATCTATGGGGGACGCCTCTATGGTCTTTATTCCTAAAAAGGATAAGGATCCAACAAGAGTCGACTCCTATAGACCAATTTCACTTGTCTCAACAGACGCGAAGATAATAGCGAAGACCCTGGCGAATAGACTTAATTGTGTACTACAAAGTATAATTCATCATGACCAGTCAGGGTTCATGCGGGGTAAATCAACCCTGATTAACCTAAGACGAGTGTTCACATTTATCCAACACGCAAATATAAGAGGAGGGAGCGCAGCAATCGCATCATTTGACGCAAATAAAGCGTTCGATTCAGTCGAGTGGAACTACCTCTGGCACACCCTGGGAGCCTTCGGCTTCGGACCCGGGTTCGTGGGGTGGCTAAAGGCACTATACAAAAATCCCAGGGCTAGAGTATCTATTAACGTGTATACATCATCTTTTTTCTCATTAAATAGAGGTACCCGACAGGGATGCCCGCTCTCTCCTCTTATATTTGCCGTGGCGATTGAGCCTCTTGCCTGCCTGTTAAGATCTAGGTTATATCGTCAGGACCCGACTAGAGAGATCAGTTATAAACTGGTCTCCCTATATGCAGACGACTTGCTGGTCGGTCTGGTAGACCCAGTGCAAGACCTCCCAGCAGTAGTGACACATCTCAATGTTTTCGGGAAAGTCTCGGGCCTAACAGTAAATTGGGATAAATCCCACCTAATGGTATTGGGTAAGGAATTACAGGAGACAGGTCAGCGGTATGACCCACTAATAAAAACACAGGGGTTCAATTACCTGGGGGTATGGGTCACGGGGAATACAGAAGGATATTTTAAAGACAATATCTACCCTGTTATCCAGGAGATAAGAGTAAAATGCAGGAGATGGGCCAGACTGCCGTTAACCATAATAGGCAGAGTTAATTTAATAAAAATGGTTATCCTCCCGAAATTACTATACCTTTTACAGCATTCCCCCATCTATATTAAGGACGAGTATTTTAGAAATGTTAACAGCATAATTTCCTCCTTTATATGGGGCAATAAACGTCCCAGGGTGAAGCTGTCCACCCTCTGGAGAAGTCGAGAAACGGGGGGACTGGCACTGCCCAACTTCAAAAGATACTATATGGCGGCCCAACTAGTGCACATTAGCTCCTGGATACAGGAAGATGAATATACACCCGATTTAATTAGATTGGTAAAGTGTATAGATCCATATATAACTCCTCTTCAGACACTGCTTTTGGGCACAGTTAGGAAAAAATATCCGGGCATTATCACTCAGGCTATTAAAATTTGGAACATGGCGGAAAAAATAGGTAACTACGATGGGGTTGACCCGGATAAATCATTCCTGCAGCTTCCAACGGCTAAGGAGGTATATAAACAACAAGGTGGAAAACTTTGGTCCCAATATGGGATCACTACCCTGGGCCAACTCTATCAAAATAATAATATGAAATCGTTCGATCAGTTACGGTGTGAATATTCGCTCCCTGGGTCTATGTTTTTTAGATTCCTGCAGTTACGTGATGCCATCGCACGGTGGGATAGGGGGAAAGAGAGAAGGTTACAGGACACCCCGGTTAAAGTTTTCTTGAAAAATCTGACCCCGAAAAAACGGATTTAAAAAATTATTAAGTTTCTCCTCACAATGGAACCAGAAGAAGGTCTACCACAGTTAAGGCAGAAATGGGCCCGAGACCTCCCGTCGTTGACGGAGGGACAGTGGCAGGAGGCGTTGGCGGCTCCAAGGTGGGCGTCGGGCTCTATCCGCATTCAACAGGTCCAATTTAATGTTCTTCATAGGACATATGTAACTCCGGTGGGTCTCCAGATAATGGGTGGCTCAGCTTCAGATAGATGCCCAAGGTGTGATGGGTCAGGGGCCACCTTTTGGCACCTGCTATGGTCATGTACTTCAGTGGGTCACTTCTGGGACAAAATACGACAGGTTCTGGTAGACATCGGGATACAAAGGGATTCTCTTACAGCTGAAAGAATGGTGTTAGGGATTTGGCGAGACGGATATCTAACTAAGGAGCAGCGCTCTCTTATAATAATTCTCACGGCTTCGGCCAAAATGATAATTGCACGACACTGGATGGATACAACGGGCCCAGTATTTAGAGAATGGGTTAATTTAGTAAATGTGATCTATGAGCACGAGAAATACCACTATGCTTCCAAAAGGGAGCCCACTAAATTTTACAATATTTGGCACCGATGGTACCAATCTAAATGGTATAAATTCACAGGGGTATAGTTAAGTAATACTAATATTAAATTTAATATAAGGGGGCAGGGTTCACATATTTTTAGTTTTGGTCCCACACCTGTAAAAATGGTACGGCTTTTTTATCACTAGCCGGGTTTATTTGTTTATTGGAGGTTTTTTTGTTTGTTTCTTTTAGAGCGCTCTATAAGGATGATGTGTGTATTGTACTTTTTCATCTGTATACCTGATGTACCCGGTGATAATTAGAATGGGAAAAGATGGAAAAACATATATATTTAAAAGGGGGGGGTCGCAACCCCAGTCCCAGAATGTTGTGATAATTTTTTTTTTTTTACTGAAAGAATTAACTTCAACGAAGCACCCAGGGTGGTCCAGCAGAATAGGTATAGTTTACTTGAGAAACTCCTAAGCTGCCGGTGGGAATGGAATAACTCCAGATAGTGTAACATATCTCATTTAATATTGAGAAGTAAAACCGGACGATGTTTAATACCAGCGAAAATTTAATAGAAAAATAGAGGTGAATGCCCTCCCCCCTTCTACTAACTACAAATGGTTAACAGTCCCCCACGAGAGTGTTCCCCCCTCCTTTTTGTCCTCCTTCGCTATGATCCCCCAAGACGAATATTTGAAGGTGGAATGTTGGTAATTGCAATGTGTACTGTATGTAGAACAAACATGTTAGTCAGGGATGTTTTTTTTTTAAATGTATCTGTGTATGTTGTTCGTACTTATTTGAAAAATTTAAATAAAGACTTAATTAAAAAAAAAAAAAAGAGCGCACAGCCCACTTCCGGCTGTGTTGCGTTCCAATATGCGCTCCTAGCATCGACGCACGCTGAGACCCACTTCCGGGTTCTCATGCGTGTCAAGATGCGGTGCAAACGGACCCGTCCTTCCGGCTTGACGACTTCCGGTCTTTGACAGGAAGTCCGACGCCAGCGTCTGTGGCGGGAAATCCTGCACCTCGTGATAAGCTCCACACAGGATATAAAGGCCGGGCCCGGGCAGGTCTACTTATGGTGTCCTCCTGTACTGGGAGGTTTTCAGCGATATCCATGTTGCCACATTGTTGATTGCCTATACTCTTCTGACCCATGTAAGTGCTTTTGTACCAATGTTTGTATTTGTTTTTGTGCACTTTTGTTATTGTAAAAATGACATGCACTCACTTAGTTGTTTGCATGTTTCTTTCCATATTGCAGGCTCCTTGATAAAGGTCCGCGTTCAATGGACCGAAACGTCGGGGCTATTTTGGGCAAATTTTGCTATACCAATTAAATGGATGCTAAATAAATCACAATTGGATTATAAGTGACTTTAAGTGACTTTCATTGTACAGTAGGAGAGTGCCTACTTCTCTTCGGGGTAAACTATATATATATATATATATATATATATATATATATATATATTCTCTGCTGGTGCATCTACTGTACTACTGTACTTGTACTGCCATTCCATATAAATATTAATAATACCAGTCTACTCACTGGTGCATCTACTGCTATATATATATATATATATATATATATATATATATATATATATATATATATATATATATATATATATATATATATATATATATATAGTAAAAGTCAGAGAACATGGACACTAAAGTTTGATTTTTTTCCAAGACCCCTGGAGTGCCTCTGTTTGTTGTCTGACTTCTAATATACCATTGAGAGGCCACCGGGGCAGCTGAACCCCTGTAGAGGAGTGCCAGGCTGATCTGTGCATGTATATATATATATATATGCAACAAAGATATAGAGTGCGCCTCTGTGTATGTCACCACCACCACCATAAAGCAGGTGTAAATTTGACACTTTTTTGTAATTTATACAATTTATTAAAAATAGGTAAAACAATTTTTTCAGCAATATTTCATTCTTATGTAGTCATATTTTCATCATTCCAATATACTTCTCTGCTGGTGCATCTCATGCCCACTGCCTAGTGCCACTGTCTGCTCTGCTGGTGTGTGCTCTGCACTGCCAGTGGCTTCCAGCCCAACCGGTACTACTACCTGGTCACTTCATTGTATATTGTTAACCCAGGGTTGCCAACTTTTTAAATCTCCTCTCCTGGAGAAGCCTGGAGAGGAGACTTTCAGCAGGCGGGGTGGGGCTTGAGTGTGATGTCATAAAGCCCCACCCCCATGATGGAAAATGACCCGATTTGCCGATCACCGCTGAGGGGGCAGGGCTAAAATTATGCGATTCTGCCACTTTAGCCCCGCCCCCTCATCGGAGATCGGCCAATCCGGTTATTTCAACGGCACGGTCAGGCGTGAGATAGCCAGGAACCCTGTTTCAACCACTTGTATACCAGTCTGCTTGTGCATCTTCTGCTATATATTATACCTCCCTGCTGGTGCATTACTGCCGTATATATAAGTATATATATATATATATATATATATATATATATATATATATATATATATATATAACAAACACTTTTGTCCGGCACTCCAACAATGTGCAGATGAACCTTCAGCGGGTGCCCGTATCCAATGCTAGATTAGCGTATACAGGAAACAATGATGCAGCACTCCAGCTTCGTATAAATACGTGGTTTTAATGATTAGCACTTCAGCTACGTTTCAACATTTACATGTTGTCTTCAGACAACATGTAAATGTTGAAACGTAGCTGAAGTGCTAATCATTAAAACCACGTATTTATACGAAGCTGGAGTGCTGCATCATTGTTTCCTATATATATATATATATATATACACAAATACAGGGACTCAACATTCTCCATAATGAACTAACTCACCTTAGTATACAATTAATCAAATAAATAATGGGGTTTTAGTTCATGAATTGATCAATGCATTTAAGCTTGCAGCCCATCGCCAAGGGACCCCATTTCACTGCAAGTCCTACACTAACAATAGTCTCTCAAGAGCCTGCCAACTGCTGACACATCATAGCTAAAGTAGACATGTGTTTTTTCTTGGTTTAAAGCTCACCTGCCAAGTGCCTTATGGCTTTTAAAGATGAGGCAGTCACCTAACACAACACCTGACTTAGAATTAAAGGGGCAGCTGTCACAGGTTACAGATAAATTAGCTCATCTGGGGTGAAAGGGACGGTTTTTAGTACCTGCTTTTACATGTGACTAACCATTGAAGATCAAAATAAAATTGGATATTGGATGAATTCCTCGTTGCATTATTGAATTAGGATCATTATATATGGACTGTGTTTCTACATTTTAGGAGCCTTTCCACTATTAGGAAACATTTGTGGGCTCTATTCCCTAAACCCTCAAGGAGTACTGTGGTTAGGCAGCTGAGTTACAACTGCTTCATTTATATATCTATTATTTATATATTTGCATTATCTGGTAGCGCGTTGAGGAATATTGGGGTTAATATATATATAACCTCTCTGCTGGTGCATCTACTCTACTACCGTACAAATAATACCAGTCTACTGGTGCATCTACTGCCGTATAGATAATAGCAGTCTACTGATGCAGTTGCGGCCATATATATATAATACCTCTCTGCTGGTGCATCTACTGCCATATAAATAATAGCAGTCTACTGGTGCAACTACTGCCGTATATATCATACCTCTCTCTGGGTGCATCTGCTGCCGTATAAATAATACCAGTTCACTGGTGTATCTACTGCTGTATAAAAAATACCAGTCTACTGGTGCATCTACTGCTGTATATATATAATACCTTTCTGCTGTTGCATCTACTGCTGTATATATAATACCTCTCTGCTGGTGCATCTACTTCCATATAATTAGTACCAGTCTACTGGTGCATCTACTGCCATACTGTATGTATGTATATATATATATATATATATATATATATATATATATATATAACGTTTCAAATGTATTTACACATTTTTCATCAGGGTGTGATGTGTAAATACAAAATGTGTAAATACATTTGAAACGTCGGTCCACCACTTCAGTGTGCTGAGTTGTTTTTTGTTGGAGTGCCGCCCCTGTGTTGCTGTTATACTGGAGTGAGCTTGCTTTCATTTCCTGGGAGGGCACCCAGACTACTTCCATCATCCAGCGGAGTGCCGGCCAACCACACCATTGATTATATATATATATATATATATATATATATATATTACCTCTCTGCTGGTGCATCTACTGCCGTATATATAATACCTCTCTGCTGGTGAATCTACTGCCATATAAATATTAATACCAGTATACTGGTGCATCTACTGCCGTATATAAATAATACCTCTCTGCTGGTGCATCTATTGCCGTATAAATAATACCAGTCTACTGGTGCCTCTACTGCAATATATATATATATATAATACCTCTCTGCTGGTGCATCTATTGCTGTATAAATAATACCAGTCTACTGGTGCATCTACTGCTGTATATACTTGCACTCCAGTGGTGCTGTACTGTGGTGTAATATATTGCATAACTCCACAAAAATAATGGAGATCCAAAATATGGAGACTCAAATAGGGAAAGATGAAGGGCAGCTTCCTCCTACTTCTGATTCTGCTGCAACTGCAAGTAGTAATTATGACATAGACGATGATATGCCATCAACGTCGTCTGCCAAGTCCGATGTCCAGTGTCAAAGTACAGGGCATGTAAAATCCAAAACACCAAAGTTCAGTAAAAGGACAAAAAATAAATCATCGGAGTCGAAATGAAAAATTGCCAATGTGCCATTTACGACACGGAGTGACAAGGAACAGTTAAGGCCCTGGCCTGTATTCATGACTGGTGATTCAACTTCACATGACAATGCAAGCCGTCCTACTCCTCCCTTTAGAAATTTGAAGAGATTTCAGCTGTCATCAAAAACACAGCAAACATCTCTGCCTACTAAAGAAGACATGTTATCACAAACCCCTAAGGAGAGTCCAAGAGTGTTGGTGGTTGCGATGCCTGACCTTCCCATCGCTGTATGGGAAGAGGTGGCTCCTTCCACCATTTTCAGCACTCCCTCTGCATATACTGGAAGGATCACCCACAGTGCAGTCACTGATTTTGATAATGAAGGTGTCAATGTTGTAGCCCGAGAGGAAGGTATTGATGTAGCTGACACTGAGGAGGAAGTTGATGAGGAGGATGCTGAGGTGATTTGCTTCAATGAGGCACCAGGGGGCAAACAGTTGTTGTCCATGGGATGAAAAATCCCATCATCATGCCTGGGTAGAGGACCAATAAATCCACCTCTTCGGTCTGGATTTTTTTTTTATCCAAATCCGGACAACAAATGTATTGCCATATGTAGTTATGTAAAGCTCCAATAAGCGGGGGTAAGGAGCTTGCCCACCTAGGGACATCCTCCCTTATACATCACCTGAAGACTCTTCATAAATCAGTGTTTAGTTCAGGAACTGTGGCTAGGACCGTCAGCAATATAGGGACACCTAAATCCCTTGGTCCTCCTGTTGGAGCCAAGTGCCTGAAAAGCACACCAGCAACTCCCTCCTCATGAATTTCCTCCTCAATCTGGATCTTGGGGAGTCCTGCAGGCCATGTCACCAGCATGACTGACACCTCTTCTATCTGGGATTCCTCCGGAGGCTCCTGCAGCACTACGCCTACTACTGCCGCTGTTGCTGCTTGGAGTCGGTCATCATCCCAGAGGGGAATTCGTAAGACCGCTACATTTTTCACTAAGCAATTGGCCATCCAACAGTCATTTGCCATGAGGAGGAAATACGGCAAAGCGGATATCTGCGGCTTTGACAGCTATGTTGGTGTTAGACTTGCATCCAGCGTCCGCCATCAGTGCAGTGGGTTGATGGAGGTATTGTGTCCCCGGTATCAAATCACATCTAGATTCCACTTCACTAGGCAGGCGATACCCAGTATGTACAGAGACATCAGAAAAAGTGTCCTCAGTGCCCTGAAAAATGCGGCTGTACCCACTGTCCACTTAACTATGGACATGTGGACAAGTGGATCAGGGCAAATTAAGAACTGTATGACTGTGACAGCCCACTGGGTAGATGCATCAACTTCCGCAGCAGCAGTATCTCCTGCATGCCAGCTCCTTGCAAGGCAGGCTACTCTGTGTATCACCGGTTTCAGGAGGAGGCACAATGCCGACAACCTCTTAGAGAAACTGAGAGAAATCATTTCCTCATTGGCTTACCCCCTTTAGACTCTCCTGGGCATTTGTGGTGTTGGACAACACAGTAACATTGTACAGGCATTACACATGGGCAACTTCCAGCACGTGCCATGTTTTGCCCACACAATAAATGTGGTGGTGCAGGATTTAATCAGAAGTGACAGAAGCATGCAGGAGATGCTTGCAGTGGCACCCAAAATTTGCGGACACTTTCGGTATTCTGCTACTGCCTGCCAAATCCTGGAGCGGCAGCAAAAACTCCTCAACCTGCCTTGCCATCAGCTTAAACAAGAGGTGGTGACTCGCTAGAACTCCACCCTCTATATGCTGCAGCATAAGGCCATTCAAGCCTACACCTACAACATAGGCAGAGGAGCGGGGCTGCACCTAACTCAAGCATAGTGGAGGCTGATTTCCATGCTGTGCAAGGTTCTCCAGCCGTTTGAACTTGCCACACGTGAAGTCAGTTCCGACACTGCCAGCTTGAGTCAGGTGATTCCCCTGATCAGGCTGTTGCAGAAGCAGCTGGAGAAAGTGAAGGAGGAGCTAAAGCATTGCGATTCCGCAAAGCATGTAGCTCTTGTGTATGAAGCCTTTCATACGCTTTGCCAGGATACGAGGGTGGTCAGTCTGTTAAAGTCAGAGGAATACATTCTGGCCACAGTGCTCGATACTCGGTTTAAAGTGTATGTTGTGTCTCTGTTTCCGGCAGACACAAGTCTACAAAGGTGCAAAGACCTGCTGGTCAGGAGATTGTCATCTGAAGGGGACCGTGACATGGCCACAGCTCCTCCTTTATTTTCTCCCACACCTGTGGCTGCGAGTTCCCGCACATATCGCTGTCGGGGATGCAGGGCAGGCAGTAGGGAGTTTGGACATCTGGTCTGGACTAAAGGACCTGCCAATCATTGCTGACATGTCTACTGTCACTGCATTGGATGCTGTCACCATTGAAAAAATGGTGGAGGATTACTTTGGTGACAGCATCCAAGTAGACATGTCAGACAGTCCTTACCTGTACTGGCAGGAAAAAAAGGCAGTTTGGAAGCCCCTGTACAAACTGGCTCTATTTGACCTGAGTTGTCCCCCCCCCCCCCAGTGTGTACTCTGAAAGAGTTTTTAGTGCATCGGGGAACCTGGTTAATGAGCGGCGAAGGAGGTTGCTTCAGCAAAATGTGGAGAAGATGATTTTTATAAAAATAAATTATAAATTATTCAATGAAGACCAGGAATTGCCTCCAGAGATTATAACGGAACCTGTGATTGTGGAGTCCAGCGGGGATGAATTGATAATCTGTGAGGATGAGGAAGTACACACTGAAGGGGGCGAGGTATCAGAGGAGGAGGATGACGAATGACGATGACATCTTGTCTCTGTAGAGCCAGTTTATACAGGGAGATATGAATTTTTTTGTGTGGGGGCCCAAACAAAAAAATAATTTCAGCCACAGTTTTGTTGGAACTGTCGCTGAAATATTTGGTTTGTTAAAGTGTGCATGCTCTATTTCCGCAACATAAGGGTGGGTGGGAGGTCCCACCGACAATTCCATCTTGCATCACCATTCATTAATCCCACTGCTGAGAGTCATTGATATGTGAGATAAGTGGACTCGTCTTTAATCACATACAACTGTTAGCGCTCAAGTGGTAATAACCACAGAGCTGAGCAATCCCACTGCTGAGAGTCATTAATATATAAGCTGCATGAATCGCCCACTGCTCCTTGGCTGGTCGTCGCCAGGTTATATCTGGTCAGAAGTTTCCACTCCATTGCAGCTCCGCAGTGCAGCTATTGCATTGCTGCACGAATCGCTAACTGCTCCTCGGCTGGTGGTAAACACGATCAATCCAGATAGGGGTCTTATTGGGTATTAAACTGACAAAAACAGATACACACTTGCAGAGCAGCTCAGTGCTGCACCAATCACCCCCTTGCTCCTTGGCTGGTACTTGCCAGGTTATATCTGGTCAGAAGGTTCCACTCCTTTGCAGCTCCGCAGTGCAGCTATTGTATTGCTGCACGAATCGCCCACTGCTCCTCGGCTGGTCGTCGCCAGGTTACCTCGGTGCAACCTTTTGCCCTAAAAACAATATTGTGAGGTGTTCAGAATAGACTGGAAATGAGTGGAAATTAATGATATTGAGGTTAATAATAGTGTAGGAGCAAAAAAAAAAAAAAAAAATTCTGCGATTTTAGCCGTTTTTATGCTTTTTTTCCAAAAAAATCAGAACCCAAAACGTTTAGGGGGTGTTTTTCACAAAAACCATTAGAACCCAAAACCTGAAGGTATAATTATTTATTTCTGAATATATTTATTCTGAGCATTAAAATTTAGTCCTCATTATTACTATTAGAAAAAAAAAATATATATATATATTTAAATTAAAGGTATGTGCTTGTTCTAAATGTTTTCCAGAACAAGTCTTTCACGCATGTTTTTCTTCACTGATAATGGTGATTCAAATAGCACATCTCACTATACAGTAGATACAGTTATGCGTCTCTAGCATCACTGCTGTCAGAGATATTTAAAAACTTATTAAAAAACACATATGGCATTGCTTTAATTCTGATATCTCAGGCAGCAATGAGGGTACACATTTGCCTAATAGTGTGGCGGCGGGGTCTGATTCAGGTTGCTGCTGCCTGTCGGTGGATAGAGTCCGGCTGGGGCTCTGTGCGGTCGCTGCCTCTGTGTTCTGGCGGTGGTGTCCGGTCTGTGCGGCGGTCGTCCATCTGCGGGGTGCAGCGGGGCCTGGGTTCTGCCCACATTGCCGCTTTTCAGGTGAACGCGGTAGTCAGGTCAGCTCTATGGTGTTATGCAATAAAGAGAAAGATTAGAGCTTTTCTGGGTGCACACTGGGAATTATCATGTGGTCCATTTAACTAATTTAAGAAAAAAAGATTCATTAAAATGTAATGTTTATTGATATTGTTGTTAAAAAGAGGGAGGATTATATTACATCTCCTCTCCAAGACAAAATATAAAGAAGTGCGTGAAAGATAAGAAATGGTGATTTAAAACGTGACTGTAAAGTTCTGATCTGAAATTTTTTCTGTTTTTATTCTCCTGTTACATACCCTTTACGATTTTTCGGTTATGGTTTCCCTTTCTAAGAATTGTAAAGGGTATATAACAGGAGAATAAAAACGTAAAAAATAGCACATACAGATCAGAACTTACAGTCACGTTTTTAAATCACAATTTCTTATCTTTCACGCACTTCTTTATATTTTGTCTTGGAGAGGAGATGTAATATACTGTACATCCCCCTCTTTTTAATGAGAATATCAATAAACATTACATTTTAATAAATCTTTTTTTCTCAAATTAGTTGAATGGGCCACATGATAATTCCCAGTGTGCACCTAGAAAATCTCTAATGTTTCTCTTTCCTATTGCATATGTACATATATTAAGAGACGGGTAGCACCGCATCTGCTTAGAAGTCATAATAAGAATGGGATATGGTCATAAGGTCTACAACAACTAGGTCGACAAGCATTGAGTTGACACCACTAGGTCGACAAGCAGCAAGGTCGACATGGGTGAAGGTCGCCATGGATCTAGGTCCACATGGATCTAGGTAGACATGCCATTATGTCGACACAAACATTAGGTTGACATTGGCTAGGTTGACAGTCAAAAGGTCAACAGGCGGTATTTCATGCTCTACCATTCACTAGGGCATGGTGGGAGAATCAAATAGTGTGCTGAGCATATCGAGGCACCGTGCCCGAAGCATCGCGAGCGATGGGAAGCGGTGCACTTCAAACTGTGTCCATGTTGACTGTGTCGACATTCGGGTAAAAAAACTGAAAAAACCCATGTTGACCTTTTGACTGTCGACCTTGCCCATGTCGACCTAGACCCATGTCAACCTTAACCCATGTCGACCTAGTGGTGTCAAACCAATGGTTGTTGACCTAGTTGTTGGAGACTCTACGATCCCAACCCATAACAATACACAAGAAAAAGAATATATACAAGCAAAAGGGAACAACATGTGATCCATGCGGAATAAACAAACACTTCATCCTAAACCAGCTCTATGGTGTTCCCAGCTTCCTGGTAGTGATCCACCAGCATGTACTGAGGCTAAGACAGGTCAGAGAGATCTACTGTACTCTGTCTCCAAAAAGCCGCCATCTTCCCCAACTCCACCAATGGGGCAACAGTCTCTGGAGCCAATCAGGAGTTCCCAGGAGGGATAAAAGCCTCAGGTCTGCAGCAAACAGACACCAGTGCTTCACTTGTCATTCCCCAGGGAAGTTCCACATTCTGTGCTCCTAAACCTTTTGCTTATCAAGCATATCCTGCTGCCAACTCCTGTGCATCTCCCTGTTAACAGCACCTCTGCATCTCCTGCTACCAGCAACTGTGCATCTCCTGCTGTAGGCTCCAGTGGATATCCTACTGAAGACTCCTGTGCATCTCCTGCTGCCGGCTCCTGTGCTCTCTTGCTGCCGGCTCCTGTGCATCTCCTGCTGCCGGCTCCTGTGCATCTTCTGCTACCAGCACCTGTTGCTGCTAGTACTGGTGCTTCATCTGCTCAACCCTCAACCACGACTACCAGCTCCTGTGCACCTGCCGCTGCCAGCACTAGTGCCTTGTGCGCTAGCTCCTCCTGATGTCTGGTCCAGTACACCTGATGAATCCTTCTGGCATCCAGTCTTTATCTTCTTTCAAGATCCGGTCCAGTACTCCTGGTGAATCCTTCCGGCATCCGGTCTTAATGTTCTTTCAAGATCTGGTCCAGTACTCCTGGTGAAGTCCTCCGGCATCCAGCTATTATTTCCTTCCAAGTTTTATACAAGACTTGCTTATGAGAAGGACCTATATATTCATCCAGCTACCTTCCGAACTCCAGCTGATCTGGGTCTATACTGATAAACCACAGTGTGGCATTTATTTACAATACTGTATCTAATAGTGTGCAGTCAGACACACTGGGCCTTATTCTAGTTCACTCTTTCTGACAAAATCCTTCTTAGATGGACAAAACCATGTGCACTGCAGGTGGGGCAGATGTAACTTGTGCAGAGAGAATTAGATTTGGGTGGGGTTTTACTTTAAAGTGAGATCTATATTGCAGTGTAAAAATAAAGCAGCCAGTATTTACCCTGCACAGAAACAAAATAACTCACCCAAATCTAATTCTCTCTGCACATTTTACATCTGCCCCCCTGCAGTGCACATGGTTTTGTCCATCTAAGAAGGATTTTGTCAGTAAGAGTGAACTAGAATAAGGCCCACTGTCCAGCATCTATATGTGCTGTACTTGAATATATATTTCCATTACTATTTACATGGAGATCTTGTTTTATTTCATTTCAGTGCAACCGCTGCCCCAATTAATTAGCCGCACTCCCCTGCAGCCGCTCCCGCTCCTTCACTTGTGCAATGCCACAAGGATATTTAAAGAAATTACAGACTATTCTAAATCTACAGTATTTAAAACATCTCATCATACCATATCACATGAATTAAGTTACATATATAAAAAATACTTGTTTGTAACATTATGATTTCTTGATGTATAATTAAAACAATAAAAATTAAGTAAATAAATTACTACTTAAACACTAATGGGCAGATTTATTAAGCTTGGAGAAGAGATGAACTGGAGATAAAGCAGAGAAAAGGTAAAATGAGATAAAGCACCAGCCAATCAACTCCCAACTGTCTTTTTCAAACACAGCTGATTGGCTGGTGCTTTATCTCCTTTTACCTTTTCTTCGCTTTATCTCCAGTTTATCTCTTCTCCAAGCTTAATAAATCTGCCCCTTAATATTAATGTATTAATGTGTGGGTCATTCCAACAAGGTGTGTCCACCACCCAGCTCAAAATATTTAAGAATTTTAGTTAAGTCGAAACAACTATTTATGCCAATATCTTGACTGTCTGACAATTACTTTATTAAATATTCATGTTTCAATTTATTAAATAATTTACTAATCTTGGCGGTACTTGTGGAGTATCACGGCTCCCACGATGGCCATCGTACATGAAAAAATCGCATCGCATCGCATGCGATTTGATCGCATGCGATTTTTAACAGAAAAGCATCCAAATGTATTGAAATTAGTATGAAACATGTTCAATGGTCCCCAAATCTCATTTTTGAGGCTGTACCACCCCCACTATCAACGCAAACCCGAAGCGTGGCGAGCGTAGCGGTACGCGTCCTACGACCTTTTCATACCCCCACTATCCACGTCGGCGTGGAGTTGAGAATAGAAAGAGTGGCGAGCGCAGCGAGCCACCGAGCCCGTAGTGTGGCGAGCGAAGCGGATACCTTCACAGGTATCCGCGTCCCCTCGCGGGCTTCACAGGTGTCCGCGTCCGCTCGCCACGCTTCGGGCGATTGCATGCGATTTTTGAAAAATGCCTAAACACGGCAAAAATCGTATCAAATTGCATGCCACTACATTTGGCATGCGATGGCATGCGATGGGAGCCGTGATAATCCACAAGTACCGTCTTGGCTTCTTTATGGAGTTTTAGTAGTATAACAGGAGTTTTTTTTATCTCTAAAAAGGCTAGTTCTTGCTTGGTAGTTGTAACAGCTTGATAACTACTAGTTGGAATTGATATGAGTTTATTATAGCACTGGTTATTGTTCATTTTTTTCTTTCCTTTTTTCTATTAGGAATAATACATTACACCAGATGACAAGCATTAATTTCCTTAAGTGCATTAAACTCACTTCTACTCCAATTGTCAAGAGTTTTGGCACAAAACTAAAGATCATCCATATATTGTGATATTATTACCTACAGTATCTTTGGGGTTCATTTTCATAAGGAAACATTTTCTTTTTTCTTGCACATACAGTACAGTAGGTCTATTTCAAGACATTTAATTCTGATTGTGTACTTAGCATTTCAAAATCTTCATCCATCATATTGTTAATAGTTTAATGTTCTATTCTGACTTTACCCTGACAGTTTTCTTGATTTACTGTAGATAAAACCTCTTGAGCATGCATTTTCTGCAAAATTTGGTACTTGTTTCCTCGCATGACGCCCACGATTTTCATCTTATGCCATAGTTTTGATCGCATCGCATGCGATCACAACCAATTTTTTTATTGTACAGGCACCCTGATGGGTAATTACTATGTTAAATGCACCCCCATTGTTAATGCCACCCCCACTATGAACGCCAACCCGATGCGTGGCAAGCGCAGCGAGCTCGCGAGGGGCGGCGGCACGCGTCCTCCCGACCTTTTCATACCCCCACTATCCACGTCGGCGTACAGTTTTATTTATATGGTGTGGCGAGCGCAGTGAGCCACCGAGCCGGAAGCGTGGCGAGCGCAGCGTGCCCTGCGAGATGACGCGGATTACTTCACATGTATTCCGCATTCGCTCGTCACGCTTCGGGCTCGGTGGCTCGCTGCGCTCACCACACTATATAAAATCAACTCCACGCAGACGTGGATAGTGGGGATATGAAAAGGTCGAAGGACGCGTACCGCCGCCCCTCGCGGGCTTGCTGCACTCGCCACTCTTCGGGTTGGCGTTCATAGTGGGGGTGGCATTAACAATGGGGGTGCATTTAACATAGTAATCACCCATCAGAGTGCCTGTACAATTAAAAATCGCATTGCATGCCATTTTAATGGCATGCGATGTGACGCGATATTACAATGTGTACAGTGCAGGTCTTAGGACCCAAAATCGGGTCTCATCGCATCCCATCACATACCTTAATTAGTGTTATGCGATGGCATACGATGGGCGCCGTGCTAGGAAACAAGTACCCCTAATTTAACTGATTGAACTTCATATTGGTTGTAAGTAATTATATACTGTATGTTCAGTGGGCAAACACATACCCTCTATATAGAAAGATGTTTTTTTTAAATAATATTATTAATGAGGTTTAAATTTTAATTCTCAAGAGTAGAAAAATGTCCATAATGAACTAATAATTACATTGAGACCTGTTAGGGAAATAAAATGGATATTCAGAATCAGAATCACTTTATTGGCCATGTATACTCTCGTATACTAGGATTTTTTTTGTGGATGCAGTGCAGCTTCAAGCATGGTACAAGAGGGATGACAGGCAGGGGCGTAACTACAGCACCGCAGCCCCCGCCACCGCGGGGGGGGCGCTGTGCATGTGGGGGCGCCGGGGGCTGCGGTGCTATAGTTAAACCCCCCCTCAATCCCCCGCAGACTTACCTATCGCGCTGGTCCCGGCGGCTCCGTTCTTCTGCTGAGGACCACCACAAAATAGTCGCCCCCATATAGCACACAGTTCTCTGAAACTGTCTGCTGTATGGGGGCGGCCATTTTCTGGTGGTCCTCAGCAGAAGAACGGAGCCGCAGGGACCAGCGCGATAGGTAAGGCTGTGGGGGATTGAGGGGGGGTTTGCAGGGGCGGCGGGGTAGGGGTGCTCGGCGGGGGGGGCGCCCAAAACGTAGCTACGCCACTGATGACAGGACATACATACATTGCATCAGTTGCGCAAACAAATGACAATTCACGTTATGATTTGCAAGGTCAGACAGAGCAGTTAGGTGTTTAGCTTAGCAATATCTTAGAGTACATTGTTCAATAGCTGAAGCTTTTTGCGGTTCTTGCCTACTTGGCAGGGATGGAGCTGAAGCATTTACCTGATGGGAGACTATCAAACAATTTATGACCAGGGTGGAGTTTGTCCGCCACGAACTTCCCAGCGCGCCTCTTGACCCTGCTGTCCTCACCACTCTTTGCAGGCTACGTTTGTCAGATTTATTGGCCCCTCCATACCAGATTGTGATAGAGAAGCATAGAACGGACTCCACGATAGCGGTGTAAAAGAGCCGCAGCAGATCCTGCGGAATGTTGAATTTAATACTAAGTAGCCATTCTTACATGGAGTAATTAAGATATTCTGGATCCTCTTTTTTTCACATTATTGATAGAGGAATAAAAGAGATTTTTAAGAAGTCTGTTATTGTTCAAACAATCTATTTGAATTCTTTCGGCAGTAAAAAAAAAGGCAAGATTTGAACAAATTGTGAACAACAACAGATAACCTCAACAAACAGAGAACTGAGTGCTGAAGGAGTTTTGTGTTAAGTCTTCCATAAATGGGCACTCCTATGTGATAGTAACTGTAGAAATATCTTAGAACTAAAGCCAGATTACACATTTGGTTTAATCATAATTCAATTTTACACAGATGAGGACAGTTCATATATTGAAGGATATTAGTCCTGCTGCCAATAAATATTCTGTAATTCTGTAGTAAAGTTCAACCTGATAGGTGCTGATAATTGAATAAGTAAATATAATAAAGTCTTTATCTACGTAAGTTAAGATATCATCTAAGTTCTGATTTTTAAGCCACACAATAATGGTAAGTATCATTTGAACTATTATCCACTGATAAGTAGTCATTAATACATGTAAGATTGAAAATAATTAAGTAAAAATCACACAGTTGACACATTAGCAACAAATTTAATGACTCAATAAACCAAAGACCAGTTGCATATATACATCTCAATTATTACTGTAGTTTGAATTTAAGGTCCATACACACTGGGCAACTTTGCCCAGCAGGTGTGGACAGGGATGATGTAAAAATCGCTGGCCTGAAAATAGCTCAGTACATACACACTGAGCGATTTTCACCCTGACCAGCAATTTTCACAGAAGGTGAACTCCATTCCATAGCAGGGCGTTATGGAAATTCGGCCACCCTGTCGCTATACCAGGCGATGAGCTGCGCTAGCGGGTGATGATACAGGAGCGCACATAAGCACTCACCACTCATTGCTGGGCCATACACACAGGGCAGTTTTTGAGCTGAAAGCAGCTAAAACAACAAAACTGAGTTGATTTCAGCTCAAAATCGCCCAGATTTTGGGATAAGGTAGGCCTAGATATTTATATTTGAACAGACATCATATATAATGGCCAACCCAATAATAAATTCACTTTTAATAGGTATAATAAAAGTTTTATTTTATTTACCAGTCAAGTGTGTGCCCTACGAGTTTTCTTCAGTATTTTAGGAAGCACCCCCAGAAAATAGATAAATAATAATAATTAAATTAAACAACCCAATACTGTGGATATTCTGGTACATGGTGACAATTTGAGATATAAATTATTTTGTCTAGTTAGGATATTTTTTTATGTTAAGTGATACAAGGCAAGTCAATGGGTGAGACAGCTAATGCCAAGTGTCTCATGGAGACCCTTTGGAGCTATGGTATCCACTCAATATATGCATTTGGTCTCACATTGCAATAATTTCAAACGACGATTACCGCCCCAATATTGGGGGCTATGTGGTCAATCAGGTAATATTTCAGAAACGGTAGGGGACATCTCATAGACAAAAAAAGTCAAGTCACTGTGACCACTACTGAGTGCTGCTCTAATGTTGAATCTATACATTGTCATAATTTATACTGTATATGAGAGACCACATGGGCACAAGATTTGATATACAACGTAATTAGATTCACAGTTAAGGGTAATTTTCATATGGTACTTATATCTGTATGTGGGTGGTAGAAGGTATTGCAATCTCCTCTGCTTACTGCCCTGAGAGCAGGCATCAAACTTGTGATAGGAAGAGGAGGTGTCCTAAATGTCCGGGGAGTAAGGGGTGGAGTCGGACAATGCTGCTGCTCTGTCAGTACAGATGTCAGGACAAGGCAGCAGGAGTTTAGATATCCACTAAATTCTGATTTGTAAACCACGCAATAATGTTAATTATATTTGATACTTATATCCTGGCATTCTAGAACAGTGGAAGGCCAGTGGCGCATCAGAGTGGGGGTTGCAGGTGGAGCTCCATCTACCCTACTGCACTCCTGGAGCTTGAGCTTCACTGGAGCCACCCTCTGAACTCCCCTGGCCAGCACACTTGCTACTAAATCCCACAAAGCATAGACACGGGTCACCTAATGATCCATGAAAGTTTATATGACCAAGGTCGTGAGTGAGGCTTGTGTGTAAGGAGATAAAAAGCTGACCATTTGAAAACATTTTTCTCTAATGGTCTTACATTAACAATTTACATTGTACTTGGCAGCGACTCGATCTTGTTTGATGTCAACCCATGTGTTTGATTTATCATGTTTCCTACTCTGGTCTCACCACATATTTGATATTGACTCTTTGTGCCACAATATGATTGCAAATATTATATAACATATTATAAAATACACAACAAAAAGATGAGGTGAAATGTACATGAAAAGGTGCAAACAATGAGTAGAAAGTGTAAAAAATCATTTTGCTACAGTCAGAAGGCCAGGAAATATCAAAGGGTATGTGGTCAATGGGTAGACAAAGTCTAGGTTGAAAGTCACTTAGTCGACCAATAATGGTCAACAGTAACTACGTTGACACCTTGAAATGGTCAACATGAAAAAGGTTGGCATGAGTTTTTCACTTATTTTTCCTTTAAAAAAAAAAAGGTGGTTTTTCATACTTACAAGTGGGCATTAAGTGGGAATATAATAGGGTGTACCGAGTACAGTGAGGTACCGTGCTCAAAGCATGGCTAATGCAGCAAGTCATGTGAGGGGACGCTGTACACTTACACGGTGTCCATGTCGACATAGACAGCAAAAAACTCACATTGACCTTATTCATGTCGACCATAAGCTTGTGTCAACCTTTTGTCAATTTCGACCTTGGGTATGTCGACCATTTCAAGTTGTCAACCTAGTCACTGGGATACCTGCCCCAGCCAGAAGGCCAGGGCAAAAGAAAAATGGTGCATCCTGAAAATAAAGTTCTTTTTGGAAAAAGCCATACTGTACTTGTGCATACAGTAGGTGTGTCATTGCAATTTTAGGCACCCCTGGCTCAGGCAGCACCAGGGGCAAATAGCACCGCAAGCTGCAATCTGCAGCCTCTTTGATAAAGGACAAGGTTATGGCCCTTTGCTAATAGGTGCCCCTTCAAGCCCACAAGGATACATACTGACATAGGCATCTACACCTGGTCTTAGATAAAAGGTGGAGAAGTAATCAGGGCCATCTTAATGGCATTGTGGGCCCTAGGCAAAGCAATGCACTGGGGCCCAGTGGCAAACGCAGGATTTTCAGAAGGGGGTTTCCAGAGGGGCGGAGCAAAGCACGGAGATGGACACTTAGGTGACCCAGTATATGCCGGGTCAGTTAAAGTATTATAAATAGACCAAATATATATAAATAATAATAATATTATATTATATAACAAATTATATATGTGTGTGTGTGTGTGTGTATATATATATAATATATACATACAGGGGGTCAACAGCAGTGTAGACCCCTGGGCATAGCAATGTATTGGGGCACCTACCGACCCTCCAGCGGTAGGGGTGGGGGAAGCTTTGATGTCCCCCGGGTGGTAGGGGGTATTATATCAACCGCTCAGCATGTAGGGCCTGGATCAGTAATTTCCACTAATTACCCCTTTGCACAGATGGTGGGAGATGGGGTGGGAGAAGGGGGCATTGGGTTGAATGAAGGGGCCCTGATACATAACTTCCAGGGTGGTAGAGAATGTTTAATATGCAGAGCAGGGGTGTATAGTGGAGTGGGCTTATTATTCATAATTTTCTGGTGGGAAGACAGCTTGCTTGACTGCAGATATCTCCAGTTCCCAGAAATAGATTTCTTAGATTTTAATGGAATTAAAAACTAGAGAATCATACCTACCAAATGGTGTTGGGGATGAGGGGATGAGAGTTCAGGAGGCAGAGCAATCTGCCAACGAGTATATAAAACTACATACCAGGTGTGTGGAGCTGGAGCAGTAACCAGCTGCTATCAGGCTGATATCTCTGGTTCTGGGAAGAGTAGCGACAAGCTTCTAGTGTCCCTCAAAGGGGGAGAGTCCCAGCTTTTGGAATATACCCTCAGAAAAACTGTAAGTTAGACAGAACCTGAAATATCTGACTGGGAAAAGTAATTAACAGGCTTGGATGGGGACCACTGCTTTGAAGTAAGATATCTCCGGTTCCCAAGGGCCGATTTTTAAAATTCTTATATCCATGGAAAGAGGGGACCCTCAGCTTTAATACTAGGGCCCTTAGACTCCTGGGGGGGTTTCTGGGTACTCAGAAACCCCCCCTGCGTGCGCTACTGCGGCCCCTACTTACAGTCTCTACACCTACACCTGCTATCAGCCATCCAGAAATTAGCAGCTCGCAGCCAGAAACTGTTTGGCCGGTAGAGAATGTTTCCCAGCAGCCTCTGAATTTTTTTGTAATTCTGTATTAGCCTCACAAGAAACTCTTGAAGTACCAGCAAATCCCTGCTCAAAGGCCCTTAGATATGTAGGGCCCTAGGACAGCTGCCCAGTAAACCATGCGTTGATATGGCCCTTGAAGTGATACATAATACACTCTGTTCTTAACTTGCCTTTATTTAATACGAAATTTGTGATATGCATTCATTTTACAACAATCAAATCAAATATGTCACTTTCAGGTGAATCACAGTGTATTGCCAAATATCATTAAATCCCTTGTACTATTCAAAGGCATGGTTTTTACAAAAGCACCAACTATGGAATGGATAACAGGCTTATGACGAGGAACTTATAATGTATATTCAATAGTAGGCTGCACTCTAGTGACAAATGTTAGAACTACGGTACAAGCAAGTACACTACAATTTGTAGGTAAACATGTATGAGCAGATGTATTAATACTGATAAAGTGGAAGATGATTAAGCGGCAACCAATCAGCTCTTAACTGTCATTTGAAAACCCAGTCTGTAACTTGACAGTTGGGAGCTGCTGCGTTATCACTTTCCATCACCTTCCATTTTACCAGGCTTAATACATCTGCCCCAGTATTTTTTCTACCAATCACTGTCTATATACTATAAACGTCTATATAAATTATATTGTATTGTAGAAAAATGCTCTATTTAGAAGCCCAGTTATCATTGCCATTTTTCAAACAATAATCATTGTTTTTAAAAAAAAGGTTATAAAAATTGCTATAAAAATTATATTTACTGTATATCACATCCAGATGCTTTCCCATTATAAGGAATATAAATCGCAAATGTAGTAGGGTGCTCAGAAAATAGACCAGGTTGAGACAGGTGATTTTAACCACAACCCCCCCAAAAAATATGATAATAATAAAGGGTTAAAAATAACACAAGTGACCCCTACAATCATCAGGGCCACCCCTACATAAGCCCCAACCTCATCAATGGCACCTGTGAGGGTGTTTGCAATTGAGTTACTGCACTCAGGAGTTGAGCCAACTGTGTGTTTCCCCCCACCAACATTGCCAGCCCTCGATCCCAAAAAGCCATGACGGTCCCACAAAAAACGGGACTGTTGGGAGGTATGTGTGTGTCTATGACTCATTAATCTTGGAGGAGCCGCACAGGAGTGTGCAGGAAGCACACCAGATCCAGGCCTCTATCCCACACAGTGCTCCACATATGTACCATGCAACTGTGTACCTGGACTCCCTCAGATCAAGAAGTGCTGAGGCCTTTTCAGCTGAACCACACAAACCATACCTCCCAACTTTACCCTATCAAGAGTAGGGGGCATGGCTTATGTAAACGAGGGCATGGCATATGCAAATGAGGACAGCGCCCCCATTTTCACCCGCTGCACCTCTGAATAGACAATGTGCGCATGCACACAGCATCTATTCTGTCAGATTGGGGGGGACTCCCAACTGCCCCCTGTAGCGGGACACCGCCGGCCACGGGAGCTATGCGGGAACGTCCCCAAAAACCGGGACGTTCCCACGTTTAGCGGGACAGTTGGGAGGTATGCACAAAATACTTGAACTTATAAGAGCAGTTGAGAGATGATTTCGAGACTTTTGCTGTTACTAACTATGCAGTGACTCGGCTGCAAAAATGTATGTGTGTGCTGCACTTTTTTTTACCTCTGGGAGCACTCATGGTTTCTGGGGATCACACAGACCACTTTCTCTAGGCATTTAACTAAAGTGATATATGCCATGAAGAAGCTGTGGTGCACATATATCTCATTCCCACGTTCTGAGTCCCAGTGGCAGGACCTAAAGGTGGCATTCTATTGGCTCTCAGAATTTCCCAATGTGCTCGGAGCCATAGATTGCACCTATATTGGGATATGGGCACCGCACATGAGGGAGCATGTCTATGAGAATAGACATGGGTATCACTCCCTCAATGTGCATGTGGTGTGTGATATTAAGCCATAGTTGCAGAGGTGTAACTAGAACTTTTGGGGCCCCATAACAACATTTTCAACCCCCCCCCCCGCCCCTGTACTGCCGTCGCTACAATGCCCCTTAGGGGGCAGAATAAGGGGAGTGAGAGACAAAGATGGTTTCATGGACAGAGAGGTGAGAGGAGGGTTGTCAGGGAAAGAGAGGGAATGTGATAAAAATAGAGAGAGGGTGTCAGATAGAGAGGGAGAGGAGCAAGAGAGAAAGGTAGGGGTAAGAGCAGGAGTCAGAGAGAATGTCAGGGAGGTGAGGGGGAGGGGAAAGAGAGGGCAGGTGAGATAAGAGAGTGTAAAAGAAGAGAGAGAGAGATGGGGCTTTTGGAATGTGAGAGTGCAAGACAGAGAACAAAAAGGGAGGGAGGGAGAGAGGAGAGAGAGAGGAAAGAGAGAAGAGAGAGAGAGAGAGACTGACTGCTTGGTACCTCCAGGCTAGCAGCAGTGGAACGGCACCAGATCTCCGCATCATCACCGGTTCTCAGGCTCAGCATTGTGGGTCCCCTCCGCGGCGCCTGCTCCTTACATCATCTTCGGGTCTCCTCAGCAGCGCCGATCTCCACTCAGTGTGGGCGCTGACATCCACATCAGCGTGGCAGCGTCACCGCTGCCAGGTCCGGGTTCCCACACATAGAACAGAACCAGCGGCAGCACACTATTTCCACGCCAGGGCTGGTCACCAGTTAGTGATGTTGAGCCCCGGCAGTGTCAAAGAGAGAGGGGAGAGCAGAGGCTGGATTAGCCAGATGGGCTCCTCCCCTTCATAGCCCAAAACATAGCGCCGCGGGCGGGCCAGGCAGGGAGGAGTTATGGGTCTTGGAGCAGGGAATGGGATGAGGCACTAAATAAAACATTCTTAAGGGTGCAGGGGATGCCTGCTGAGCCCTCGGGCCCCATAGCAGTTGCATCCCCTGCACCCTCCATAGTTACGCCACTGCATAGTTGCCTACCCTCCTGCATTCTGCAGGAGACTCCATGAAATAACAGCAATCTCCCTCAATTCACCTAGCCCACATTACACTATTACATTTTTTGAGGGAAAGGAATGAGAGATACATTTACATTGAATCATCAACACCATTTCCCAGGACTATATCAAGTATAATAACTCTTACTTACTGCTTTGGGGCTCATCTACATTTGGTTATAAGTCATTTTAAATTACACACCCATGCTTCTAGGTGCAGTGTTCACAATCTCTCCATATATTGAACTAGACACACCCCTTGGGTGGAGCATGACACGCGCCCTCAATGGGGCGCTTTGCAAAATTATATTACTAACTATAATCTCCCTGAAACTAGTTTTCAAAAGTACGCAAGTATGTACTAACCGGCGTATTCTCAGTGTGGCTGCAGGTTACCTAGGGTCTTGCCATGATGCCTATATCCTGCATCACTCATACCTCTGGGACAGGTACCAAGTTCCAACACGGAAACATGCTAGAGCAGTGGTCAGGGAACTCGGTCCTCATTACCCCACACAGTGCATGTTTTGCAGGTCTCCTAACAGAATCACAAGTCAAATAATTAACTCCACCTGCAGACCTTATAATATGTGTCTATGAGTAATTAGTACACCTGTGCACCTGCTGAGCTACCAGCAAAACATGCATTGTGTGGGGTAATGAGGACCGAGTTCCCTGACCACTGTGCTAGAGGGATGGTTAGTTGGTAGGTAAAGTTTCATACATTTGAAATGCTGATGTTACTCTCCTTTTTATATTAAATAAATACATCCCATGAATCTATGCATAATGTATTGTACAGTATATTTGTACACTTCTCCTTATTTCAATGTTAACTGCTTACATTTATAATGTACAATTCATTTTTTGGAGTCATGCAAGTTATTGAAGATATTTAAAGTTATTTTAAAAAAATGTTGGTACTTGTGTAGTTTCACGGCGGCAGCCTAATCTACGTTGTCAGCATAGCCCAATGGCTGTCTAGCGTAGTCAGCTTGGTACTTGTTTCCTAGCACGGCAACAATCTTGTCCATCATGTACCTTAAAGTTAAGGTACACTATGGACGCGATGGACCCGATTTCCTTTGAAATCAGTTCCATTTTGCCTGCAAAGGCAAAATAGGGACCATCGCGTCGGTCGCGTGCATTAACATGGCCCACGACGCGACCGACGCGATTTTGCCATAGGCTTCAATGTTAAAATATTTTTAACATTGAAATCGGGAGCATCGCGTCGGTCTTGTGCCATTATAATGGCACAAGATGAGATGGACTTGATTAAGTCCATTTTACTTAGCAAACAATGTGAAATAGACCAATATGACCCATTTCACATTGTATATGGCCCCGTCATCGTTAAAAAGTTAAGCAACCCCATTGTGAGCGTCACCCAGGGCTGCCAAGAGAAAACCTGGGCCCCGGTACAACCATTTCCCGGGGCCCCCCTGGAGGGCGTTTTTCTCAAGACTCTAGGGCGTTTTTCTCAATGCTCTATGTTCACAAAGAGTCAAATGCCCTACGTGGTGCTGAAACATCGGCCCACCTATGTTTGTATAGCAATAATACAATTTGTAAAAAATCCGGAGAGTGCCACCTAATTCCTGAGAGTATGGATGGTGTATGCTTTCAGCACATGCACACCACATACATAGGGGGTTATTCTGGTTGACTCGTAAGGCTGCAAATTCACAGCGTTGTGAGTCCACCAAACCTCACCCGGGTAGCAAACGTATTCTGGTTGCGAATCAACCAGATTAGGTTCCATAGTCCAGTCTCTGTCTTCCAAAGTCACATAGCAAAAATTTACACCGCAATGGCCATTTCAAATTATGCCACACACCGTAATGCCTATTACACATTATACCACACACCATAATGTCAATTACTATTACACCATAAGGCCTATTACACATTTTACGACACACCGTACTGCACATTACACATTGTACCACACACCATTATGCCTGTTACACATACCAGAGACCGTAATGCCCCTTTCATAATTATGCCACATGCCATAATAATACCGATTACATATTCCACATGCCGTAATGCCTATTACACATTATACCACACACCGTAATGCAAATTACATATTATACCACACAAGTGCCACGTCCCTATATGCTCATTGCCAGGGATTATGTGATACCATCAAAGAGTTATAATTGATTTACAACATGCTGTTGTAATAATAAATATGCTTAAAATGCAATAATGTATGTGTTGGCTGTTACCCCTCACAGAGGGAAGTAATCTGAACCTCACAGAGAGAAAATTCACTTAATTCATTAGTCCCCCTCATGGAGGAGAGTTAAATTGAGCCTAAACGGTCTCAGACATTTGCCTTAACAGGCCTGAGACCATGGATTGGATAGTACCACCTCAATAGAAGGAGGTGGGCAGGACCGCAAGTGTATTTGCATCAACCTTTTTTGAAAAGTCGGAGCTGGGTGACTCAATTTACTGACGCCGAAATCCCAACTGTTCAACAGCTCCAACAGTCAGGATCCCGACCAACAGGGCAAGGGGGCTTTTTTCCACTCCACCCCTGTCGGAGTACTGGTCTGTATACTGACCATCATACCACACCAAATGAGGTAACCTGTGCCCCGCCCAAGCTGTCGTGGAGCTATAAATCACAGGGGGGGGTTGGTCCATGCTAGGATATGTAGTCCCACATGGTTCCTTATAATTATACCAAGGCAAACCTAGGGGACTGGGCAAGAAATAGAATTATCAAAAACTCCCCACAAAAAAACAATTGTCCAGTCCAGACTCTCACCTACTCACTGTAGCGCTGATATGTATGTTTACTCCCGAGTCCAAAGGGAGTACAGAAGCTTGGCTTGATTGTGGAGGCCGGACTGTCGGTGAGGGAGATGTGAGGAGGCCGGGTGGCATAGCTTAGCCACAGGTGTTTCCACCAGTACACTCGGGGGATGGGGGGGGGGGAGCTGTGCGGAGTCGCGCTGGAGTGGGCCCCTGAGCACTGCTTGTTGTCGTGGCAGCAGAGTCTGGGAATCCGGGGGCATGGGGGATGGTAGCTGTGGGGAGTCTGGGTCGGGGAGCATGCCAGTGGGGGTTGTGGATGTGTTAGCACCGTGCAGGTCATACTGGCTGCAAGGGACAGCAGGGGAACGGCTAGTCCCCCTGTTAAAAAGTGTGTTAAAAGTGTTCTGCACGCAGCCAAGCACCGCTGCTATACAGCTGACCTCAGGGGAGGATTAGAGACTAAAAGTGGCCCTGGAAAATTTCTGGCAGTGGCCTCATGTGGGCGGCAACAAATCAATTATGGCCGCTCTCATACATACACCCGGTCCCTGCCACTCTCATACATACACCCTGCCGCTCTCATACATACATACATACATACACCCAGTCCCTGACGCTCTCATACATACATACATACATACATGGTCCCTGCCGCTCTCATACATATGTACATGGTCCCTGCCGCTCATACATACACCCTGCCGCTCTCATACATACATGCATACATACATACATAAACCCTGCCGCTCTCATACATACATACACACACCCTGCAGCTCTCATACATACATACATACACCCGGTCCGTGCCACTCTCATACATTCATGGTCCCTGCCGCTCTCATACAGTACATACACCCTGCCGCTCTCATACATACATACACCCGGTCCGTGCCACTCTCATACATTCATGGTCCCTGCCGCTCTCATACAGTACATACACCCTGCTGCTCTCATACATACATACACCCGGTCCGTGCCACTCTCATACATTCATGGTCCCTGCCGACATACATACATACACCCTGTCGCTCTTATACATACATATACCCTGCCACTCTCATTCATACTTATACACTGCCGCTCTCATACATACATACATACACCCTGCAGCTCTCATACATACATACATACACCCTGCAGCTCCATACATACATACACCCTGCCGCTCTCATACATACACCCTGCAGCTCTCATACATACATACATACATACACCCTGTCGCTCTTATACATACATATACCCTGCCACTCTCATTCATACTTATACACTGCCGCTCTCATACATACATACATACACCCTGCCGCTCTCATTCATACTTATACACTGCCGCTCTCATACATACATACATACACCCTGCAGCTCTCATACATACATACATACACCCTGCAGCTCCATACATACATACACCCTGCCGCTCTCATACATACACCCTGCAGCTCTCATACATACATACATACATACACCCTGTCGCTCTTATACATACATATACCCTGCCACTCTCATTCATACTTATACACTGCCGCTCTCATACATACATACATACACCCTGCAGCTCTCATACATACATACATACACCCTGCAGCTCCATACATACATACACCCTGCCGCTCTCATACATACATACATACATACATACACCCTGCAGCTCTCATACATACATACATACACCCTGCAGCTCCATACATACATACACCCTGCCGCTCTCATACATACATACATACATACATACACCCTGCCGCTCTCACACATACATACACCCTGCCGCTCTCACACATACATACACCCTGCCGCTCTCATATATACATACATATTGTGTAATGGACATTACAACATGTGGTATATGTAATGGCCATTATGGCATGTGTACATGTAATGTAATGGACATTATGGTGTCTGCAAATTTTTGGTGCGTGCACTGTCCCTGTTATTAGTATATCTGGCTCCTACATTTTCATCCTGGCTCCTAGATTTTAAAGAAATTTGTCGAGCCCCGGGCTATAGTATATATATATGGTGCTAGAGCAGGGTTACCAGTGGTGCTGAGGACAGGGCTATAGTATATATATGGGGCACATTACTTTGACACTCCCCCCCCCCCCCCCCCCATATATTACTGTGACTCTTTCCTCACAAACCTTAATGTGCC
This sequence comes from Crinia signifera, assembly GCF_055691185.1. Taxonomy (NCBI): domain Eukaryota; kingdom Metazoa; phylum Chordata; class Amphibia; order Anura; family Myobatrachidae; genus Crinia; species Crinia signifera. The sequence continues at coordinate 230,669,818 of NC_139219.1, read as the reverse complement.
TCACTCCCCCCAAACCTTAATGTGCACTCTCCCCCCTCCCTCCCCCTAAACCTTAATGTGCCCCCCCCCCACACTCTAAACCTTAGTGTGACACTCTCCCCCCCCAAACCTTAATGTCACTCTCCCCCCTCCCCAATCCTTAATGTGGCACCCCCCACCCCCGATTATATTGAGCAGAACTTGCCTGGTCTCTGCTCTTATGGGTGGCTGCTGCAGCTCTTCTTCTTACTGCTGGGCTGAGGCTGGCTGAGCAGCAGGGCTCCTCCAGTGCAAATCGTGTGCATCATGTGACTTCCTGTTTAGCTCAGGAAGCCAGGGACACACGGGGAGTGAGGGTCGGGACGCTGCCTGACTGTAGCTAGCTGCCTGACAGTGACAGGGGCAGCCAAGTGCATGAGAGAGGGAACGAGCAGGTGAGGGGATCCTGCTGTCAGCGCTGCTGCAGCCTGCGCACCCGTCCCGCACCCCCGCGCCTGCTGCCTCCTCCTCCCCCCCCCCCCATCGCTCCCTTTGCCACCCCTTGTATCTGTCCTCCTCTTCCTCCTTGTGTGCATATTCAGTCAGTCTCCCGGCCGCTTAGCAGCGGCATTGCGTGACACAGTTGTCTGGACAGGAGTCGGGACACACGCTGCTGCAGCTGCAATCACAGACTCGCAAGAGGATCAGCACTGCTCCGCAGCAGTGGAGGACTGCTGGCTGTGTCCCGAACTCCCGTCCTGATAACTGTCACGCAGTGCCGTCGCCTCTATGGTAAGCTGACACCGCTCTCCGTCAGACTCGGCTACCCCGCCTGTGCCCCCACCGCAAAATAAAACGGTATGTGTGTGTCCAGGCCCCCCTGGCCGGCCGGGCCCAGGTAAACTGTACCCTCTCCCCCTGGCTCTCGGCGGCCCTGGCGTCACCCCATGATTGACACCAATCCGAAGCGTGGTGAGCGGCGGCGGTGCGCGTCCTCCGACCTATTCATAGCCCTACTATCCATGTCGGCGTGGAGTTGAGAATATAAAGTGTGGCGAGCGCAGCGAGCCCTGCGAGTAGACGCGTATACCTGTGAAGTTATACGCGTCCGCTCGCCACGCTTCGGGCTCGGTGGCTCGCTACGCTCGTCACACTTTATATTCTCAACTCCACACCGACGTGGATAGTAGGGGTATGAAAATGGCGGAGGATGTGTACCGCTGCGCTCGCCACGCTTCGGGTTGGCGTCAATCGTGGGGTGCCGTTGAGGGGGTAAAATTTGGGGTCATGGGAGTACTTTACATTGAATCCAATGTAAAATTGGGTCCCAGGGGCCCTATTCACATTTGATTCAATGTAAAAATCGGGTCCATCGCATCGCATGCGATTTGGTCGCATGCGATGCGACCGATGAGATTTTTCCGACCCGATCACCCCGATACAAATCGGTGTGGCTGTGCTAGGAAACAAGTACCGTCAGCTTAGCCCTGCTTAGTTAGCGTAGTGTCCCCTTCAGGCAACGTAGTCACCATAGCACATGCTCAGATGCTGCCCGGCATTAGACTGCACATGCGCAGTATAATCCCGAAACTCCAATCCTGGGATTAAAATCCCAGTGTTTTAGGGGCCAAATCCCGGGATCCCACCGATCCCGGGATTGGCCACCCTACTGGTCAGGGATTGCTTTCTGTCTCTTCGCCTGTTTCCACCCTCTCGCACAGACTTCACACATACGCCGGGTTCACAAAACTCATAGCCATGACACACAGAACCTTCATAAACTGTGTAAAATGCACTGTATTAATAGAAACTTTCAGTTGCAAATCTAATACTAGCATAGCGGTCATGGCTTCGAAGGGTGCGAGGTGCCGCCCAGGTGCCGTTCCAATGCGTGTAAATGCAGGAAAAATTAAGCTGCCCTCTCACCCTTCGCTGAGCCAAAATAACTTAAAATTGCTCGCAACCCTATGGAGGTGTGAGCACTTTTAGGTAAATTCGGTGATCCGTTAAGTGCGGCCGGTGCCATGATGATTCGCACTCGTGAATCATCCGCACCTAATAGGATCGACTCCATGGCATCTGTGATCCGCTGTGCTACTGGGTGAGTTTTGCTGTACTTGCTTAATCTTGTAAAATATTGTTTAACAGTCAATTGTTTCTTCAAATTACTAGTAGTTTTCTTGGTCCACTTCTGGGATGAAGTTCCAGCCACAGTAGCAAGCCTGGTGCTCAAGGATTCCTCTGAGGAAACCTGGAAAAGGGAGGAGTCAATTTGCACTGATAAATAGGTTGCAGGACTATCTCTCATCATTACTGAGGATGAAGGTGTTGGTGGTGGAGATTGCAGCTGCTAGGATCTAGTAGAGAGAAGGGAGCTAGCTGATGCTGGACTGCTTCTTCTTGTTGTTAATACCAGTTTCTGATCTTATTAAATACTTGCCAAGAGCTTGCTGTAGATGATGTAATAGGAAGGAGGTCCTAGATCCTTTACCTATACTTACTGTGGTTCCAGAAAGGCTACAAATGGCTTTACAAATGTAGATTTGGGTAAAAATAATTCCGCACTTAAGAGGTGGATTTGTTATGCTGCCCATACACGCTGCTGTAAGGGCTGACCCGATGTGTGCTTTGAGGTGCGCGCTCCCGCGCACCTCATCGCACAGTACAAAACGTATGTGCTTGCACATACTTTTTGTACCTAGTTCTCATCGCATTGCATGCACAACGTGTGCACATACAATGCAATGCGATTTGATCCATGCTAGTACAGCACGGAACGCACGCTGACAAAGCAGCGTGTATGGGCAGCATTAGTCCTATGCCCAGGCATGACAAATGCCTTCTCTTTAGTATAGCCTAGAGATGCTTCAGCTGGTTCCTGACTAACACAAACAACATCCTCATTAGTGCCATACATCAGCTACACAAATATCCATCTCATCCTCTTGCAATTCCAGATACATTGGAAGGCAGCTTCTCTGAAAAGTTAGACTCACACATAGCACTCAAGGGGACACAAACTCTCCTGAAATGTTTTGAGTTTGTTTTTCTGCCTTCGTGGTTTTCACTTTTTTACACTTCTTGTAATGTCTGACTGAAAAATATTTTATTAAAATTAGAGGCAGAAGGCACTTCCCTGATATTTGCAGAACCACAACTCAGAAATAAAGGCCTAAGCCTTTCCTAGCCACTTTGTGTGGTGAGTGGTATGTTGCCAATTTACCCTATAACTGCTATCCTGCACCCCTATTTTCACACACACACTACACTATTGCAGACATCCTGCACCCCCCTCCACCAGAGGTGCCGATTTATGTTTTTGCTGGTGGGTACTCAAGCCTGTTGAAAGGCTAAAACAAGCAAATACAGTGGCCCGGCATTGGGACTCTGGAATTACGGGCACGTGGGTGCTCATTAATTCCTGTGGGTGCTCGGACCCTTGAGCACCCACAGAAATCGGCACATATGCCCTCCCCACACACTACAACCACTATTCTGCACTCACCTCCCCGCACACAATACTGCTGCTGCTACCCTGCACCCCTTTCTCCCCAAACCCTACACTGTAGTCGCTATCCTGCACTTTGCACACACTATCATCACCACCCTACATCCCTCTCAACACACACTTCTCTGACTTTCTGTGACCGGCTCCATTCACCATGCAGAAGAGGTGCAGAAGCCATGAACATCATCCATTCTTCTCCCACTTACATACTGTATCTGATCATTACACTCCCACCCAACCTCTCTGCTCCACAAATGCACGTCGCCTCAAACTGGTTACTTCCTCCCATTCCCGTCTCCAGGACTTTGCCCGTTGTGCTCCATATCTCTGGAATTTTGTACCCCTCCCTATCAGACGTGCCACCACCCTACAAAACTTTAAACGGGCACTGAAGACCCCCTTCTTCATTAAATCTAACCATTTCTCATCCAAACCCTATGTTTATGTTCGCTTCTACCACAGCTGTGTCACCCCAGTTTGTCTGCCCCTTCCCTTTAGAATGTAAGCTCTAACGAGCAGGGCCCTCTCTCCTCGTGTGCTTTTCTTAGAATATATCTCTGCCACTGTTATAATTGCGTCAGTGTCAGCTGCTGCAACTGTCTTTTATTTACAATGTACTTGTCCTAATTTGCATTTGTAATGTAAATCCCAATCTTTTCCTTCAACTGGGTTTTCAAAAAGGAAATCCAGCATGCAGCACACATTATACCACCCCACAGCACACAATAATACTCAATTCCCCAGCACACATTAATCTGTGACACTCTCCCACCCTTCCCCTCCCCGCACATTACTCGGTGACACTCTCTCCCCCCCCCCCCCCCCCACATTACTCTGTGATACTCTCCCCTACATTACTACCACAGAATACGAGCCACTCATACCTAGTAACTTTCAGATGCAGCAATATAATACAGTTTGTGGCATAAGATCCACTAGTGATCGCCTACACCAATGAGATTTATAAAATTATTTACATAAGGTCAATAAAAATTAGATTTGCATAGCCAATTAAAGATTTCTCAAAGATTCTAAATGCTCGAATATTAAGGGTCTAGGTTGATCAATAACCACATTAACAACTTGATATCCCTTCTGCAATTATAATGAAGTTTAATTACATTTTTATGTACATTCTTTTTAAAATTCAGTAGTTTATAGAGGTTTTATTTGTTAAGTGTTAAAAATGAGCTTACATCCCACACAATTAACCAATGGGTTACCAAATCATGGTTCATACATTATTACATTATTCCCTCAATTTATATACAACTGTATGTTAGAAATGTTCAGTGTTCAGTCATATCAAAATTTGGGTTAATATAATCTCCCATTTCACTTGATAGTGCTAGGTCAGTGGGGATGGCATGGTCTTTTCTGTTGATTGGAGGCCAATCTGGGTTTTGTGCCAATAAGTGTTGCAGTTTCTTGTAAGGACTCTTCGATCTATAATTAGTCAGATGTTTCATCAAGTTCCAGAGTGCTCTATTTTCAATGATAAATACCTGGAATAGAAAATGCATGACCTTTATACACTACTATTACTATATGGCATTGCTTAAAGCAAATCAGCCAAAATCATGAATTAACCATATTTTGGAAAATAATTATCATAGAAACACAGATCTTGTAGTCCAGAAATAATTTTAATGGTTTCATCTTGTCATCTTATTGTATCTGTCAGAGGCAATTCATTTGGAGCATTTTTTGCTAATTTGTATAAATATCCCTTGGTATCAATTTGAATGCCACCTAGAGCATTCAGATATACTTTGTAAAATAATGTGGATATATTTGTAAATAATGAGATACTGTAGTACAGTGGCCCTTATTCAGATCTGATCGCAGTACAAATGTGTTCTCAAAATGGACACAACCATGTGCACTGCAGGTGGGGCAGATGTAACATGTGCAGAGAGAGGGAGGTAGATTTGGGTGAGTTATTTTGTTTCTGTGCAGGGTAAATACTGGCTGCATTATTTATACACTGCAAATTAGATTTCAGTTTCAACACACCCCACCCAAATCTAACTCTCTCTGCACATGTTACATCTGCCCCACCTGCAGTGCACATGGTTGTGTCCATTTTGAGAACACATTTGTACTGCGATCAGATCTGAATAAGGGCCAGTATGTTAAGGGAAGCATTAACAAATGCATCTCTATGGCTATGTTAAGGTCAAGGTTATGTCTAAGAGTAACTGACATTTTTAATTTTATTATTGTTTACCAACTGTAAGAGTACTCCCTTTAAAAATTTATTTTATCCAGAAATAATAATTTTCTTACCAAAAGCAGTCTGAAGAACCCAGCATTTATACCAGTTTTGGCAGGATATCAGTCCTTAAGGTACAAATGTATTATGCCTGGTAAAGTGATAATGCAACAGCCAATAAGCTTCTAAATGTAATTTTTTAACCCCAGCCTTTAACTTGGGAGCAGATTGGTCAGTGATAAAGTACCAGCACCTTTATCACTTCACCAGGCTTAATAAATCTGCCCATAAGGATGTAATTGCCCGAAATAACACATCATACACAAGTAATGCTGTTATACCATACTTGTGTTTATTCTAGCACCCACCATCTGTGAAAACCCATGCAGTTCCTCTTGCCTGCCTGGGGTGACGCTGTCTGCTGAAGTGCTTCTAGCACAGTGTGGCCTGTATATCAGCAATGATATGCAAACCAGACCTGTGCTAGAAACACCACAGCAGACAGTGACACCCCAGTCAGGGAAGAAGAACTGCGTTGGTTTTCAAAGATGGTGGGTGATAGAATAAACACTACATACCCCGTGGTGGTAACTGGAACGATGGAGATGTAATGAGGTATATAATAGATAAACTTTGTACCAGTCACTTAACAGATGCCCCAAGCCTATGTAATAGATAGCACTAAAATACAGTTATTGAAAGAAAGGAAGACTCTAAAACATACACACAGAAACAACACTCGTATTGATATATATATATATATATATACACACACACATATATATTATACATACACACACACATATATATTATACATACACACAAACACAAGATATAATATAATTAATTCGTACAAGGGAGATTTCCCTTAGTTTATCTATATATAACACAGTGTGAAGGTTAGTATATGACATTGCTACAACATATTCTATAAAAAAGACCAGTGTATAATACTGACAGCAGGAAAATTAGATATCTTAATATCTGGAGGAGCACCGAAGGACTATAATATTGTATCTTACAGGGATGGTGAAGTGGTTAGCACTGAGGTCATGGGTTAAATTCCCACCACTGTGTGGAGTTTGTAGATTCTCCCCATGCTTACAAGGATTTCTCCCAGATATTCCCACAATCCAAAAATGTACTGGTAGGTTAATTGGCTTCTGTCATGATCCGATCACATGATGGGTCGAATAAATCATGCCTCCTGTTATTATTATGCGCGAGATCAATGTATTCCTTGTATTCTGCGTGTAAACTTAATGTGACCTGCAGAGTGTAAGCACTGTGCGCATTCCCTCAGAGTGACCATCTGTAGAGGTCTCTGAAGTTAAGAAGGATGTCAGATAAGATTTGAGACCCCTCATAAACCAGATTGGGGGTTAGATCAACATGGTCCAGAGCGAGCCCCCCCTCCAGTACAGATCTCTTATCAGACTTGGCCTCCTGTCTGTTGCATTCCACTGGATAAGGAATGTCTACAAATCGCTTAAAAGCAGTAGATTAATCCTTCATGTAGGAAGATCAATTATTTAGGGACATTCATTAATGTCCAGCAGGGAAATGGTCAAAATCCCAAAGGTGGGAGGGATGAAGAATCTGCAGGTATAATTGAACTTAATCTCCCTATAGCTGTTGGTACTTCTTGGGGGGGAGGGAATCAGCAACCTGGCTGGAATCGACCCAATGTTTTCATGTAATCATCTTTGTAACCATTTTTATCACTAAGCATTGAAGTATTTCTTGGAATAAATAATACATAATTCCAGTTCTGAATTTTGTGTTCTTAGATCTTACGCTAGAGAGCGGTTTATGCTACAATCTTTTTATATACTGTATTGTGTGGTCAGGTGGGAGCAAGGCGTACCTTGTGCAGTTTGGAAGTGCTAAATCAGGCTTTGCTGGTGGCGACATACCTCATAGAGGGGACTCGTGTCGAAGGTGAACCCCAGTCACGGCCGGAGCTGCTCAGATTGATGTATCTGGAGGAGCGACCGGTGGGTCCATGACAGCTTCCAACAAAATTAACCCTAGAATGTATGTGCGTGTACATGTGGTAGGGAATATAGATGGTAAGCTCCACTGGGGCAGGAAATAATGTACATGGGCAAATATTCTCTGTAAAGCACTGCAGAATATGTGTGCACTATATAAATAACTGGTAAGAAATAAAGAACTAAATCTTAGATATATTCACTCTTCTCAATGGAAAAGTGATCTCCATTTAAAAATATATAAAAAAATAATGAATATTAGCACTAAACAATTTTTCATCCGCTCATTATATGGATAATTTACACCAGCGCACTAATCCACCCTCCCTTTAGAAATATCCTACTAAAATACAGTTATCAGGAACGAAAAGATAGTTGCTATAAAAGCACAAAACAGAGCTTTTTGCCTCATACCACTTATGTTCTCAGATTTGGCTTTCCTAACAATAGACACAATGGGATTCATGTCCGATTAGAAAACAACACTACAGCACATCATAGACATAGACACATCTGGTCTCTTACCTCTGTAGCATAAGAAATCATGAATACGATGAGCAGCATAATTATTATAGAACCTCTCCATAGGAGAGGGGTACATACGAGCTAGAGGAAACAATGACAACAACATTTTAAATCAAATTGTTACTAATTATTATAAAATATATTAAATAAGATGATTTTAATATATTAAGTAGTCAAAGTATTTTGTGCCAAGGTGCAAGAGATTTGCTGATATTCTACATAATACAATGTGCAATTAACAGGTTTACAGAATATGCAAGGTTGAACCATATTTGCCTACCCTCTCAGATGGCCAGGAGCCATGGGAAAATTGAGTGGCCCTCCTGCCCCCTCCCACCAAAAGGAGGGAAAGTGACCCACACGCAGCTGACCCCCCCCCCCCCCCCCTACAGTTGGACCACCAGCTCTCCCTCCCCCCCCCCCCCCCCCCCCCCCCCCCCAGTCACCCACTTGCAGAGCACTGGTGTGCAGATCTAGCGGGACTCGAAGATTTACGCTTCACCTTCCTCTAAACAATGCCTGTTTTAAGGTGCCGAGGTGATTCAATCGGTCGACCATGCCCCCGCTGAGCGTATATTCCCCACTGACCACACCCCCTGCTCCCAAGAGGAGGGGCAAAGAAGCAAAGTAGGTAACTATGTGTTAAACTTTCTATACAAGGATATGTGTCCATGTCATCACACAGAGTACCGCATAACCTCTCTCTGCTATGTGCACTTAGCCCGCTTACATGATAATCCAGTACCAGGACTTCACCTTTATCCACTGATCAAGTTTAAACTAATGGCATTCTTTATCAACTTTACCCGATACTGACTCGCTGCCCTCATTTCCTTTTGAATGATTTCATTATACAGCATTTATCACTCTATTCCACAAAACGAATAGACCATGTTTAAATCATATTTAACCCTGTTCTTCAAAAGACTTTCTAAATTCTCAAAGCACATAAGAACATATATAAAGTAGGTGTTCTGCATTATGTAGAAATACCGTAATACTCACTTCCATAGCAACATATAATTTATCAATATTTGCAAATAAAAGAAACAGCCAAACTGCAAACTGGATTAAAATTGTAATTACAAATACATCTGAAAAAGAAGAAAAAAATTAGATGACACTTCATGGGAGAGCTGAATATTATTCTTTATAATAAAGCATGATTTAATCAAACTTAAATTGACAGTATCAGCCCACATGCATTGCTAATAATGTACCTGTATATGTAAAAAAAATGAAATAATTTTGATAATTGTGATTTAAGGCCATCCAGTCATTATGCTGCCATGTTGATCTGCCTATTTTTAGGTGATGGCCTGAGGACAGAGGAGGCTCCAGGGGTGGGGCTGCAGCACAGTTCAACATTCAAATAGGGGAGCCACACCCACTGCCACCATTTGCCATTCCAAACTGACTTACTGGCAGTTGGTGTTTCTTTTCGATTTCAATTTTGAACTGTGCTGCTGCCCCACTTTTGGAGCTGGCCCTGCCTGGGGATGTACAGTGGTTCAATCTGCCCTATTGTCACCTGCTTGACACTAGAGTATTTGAGTGCTGATACGCTAATTTCAATTTACAGTCACTATAAAGGACCAACCCAAGAATATCCAGTACCAGCTTTGCTGATTACCTACTGTGTGGAAGTGCAACACTCAAGTGCAGATGACCATTGCATGTTCTCATTACACAGAAAGGAGATACCATTGGACCTCGCCGGAGGGGTAAATAATGTTAAATAATGTCATAATAAATCAATTATACCACTGGCAGCAAGTATTGATGTTACAGTAAATGGAGACCGTAGTCAGGGGTAAGCCTATACCGAAC